>NC_139022.1:7938049-8538049 GCF_964662115.1 Mustela nivalis | reverse complement strand
TTCTGTCCCAAGATGCAAGGAACACTAAGGAAGACATCATCTTTAATTCCATAGAGACCCTTAATCATGGTGGAAATTGGATGCACCCGCCTAAGATTCTTCATTATACTTTCTGCCAAATGTGCCACAGACAGTCCAATGGCCCAGGAAGTGTAGCCTTTCAGTTTGATCACCTCATAGGCACTGTCAACCACCTGTTTGTGAACCTCTTTCCACTGTTCCTTATCTGCATCAGTGCCTAAGTCAGGGTGCAGATTCTTCAGAGACACACCAGCAATGTTTACTCCACTCCATACAGGCACACTGGAGTCTCCATGCTCCCCGAGGATCCACCCGTGACAGCTTAACGGGTGAACTCCCAACCTTTCCCCCATTAGGTAACAGAACCGGGCTGAATCCAGATTGCAACCACTTCCAATAACACGGTTTTTGGGAAAGCTACTTATCTTCCAAGCCACATAGGTCAAGATATCCACTGGATTGGAAACAACAAGCAACTTGCAGTTTGGGCTGTATTTGACAACATTAGGAATGATGAACTTAAAGATGTTCACGTTACGCTGGACCAAATTAAGACGGCTTTCTCCCTCTTGCTGAGGTGCCCCAGCTGTGATAATAACCAACTTGGAGTTTGCGGTCACATTATAGTCTTTGCCAGAGACAATTTTTGGTGTTCTAAGGAAAAGGCTTCCATGCTGGAGATCCATCATCTCTCCCTTCAGTTTGTCTTCCATGACATCAACAAGAGCAAGTTCATCTGCCAAGTCCTTCATTAAGATACTGATGGCACAAGCCATGCCAACAGCACCAACCCCAACAACTGTAATCTTATTTTGGGGGACATGTTCTTCCTTAAGAAGATTCTGTATCAGCTGGTCTTTGAGAGTTGCCATTTTGGACTTAGAACCAAAAGGAATCGGGAGTGCACGTCGGGAGGGCGAGCGTCAGTGGCGCACGAGACTGAATCCGGACTTGGCGGCAGCGGCTCCGACCGCAAGTGAACTCTTTAATCCCCTGTGCCCACCTTTCTTCAAGCAACCATTTGTCTTTTTTTGTTGTTTGTGTTCTTTCCCCTATATTAATCTGCTTTGCTTATTAAATTTCACATATGGTATTTTATTTCTCTGAGTGACTTATTTCACTTGGCATAATACACTGGAGCTCCATCCACACCTTTACAAATGACAAAACAAACAAACAAACAAACAAACAAACGTCCTTTTTGATGGTTGAGTAATATCCCATTGTGTGGATATGTGATATCTTTATCAATTCATCAATCATTGGGCATTTAGAATCTTTGATAATGTTGCTATAAACACCTAGTAGTATGCGTCCCTTCAAATCAGTATATTTTTTAAAAATATTCTGGGTAAATACCTAGTAGTTCAATTTTGGGGTCATAAAGAGGATACTTCCATTTTCTAAATGTTTTATTTGTTTTTTTAAATTTCTTTCACTTCCATAGTTCCATTTTTAAGTCTCTGAGGAAATTTCATACTGTTTCTCATAGTGGCAGAAACATTATGCATTCCTCTACCTCCACATCATTGTCAACATGTTTTTTCCTGTTGTTTTTAGCCATTTTGACAGGTATGAGATGATATCTTAATGCAGTTTTGATTTGCATTTCCCTATGATGGGTGATATTGAACATATTTTCATGTGTCTTTTATGCATCTCCGTGTGTTCTTTGGAAAAATGTCTATTCATGTCTTCTGCCCATTAACAGAAGTAAAATATTGAATAAAGTTACAGGACACAAAATCAACATAGAGAAATCTTTTTAATTTTTATACAATAATTAAGTGGTAGAAAGAAAAATCAGAGAAGCAATCTGATTTAAAATTGCATCCAAAGCATAGATGTCTTTCAATAGATGAATGGATAAAGATGTGGTTCATATATACAATGCAATATTAATCAGCCAACAGAAAGTATGAATATTTACCTTTTGCACTGACATGAATGAAATGGAGGGTATTATGCTAAGTGAAATTAGTCAAGCAGAGAAAGACAGTTATCATATGGTTTCATTCATATGTGGAACATAAGGAATAACATTGAGGACCATAGGAGAAAAGAGGTAAAACTGAATGGGAGGAAATCAGAGAGGGAGACAAATCATGAGAGACTCTGGACTCTAGGAAACAAACTGAGGGTTACAGAAGGGATGAGTGTAGGGGATGGAATAGCTGGGTGATGGGTATTAAGGAAGGCACATGTTGTGATGAGCACTGGGTATTACACATAACTAATGAGTCATTGAACACTACATCAGAAATATGATGTACTATATGTTGGCTAATTAAACATAAGAAAAAAAAAGAGAAAGAAAGAAAGAAAGAAAGAAAGAAAGAAAGAAAGAAAGAAAGAAGAGAAAGAAAAGGAAATGGTTAAGGAACCCTGAAATAATCTTAACCCTAACGAGATTTCACTGGACTCAAGTCATTTTGCAGTATGGGATTCATATGACCCCATTAACCCAGCTTAGGAATCCTTAGGAGTCATAGGACATGCATCAGCTATTGGAAAACTTTCTCCATAAGTTTCACTTGCTTGACAATATCTCATTGTAATAAGCACATAAAAATTATAATTAAGAGACTCCTGAGTGGCTCAGTTGGTTAAGCTACTGCTTTTGGCTCAGGTCATGATCCCAGAGTCCTGGGATCAAGTCCTACATTGGGTCCTTGCTCAGCAGGGAGCCTGCTTCTCTCTCTGCCTCTGACTGCCACTCTTCCTGCTTGCATGTGTGCTCACTCTCTATCTCTCTCTGACAAATAAATAATTACAATATTTTTAAAAATTATAATTAAAAATATTGCACCTCAAACTGTGAGATACGTAGGAATAAACCTCATCAAAAGGTAAAATATCTGTACTGTGATAATTATAAAACACTTACAAAATAAATAGGAAGTAACAGAAATAATTGGGAAAACATTCCCTGTTCATGGATTAGAAGAAAAATATGATTTAATCTATTCAATGCAAAGCAAAATACACATTTAATGTAATCACTATCAAAATATTACCAGCATTTTTCACAGAAGTAGAAAAAAGAATACGAAAATTTTTTGGCATAGCAAAAGACTCCAAATAGTCAAAGCAATCTTGAAATAGCAAAGCTGGAAGCATCACTATTCCAGACATCACTTTATATTACAAAGCTGTAGTGACCAAGACAGTATGGTACTGGCACAAAAACAGAAACACAGATCAATGAAACAGAGCAGAGTGCCCGGAAATGGACCATCAACTCTATGGCCAACTAAACTTTGACAAAACAGGAAAGACTATCCAATGTAAACAAAACAAATAAACAAACAAAAAACAGTCTTCTCAATAAATGTTGCCGGGTAAATTGGACAGCCACATGCAGAAGAATTAAACTGGAAAATTCGCTTACACCATACACAAATATAAATTAGAAATGGATGAAAGACCTCAATGTGAGACAGCAATCCAACAAAATTCTAGAGGAAAACACAGGAAGTATCCTCTTCAAACTTGAACAAAGCAACTTCTTGCAAGATATGTCTCTAAAGGCAAGGGAAACTAAAGCAATACGAACTATTGGAATTTCAGCAATATACAAAGCTTCTGCACACAAAGGAAACAATGAACAGAACTAAAAAGCAACCCACAGAATAGGAGATGATACTTGAAAATGATATATCAGATAAAGAGCTGGTATCCAAGATCTATAAAGAACTTTTCAAGCTCAACACTCACTAAACAAACAATCCAGTCAAAAAATGGCCAAAAGACATGAAGAGATTTATCTCCAAAGAAGACATACAAATGATCAATAAACCATGAAAAGATACTCCATATCAATTGACCTCAGGGAAATACAAATCAAAACCACAATGAGGCACCAACTTGCACCAGTTAGAATGACAAAAATGAACAAGTCAGGGAGCAAAAAATGTTGGTGAGGATGTGAAGAAAGGAGAACACTCTTACACTGTTGGTGGGAATGCAAACTGGTAAAACTACTCTGGAAAATATTATGAAGGTTACTCAGGATGTTAAAAATAGAACTACCCTATGACCAAGGAACTGCATTACTAGGTATTTACCCCCCAAATACAGATGTAGTTAAAAGAAGGGGCACATGCACCCCAGTGTTCATAGCAACAATCTCCACAATAACCAAACTGTGGAAGAAGCCAAGATGTCCTTAATTCGGTGAATGGATAAAGAATATGTGGCCCATTTATACAATAAAATATTAAACAGATATAGAAACTATGAATATCTAACCTTTACATCAACATGGATGACTGGAGGGGATTATGTAAGTGAAAGTAGTTAATCAGAAAAACAACTGTCATATGGTTTCACTCATATGTGGAGCATAAGGGATAGTGCAGAGGACAATAGGGGTGGGACCAGAAACTGGATGGTAAGAAACCAGATAGTGAGACAAACCATATGAAACTCTTGACTTCAGGAAATAAACTAAGCATTTTAAAAAACTTTTTTCAATTTGTTTATTTTCAGAAAAACAGTATTCATTATTTTTCCACCACACCCAGTGCTCCATGCAAACTGTGCCCACTATAATACCCACCACCTGGTACCCCAACCTCCCACCCCCTGACACTTCAAACCCCTCAGATTGTTTTTCAGAGTCCATAGTCTCTCGTGATTCATCTCCCCTTTCCAATTTACCCCAATTCCTTTCTCCTCTCTAATACCCCTTTTTCTCCATGATATTTGATATGCTCCAAAAATAAGTGAAACCATATGATAATTGACTCTCTCTGCTTGACTTATTTCACTCAGCATAATCTCTTCCAGTCCCGTCCATTTTGCTACAAAAGTTGGGTATTCATCCTTTCTGATGGAGGCATAATACTCCATAGTGTATATGGACCACATCTTCCTTATCCATTCGTCCGTTGAAGGGCATCTTGGTTCTTTCCATAGTTTGGTGACCGTAGCCATTGCTGCTATAAACACTGGGGTACAGATGGCCCTTCTTTTCACTACATCTGTATCTTTGGGGTAAATACCCAGAAGTGTAGTTGCAGGGTCATAGGGAAGTTCTATTTTCAATTTCTTGAGGAATCTCCACACTGTTCTCCAAAGAGGCTGCACCAACTTGCATTCCCACCAACAGTGGAAGAGGGTTCCCCTTTCTCTACATTCTCTCCAACACATGTTGTTTCCTGTCTTGCTAATTTTGCCCATTCTAACTGCTGTAAGGTGATATCTCAATGTGGTTTTAGTTTGAATCTCCCTGAGAGCTAATGATGATGAACATTTTTTCATGTGTCTGATAGCCATGTGTATGTCTTGATTGGAGAAGTGTCTGTTCATATCTTCTGCCCATTTTTTGATATGTTTGCCTATTTCGTGTGTGTTGAGTTGAGGAGTTCATTATAGATCCTGGATATCAACCTTTTGTCCGTACTGTCATTTGCAAATATCATCTCCCATTCCGTGGGTGGCCTCTTTGTTTTTTTGACTGTTTCCTTTGCTGTGCAGAAGCTTTGGATTTTGATTAAGTCCCAAAAGTTTATTTTCGCTTTAGTTTCCTTTGCCTTTGGAGACATATCTTGAAAGAAGTTGCTGTGGCTGATATCGAAGAGAATACTGCCTATGTTTTCCTCTAGGATTCTGATGGATTCCTGTCTCACGTTGAGGTCTTTTATCCATTTTGAGTTTATCTTTGTGTACGTTGTAAGAGAATGGTCGAGTTTCATTCTTCTACATATAGCTGCCCAGTTTTCCCAGCACCATTTATTGAAGAGACTGTCTTTTTTCCACTGTATATTTTTTCCTGTTTTGTCGAAGATTAATTGACCATAGAATTGAGGGTCCATATCTGGGCTCTTTACTCTGTTCCACTGGTCTATGTGTCTGGTTTTATGCCAGTACCATGGTGTCTTGGTGATCACAACTTTGTAGTAAAGCTTGAAATCAGGTAACGTGATGCCCCCAGCTTTATTTTTGTTTTTCAACATTTCCTTAGCGATTCGGGTCTCCTAATTCCATACAAATTTTTTCAATTATTTGCTCCAGCTCTTTGAAGAATAATGGTGGAATTATGATCGGAATGGCATTAATAGTATAGATTGCTCTAGGCAGTATAGACATTTCAACAATGTTTATTCTTTCGATCCAAGAGCATGGAATGGTCTTCCATCTTTTTCTGTCTTCTTCAATTTCTTTCATGAGTATTCTGCAGTTCCTTGAGTACAGATCCTTTAACTCTTTGGTTAGGTTTATTCCCAGGTATCTTATGGTTCTTGGTGCAATAGTAAATGGAATAGATTCTCTCATTTCCCTTTCTGTATTTTCATTGTTAGTGTATAAGAAATCCAATGATTTCTGCACATTGACTTTGTATCCTGCTACATTGCTGAATTGCTGTATGAGTTCTAGTAGTTTGGGGGTGGAGTCTTTTGGGTTTCCCATATAAAGAATCATGTCATCTGCGAAAAGAGAGTGTTTGACTTCTTCATTACCAATTTGGATACCTTTTATTTCTCTTTGTTGTCTGATTGCTGTTGCTAGGACTTCTAATACTATGTTGACCAAGTGTGGTGAGAGTGGGCATCCTTGTCTTGTTCCTGATATCAACTGGAAGGCTGCAAGCTTTTTCCCCTTGAGGATGATATTTGCTGTGGGTCTTTCATAGACAGATTTTATGACGTTCAGGAATGTTCCCTCTATCCCTATACTTTGAAGCATTTTAATCAGGAATGGATGCTGGATTTTGTCAAGTACTTTTTCTGCATCAATTGAGGGGACCATATGGTTCTTCTCTCTTCTCATATTAATTTGTTGTATCACATTGATTGATTTGCGAATGTTGAACCATCCTTGTTGCCCAGGGATGAATCCCACCTGATCATGGTGGATAATCTTTTTAATGTGCTGTTGGATCCTGTTGGCTAGAACCTTGCTGAGAATCTTAGCATCCATATTCATCAGTGATATTGGTCTAAAATTCTCCTTTTTGTTACGGTCTTTGCCTGGTTTGGGGATCAAGGTAATGCTGGCTTCATAGAAAGAGTCTGGAAGTTTTCCTTCTGCTTCAATTTTTTGAAACAGCTTCAGGAGAATAGGTATTATTTCTTCTTTGGAGATTTGGTAGAATTCCCCAGGGAATCTGTCAGGTCCTGGGCTCTTGTTTTTGGGAGGTTTTTGATCACTGCTTCAATCTCATTATTAGATATCAGACTATTCAGGTTGTCAATTTCTTCCTGTTTCAATTTTGGTATTTTATATTTTTCCAGGAATGCATCCATTTCATCTAGGTTGCTAAGCTTATGGGCATATAACTGTTGATAATAACTTCTGATGATTGTTTCTACTTCCTTGGTGTTAGTTGTGATCTCTCCCTTTTCATTCAAAATTTTATGAATTTGGGCTTTCTCTCTTTTCTTTTGGATTAGTGTGGCCAATGGTTTATCGATCTTATTGATTCTTTCAAAAATCCAGCTTCTAGTTTTATTGATACGTTCTACTGTATCTCTGGTTCCTACCTCATTGATCTCAGCTCTAATCTTGATGATTTCCCTTCTTATGTGTGGAGTTGGTTTGATTTGTTGTTGATTCTCCAGTTCTTTAAGGTGTAGAGACAGCTGCTGTATTCTGGATTTTTCAATTTTTTTGATGGAGGCTTGGATGGCTATGTATTTCCCCCTTAGGACCGCCTTTGCTGTATCCCATAGGTTTTGGACCAAAGTGTCTTTATTCTCATTGGTTTCCATGAATTGTTTCAGTTCTTCTTTGATCTCCTAGTTGATCCAAGCATTCTTAAGCAAGGTGGTCTTTAGCTTACAGGTGTTTGAGTTCCTTATGACCTTTTCCTTATGATTGAGCTCCAGTTTCAAATCATTGTGATCTGAGAATATGCAGTGAATCATCTCAGTCTTTTGGTATCAGTTGAGTCCTGATTTGTGACCCAGTATGTGCTCTATTCTGCAGAAGGTTCCGTGTGCACTTGAGAAGAATGAGTATTCTGTTGTTTTAGGGTGCAATGTTCTGTATATATCTATAAGGTCCATCTGGTCCAGTGTGTCATTCACTGTTCTGGTTTCTTTATTGATTTTCTGCTTTGATCATCTGTCTATTTCTGAGAGAGGCATGTTAAGATCTCCTACTATTAGTGTATTCATATCAATATGACTCTTTATCTTGATTAACAGTTTTCTTAATTAATTGGCTGCTACCATATTGGGAGGGTAGATATTTACAATTGTTAGATCATCTTGGTGGATAGTCCCTTTAAGGATTATGTAGTGTCCTTCTGTATCTCTGACTACAGTCTTTAGTTTGAAGTCTAATTTATCTTATATGAGAATCGCTACCCCAGCCTTCTTTTGATGCCCAATGGCATGAAAGATGCTTCTCCATCCCTTCACTTTCAGTCTGGGTGTATCTTTAGGTTTCAAATGGGTCTCTTGTAGACAACATATGGATGGGTCCTGTTGTTTTATCCAATCTGAAACCCTGTGCCATTTTATGGGTGCATTTAGGCCATTCACATTGAGAGTGATTATTGATAGATATATTTTTATTGACATCGAGTTACCTTTGAAGTCTTTCTTTCTGTAAACTGTCTTTATATTTCAGTTCAAAGCTATTCTTGGGATTTTTCCTCTTTTATAGAACCCCCCTTAATATTTCCTGCAGTGTTGGCTTGGTGGTTGCATAGTCTTTTAAGCCTTGCCAGTCTTGGAAACTCTTTATCTCTCCATCCATTTTGAATGTCAGTCTTGCTGGATAAAGTATTCTTGGCTGCATGTTATTCTCATTTAGTTCCCTGAATATATCTTGCCAGATAAACTAAGCATTTTGAAACGGAGGTGGTTGGAGGGATGGGGAAACTGGATGCTGGGCATTAGAGAGGGCACATGATGTGATGAGCACAGCACTGAGTATTATACTGGAACAATGAATTACTGAACACTATATCAAAAACTAATGATGTACTAATAACCTGGCTAATTAAATCTAAATTTAAAAAGTGAGAAAAAACAGTGGAGAACAAATGTGAGACAAAAAAAAAATGTGAGACAAAAATATGAGACAAAAAAAAAACATCAAAGTCCTGGAGAAAAGCACAGTCAATAACCTCTTAGATATCAACTCTAGCAAATCCTAACTAGGAAGGTCTCTTTATGGAAAAGAAACAAAAGCAAAAATGAAATACCACTTCTCACTTGACATAATAGGTATATTAACAACACAGGAAATAACTTATGTTGGAAAGCATGTGGAGAAAAGAGAATCTTCTTTATTAGTGGTAGTGCAAACTGTGAACCCACTTTGCAAAACCGTATGGAAGTTCGCCAAAACATTAGCAATAGAATTACCCTGTGATTCAACAATTACACTACTAGGTATTTACCCAAAGATACAGAAATACTGATACAAAGGGATGCATGCATCCTGGTATTTATATGAGCAATATCAACTAGAACTAAACTATGGCAAAAGTCCATGTGTCAATCAACTGATGCATGGATAAGGAAGATATGATATGTGTATATATATATTGGAATGCAATGGAATATTACAGTGGAATATTACTCAGACACAAAAATAATGAAATCTTGACAATTTGAACATCTTGGATAAAGCTAGAAAGTATTATGCTAAACAAAATCAGTCCATCAGGAAAAGACAAATACCATATGATTTCACTCATGTGTGGAAATTAAGAAAGAAAACGAATGACTATGGGGGAGAAAAGAGAAGCAAACCAAGAAACAGACTTTTAACTACAGAAAACAAACTGATGATTACCAGAGGGAAGGTGGGCTGGGGATGGGTTTAGTAGGTGATGTATATTAAGGAAGACAGTTGTTGCGTTGAGCATGGGTGTTGTAAGTGATAAATCACTAAATTCTCTACCTGAAACTAATGTTACACTGTATGTTAACTAACTGGAATATAAATGCAAATTTGGATGAAAGAAAAATAAAATGAGAAAATACATTGATTAAATTTTTATAAAATAATGACAAGACAAAAATTGTGACTACATCAAAATAAAAACTTTTGCACAGAGAAGGAAGCAACCAACAAAATTAAAAGGCAACTTCTGGAATGTGAGATGATATTTACAAATGATCTGATGAAAGGTTAGTGTCAAAAAAATCTATAAAGAACTTAAAAAAACTCAAGTAACCCAATTTAAAAATGGGCAAAAGAAATGAATAGACATTTTTCAACAGAAAACATTAAGATAGCCAACAGATATATGAAAGGATATTCAAAATCAGTCATCCAGAAGGAAATGCAAATTAAAACTACAATGTTTTAGTTTAGCAAACTGGAGACTATTATGCTAAGTAAAATAAGTCAGCCAAAGAAAGACAAATAGCCCATGATTTCACACTTATGAGGAATTAAAAAGAACAAGAAGAAGAAGAAGAAGAAGGAGGAGGAGGAAGAGGAGGAGGAGGAGAAAGAGAAGAAGAGAAAGATAGAAAAACAAGTCAAGAGAAGATTCTTAATGATAGAAAACAAACTGATGGCTACTAGAGGGGAGATCAGTGGTGTAGATGGGTGAAATAGCTAATGGGAATTAAGAATGCATTTATAAAGAACACCAAGTTAAGTTTGGACTTTTTGAATCATGATATTGTACACCTGAAATAATGTAACATTGTATATTCACTAACTGGAATTAAAATAAAACTTTAAAAAATAGAAACAGATTTACAGTACAGTAATTGAAAAAATAGTTCTGTACAATATTAAGATAAACAGTGAGATTCATGTTAAAATTTAAATTTTAATTTATTTCTTATCTTGAAGTACATTAAACAACAAATATATTAAAAATATATTTCTGAGAAGTAATTCTCAGAAATAATTTCTGAAAAATCAGAAAAAAATGGGAAAATGCCTTTATGTATTAATACTTTAAATGTCACTTGTTTTAACTATTTTTAGAACAAGTGATTCTCTCCTTTCATTTTGCCATAGGCTCTAAAAATATAAAATAAACCTTGCTCTTAATCACCTTTATGTGACCAAACATTGGCACTACAGTCCCTGAATTCCTATATTGATAATAAAAATAATAATCAATAAAAGAAAGATGACTTCATTAAAAAAAAATGAGTGACCAATTTATATTGTTCTAACTATTGTAGAGGAGATTCAAAGCAGTTTCCATGTAACATCTAATGTAGTACTCATTAAAGCTCTGTGAGGGATGTATCAGAATTGCCTGATTGCTAAACCCCAA
Organism: Mustela nivalis; assembly: GCF_964662115.1. Taxonomy (NCBI): domain Eukaryota; kingdom Metazoa; phylum Chordata; class Mammalia; order Carnivora; family Mustelidae; genus Mustela; species Mustela nivalis. The sequence continues at coordinate 8,526,819 of NC_139022.1, read as the reverse complement.
TCAGTGTGACATTATGTCATAGATATGTTTTTGCTCGGGTTATATGTCCATGGTGATTTGGAATGGGTTATCGGTCTCATCATTCTGTTCCACCAGTGACCAAAACTGTTAGGGGTCACCCCTGGAATACTGTTGTTCATCATGGTCCTTGAGTCAAACAGACCTGGGCTTAAAAGTTTCTCCTGTAAGTTTTCAGTCAGGTTATGTAATTCCTCTCAGTCTCTGCAAGCCAGTTTTCTATAAAATTGAGCCGTGTGGCTTACTTTTTTTTTTAATGTATAAGATTATGAAATACCTGGGGCGCCTGGGTGGCTCAGTGGGCTAAGCCTCTGCCTTCGGCTCAGGTCATGATTCCAGGGTCCTGGGATCGAGCTCCACATCAGGCTCTCTGCTCAGCAAGAAGCCTGCTTCCTCCCTCTCTCTCTGCCTGCTTCTCTGCCTACTTGTGATCTCTGTCTGTTAAAAAAATAAATAAATAAAATATTAAAAAAAAAACAAAGATTATGAAATACCGTGTCTGAAATGCAACAACAAAGAATATTATTCATTCAGGTGATAATTTATAAAAGGAATATTCATAAAATTAAGTCTATAATGTCATATAATAGTTTTTGATCCATTCAGTATTGTGATATATTATATATGATTTTTAAAGTGCTTTAATATTAAAGATCATAGATGTAGGGGAAATTCATTCATGAACAGGAGGTGATCCAGGATACTCGAAGAAAAATTTGGCTTTTTAAATGGCTCTCAAAACATGTGGGGGATGTACCAACAAAAGACACAGGCAAGCAAAACAAAATTGAATAAGAAAATTAAAACAGGGGTGCCTGGGTGGCTCAGTGGGTTAAAGCCTCTGCCTTCAGCTCAGGTCATGATTTCGGGGTCCTGGGATCAAGCCCCACATCAGGCTCTCTGCTCAGCGGGAGGCCTGCTTCCCCCTCTCTCCCTGCCTGCCTCTCTGCCTACTTGATATTTCCGTCTGTCAAATGAATAAATAAAATCTTTAAAAAAAAGAAAGAAAATTAAAACAGCACTAGAGGTCATATTATTCTGGAAATATCCCAATGTTATAGGATGTTTCAGAAATCTTAATGAATTGAACAGAATTATTAAATTAAAATATTAGGGTTCATATGTTCCTACAAAATGATCTAGAATTTCCTGCTTATATTTTGTATTCTCTAGGATCCATAAATGATATTATATTTTGTAGAAAAATAATCATGGAACGGGGATTGGAGGTTGGTATTAGACACTACTGCAATATGCTTCTTTTGGGCAATGTAAAATCTTACTATAAAATAGATCTTAAATTTACTACTGGAAAAAACAAACCTTGATACTGAAAAGATTTAGCTTGAACAATTTCACAGTTTTAAAAATTCAAATTCATTTTGAAAGTATTTTAGATTGATATTATTTAATATTACCAATTAAAGAATTATACCATATATTGTCCCCTAAATCTACATTAATACTTTATATTAAAATATTTTGTTCAACAAGTTCTCTCCTATTGTTTTTTACTCCATATCGTGTCTTCTTTTGATTAATGTCTTGTCTTTCATTGCTTCTCTTCCCTTCTGCCAATGCTCTGATTAACTCATCTAAGTCAAGATCATACCTTCCATCATAGTATTTCCTCTAATTACCACAGCTACAGGCATCCTCATAAACCAACACCTTTCTACCTTAAACAATTCTATATTTTGTATTTGTGGAACTCCACCTTAATTTGTTGAATTGTTAATGTAAAATATTATACAATAGTGTACATGCAACACATGTTTCTTATAATATATAATAATTCAACGTTACATAATATTTCAGTATGTGTTTGTGATCCCAACATTCTTGTTTTATGGCCTGAGGCAAGGTCATTTTTGGAAGTTCCTCTAAACATAGAATTGGTGTTCTCTAGTCATGTCCATGGCACTACCCAGTTTATAATTCTAATTCCCTAATATACCAGACCCAGAACACATTCCTGATTTCAGAATCCACTACCCCTAACACATACATGCAATGGGGAGTGTGTGGGGTAAGTCTCTGATTTTTTGGAACAAAGGGTAAAATTACTAGAAAATTTAAAACATGGCTATAAATAATGATAAGTGAAATGTGGTTCAGTCAAGTGACCAGTTGTTTAAGTTATTCAGGGCTTTCTAAGTGGGGGACCTCAAGGTGCAGTTTTGTTCCTTTTATATTGGTTTAGCTAGTGGCTATATCAGAAATCTGGCACTATGTTTATTCAAGATTGATGTATTTTAAATAGTTGCTTTGGCAATGGAAAGCTTAATGTCAGGCATTTACACTACATTTCCTTACATTCTAACATATAAGGTCTCAAAGTTATTGTAAATATTACATGAAATAATGTGTGTAAACCCACATTATAGTGCACCACACATATTAATGAATTAATAAGAGTTGATTTATGTTTTTTCCCCAGCTTTCTAACATCAGAGTGTTCTCTAAGTAGTCCAAGGAACTCCTACAATAGTTTAAAATAACTGATGTTTAAAATAATTTCAAGATGGAGGAGGGGCAAGATGGCAGAGAAGTAGGAGGCTCTGTGTCAACCAGTCCCCTAAAGTGAGCCAATTATCTAGCCGAACACTCTGAACACCCATGTAATCATCCTGAGATGTAAGATTATACACTTCTGGATCTCTATGGGACAGAAGACATCAGTTGAGAGGTAAAGCATAGTGGGAAACCTCAGATTGATATTGGAGAATAAACAGAAGGGAAAGGGAGCCATCAGAAGCAACCCATTGAAAATATCCCAATACAAAAGTGACCTGTGATTGGGGACCAGCATTAACTTGGAACCTGCTTAAAAGCACCCAAAAAGAGCAAAAGATCTTAAGGGGCAACTGATGGAATCAGGCAGTCATGGGAAAGAGCCTAAGCCCATGGTCCCAGGACAGTCACCGCCAACACCCATGCCAGACCACCCATGCCAGAAATAATCTGGCAGTGTCTCCAGTCTGTGGTCCCTGAGCCTGTGCCTTTCTCTGACTTGCACCACTGCTCCCTGGTGTCTGGGGGCACTCCCACCCACACCTGAGAGATCCCCGTGTGGGTAAAAGCTGGTGGTCTCTAGGACCACTTCCATCTGAGACCTGTGCAGTCGTGGGGTCTGAGTGTACCCAGCCCACACCTGAGGGAACCCGGTGCAAACTCCAGCTGGAATCCCTCAGCCTGCAGCCTTTTGGGCGTTGTGTGGCCGCTGGGTGTCAGTGCACCTGGCATGGATCTGGACTTCAGACAGAAGTCCCGGCAATGGCAGTCACTAGAATCAAACTCTCTGGACCAATATCATTCAAGGTTTTAGTAACACAGGTGTGAAGAGACAAGTGGGGGCCTCCAGCAACCACTGAGATAGTGGCTGGGAGTATGTATTGCCTGTGGGAGGTTGCAGTGTTCAGTGGAGTTTGCTAAAGGGAGTCTGTGTGTTCTTGACCAAGCAGAGGGGAGCAGACTGAGGCTTTTCTCTGAGTCATCTCTCTGGGTGCAGACAGTTTACTTTCCACTAACCTCAGAAAAACCATAAAAACCACCAAAGAACAAAAACTTGCAGAGAACAAAAGCCTGAAAAACCGGTTTCCACAGAGCCAAGCTCCTTGATAGGGGCAGGATGAATCAGCGCAAGCAGATTGACTGAAAAATGATGCTGCAGGGACTTCCTCCAGAAGGCAAGCTAAAAGAACAAGAGGACAACCACCACAGGATCCCCATAAATCTGTAAAATCACAACATCAGGGGATAACAATACATTAAGCTCCTGGTATTGCCCTAAAACCTGTTTATTTCGTATATAGAATTTTTTTTAATTCGTTCTCAATATTCTTGTTCTTTTAATTTCTTCAAACTACTTACCATTACAACTAGAGATTTAATAATAGATCATATTCCATAATTTTTTTTTAAAGATTTTATTTATTTATTTGACAAAGAGAGATCACAAGTAGGCAGAGAGGCAGGCAGAGAGAGAGAGGAGGAAGCAGACTCCCTGCTGAGCAGAGAGCCCGATGCGGGACTCGATCCCAGGACCCTGAGATCACGACCTGAGCTGAAGGCAGTGGCTTAACCCACTGAGCCACCCAGGCGCCCCATAATAATTTTTTTAACTAGAAATTTTTTCATACATATACCTGTGTTTCTTTTTTCTTTTCTTTTTCATTTAAATATACATATAGATATAAGCTTCACAGTAATCCTATTTCCCGACTCAACACTACCCCTATATATAAACCAGTTTTAATTTCCTTTTATCTGCTCTGGAAAGTTTAGTCATTTAAAAAAGATAACAAGATACAACCAGTAGAACTGAAATAACCTTCACTCACGCCAAGGGTTTATAAACACCCTCCCATCTTATTCCTCTGTCAGTGTTTCTGTGTATTTGTTTTTATTCTGGTACTATATAAATATTATTCTTGGAGTTTATTTCTGCAGAGTTTTTCTGTTTTTTCTTATCTTTTACTTGTGTGGGTTTGTTTGTTTGTTCATTTTTGTTTATATACCTTATAAATCTTACTTTGGGGGCTCATTTTGGTGGGGTTTTCTCTATTTTTTTTCCTCTTCTCTCTCTCTTTTCTTTTTCTTTCTTTTTGGAGGTAACTTCTAATAGCTCCAAAATTTTCCAGGGCACTCCTTACCTAGATCATGGTTGATATATTCAATTATATATCCCCTCAACCACGTCTCACAAAAATGACTAAGAGGAGGAGCCCCAACAGAGTAAAAATTCAGAGACCATGGCCAATGCCACAGAAATACTAGATATGGATATAAACAGTATATCAGAAAGGGAATTTGGGATAAAAATTATCCAGACAATGGCGAGGCTGGAGAAGACCCTTAGTGACAACATAGAAACTCTAAAGAGGGAAGTGAGAGCCGATCTGGCAGAAGTGAAAAATGCTATCAATTAGATTAGATCTCATCTAAATACCCTAAAAGCCAGGGTACCTAAGGCAGAAGATAAAATTAGTGATCTAGAAGACAAAGAATGATAGAGAAGAGGGATCAGGAGGGGATCTGGAACAAATGCTTAGAAGCCATGAAAACAGAATTAGGGAAATCCGTGATGCCATGATTACATCATGCCATGCCACAAAAAGGGAAATACATAATAGCATAATTGCATAATGCCATGCCAATAATTCCTACATCAGAATTACTGGGATTCCTGAGGGGTGGAGAAAGGGATAAGACTCGAAGATATAGTTGAACAAATTCTGGATGAAAATTTCCCCAATCAGAGTATTGGAGCAAGTGTTCATGTCATAGAGACAAAAAGGACAATCCCAGGATCAATGAGTCTAGAAACACCTTGAGACACTTAATTGTGAAAATCATGAATCATAATTTCAGAAAAGAGGGCTTCAGGGCAGCTGTGGAAAATAGATTTCTTGCTTACAGAGGAAGGACCATCAGAATAACTTCAGGCTGGTCCTTAGAAACCTGAAAAGCCAGAAAGGGTTGGCAAGACATATTCAGAGCACTAAATGAGAAGAACATGCAGCCAAGAATACTTTATCCAGAAAGGAAGACATTCAAAATGGATAGAGAGATAAAAAGAGCTTCCAAAACAGGCAAGGTTTAAAAGGTATGTGACCACCAAGCAGGATCTTCAAGAAATATTAAGGGGGGTTCTACAAAAGAAGAAATAACCCAAGAGTGACATAGAACAGAAATTTACATAGGCAATCTATAGAAACAAGGACTTCACAGGCAGCATTATGTCAATAAAAATGTATCTTTCGATAATGTGAATGGTCTAAATGCTCCCATAAAACAGTACAAGGTTGCAAACTTGGTAAAACAACAGGACCCAGCCATATGCTTTCTACAAGAGACACGTTTTGAGCCTAAAGATACATCAAGACTGATAGTGAAGGGATGGAGAGCCATCTTTCTTGCCAACAGGCCTCAAAAGAAAGCACTGTTAGTAGGAATACAAATTGATGCAACTACTGTGTAAAACAATGGAAAGTCCTCAAAGACTTAAAATAGAACTACCCTATGATCCAGTACTTCTGCTAGGTATTTACACAAGGCTTCATTTTTAACAAACTAATATCCTCACATCCCTCAGTTCTTTCTCAAGTAGTTTTAAGTAGCTTTAAGACTTTCTGCTTCCCATAGATTGTCCACTAATCATCCAAATTTCTGCTTACAGAACAGGAATCAGAGCTAAGATTTATAAATAATTGCATGGTGAAGTAAGATGATTGCCTCCCATGAGTTGGAAGGACTTTGTCTGATAACCAATGCAGCTCCCTTCCCAAACATATAACACTGAACTTGTAATTTTTTAAAAAGATTTTATTTATTTATTTGATAGACGGAGATCCCAAGTAGGCAGAGAGGCAGGCAGAGAGAAAGGAGGAAGGAGGCTCCCCGCCCAGTAGAGAGCCCAATGCGGGGCTCGATCCCAGGACACTGGGATCATGACCTGAACAAAAGGCAGAGGCTTTAACCCACTGAGGCACCCAGGTGCCCCTGAACTTGTAATTTTTAAAGCCCAGAGCTTTGTTTTATTTATTTATTTTTTTCATAGGAGCTGCTATTAGATTAGGTAATTATGCTCCCATACTTGTATTATTGATTTTTAAAATCTAAATGTAGGCCTTTAATTATTTTCCTGAACATTTGAAAAAAAATAAGTTTATATTTCCAGTGATCTCATCCTGTATGCACTTTTGTTTTCCATCCTGTTTGGGATTCTCTGTCGTTTGTCAAGTTTGCTTTTTATGGCTTTCTTACAAATCACGGACAAAAATATGTAAATGGAAATGTAAGTCACAGAACCATAAATTCTACCACTTTCCCTTCAACTTCAGATAGATTCATCAATCAACATTGTTTGTGTGCAAAATATTCAGGTTTCTGACTCTTGGAGTGTTTTTTCCCCCCTCTGTCTTATCCATCTGCTTTGCCCACAAAATATATTTAGAGACTTAACTAATGTGTTGTTTAAATTAACAAGCACGAGGTCTGCAAGTTTACTTAATCAATTATCTGATTTATTAGAAAATCATGCTCATTGTTGTCGTTGTCATTGATATCATCGTGCATCTTTTGAAGTCAATTTACATTTGTAAACTGCAGCCTTAGCTGTTAGCAGGATTCCAGCCCTATATCTCAGGGTAATTTTTAACATGGATTAACCTTGAATTCCTTGGCCTGGAATGTTCAAGTTCTCTCCAGCCTTTCTGCTGAGGCCCAGAAGGGCTCACACATATGGTCTCCTTTTCCTCTGTCTCCTCTCAGCTGCTTCATAAACTCAGGTGCAAACTGAACACCTTTTCCTGATAATTTACAAAGTCCATCCAGGCTGAGCCTTTTGGGAGTTCTGTGTAGAGATCTCCATGCACAAAGGTGGGTCACATTACTTATTGTGTCGCCTTCTGCCACCTTGTTGACTCAGGGGATTTAGGGTTCAGAATCCAAGTTTATGACTCAGAGACATCTATATGAGACATCTATATGAGGATAACACTCATCCTGTTATCTCATGAGCAGATTTCCTTTTTTTCCTTCTCCCTTTCTCTCTTCAGCCCTCTCCTCATAAGATGTCTAGGAAACAGACCAGAGCCTAGGTTCATCCTTTCCAGGTCAAACACCTAAATGGAAATCAGAATATTTTTCACCTACCGTCCAACAAATTATACACAATGGAAAGAGAATAGGGTTTTTTGTTTGTTGTTGTTTTGTTTTTGTTTTGTTTTTGTTTTTGTTTTTAATTTTAACCAAGCATTAGTGATAAGGAAGAAAATCTCTACAATCTGGTTAAACTGTGAGCTCAGTTCTTCAAGCATGGTTTCTGATCTGCAAAAAAAAGCAACATGGAGAAAACTTTCTTTAGGGAGTTGCCTCATTTTATAGGCTTTGACTTCTTGCTTAGTCATATTTTCATGTCAGGAACTGACCATGCTTCAGTTTTTCTGTTTGCAATGTATCTAAAACAAATCTTAATGAGTCCCTAAGCAGATGAATGCCTTAAACTAAGAGGGGAACAGTAAAAGAAAAAAAAATGGTAATATTTAAATTGTCCACTTAAGTAAAATATTGGCTATATTAGTAATTTTTAGTTTTATATTTGATTTAATTTGAGATTTTCTTTGAGAACATGGAAGAAAATCACAGCTGAGAAGTTAAAGTTTTGATCTAACAAGTGCTAATATTACATAATCCTCTGATACTTGTAGTGGATCCATCACTTCCATGATTATCTTCTTTTTAAAATAATGCCTCTTATCTTAATATTATTGTCCTTAGTATTTTTAATAAGTCTCCATTCATTTTGAATGGTAATCACCCTAGAAGAACTCTATTAACTTCTGATTTTATTTTTTCCTTCTTTTGTGACACTTTTCATGGCCATTATTTTCCTAGGGAGTTTATTAGAAATCAGGCCATGAAATGACATTTTTTTTAATGATCTTACTTTTTTTCCCTTGAGATTATTATTATTATTTTAGAAATTAAAGACTTTCTTTATTAATTTGCTAGAAAGAGACACAACAAGAGAGGAAACACAAGCAGGGGGAGTAGGAGAGGAGAAGCAGGCTTCCTGCTGATCAGGGAGCCCAGTGTGGGGCTTGATCTCAGGATCCTCAGATCATGACCTGAGCTGAAGACAGATGTTAAATGGCTGAGCCACCCCGATGCCCCTAATATTATTTTTTAAAGATTTATTTATTTCTTTGAGAAACAGAGAGCAATCAAGTGCCAGGTTGGGTAAAGGAGAGGAAGAGAAACTCATACAGTCTATCAATATAATAAAAACTCATGCACTGAAACTTTTCAACTGATCATTTTTACTACTATACTATACAAAGCTACTCCAGTCTATTTTATGAGATTTTCAATAAAGACAACAAGAAAAACAACCAGTTAAATGTGTCTGATTTAGGAACTGAATGTTGACTTTTTAAAAAAATTTTGAATCCATTGTAGTTAACAGTGTTATGTTAGTTTCAGGTGTATGACATAGTGATTCAACAGGTCTACGTTACTCAAAGCTCATCAAATAGGTGTAGACTTCTGTTTTCTAACTGATTTGGTCCACAATGAGAATTTATCAAAATAACAACAGGTTATCAGAGTGAAATGGCAGGTTATCTTTGTATATCTGTCATCGGCACATTGGTCAAGTGATTATTATCTCTCTGCATGTTTTGTGTACAGTACTTTACCATTATCATAAGCCTAATAGAGCAGACTAAACTAATAGGTCCAGTTTGTTGTTTGTCAGGTCCCTCTTCTCACACTCTGCAGTGTTCGGGCTAGCTTTAAGGATTTCTCACAGTGCACAAGTACATCTTAAATATGACACTGGGAGTTTTCCTCCAAAAGAGTTCTATGTGGGAATGTACAGAGAACAGTCTGTAATTAAATAGTTAATGGGCTTTTCACTCAGTGAATGCCAATGAACCTGATATGCATACTAAATAAATTCTCCTGTTGATTAGCAAGCCTGCATGCATTTAAAAATTTCACTCTAATTTTTCCCTCCCTCACATGGATATAAGTCTAACTAACTGAACTGGAGGGAACAGATTGATGGAGGAAACCGGGTTGGACCTGCTTTGGGGATGTGTCTAAACATCTGGGATCAAATGACCAGTAATTTTATTTTTTCAAAGGTCAATAATTGTGAAATTAATCATATTATTACTGAAAGGGGCTAATTACTCTTTTGTAATCTTAAAATACGTAGAAAATGGAAAATATCTAGGAAAGTTAATCCATTTCTTTTTTTAAAATTTTTATTAACATATAATGTATTATTAGCCCTAGGGATACAGGTCTGTGACCCGCCAGGAGTACACACTGCACAGCACTCCATGACACATACTTTCCCCAATATCCATAACCCCACAACCCTCTCCCTACTTCCCTCTCCTGGCAACCCTCAGTTTGTTTTGTGAGATTAAGAGCCTCTTATGGTTTGTCTCCCTCCAGATCCCATCTTGTTTTATTTATTCTTTTCCTACTTCCCATCACCCCATGTTGCATTTCCACTTTCAAAATCTATAAAAAACTTATAATCAATTTCTTTTATGATGAGAAGTGTTTGGGTTCCTATCAAGAATGTGAAGGGTCTGAGATTTTCTTCTACTTTCATACCAGCTTTTTAGCCTGCAACAGTTTTATGACTGATTCTGGCAGGAAGCATGATATTACTGGATCAGAGACAAAGACTTTATTACTCACAGTAGAGCAAGGGTCATCAACGTTATTATCCCTCTAAGTGCTTCCAGAACGACAAGGATAGGCCCACCCAGTATACAAAACTGGTTTGTATCACAGCTGCCAAATCTTGAATTTAGGAAATCTAAATATTTTGTAATGGATACTGAGCAAATCTGTTTGAATTTTGTTAGGGAGAGAGGTATTATCTATCTTGATTATACTGGACAGTAAACATACCTGCCCTCTGTTCCCATGGGAGACATTAACTGTCTTCCCACGCTATTTACTATAGGGCAGTTAGTATTTCTGCCTCATTCTGTACAGAAATGAGAGAGATCCATAGAGATCTAGCTCTTATGATATGTCCTATGCCCTAGAGTCTGTGGTAGCTTGTGATAAATGATGATGAGGACTGAAAAAGCTCTTGTTGAGCTTGTGTAATATCTCTGACTCAGGTGAAATAAAGGCAATATATGAAAAACAACATCAGTGGGGATAAACATGCCTCAGTTTTACCAAAAGCTATTGTAACTAATACAAGAATATATTTAACTCCAGGTTAAACTGATATGTTCCATCTTACATCAAGTGTAAGAAAGTTACTAATCTTTGACTGTATATATGAATATATATTTCTATCTCATTGCTCATTCAACCTGTATATCATTATATATACCAAATAATTAAGTTTGATTTTTGAATTGTTTTCTGTGTTTTCAAACAATTTTTTATAGCAGTTAAATAATGCACAGGGCTCAGTAAGGTAAAGATAATTTGCTTAGCTATGATCAAGAGCAAGTATTTGCAACTATATAACAATATATATCTCAACTATTTGTCTTCCCAGCATTTGCAAGATCCTATCAGTTTTAAAAAGTGTCCTGACTTTAGAGATGTTAAAGTGTAAACAACAACAACATCAATAACAAATCCAAAACACTCAGTCTTGAAATTGGTGAAATATGATACCTCCTTAAGATCTGCTAGTGTATGCTTCAGAGTATTAATTCTTTAGTAATTTTTTTTACAGAAAACCCTGCTTATTTACCTATAAAGGCTCCTTGTCTATTGTTGTCCCTCTAACCAGAGAAATACATCTGGGACTTTTGATTGCATGCATATCCCAATACACTTTCATATTTTCCCAAACCTGATAGCTTGCTTAGTAAATGCTGCTTAGTATATAAGTTTGAAGTTTTAACTTTGTGTTTGGTAGATTGCTCTTGTGTCAGAAAACTTATTTACATGCAATGAATAAGTGATCACATATTTTTAAAATTGAGAGTGGTCTGTTCTTGATTTTTAAAATTTGAAATATATTTCAAAAGAATATGACTTCAAAATCATTAAACTACTCAAAGCATTACCCAGTTATCTACTATTTCTTTGAATCATGTTGTTGAATATTCAGTACCATAAAGTTTGATTATTTGCTGTTGTTGTTGTTGTTTTGCTTTAGAATATACTGACTCTATGTAGAGGACAGGAATTTAATTTTGAGTAAGTTTTCCAACTGTTTCTAGCTCACCAAGTCATAATTAGTATTTTGACAGTTATGTCTCATAGACATTTATTTTAATTGCATATGTTAGCAATACATTTTGGCATGACAGTCTCTGCCATTGGTGTGTTGCTGGATTATGCTTACAGAAATTATGTCAGAAATTCAACATGTAGAGAACAGTAATTAACCTGAATCATCAACTAACTTTCATGAATACAGATGTCCTAGAATACACTGCAGTTGTTTCTTTTTCTTTTTTAATTGAGTAAAATCTCACTAATCCTGAATGTCTTTGCTTATGCCCTATTTCTAACCGAACACTAAGTCTTCTTTATTTCCTTCCTAAATATGATATGAACATGTCCTCTCTTATCTGCACCATCATTACCCTTGTATGTCTTAACTTTAGCTCTCACCTAGGTTCTGCTAATAGCCTGCTGCCTCCCCCACACCCACTCTTAACACTTGCAATTCATTTCCCACTTTGTAAATAGAGGAATGTTTAAAAATGCAAGTCATACCTTATCAGACCTGCTTGCTTAGAAAGATTCAGGAGCTACTCCATAGGTAAAGACTAACATCCTTGAGAGAGGCCAGGGCTGTGCACATTTGATCTCACTACCCCGAGTCTCACCTTATGGCCTTGACTATGCCCATAGGCCACACTATCTTGACAGTAGAAAGTTTGCTGCCTCCTCCATAAGGCGTGTGTTTCTTCTACTAGAGTATTCTTTAGGCTCCCCTTAGCCTGGCCAGCTCCCTCAATTTGCATATCAAGCCACTGCAATCATTGCCTTCTCTGACCACCCAAACCAGATTCAGTCTTCTCTAAGTGTTCCCATAGAAACTTGAACTTGTCCTATATTATTCTCATCATAAAGTGTGAATGTATATTTGTGTGCTTATTTTCACAAGGTATCTTTGCTGGAGTATAGTGAACTTTGTAGGGAATCTGTGTTTACCGGAGTATTCTCAGCCATTGGCCCAGCAATTGTCAGATAATAAGTGTGCAATACTTACTTGTAGGGAGAAAAAAAGAATAATTCTACTATAACAGAATGAGTGATTGTTCAGTCTAGGCTAAAGTGAAGTTGACTTATTATTTTTTTAAAATATTTTTATTTATTTATTTATTTTAGAGAGAGAGAGATCAAAATTAGGCAGAGAGGCAGGCAGAGAGAGAGGGGGAAGCAGGCTCCCCACCAAGTAGAGAGCCCAGTGCAGGAAGGACTCAATCCCAGGACCCTAAGATGAGGACCTGAGCTGAAGGCAAAGTTTTAACCCACTAAGCCACCCAAGTGCCCCGTGAAGATGACTTTAAAAACAAAACAAAACAAAAAATTGGGCATGAAAAATAGCATGATCAATACATTGGTCCTTTTAAATGGCCTTTGAGAAATTTAACAATATGTAGTTTGGGATTGCTCTTAATTAAGAAAATGTATCTTATCATCTGTGGGTCAGACACCTTATATATTTAGTTGAGCACTTCTACTTCCTGGCTGTGTGAAGTTGAGCAATTAATTACCTTCCTGAATCTGCTTCCTGCTCTATATATTTCTCTGCTTTGTTGTAAAGAGAAAGCCCTGAGGGGTCAGGGTGTGTGAATGATAAAGCAATGTTTATTAGGTTTAACTATTTAAGTATGCCAGTCACATTCCCTGGCAGCCATTGATTTGATTTTTATACATCTTTTAAAATAATTTCTAAACTGCCTTTAAGATATTCTATACTTTGTATTTCCACTAATTAAAATTGGTTATCTTTAAAGTAGTTTAAATTTTAATGTACATTAGTATATCATATGCATTCGTTTCATTAACCAATATTTGTATTGAGAACAATGCCTTCAATTCAGTTCTTAAATCTAGAAGTTTCAACTCACCTGAAAAAGAACTCATAATGAATCCAAAGCTTTTCTCTGCTGTCATACAAAATCCTTAAAATTTTCAGCTCTTGCAGTCATGCAGATTACAGAGGACATTTTTAAAATTAGTTCAGTGACTCTTTTAATCATATATATATACACTTACATACAGTGGTGTATATATATGTGTATATACATACACTATATGTATATATATATATACTATATGCATATAGTGTATATACATATACTAATATATATACTATATACATATACTATAGGTAGATAGTATGTACATATACTAATACAAATTCAGCACAAATGTTGATTAGGCTTTTATCTAGATTACCACTTTTGCAATTTGGATGCACATATACTATATTATAGACATATTTTTATAAATGCACATCTAAGTACAAGGGATATGTATACACTTAAAAATAACCTTGAACACCTTGTTTTTGTTGTTGTTTCTAAAGATTTTATTTGTTTATTTGTCAGAAAGAGATAAAGAGCACAAGCAGGCAGAGACACAGTGACAGGAAGAGGCAGAGGGAGAAGCAGTCTCCCCACCGAGCAAGGAGCCAGATGCACGACTTGATCCCAGGACCTTAGGATCATGACCTGACCCTAAGGCAGCCACTTAACCAACTGAGCCATCCCAAAAACCTTAAACACTTTGAAAAATCTCCTTCTGATCCTGTCCATGACATGCCTTACCATTATCTTATATAGAAATCTAGAGAAGTATTTGGAGTGTCTATTTGATCAAGTAGGCTTTAGTGTTTTACAATAATAGCTTACAACAACAAGCAGTTTATATCTATCCCTCACCCAAGAGTGTATTTTCTTAAGAGAAGATCAAGCACTTGACAATTTTAACTGAATTCTTTCTACATTTTAGGTTAAAGTTTATAACTTAAGTTACATAATCATAAATTAGACACTAAGAAAGATTAACCAATATTTATAACTTCCTAGATGGTTTGGAATCATTGAAGCTCAATAGCTCTCATCCCCAAAATATAGGGAGGTAGACACTTTTCTTGCTTAATAAGCCATATTTACCTCTAATTATGAACATTAAAGTGATTAAAGACTTTCTATTTCTGAAATAGAGGATCTTTTCCCCATGTCTCTTATTTGTGGAGCGTAAGGAATAACATGGAAGTCCTGGGGAGATGGAGAGGAGAAGGGAGTTGGGGGAAGTTGGAGGAGGAGACAAACCATGAGAGACTGTGGACTCTGAGAAACTAACCGAGGGTTTTGGAGGAGAGAAGGGTGGGAGGTTGCATGAGCCTGGTTGTTGGTATTAAGGAGGGCACGTATGACATGGAGCACTGGGTGTGGTGCATAAACAATTAGTTCTGGAACACTGAAAAGAAATTTAATAATAAATAAAAATTAATAAAAAGAAAAAGAAAAGATATTCTTGAAACAAATATAGGCCTAATGACTGGAATTCAGAAACCATGTGTATTTTGTAATATGTAACAATAGATGTATTTTGAAGTTAGCGTGTATGTAATAATGTCATATATGACCTAGTTTAGTAACTAATCATGACATTTAATCCTGAGTTCGCTTCAGTTTGATTCAAGTGACCAGAAACTTTCCAGAATACATTTTATCTTTGATATATATTTGTTCTATGCTAAATGGGATGCATTTTTGTTTTGGCTAAGACTTTGAATGCAAATTTGTCCCTTTTAGTGAATACTGGGTTAATTTTTGCTCATTCTCTCATGAATACCTGTTAAAGAACACATTAACTACTGTACTTAAGCTTAAGACTACTTATAGATGGTTATGTTTTTACTTCTTTGCATTATTCTTCAGTTAAAATGTGTAGCTTTAATGCAAGCTGGTGCAGCCACTCTGGAAAACAGCATGGAGGTTCCTCAAAATGTTGAAAATAGAACTGCCCTATGACCCAGCAATTGCACTATTGGGTATTTACCCTAAAGATACAAATGTAGTGATCCAAAGGGGCACATGCACCCGAATGTTTATAGCAGCAATGTCCACAATAGCCAAACTATGGAAAGAACGTAGATGTCCATCAACAGATGAATGGATCAAGAAGATGTGGTATATATACACAATGGAATACTATGCAGCCATCAAAAGAAATGAAATCTTGCCATTTGCGACAACATGGATGGAACTAGAGCGTATCATGCTTAGCGAAATAAGTCAAGCAGAGAAAGACAACTATCATATGATCTCCCTGATATGAGGAAGTGGTGATGCAACATGGAGGCTTAAGTGGGTAGGAGAAGAATAAATGAAACAAGATGGGATTGGGAGGGAGACAAACCATAAGTGACTCTTAATCTCACAAAACAAACTGAGGGTTGCTGGGAGAAGGGGGTGGGATTATGGACATTGGGGAGGGTATGTGCTTTGGTGAGTGCTGTGAAGTGTGTAAACCTGGTGATTCACAGACCTGTACCCCTGGGGATAAAAATATATGTTTATAAAAAATAAAAATTTTAGATACCAAAAAAAAAAAAAAAAGAGAGAAAAAAAAATGTGTAGCTTTCCTAGATGTCCCAAGGTTTGTGAAACTACTGAATCTGACATCAGAAATCCTGCTAGTACATGCCTGTATATAGTGCCATTCCCAGTCATAATAGTTAACTTTATGAAGATATTCATGAAAATATTGTTGCAGAAGTTAGGGGTTGTAGGGAACCTCCTATATTCACCCAACATAGGAGTTGCTCCCCAACTTATCCAACATCAATTCGTAACATGCCCATGGTAGTCAAAAAATTCCTACATTATAGAAATTTGTTAAAACCAGTGCAACATGATGAAACATGAAAACTAATAGTGCCTAATATCAGCCATTTAATTGAGGGGGGGGAAATCAGACAACCATGTTTTTATTGACTGTACTGGAAGTAATTTAGGGAATTCTTTGTCCTTTTATAAGTGTTTGGAATATCTGAAAGAGAAGAGAAAGTACTTTTATTTATCTCCTGTGATTGAAATGTTTATGATATAGATAACTCTTCAAGAAATATAATTAATATCATAATTACTTCCATTTCCAGAATGATTTTTTAAAATATTTTATTTATTTCTTTGACAGAGAGACAGTGAGAAGGGAATATAAGCAAGGGTAGTGAAAGAGGGAGAAGCAGGTTCCTTACAGGGTCAATCCTAAATACCTGGGATCACAACCTGATCCAAGGGCAGACACTTCACCACAAGCAACCCAGGTGCCCCTCCAAAATGATTTTGTAAAACATACAAAAGACACACATACTGTGAGTGTACATCCATTCTGAATGCTTTTGAATGAAATTATTTCATTCCATCTTTACAGTAACCCTCTGCATTAGTCTGATGTTGCTGCCATAACAAAATACCACAGTATTGAAGCCACTGAGTGGCTTCAATAACAGAGATTTATTTTTCTATACTCCTGGAGGTTGGAAGTCTGATATCTGCATGCCAGCATGATTGATTTCTGGAGAGGGCTCTCTTCATGGTTAACAGACAGCTGCCTTTTGTCTGTGTCTTTATATGGCCTCTTTATGGTGTGCATAGGGACAAAAAGGGAGAGAGAGCTCTGTGATATCTCTAATAGAGAGAGACACTAATCTTACTGGACCCACACCTTTACCTTCTTTACCCTTAATTACTTCTGTAGAGGCTCCATCTCCAAATAAAACCATACTAGGGGTCTAGGGCTTCAACATAATGAAATTTGAGGGACAAACACATTTGTTCCATGTTGCCTACTGAAGCAGGCTCTCTTAAAATCATCTCCAGTTTGCAGAAGAGACAGTTGAGACACAGAGTTTGGTGATTTGCCAGGTGACACCTGGTAGCAATTGTTAGAGCTAGGTTTCTAACCCAGGCTATCTCACTCAAATCTCATGCCCCTCATCATAATCTCATTCTCTGCTTTATCCTGAGGAAACACAGAAAAGGTAAAAAGAGTAGAGACATTAGTGATAAGAGTAATGGATGAGGCAAAGGGACTTAGAATAGTAAGATGTCTTACTCATAGTTACAGAACTTGTGAAATGGCTCTAATCTAGAATCAGCTTGGTCATGCTTTCTGAATTTGCTCTGTGATCTCTGTCTCTGTCAGTTAGTTTTAAATCAGTCTTTTTCAAATGAGAGACCACTGTAGATTCTCAAGCCCATCTCACAATTACTGAATCAGACTCTGGGTGAGTGGCAGTCTGAGATTGCATTTTGAAAGTTTCTCAAATGCTCCATATGTGTTCTAAGGTATGAGAATTGCCATGTCTCAAAGGGACATCCAGTTCAGGTTAGGAGACATATGTTTGAAGGCGAACCCATATTTGGGTGGTGCATTGGCTATGTTTAAGCTCTGGCTTGGGGAGAAAAGGTGGACATGCAGCAAGCTCTTTAAAGACAGCTCTCCAAGGAAAATATGTTCTCCTTTTAGGTAATCAATTCCTACTGCAAGCATTTTCTCCTTGTGCCTGTTTCACAGTTTCCTTGGGTGTTTTACAGGTCTCATGACTTGGCTCCACTTTCTGATTGCCATCTTGATACATCTTTCGTCCACCCACCCCCTTCTTCCCTGCAAAGTGCATTCACTTTATCATGTAACACCTTTCATTTCTTATAAGAAAAGTGTTGTATGTAAAATATCCCATACTGATACGTTGCATATCCTAAAAGGATGTCAGATATCATGTACTGCTTCATTCAGGACAGACCCCCTTGTCCTCTTTTCTCTCACTTTGCCACTTTTTATGTCTAAGATAGTGGTAAGTCATTTATCTGGCTCTATTTGAGCAGCACTGACAGTCTCACCGGACCCGACATTATTTGAAAGTCTTATTTATGCAGTACGTTATCCATGGACTACTTACACTGAATGGGACAATTTTTCCAAGGTAGAGTTCAAGCAAAGCTCCACGGTCAGTTTTGATTGTAAAACACTTCAGACTGACCTCATCTTAGAGGTGAACTGTGCATGTCTAGCATAGTAAATGATCTGAAAGGAAAAGACTTAATTCAGTGTAGTTGAACCTACCAATCTCCAAAGATATTTGATCACAGAACCCATGTCTTCTGCATAACTGTGTTGATGTTCTGAGGAACTGATTGTGGACACACTTGGAGGACTGCTATGCTGCAACAGTATGCCTTGAAGTACTGGTTGAGGCTTAATTTCCCAAACATCTTTTATAAATACAAGTGGTGTGCCTGAGGCAGGGGGTGGCAGGAGTCTCTGAATACCTGTGGGAAATTGTATAACAAAGAGTTTAAAAGACAAGTGAGCAGAGAGTACAGAATAAGAACTGTGCCTTGACACACCAACATATCAAATATGTATGTTTCGAGATGAGAAAGGTAGTGTGAAGGAACTAGAATGGAATGTGGGTGCAACTAGAGTGATTGTGATGTTCTTGAGTTAACTCTAATGTACTTGGAAGGGAACAAATGAATGCAGAAGATGAAAGGAAAGATGGATATGAAGATGGGTTATTTGAAAACAGATTTTATGCCCTTCAAAAAATTTTTTACCTGTTAACCCTATCATGAAGGTAGAAAATTGAAATCTAGAGGTAAGGGTGTGTGTGTGTGTGTGTGTGTGTGTGTGTGTGTGTGTCGAACATTAAGTTACTAAAACTCATCATGTCTGGACTCTAAACATATCAATTTCATAGTCCTCTCTAAAACTTTTCAAAATTGTGAAGTTCTTGAGCAAGAGACCTAATAGCCTACCATGTGTGAAGACAAGAACATAGCCATAGATTAGAATTCCTGGAGCTTTTTTTGTTTTTACTTTTACTTCCAAGTCTGTCATTTTTATGAAGGTTCTTAGAACCTCTTTCTCTGAAGATGGACTCTGAAACTTTCTGTATTTTCTTAAGAGACAGACTCTCTAATAAGTTGAACAGAAGCAGGTGAGCTTAGATTTCATCCCTTTTTCATTTCCCATTTGAATTTATATAATAGGAAAATGCATGTGTGTCCTAGGTTGACGATCCTGCTTGCATCCCCTAATGCAAAGAGTTTTTTGAAGCAGATATGTAAGCATGTATCCTAAGAAAACTTCCTGAATTTTAGCTTGAAATCAAAAATCATCCATAGAACGTGTATTTCAGGTAAAAACTCTAAAAAGAGTGGTGCCTGTATGGCTCAGTGGGTGAAAGCCTCTGCCTTCAGCTCAGGTCATGATATCAGGGTTCTGGGACTCAACCCCACACTGGGCTCCCTGCTCCACAGGGAGCCTGCTGTCCCCTACACTCCGCCTGCCTCTCTGCCTATTTGTAATCTCTATCGGTCAAATAAATAAATAAATCTTTTAAAAAAAGAACTCTAAAAAGTGTGTACTCTGTCTAAAAGTTCATAGTAAAACTGAGCAATTAAAATTTCTTATTATTTGCATTTGTCACACCAATGTACGGCCACATATGAAAGGCCATTCCAAACCTAATTTTCAATTTGGCTCATCTTGCTTCATTGAGAATCTCCTTGTGGGTCTGTTTTTTCCACATCTCTTCACTTGTCTCCACACAGTCACTCTGTTCACCAAAGCCTGGCCTCAGGAAAGAAGCTGATGGGTGAGTTCATAATAAGTATTAATCACTGATATGGCTAAACGTATTATGGGAGGAGCTCATTATGTTTTATTAATGTTAACCCTTGATCTTAGAGAATTAAGTTCTTGTTAGGAAATATCATCTATATTTAAAAGTTATCTGTGAATTGTGTGCTGCCCTTTCTATATATAACTAACATTTATTGAAAACTTATATATGTATATATGTCCACACACTTTCTCAGAAATTCAGGTGTTACATAGGGAGCAGGAGACTATTGAGAAGAGTGTGCATGAATTCCTTTAATAAGATTGTCTCTGTGTATGTGTGATTTGCTGAAAGTTTAGAGCTACTAATTTTCATGTTTTCCCAGTTTATCAAACATTTAATATAGGGACAGAAAAAATCCTTATCTATTATGTTTGTGTTATTTGAAAGACAGGAAATTTTTGCTTTCTAAATGTGGAACAACTAATATTAATTGCATTGTGTCTTTTTTATGCAAAACCCCAAAAGGACTTAACTGTGGCTTAGTAAATGTAATATTTTCACAAAAATGCTATTCAGATACTTCTACTGCAAAGATGACATTCAAGTGTGAATAACTGCAGGTGGTTCAGTTTTCAAAGCCTCTGGAAACACTAAAACATTGAAACCTCCATGGTATTTTATCTCCTCAAGAGAGAGAGCTTGAGTGGATTCCACAGTTGTTTGAAGTTCCTGGTGGTGGGTATTGTGGAAGGCACATATTGCATGGAACTACTGAGTGTGAGAAAAAACAATGAATATTGAAACACGGAAAAGAAATTTTAAAAATATTTAAAAGTTTGTAGTTTCATAATGCCTCGGCATTTCAAATTCAAGATTTAACAATCTCTCACCTGCTAAATCATCAAATGACCTTTCATAATGGGATGCTGTAGAATGGCAGCCATGGGATAATATCATCTTAAGCCATTGATGTTGATAAAGGAATCCATCAGAATCCTAGAGGAGAACATAGGTAGTAATCTCTTTAATATCAGCCACAGCAACTTCTTTCAAGATATGTCTCCAAAGGCAAAGGAAACAAAAGTGAAAATAAACTTTTGGGACTTCATCAAAATCAAAAGCTTCTGCACAGCAAAGGATACAGTCAATAAAACAAAGAGGCAACCCACGGAATGGGAGAAGATATTTGCAAATGACAGTACAGACAAAAGGTTGATATCCAGGATCTAAAATGAACTCCTCAATCTCAACACACACAAAACAGACAAACATATCAAAAAATTGGCAGAAGATATGAACAGACACTTCTCCAATTAAGACATACAAATGGCGATCAGACACATGAAAAAATGTTCAGCATCACTAGCCATCAGGGAGATTCAAATTAAAACCACATTGAGATATCACCTTACACCAGTTAGAATGGCCAAAATTAACAAAACAGGAAACAACATGTGTCGGAGAGGATGTGGAGAAAGGGGACCTCTTCCACTGTTGGTGGGAATGTAAGGTGGTGCAGCCTCTTTGAAGAACAATGTGGAGATTCCTCAAGAAATTAAAATAGAACTTCCCTATGACCCTGCAATTGCACTCCTGGGTATTTGCCCAAAAGATATAGATGTAGTGAAAAGAAGGGCCATCTGTACCCCAATGTTTATAACAGCAATGGCCACGGTCGCCAAACTATGGAAAGAACCAAGCTGCCCTTCAGTGAACGAATTGATAAGGAAGATGTGGTCCATAGACACTATGGAGTATTATGCCTCCATCAGAAAGGATGAGTACCCAACTTTTGTAGCAACATGGACGGGACTAGAAGAGATTATGCTGAGTGAAATAAGTTAAGCAGAGAGAATCAACTATCATATGGTTTCACTTATTTGTGGAACATAACAAATATCATGGAGGACAAGGGGTGTTAGAGAGGAGAAGGGAGTTGGGGGAAATTGGAAGGGGAGATGAATCATGAGAGATGATGGACTCTGAAAAACAATCCGAGGGGTTTGAAGTGTCGGGGGGTGGGAGGTCGGGATACCAGGTGGTGGGTATTGTAGAGGGTACAGATTGCATGGAGCACTGAGTGTGCTGAAAAAATAATGAATAATGTTTTTCTGAAAATAAATTAATTAATTTAATTAAAAAAAAGAACCTGCAGAGCATCAAAGGGAGGAAAAAGCCAGAAAGAAAGATTCTGCATGGACTTAATATGTTTTTGCTTCTTCAGAAACAATGCTGTGTGGAATACCGTGAAGGCTGGAGAATGTTAACTTTAATTCACACAGTTATTCATTTTTTTCAGACTGCAGCATTATGTTACATACTGTGGAAAATGAAATGAGAAGAATAGATATGCAAAATAGTAGCTCCTTGTATGAATAGTGCTTTTCATTATATTATTTTCATAGTGCAAAGAAAATAAGGATTCTCTTTGCTTGACTTGACTTAGCAATAAATATGATGGAAAGACAAAATCAGTATGAAATGAAATTTATGTAAAGGCTGTTTTCTGTGTGGTACAGATTTTATTCACTTCCAGAGTACATATGTTTGGCTTTGTAAAGCGGTTTTTTTTTTTTTTAAGATTTTATTTATTTATTTGATACACAGAGATCACAAGTAGGCAGAGAGGCAGGCATAGAGAGAGGGTGAAGCAGGCTCCCTGCCAAGCAGAGAGCCCGATGCAGGGCTCCATCCCAGGACCCTGAGATTATGACCTGAGCTGAAGGCAGAGCCACCCAGGTGTTCCTGTAAAGCAGTTTAAGAAGAAGTACCTGGAGTCAGTGGCAATAACCATGTGGCAGAATAAGTATGTTATTTCTAGAATGGTGATAATAGAATCCTGCTCTAGAGTTGTTACTTTATAACTCTGACAGGTTTTAAGTTGGACTAATTTGGGGTGGATACTTCTTTAATTATGCAAGGATCTTAAACCCTTACCTTGAGCCAGTACTCCTTGGTTATTGTGTATAGGACTATGAGCAAAATGTTTCACTGCTATTATTTCTTTTTGATGTACCAAAGCCTAAGGTTTCTGAGCCCTCAATCTTACCCCAACCACCCAGGCAACAGCACTGGGGTTTTCTCTACTCTACATGCCAACTAAGAGTAAGGAAAACAATTCAGATTCCTTCAAACTTCATATAAGATTCCTATTCATATTTTGACTATACCTAATAATTATGAGAGGCTCAGATAGGACCATATTTTTTCACTTCATTAACCCCCTCTGTCTATGAAGAACTAAAGGCACAAAAACAGGAAATTAGCCACATCTGTGGTATTACTCAAGTAATTATCTTTATAAATTGTAAATAAAATAAAATTTAAAAAAAAACCCACACATGAATGTGTACTGTATATACATGTGGGTGCTGTTTGTAGTTCTTTTCCACTCTGGATCACCAGAACTTGGAGTGTGACTGTGTGACAGAGGGGCAGGAAAAAATGGATGAGCTGCTGAAGGTTTGTCCTATTGTAATACTGCTTGCTCACCCATGGGGATGGCAGTAAGAATGAATTATCAGGACAGAGGGAAAACACTAAAAATTATTAGCTTAAATGAGAAGGGAGATCCAACTAGCAGAAATTCAAAATGGAAAGGATATCACAGCATCATTGGGATTTTGAAAATCAGATGGTCTGAATGGTGACTTCTACTTTAACCATCATCTGTGTTGTACAGCTTTAGTTTTCAAATTGTTTCACACATAAAAGCAAAACTCTATCTTCCCATAACTTGAACTTAATTCTGTGATTCTAGAGTAATTTTATTTATTATATTATATTTAAATCAATGAAGTAAGGAGTCCCAAAGTTCTGCTGAACTTCAAATAATTTTTTTTTCAATGGTGGTTAAAGTAGAAATTAAACAAGTTACTAGTATGTGTACCATTTTCCCTCTTGAATTAAAAGTCTGTGAGGGCATTAAAATTTGCAATTTTATCAGGGAAATCATATGATAGTTGACTTTCTCTGCTTGACTTATTTCGCTAAGCATGATATGCTCTAGTTCCATCCATGTTGTCGCAAATGGCAAGATTTCATTTCTTTTGATGGCTGCATAGTATTCCATTGTGTATATATACCACATCTTCTTGATCCATTCATCTGTTGATGGACATCTACGTTCTTTCCATAGTTTGGCTATTGTGGACATTGCTGCTATAAACATTCGGGTGCACATGCCCCTTTGGATCACTACGTTTGTATCTTTAGGGTAAATAACCAATAGTGCAATTGCTGGGTCATAGGGCAGTTCTATTTTCAACATTTTGAGGAACCTCCATGCTGTTTTCCAGAGTGGCTGCACCAGCTTGCATTCCCACCAACAGTGGAGGAGGGTTTCCCTTTCTCCGCATCCTCGCCAGCATCTGTCATTTACAGAATTGTTGATTTTAGCCATTCTGACTGGTGTGAGGTGATATCTCATTGTGGTATTGATTTGTATTTCCCTGATGCCGAGTGATATGGAGCACTTTTTCATGTGTCTGTTGGTCATCTGGATGTCTTCTTTGCATAAATGTCTGTTCATATCCTCTGCTCATTTCTTGATTGGATTATTTGTTCTTTGGGTGTTGAGTTTTCTAAGTTCTTTATAGATTCTGGACACTAGTCCTTTATCTGATATGTCGTTTGCAAATATCTTCTCCCATTCTGTCAGTTGTCTTTTGAAGAATCAATGAAACAAGATGGGATTGGGAGGGAGACGAACCATAAGTGACTCTTAATCTCACAAAACAAACTGAGGGTTGCTCAGGGGAGGGGGGTTGGGAGAAGGGGGGTGGGATTATGGACATTGGGGAGGGTATGTGCTTTGGTGAGTGCTGTGAAGTGTGTAAACCTGGTGATTCACAGACCTGTACCCCTGGGGATAAAAATATATGTTTATAAAAAATAAAAAATTTAAAAAAAAATTTGCAATTTTAAATCACTTTAGAGTAATTAAAATTCATACATTGGGGCAAAACGTAAATAGAATATAGCCTGTTAACAATTATTAATATAATATCAATGCAAATGCAAGCATCAAAATAGTGAATGTTAGCCTTATCCACTTGTGTTGATACATAGTGTTGAATATATGACTTGTCTTTATTATAGTCTCCCAGAAAATTGAATGCATTATTGAGCAACTTAATAAAGAACAAAAGAAAAAGTAACACTGAAGGTTTTTTTTCTGTTTGCTTAGCGAAATAAGTCAAGCAGAGAAAGACAACTATCATATGATCTCCCTGATATGAGGAAGTGGTGATGCAACATGGGGGCTTAAGTGGGTAGAAGAAGAATAAATGATTTTTAATTTCCAAAGTTCAAATATGTGTGAGTTTGCTTATAAGTGAGTAAACATGTATTACACATACACGTACACATTATTACGGCTCGTTCTTAATTGATTGACTTGTTTCTACAGGGTAGATTATATTGTCAATAAATTCAAGAGTTCACTATTTACCAGGGCAATTAGCTTCATGGTTAAGTAACCAAAAAAAAGTAATTTTCTGGCTTAATTTCTTAACCACATGCTTAATTTCTTTACATTACTCCCCAGCTTGAGGCCTTCTATGTAACCTATTAGGACTATTTGACATGTCTGGCTGTATTTCTTGTTTTGCTGATGTTGTTGTTGTTGGTGGTGGTGGTGTTTCTATCTCTCTCTCTGTACCTGAAAAACCTTCCAATTATCTTCTGCAACTAGCTACAGAATTATTAGTCAATATTATGATAAAGGCATTAGAATATTAGTGATTTGGGAATACTGGGTGTTGAGTGAGCATTGAACTACATAAAGAGAGTTAAGTCCAAAATACCACAATTTTTCTGAGATGTATTTGTGTGGGAAATGGGGTGAAGAGGGAGAGAATAGAAGGGGAGAGATGGTATGGGAGAAAGAGAAAGACCAAGCAGATACAGCAGAAGGTTGAGAGGGGATGTTTTGGGATCCATATCAGTATGTCTTATTAGGTGAGCATTTCTTCAAGTTGGTCATTATCAGAGTGATCTGGGGGTGCTAATCAGAAATATGAGGAGCACTGGAGCAGGACAATGTTGATTGAAAGGTCATATTAAAATTATACACCCCCTTTGATAAGTTTGAAACATTTTCTTATTTAGGTCTATCAGAAACATTATTGCCATGTGATCAAATTTTTTTTCTAGAAAAATGTCCACATTATTGTCCACCATATAGACTGACATTTGCAGAGAAATTGTTGGCTCTGATTTAGATGCTGGAGATGCAAAGGTGTGTAAGATGCAGACCCTGTCAACCTCAGAGGAGTGGACATCTTAGGGATTCCAGAACTATAAAATCATGTGCTTGTACTAATATTGTATTTGTCACTTTCAGACACTTTAATAGACTTAAATCTTGTAGACATGCATAGGGGGTTGGGTTTCCTAATTCTTAAAGTGAAGAATTTATAGAGATAACTTTTAGGTTGACTGTTAAGGAGAGATTTAACTATATATGGTTTGGATGAAAAAGAATCAGGCTATAATATTTCAGTTTATGCACAGAGCATGAAGAAAGGGGGCAAGGGGGTTAGCTGAATTTCACTCTGCTTCTGTGTGAACCTGGGAGTAGATGGGGATAGGTAGGGGATTGGGTTTGTGGCTGCCATAAGATATAAATATAAAAGGATACTAAGAATATGATTTTAAAGGACAATGGTAAGCTACAGAATTTGAGCATGGTTTATAAATAGTGGAACGCATTAAGTAGATTTTAAACTAGAAGTGACCATTATTGTAAAAAAAAAAAAAAGATACGGTATAAGAATGATAAATTTAATAGCAAGATAGTAATTGGAGAGATAAGAAAATTGTGGGCAAATGACAGGAGAAATTGGAAGACTACTGCAATAATTCAGTAAAAAAGGAGAAGTACGTGACCAAGGGTCATCAATGTGGAAATGCAATAAAAAGAGTGCATTTGAGCTTAAAGCCTAAACTGAAAGAAAACTTCTGTCACATTTTCCATTTTACTCTTCTTCCTTCTATTCTTTCCTTTCTTCCTTCCTTTTTTTTTTTTTAATTTTTGACGTAGGTATTGGTACTCAGTGCCTACCCTGTGCCAGGCTGTGGGAGTGGGGAAGAGAATGGATCAAAGATAATTCCAGTAGGTCGAGCTTGGTTAACTATGACAGGGAATGTTTTAGGAAAAGAAACAGTTTTGCAGCAGGGAATAAAATGACTTTGAATTTGGACAGATTGATTTGGAAATGCCTGTGGGACTCTCTTATTGAGATCTCCAACAAAGAGCTGAAAAGGTCCCCTTACATTACTGTGGCTGTGTGCAATGAATAGTTCCCTGGAACTCCTAGCACTAGAAAGAGACATGCGTTGGCCAGATGACCTTGAGCCAGTTATGTTAGCTGGAACTCTGATGAGAAATAAGTAGCAGTCTTGAACCAAATGGAACACAATGTCCTTCCAACTACACAAGTCTGTACGTCTGTGGATGTGTAAGAGACACACACACCTTGACTTCTTTTTAAACACATCTAGTACCATAAGCATTATTACATCTGTTGACATTGTCCATGTCACTTTTCTTAACTTCTTAACCTCTAAAGTGAATGTCTGGACTACTATGGATATTTGAATCCTCTGTTTCCCCTCAGCCTGCTCATGTCTTGTCTGATAAGCACATATTCATGGGATTTGCCACACCTGAATGTCACTTGGTACTGAATATCTCAACCAAATTAAGATAAATAGTTGAGGACATATTTTCTATTCACAATATCATTAGGATATCCCATTATAAATTAAAACTCTGGAGATTTTGCACAGTTCTTCTTAGTGATATTTTTTGTGGGGGGGATTAAACTTGTCACACCAATATATTTTTTAATTTAAAGATAAGTTTAGGTTGTATTATAATTATTATTCCTATTAATTTTTAAGTTCCCTATATTCAAACTTTCACATATGCTTCTGTGGGTTTTTAAGTCTTGGGAAAGTATGTGAAATGATATGCTATTCAAAACTTCAACATATGTGTAAATACAATTCATATCTTTCATAAGATTCTAAAATGTAGCACTGACATACATCAAACTATCAAAAAGAGAAAGTGATGTTGGATCTAACATCTTATTTTTAATTTCTATATGCATATCTGAAATCATTTGCCTTCAATACAGGAACATTAGTTTTAGATTCTGTGAGGTTTTTCTCTGGATGAGGTTAAACTAAGCAATGTAAATTCTTAGGAAAGCTGTTCCTGCCACTAAGTTAACAACCATGAATTTGATAAGTGAGTTAAGATTAACATTTTGACCTACAGAGCTGTTTTTGAACTCTTCAGTTCTCACCGTTCTCTGAAATGAATCAGTTTGGTCATTACTGAATGATTCACAGTAGTTGATACAGGCACTGATTAAGGTAACACAAATGACTTTTTATAACCCTAAATAAAAGGAAATGATGAGTTAACATTTAGTAAATAAAAGTTAAAAAAATTAAAATAATTGACATTATTGATGGGATTATATATTTTACACAGATCACAAGTAGGCAGAGAGGCAGGCAGAGAGAAGGAAGCAGGCTCCCTGCTGAGCAGAGAGCCCAATGTAGGAATTGTTCCCAGGACCCTGGGATCATGACCTGATCCGAAGGCAGAGGCTTTAATCCACAGAGCCACCCAGGTGCCCCAACATTATTGATGGAATTATAAAGTGGAAAGAAAACTTTTGGAGAAAAATATTTCAAAATCAAAATTAAAGTAATACTTTTTTTTAACTCCATGATCTCATGTGCAGCACTCTAAGTAAATATATGTACAGGTGACCAAATATGTATGGACTGATGGTTAAAGATTGCATCAAGCTAACTGGTAAATACTCTAAAGTACCAACAAATGAAAACATGGAGTTCTATAAAGAATGAGTTAGATATACATGCAGTGACCTGGAAAAGTTCATGATATCCTGTTGAATGAAAATCAACAAATTATATGGGTGCAATCCCATTTTATAAGTGTATTTATATACATTCAAAGTCTGGAAGGATACACAGATACTGTAATCCGTTAGCATTCTCTCATTCAGTAAGTGTTTAGTGAGCCCCAATTATGCAGTAGGCAACATAGTGGCCAAAAGACTTATGAAACAGTTATTAAAATGAACTGTGATGGCTTATTATATGTTTGATTTTAACTGAAATTGTGAGGGTTGTATGTGAGAGGGAAACTACCAGTTTAACCTTCTGGGAAGACATTCTTGGGAAAAAAAAAAAAGATGTTTCAGTGAAACCAGAAAGGGAAGGGAGAATCAACCAGGGAAAAATTATTTCAGGCCAAGGGAATAACATCTAAGAAAGACTACAGGCCAGAGACGTGTAATTTATTGAAGGAACTGAAAAAGTTGGGTATAAATGGATTGTGGAGTACAAGAGAGGCTTACCTTTCAGATGAGCATTCTGCATACAAGTTGACTTCCTATTTATAAATTTATATTTTTGTTGACAGACATGTTCCCATTAAAGCACACATAACTAAGAAATTAGCTAAAATTGATCACAGAAATAATGAGACATTTAAAATAGGATACAGAAAAATAATAAAACAAAAGAGGTTGCAAACAATTAAGCTGAAGCCAAAAACAAAAGGAAAACACAGACTGTGTATACTTCCTTCCCTTTATGAATTGGAGAGGAGTACAGTGATTTTAGAAGATATTAATTGAAAAAAGTGTACATCTTTTAAAATCAGATTCTTATTCTATAAAGACACACAGGAGTATTTGTGCCAACATTTCTGTGACACACTTAGCTGACCTTCCTTTCAATGATTCTTTTAAGGTCTCAGGTGTCCAGGTTGTTATCTTGAGGCAAAAACAAGATCCAAAGGTCTACATTAGTATTATTTTTTTCCTCATTGTTTCCAGTCCAGTTTTATTTTCTATAATCCTTTCCAAAGGGACAGATGAGTAGTTCTAAACCTTGGCTTCATGTTAGAATCACCAGGAGAGATTTTTAAATATGTGATGCTCATGCCCACTGCAGGTCAATTAAATCATTATCTCTGGCATTGGGACCCAGATAGTAGATGTTTTTAATCCTCCCAGGTTATTCTTACAGGTGACTGAGACTGAAAAATCACTGTTCTAGGCAGGTTTAGCATATTAACACCTTCTGTGTATAAACAAAGTTGCCTAGCATCAAACTGGGGATGGCATCACTCAAATGAATGAGTCCAAAAAAAACCGGAGTGAGTCAAGGACTCAGAATGACAGGTCTCAAACTTCACTGACAGGTTGGGTGGTGAGGTTGTTTGGGATGTCACATTTGAAAGGTGTTCCATGAATAATGGAGGAGGACTCTTTGCTGGAGATATTAGCTATAATACATAGGAGAAATTAAAAATTAAGATAGTGTAGAAGCCAAGGGCAGTCCACCCCAAAATGTGCCACTCTGGTAGATGTTTTTAAATAAAAGTTACTTAAGATAAAAATATATGTTTATAAAAAATAAAAAATTATAAAAAAAAGTTACTTAAGAAACAGTGCAAAGATGCTCAGACCCTCCTCTGGGTCTCCCTGAAAGCAGGAAACAGACATCCCATTTGAAATGTACTCACCATTCTAAGAAGTAAAAAGACATCCCATTGTCAGAAAAAGAGCTGACAAAGCTATACAGACAAATATTGTTACTTTTTCCTTATCACTATCTCTGCCCAAATTCCACTTATAATTCTTTACTAATTAAAGCTTCCAAACAACAGCTTTCTGTATCCTGTGAATGAATTCCTTGTATACTTACTGCCTATCTAAAATCTATTAAAAACTGCCAGCCTTCTTCATTTTATTTATTTATTTATTTATTTATTTTGCCTTCTTCATTTCTTTAGGTCTCCATTTGGGTCTTTACATGCAGATAATAAAGCTGCTTTTTTTCCCCTTCTATTTATCTGTCTCATCTAAATTGAAATCTTAGTCCAGCTAGAGACATTGAAGGGTCGAGATAAGAATTTTCTTTCTCTACAATAACTTTACATATGTTAAAGATAAGCTTAACATTCCTAGGACTCTCAGTTTTGTCATCTGTGAAATGAGAATTAACTTGTTCATTCCAAAGTTCTGGTAATTAAATCAGAAATCATCTGTAAGCATGGTGCATAGTGTGGTTCCCTTAGAGTTCAGAGGCTTAATCAATAGAACAAAAAATAGAAAAGTAGAGAATCGGGATCTTTCATATCTTATTTGTCAAATGTATGATAGATTCCATTCTTGGTTTCCATCAATTAAGCTTTTTTTTCCCTTTTACTGGACACTAGTGCTGTTTTGTTCATAGTAACAAGACCCAAAAAGCAGTAAGTAGAAATTGAACATATTATCTTGGAGAGGGTGAGGGAGTAGTGCTCTTTTTGTCTTTTTGAAGATATTTGAATGTCCCTAATGATCGTTCTGTGAAATGCTTGCCTATACATTGGTTTTCTATTGCTGTATAACAAGTTATCACAAATTTCCTGCCTGTTGGGGGAGGTCACCAAAAGCATGTGATTGTCAGTTGACCCTGGAAGTAGACCTTGGACAATGGTATGCTCGTCACCCTCTCCCCTGAACTTGGAATGTACATTCTGCTCCGTGTTCCCATGGTGGGAGCTATTTGAAGTCTATAGCCTTGAAAGAGAAACATGCTATTTTGACCATCTGTACCTTATATGTGGCTAAACCAAGAAAGGCCCCTGTATGTACTTCTAAGATTCTGGTGAGCTGGCATAGAAATCTACTTGTCCTATGGCCCCCAAGACAGGCCTCATATGGAAGTTCTCTTGCTTCTTAAAGCTGCCATCTGCCAGTCTGGAGTGTTTTGCCTCTATCTTTGTCTCTGCTCACCCCCTTTGTGTGGGGACATTTTGAAAAACACCAGTGATTTAAAATACCTGTTTATTAGCTGAGATCTGTAGGTAAGAAGACGAGGCTGATGAGGCCAGTTTTCCTGCCCAGGGTCTTACAAGGCAAAAAAACAAGTTTTTAGCTGAGTCACTTTATCACCTAAACTCAGATTCTTTTCCAAGCTCACATGATTGTGGCTGGGTTGAATTTTTGGCAGTTAAAGGGCTGACCATTTTGTCTACTTTCTGGATTTCAGCCAGAGGTCCCCTTCTCTTTTGGAGGCAGCCTGTATTCCTTCTCCAGTGGCCCCCTCTGTCGTCAGAGCCAGTGACAGAGAATTTCCTTCTGATCTTTCAAATCTGTGACTTTCTCTCTCTGATGTCTCCATCTACAGTTAAGGGGTGCAAGGGATTGGATAAGGCCCCCCTGAAAAGACTCATGCTTTCTTAAAGTCAGTGGTACCAAATAAACTAGTTACAGGAGTGAGACTGCCTCTGTTCACAGGTGTCTCTCAAAGAGGGAGATGATGATACAAGGGTTTAAGACACTGAGGACCACCTTAGAAGGTGGCCTACCCCCTCATTTAAGAAGGAGAAGACTATATGTTACATGTTAAGATGTCTTGAAAGCACAGAATGAGAAAAATGTCACTACTTTGCTTTGTCAGTGAATATTGCTTTTTATTGGCTATGGTGTATAAGCCTTGCTTTAACTCCTACAGGAAAAATAGGGGAGGTAAACATAGAAATATATTAACTCATGAGTTAAAAATATAAACTTTGTTTTTTCATTATGATTTTGGTGCCTAGTAAAGACTATATGCACTCTTATTTCTTAGTTCTTTCCTTCCTTTTCATTCTTAATAAATACAATTTCTCATACCACCTCCTCTCATGATAAGTAGATATTTAAGTATGTAAACTTAAACCTTCCTAAAGAGTGACATTCAGCAAATAAAAATAGACACACATTGACTGGGTTTTTTGGACATTTGTAGTTTGATACAAGAAAACAAGAATAGCCTGGTGGCACTCTTGGCTGCATTGAGTGAAACTGGTTGTATGAGTTCCATGGACTTACCACAGAACAAGGAAGGTGCGTGCAGACTCTCAAAGTTGTAAAACTGTTCAACACTTGTTTTTAAGTATTTGGGTTCTTTCTTAATTCCTTGTAACCATTTAAGAAATGGTGTCTGGTGCTAGGAAATATTGTTTAGGTTTGAGCCAATTTTCTATTTCTTAGAACCCAGCTAAGGAAATACATCTAATTGTTTTCAAAACATTAAAAATGAATGGATTAATGGGTGTTACTAATAATGCTTGGCCTAGTTTGGTTAGTACAATATTCCTGAGGAAAGTAAAACCAACCCTGGCATTTTTTGGAAGATTTCTTCATAATTTGTATTAAAACTGAATACAGTGCCATAGATATTTGAATTGCTAAGGGTGTGTGTGTGTGTGTGTGTGTGTGTGTGTGTGTATGCTGATGATAAAAAAGAAAATCCTTAGGATGATTGATTTAATTTAAAGTTATTTGATTCATATTTATGGTATGCTCTATTTCCACTCATGTATTTTAAGAGAATGAAATTTATCTAAATATAATATAAGTGGGCATCAGACTGTTGTGTAGCTGACTTTAAATTGGAGTGTGCATATCCTTGAGGTTATATGAGTATTTCCCACTGGCATACAGACTCAATTGCTTGAGGATACCAAAAATAGATTGTTTGGTCATAGTATTGATGAATGGAATGAATCTAATGACTGGGTAACAGATCCATTTGCAAGGCAGGTGGTTTGCAGTTCTCTACTTTAAACAAAGCTGCAGAAGGGCCTAATTGAGTTTGCAGCCAATATATGATTAAAATAAATTTTCATTATTTAAATAATTTTTGAAGAATTTATTTGATATTGATTTGAATTGATATTGTTAAAATAATTTGATTATTTTAATAATAATTGTTGATTAGATCACTGACTTTTGACATATTACTGAAGAGTTTGGGGAATTGAGTGACATTGCTATAATGGAAGGGATTTCTTCCACTTTCATCTGTTTATTCACATGAGCACAATCTCCATAGTTAACAGTAATAGAAACAAAAGCTAAAAAAAGAAAAGAGAAAGAAAGAAAGAAAGAAAGAAAGAAAGAAAGAAAGAAAGAAAGAAAGAAAACTGATGCTGGGTCCTGTTTCCATTTAGCAGTAAGTAATATTTCATGTATTCCATGGGTGATGTGGGAAAAAAGCCAAATCTGTACATATTATTAAGAAATTAATTTCCAGTAACTGTGATATTTATTTAATCCTATTTAATTCATCACAATTTTAAGTATGTTTTGGTAATTGTGTTTTTCCAAGTGATTTTAATTGCAACTCAGTCCAGAAGAAACTTCTTTTTTTTCCCATTTAGAGTCATATCATCATGGGGAACTTTTAAAAGTCAATTTTGCATACCAATTTTTGTTGCAGAGAAATATGATTGGTGAAAAGACTTTGGAGCATAAAAATTTTTACATTAGGATAAATTCAGTGGGGATTAAAATGAGTTCAGAAAAGAATAGGAATGAAATAAAACACCCAGCTGTAAATAAGGTTCTGTTCATGTGGTTGTCTCTAGTAGTTCGATGACTCTGGTTTCATTAAAAGAATTATGCAGCTTTTATTCCAAAACATCAATATTTCTTTTTTTTTTCAGGTTTTAAAACTTTTTATTGCATATTAAAAAAATTGTGCATTCCAATAATTAAAATCATTTGAACAAAAAAAATGGCACTCTGATTAAACTGTGTTTTACAGCCTGCAGGACATCTTGGACCAGCTTGATTTTTCCTCTACACTTCCCTGTCGTCCCACCCAGCTTCTTCCTTCACCAACATGCAAGTTCTTTTCCTTCCCTGCCAGCCAGACAGGCAGATGGGAGAGGCAGGTGCCTTCGTTGTCAGTAGTTCTCCATTCTTTGATGTGAAAAGGGGCAGCAAACATCAATATTTCTAATAATATGTTACAACTTGTGTCCCTTATTTTAACTTAGCATGAAAAAAATTAAATGTCCACCTCAAGGTGCGTGAGGGGGTATAGAGTGTCAAATTACTTAGATGTGTATGTAAAGTTTGAAGACTATTGCTGCTGTGGAAAGGACTATCCAAGGTTGGCCTTCTCAGTGTTGCAGCTAGATCAAAGATTGGCAGTAGTTTTCTTTTCTGAAAACCTAAAGCCCTCATTAATTCTCCCAAATATTTGATGCCTTTCACATGTCTGATATTGTGGACTCAAATTTTTGGTCACATTAGACTGGATCTTGACTGCACTTTAGAAGCAGCTCTTAATGTACCATCCATAGATGAATGGTTTCAATGAAATAATTAGTTGGACTTCAAATACTAAAATATTTTATTAAATGCACATACAGTGTCTTCCAAGTCTTGAACCTAACAATGATGTCCAGAATGCTTTCCTGTACACACATAATGTATGTTTTAATAACGAAGTGAAAATAACATGCTACAGGTAGTAGTAAAGAATTAAAGCAAAATTCACTTTTCTTAAAGAATTCAAAGCTTATTTTGAGCCCATTTATATCTGAGGAGTGTTAATCTGTTTTGTTTAGTGCATTTTAAAATTAAACAGTTACAATGTTGATTATCAGATGCTTCTTGAGTACTTAAATCCTTGATTTCTGTGTTTGTTGAAGTGTTCTGCACTTTAGAACTAGTCCTGCCATTTGACATCCATGACCTGGAAATGGCATTTGAAGCCCCAGGCAGACATGAGGAGAGGGCAAAGGGTATACTGTGAGAGTAGAAGTAAGGTTCTCATATATTTAAAATAATGGTGGGGAAGGATAAGGCAAGGTTGGAAGGATCCTGAGAAGAATAGTAAGAGAAGAAAACCTGGAGCAGGGGGAGATTCAAAAGCAACAGGAAGAGACAGCACCATATGATGCTTAGCAGTTAAGTAAAAAGAGGAATGAAGTGTCCACTGGAATTTTAACTTAAAATACTTCCAATGACATAAAATTCAAAGGGAGAAAAAAAAAGCCTCACTTTCTGTAAGACAGACTTAAAACTTTGAAGTGGTCATTTGTGGTTGATTTTGTTATTTCATGTGGCTAGAAGTGAGAAATGATGAGAAAAATATATTTTTTAATGGTCTCTGGTATGAGTGGTGGAGGTAGAGGTGTGTAAAAACAGGTAGGCATTTAGGGTAGGTAATAATGTGTCACTGGCAGAATGAGGTTTCCTCTGTTTTTTTAAGAAAATAGAGAGTTCTCTTTTCTCATGAAAGGAATTTCTGCTGAGAATGAATGAGGGGGTTCCCAAGATGTCAGAGGTTGAAAACAGTACCTAAATTTGGAAAACCTGTGCAGAGTGGAAGAATTTGTTGATTAAGGAATGTGGTAGAGTCGTTGGATTTAATGGATGAAAATATTAGAATATTGACCAAATATTTTGGGTCAACTGATAAAATATTTATTCCTTCATGAGGAAAAAGTAAACTAATATAAGTATATATACCAATCAATTAAATTGGAACATATTTATTGAGTTTAAGACCTTAATGTAATGATTTGAAGACACGATTATAAACTTATGAAAATGTGTATAATGGAAAAACAGACGGATTGCCTTTTTGAACAGAGACCACTATGCAGAATAACTATGAAATATTTGATGGCAGGCAAGTCTGGGACTGGAAGAAATAAAGCTGGAGTGACCCTATTAGACTAAATCAATGATTAAAGAAGGTGATCTTTACTAGTGGGAGCCGAGTGAAGTTGCTTTAACAGTTGAGGTGCCTGGATGGCTCAGTGAGTTAAAGCCTCTGTGTTCAGCTCAGGTCATGATCTCAGGGTCCTGCAATGGAGCCCTGCATTGTGCTCTCTGCTTAGCAGGGAGCCTACTTCCTCCCCTCTCTCTCTGCCTGCCTCACTGCCTACTTGTGATCTCTCTCTGTGTCAAATAAATAATAAAATCTTGAAAAAAAACTTTAATGGTGGACTCTTGTTCTTGATGATGTCAGTACGTACTGGTTAAATGAAAGTCACCTAGGTAGTTATTTTGACAACCAGTGCTTCTAGAGTGATCCATATCCAGGGTGCATTCTCCCCAGAGTTACATTGCTTGTAAATTATATTGATGATTCATATAAGGTTTTATGTTCTAATATTTTTCTAAGGACATCCTTTATGTCCATGTGCCTGCCCTCTGGTAACTATCCACTTTGTATTAAGGATCAAATAGAAAGTAGTTCTTGTGATATTTCTGAATTATGGGAGTATTGCATTCCTTTTCCAGTAAGGCTGTGGTGCAGCTGAAATGTATTGTGGCTATGCAGTAAGCTAATTGGAGTAAAAATAATTTCAATGACCTTTCATGGTATTAAAATGGCTAATAGAACTTACTTTGCCTTGGCCAGATGGAGGGCTCAGGTATAGAGCCAGATTATCCACAACCATCCCTTGCGGTTGGAAAGTTTGTTGGAAAGTTTTCTGTTGAGACTCAAGTGTTTGTCCTTGGGCAGTCATGGCTTTAAATGTGGTTGTTCTGCCCACTGAGCTCTGTGAAGTAAACTTCAGTTTGGTGAAGGGAGAGGGACAAAGAAACTAAGATTTTTTTTTCTTATCTTCTGTGATTGCATCTATCAACCTGTTCAGTGTACCCCTGGATACACATTGCATTTCCAGGCTTTCTCTAGCCTAAAATGGAGTGGAGGCATAGAGTGTCTGATCTAGACATAATTTACCACTTTGTTGTAGGTCATACTTAGTTGCCCTGTAAGAAAATAGTAAGGCTCTCAGAGCATTTTCCTGAGAAGGTCAGGAAGCTCTCCACTTAAACTGGAGAGAAAAGGATAGCCCAGTTACACCAAGAGTCCTCTACTCATACCTTCCCCATTGGCCCACTGACCTCCTATTGGCTGTAACCAAATGAGTTCGTGTGATCTTCTTCATATAAAAGGGCCACCCTTCTTGCAAAGATGTGTCCTATATGTTTCTGTGCTACTTGTTGTAGGAAAAAAAAAAACAGTGCACTATTAGTCTGCTTTTTTATAACAAGGTCCTGAGAAATATTATTCTTCCATTGTTTTGTATTTTGACTTATTTGTGGGAGAGCTAAATGTTATGCCCACTTTTTGAGGTGTAAGGCAAGCATGAGGAAGAATCAACTTAATAGAATTCAAATACTGCTAATGTCTACAATAGCCAAACTATGCAAAGAACCTAGATGTCCATACACAGATGAATGGATAAAGAAGATGTGGTTTGTATATATACACAATGGAATATTATTCAGCTATCAAAAGAAATGAAATCTTGCCATTTACGACGATCTGGATGGAACTAGAGGGTATCAGGCTTAGTGAAATAAGTTAATTGGAGAAAGACAACTATCATATGATCTCCCTGATATAAGGAAGTGGAGAGGCAACATGGGGGGAGTTAAGGGGCTAGGAGAAGAATAATGAAACAAGATGGGATTGGGAGGGAGACAAACCATAAGTGACTCTTAATCTCACAAAACAAACTGAAGGTTGCTGTGGGGAGGGGGGTTGGGAGAGGGGAGGGGGGTGGGGTTATGGACATTGGGGAGGGTATGTGCTATGGTGAGTGCTGTGAAGTGTGTAAACCTGGCGATTCACAGACTTGTACCCCTGGGGATAAAAATATATGTTTATAAAAAATAAAAAAAAATAAAGCATAAAAAAAGCGTATCTTGTGAATTATTTGAAACTCTTTGTTTCATAAGATTTTATAATGATTAAGAGGACCTTTGAATTTCATTTCAGCATATGGATACTTTGGCAGATAATTTTACCTTACTAAAATGGTTAAATACAATTATTATTTTTATGAACAGAAACAGCATTTTAGTTGTGAATATATTTTGTTACCATCATTTGAAAGAGTTATTTAGAATTACAAGCTTGCATTTTGTTCCAAATTTTATATTATTTTTCTTTAAAGGATTTTGGAGATTTGATATAATTGGACTGTGCATATCTGATGCATAGCGACTTTCAGCACACAGCAACTACTTTGTCAACCATCAATATAATGTATGATTAGAATATAAACATATTAAGGCATTTGAATAAACTGCTATTTATTTTAGGCTGATGTGTTTTGTAATAAGTAACTCTAGCTGTCATAGATACCATGCATTAAATATAATCTATTTCAAGCATTTTTTCCTATAATATCCCTGTGACTATTCCCTATAAACATGGCCAAATGGAACTAGCCTATAAAATATGTTTCATCTAATTCACTGCTACCCATTTAAAGCTGTACCATTGGTAGGAATCCAGAAACATCAGGTCTGCTGTTCTTGCAACATTCAAGTGGCCTTCGGGTGAGCGGTACAGCCAACTGTCTTGGCTAAGTGCCAATTCACAATGGCCCTATCGACCAGCCCCACTTAGCAAATTACTTTGAGACAGTGAATGATCTTATGTGAACAAGAAAGGATTTTGCAAGATGGATATTAAGTTCTTCTTTCTTTGAACTAGGATGTGTCACTAGCTGGAGTCTACTGTTCTTTATTGAAACAATTTGCTTTTTGGACCCTCTAGAATTTTTTTTTTAGATGGAATTAGGACTGCTGTGTGTAGACCTAGTCCTTCATCTCAGTTACTTCCACATTGCACACTCCTTTTAATTGTATCTTTGGTATTTATATTTTATCGAGAACATTTTATGTTAATTATAATTGTAGGTTTTGCTTCTTTTTTTTAAATTTCATTTATTGGGGCGCCTGGGTGGCTCAGTGGGTTAAGCCGCTGCCTTCGGCTCAGGTCGTGATCTCAGAGTCCTGGGATCGAGTCCCGCATTGGGCTCTCTGCTGAGCAGAGAGCCTGCTTCCCTCTCTCTCTCTGCCTGCCTCTCCATCTACTTGTGATTTCTCTCTGTCAAATAAATAAATAAAATCTTTAAAAAAAAATAAAAAAAAATAAATTTCATTTATTTATTTGAGAGAGAGAGACAGCATGAAAGGGGAGAAGGTCAGAGGGAGAAGCAGACTCCCCATGGAGCTGGGAGCCTGATGCGGGACTCGATTCCAGTACTCCGGGATCATGACCTGAGCCAAAGGCAGTCGACTAACTAACTGAGCCACCCAGGCACCCTAGGTTTTGCTTCTTAAATAAGTAACATTGGTTTGGCTTTGATTCTTTGATATAACAAAGATATGGGGTAGGGGAGGCAACCTACCAAAAGGTTTGTTGGTATCTACAGATCATTTAATGTTGGATTTTTCAGTTTTTCATTTTCATTTTA
Organism: Mustela nivalis; assembly: GCF_964662115.1. Lineage (NCBI taxonomy): Eukaryota > Metazoa > Chordata > Mammalia > Carnivora > Mustelidae > Mustela > Mustela nivalis. The sequence continues at coordinate 8,486,569 of NC_139022.1, read as the reverse complement.
CTTAGAAAAAATTCTCCAAGGGAATAATGGGTATTCTTATTGAGCATTTTTATATACTCTATTGAACAATAAAGATAAATAAGCATTTGTCAGTAATGTCAAACACAGGAAACTATGTGCTCTTTGTGGTGAAGTTTGGTTCTTGACAGTTTGGTTCTCTAAAGCAAATAGAATTCAAAAAACTATTCTGTATTGTATGGTTCACAATGAAAATCCTGGGGTAAAAAACAGAAACCTCAACAACTTCAAAAATAGAGACAAATCTCAACCCTGAAGTCAAAATGGATCCACTTAAAATAGGCATCCAACAGGATTATAATAAGCTGATTAAAGCAGCATTGAGGGAGCAATGAGGGGAGTTCCACAGAATTATCATGGACAGAATTGGCAAATGAAAGCTTAATTCTTATGGGGTATTGGCAGTGACCTCTATTAGAATATATTTTATTTATTTATAATTTATTTATTTATTTTTTTTAATACAATTTTTTATTTTTTATAAACATATATTTTTATCCCCAGGGGTACAGGTCTGTGAATCACCAGGTTTACACACTTCACAGCACTCACCAAAACACATACCCTCCCCAATGTCCATAATCCCACCCCCTTCTCCCAAACCCCCTCCCCCAAGCAACCCTCAGTTTGTTTTGTGAGATTAAGAGTCACTTATGGTTTGTCTCCCTCCCAATCCCATCTTCTTTCATTTATTCTTCTCGTACCCACTTAAGCCCCCATGTTGCATCACCACTTCCTCATATCAGGGAGATCATATGATAGTTGTCTTTCTCCGCTGTCCATCAACAGATGAATGGATCAAGAAGATGTGGTATATATACACAATGGAATACTATGCAGCCATCAAAAGAAATGAAATCTTGCCATTTGCGACAACATGGATGGAACTAGAGCGTATCATGCTTAGCGATACAATTTATTTATTTTTAAAGATTTTATTTATTTGACAGAGAGACAGTAAGAGCAGGATCACAGGCAGGCAGAGTGTGAGAGGAAAAGTAAAGCTTCTCACTAAGCAATGAAACAGATGTGTGGCTCCATACCAGAACCCTGGGATCATGACCTGAGCCAAAAGCAGATGCTTAATGACTGAGCCACCCAGGAGCCCCTGGAAGGTATAAGAAAAAAAAGTCAAGTTAGATAGTTCTTGTCTTTGAGGAATGCATATTAAAATCTACATAAACCACCTAAAAATGATTGTAGTACATCTTATAATCAGGGCTATAAAAATGGTAACAGGTACTGTTCTGAATTTTAAGATAGTCTGAAGGGCACTTGAATGGCTTAGTAAGTTATGTGGCTGCCTTCAATTTGGGTTATGATCTCACAGTCCTGGCATCAAGCCCCATGTCAGACTCCCTGTTCACTGAGGAGCCTGCTTCCTCCTCTCCCTCCATCTGCAGCTCTCGCTGCCTTCTTTCTCTCTCTAATAAATAAATAAAATCTTTTTAAAAAATAGTCTTAAAAATTTTTGGTTATTCCTGGCCTAAACCTGACATGCTTTAAACAAACCTCATACTGGATTGGTTTGAGTTGTTACTAGATTTTTTCCTGAAGTCCCTGATGATACCGGAATCAGACTATATTTTGCTGAGGGTGATAAAATCTAAAAAGATGACACAGCTTCTAGTTTCATTGATATGCTCTACTGTATCTCTGGTTTCTACTTCATTGATCTCAGTTCTAATCTTGATAAATTCCCTTCTTATATGTGGTTTGATTTGTTGTTGATTCTCCAGTTTTTTAAAGTGTAGAGACAGCTGGTATATTCTGGATTTTTCAATTTTTTTGAGGGAGGCTTGGACGGCTATGTATTTCCCCCTTAGGACAGCCTTTGCTGTATCCCATAGGTTTTGGACTGAAGTGTCTTCATTCTCATTGGTTTCCATGAACTGTTTAAGTTCTTCTTTGATCTCCTTGTTGACCCAAGCATTCTTAAGCAAGGTGGTCTTTAGCTTCCAGGTGTTTGAGTTCCTTCTGAACTTCTCCTTGTGATTGAGCTCCAGTTTCAAAGCATTGTGATCTGAGAATAATCAGGGAATCATCTCAGTCTTTTGGTATCAGTTGAGTCCTGATTTGTGACCCAGTATGTGGTCTATTCTTGAGAAGGTTCCATGTGCACTTGAGAAGAATGAGTATTCTGTTGTTTTAAGATGGAATGTTCTGTACATATCTATGAGGTCCATCTGGTCCAATGTGTCATTCAATGCTCTTGTTTCTTTATTGATTTTCTGCTTTGATGATCTGTCTATTTCTGAGAGAGGCATGTTAAGATCTCCCATGATTAGTGTATTCATATCAATATGACTATTTATCTTGATTAACAGTTTTCTTAAGTAATTGGCTGCTCCCATATTGGGAGCATAGATTTTTACAATTGTTAGATCATCTTGGTGGATAGTCCCTTTAAGGATTATGTAGTGTCCTTCTGTATCTCTGACTACAGTCTTTAGTTTGAAGTCTAACTTATCTGATATGAGAATTGCTACCTCAGCTTTCTTTGGAGGCCCATTGGCATGAAAGATGCTTCTCCATCCCTTCACTTTCAGTCTGGGTGTATATTTAGGTTCAAAATGGGTCTCTCGTAGACAACATATGGATGGGACCTGTTGTTTTATCCAATCTGCAACCCTGTGCGGTTTTATGGATGCATTTAGGTCATTCACATTCAGTGTGATGATTGATAGATACGTTTTTATTGACATCGAGTTACCTTTGAAGTCTTTATTTCTGTAGATTATCTCTATATTTCTGTTAAATGCAATTCTTGGGATTTTTTCCTCTTTTATAGAACCCCCCTTAATATTTCCTGCAAGGTCGGCTTGGTGGTTGCATAGTCTTTTAAGCCTTGCCAGTCTTGAAAACACTTTATCTCTCCATCCATTTTGAATGTCAGTCTTGCTGGATAAAGTATTCTTGGCTGCATGTTCTTCTTATTTAGTGTCGTGAATATATCTTGCCAGCCTCTTCTGGCTTGCCAGGTCTCTGTGGACAGGTCTGACATTATTCTGATGGGCTTCCCTCTGTAAGTAAGGAGCCTATTTGCCCTGGCAGCTTTCAAGAGATTATACCTACAATTATAATTCCACAATTTGACTATAAGGTGTCGTGATCTTTTTTTGAAATGTATAATCTTGGGTGGAGACCGTTCAGCCTCTAGTACATGAAGGCTGGTTCCATTCGCGAGATTAGGAAAATTTTCATGAAGGACTTGTTCCACTCTATCTTCTAGACTTCTTTCTTTCGCCTCCCCTTCAGGGATTCCAATAATTATGACGTTAGAATGCTTCATGGCATCATTTATTTCCCTGATTCTGTTTTTGTGGTTTTTAAGCTGTTTGTTCCAGGCTTGCTCCTGATCCTTTCTCTCTATCTGTTTGTCTTCCAGATCACTAATTCTATCTTCTGTCTCAATTACCCTAGCTTTGAGAGAGTTTAGATTAGATTGGAACTCATTGAGAGCATTATGAACCTCCTCCCTTGTAGCTTTAAGCTCCGCCCTAACATTGTGAACATCCTGTCTGGTCGCTTTCAGTTTGGCCCTAATCAATTCTGTTTGGTCATCCATGGCTTTCTCCAACCTAGCTATTGCCTGGATAATTGTTAGCCTAAATTCTCTTTCCGACATATTGTCTATGTTGATAGCCATTAGCTCTGTTGCAGAAGGTACATCCTCTGTATTTTTCTTCTGTTGGGCATTCTTTCTCCTAGTGGGAGATGACTGAACAGATGTAGCTAGATGTATCAACTGTGGTGCAGTCAAGGTGCACCCTGGAACACTTCTGAGCAATCAGGATCCCCACCAAAATGAGAGACAAAAGAAATGAAAAAGAAAAAGAAAAAGAAAAAAAAAAAGAAAAGAAGAAAACAAAAAGAGAGAGAGAGAGGAAAGAAAGGGAAGATGAAAAAGAAGGTTCAGCCCAGATGGGCCCCAAGGTAAGATTTATGAAGTAGAAAAACAAAAAGAGATAAAAAAGACTGATACAAGTATATGACAAGAGAAAAAAAAAAAAAATATATATATATATATATATATGCAAATAAAAAAAGAACCTCGTCAAAAAGAACCCCAGGTGTAAAATTTCTATGTTATCAGGACAAACACAAAAACACAGAAACACTGATGGAAGAAGAAGATGGGAGAGTTCTTATAAATTCTCAGTGTGTGCGACGAAGGTTGTTTTGATTCTTCCTGGATGTATCTTGATATCTTTGTTAAAGGACTCAACTTTCCTAAGATAAAGGGGATTAAAAATTGGTTTACCTTTAGGGGTAGTATTGATTGGGGAAAGGGGATTACTTTGAAGTTTAACTCTATATGAATATTAGAGGATAAAAATAAAAAGGAATAAACTAAACTAAAGTAAAATTTAAAAAAAAGGAATTCAAAAAATAAAAATGCAAAAGAAAAACAGGTGTACGTATCAAAAAGTTCAGGTTAGAAAGGTATTATGGAATTTGATGTACTGTACAGCTCGCTGTGATGGTAAATAGGTTAAAAAAATTTCCTATGTGAAAAAAAAAAAAAAACCTGAATAGTGGGAACAAGTGAACAATACAATTTTCCTATGAAATAGTGGTTGTTCTCTTGTAGTGCTTTGTTTTTTTGCTTTTTTTTTTTTTTTTTTTTTTTTTTGCTTTCTTGGTTTGCTTTCTGGGGGAGGGGCCTGCCACGTGGGTTGTCACTCAATGATGTTTCCTGAGTTAAGTCCTCCCGCCCCCCTCAGTGGGGTGGGCTCTGAGGAAACTGGTTTTTTCCAGGCTTTTGTTCTCTGGCGGTTTTTATGTTTGTTCATTTTTTTTTTTTCTCTAACCTTGACCGCCTTTGATGGTTGTGGTTTTAGAAGAAAACAAACCGCACCCTGATCTCCCTCTCAGAGAGAAGCCTCAGTCTAGATGCAGAGCCTAAATAAGTTCCCCCTTGGCTGCTGGCAGAGCAGGTTCCAAGTTGCAGACCCTGGGGGCGCAGGATCTTTTGCCAAGGCAGTGTCAGCTGTCTGGGAGCTCCCAACCGCCAGAGAGGTTCCAAGCAGCAATCTCACACTGAGATTTTGCCGCTGGCCCGGGCTGGGAGTGCCTGGCTTGCATGCACGTCTTTCAGAGGCGGCTATGGGTCGCGCGCATGTCTCAGGCACTGAGAATGGGGTGCAGGTCCCTAAGCACCAGGCAGGGCTTTTGCGCACCTCTGTCAGTGGAGAGTTTGAGGCCCCCAGCTTAGGCTTTGAAATAATGGCGTGGGTCAAAGAGCACCGGTCGGGCCTTTGTAACTCAGGGGAGCATGAAGAACGTGTGTGCGTATCTCAGGCTTTGTGGTCGGTCTTGGACATTCTGCCCACCAGCATGGCTCCCATCCCCTCACAGGAGCTAGAACCCATGCATTTTCAGGCGCGCTTGTGGCTTAGGGACCAAGAGCTGATTTCTCCGCAGCACTCTCTCTGCCTCAGTGCTGTAGAGGCTGTCCTGAGACTGGGGACTTAAGCCCCTGTCCCTAGCCACCCCAATTCCCACAATTTTCCCCCACAATCCTTTGCTCTTTTGGAATGCTTTCAACCAGTCTCCAAGTTAATGCAGGGCACTCTCCCTCGTATTGGGGTATTACTTTCCAACCGGTCGCCTATGGTGGCTCCCTCCCCCTTTTGTTTATCTTCTGATATCAGTCCACCATTCCCACTCCGCTTTACCTGCCCACTGGCATCTTCTGCCCCTGTAGAGATCCAGACGTGTATAATTCTGATCTCAGGCTGATTTCATGGGTGAATGGAGTTCTTTTGTAGGTAATCATCTCACTTTGAGGTACCAGCTGAAAAGGCGCCTCCTCCTACTCCTCCGCCATATTGTCCCCACCCCCAAGAAGTCTCAAAAGTATTTCTTTCTTAATCTCAGAAAAGAATTTATAACCTTCTACGACAGTTTGGTGTGATGACATTAGTGTTAATGAAATGCTCACATTGATTCTGGTTAGGATGACTTTGAGTAAATAGAGGATCACACACATCCCAGACCAAAATGACAGTAGTGAGATACTTCATCTCACCCAGTGGTCAAAACCTGGTTGTGACAATAGGACATAGAAGCAAGGTGCAAGCTTAAAATTTATTTCCTTGTTTCCTAGCAGGGCCCCTGTTGCTGAGGTATGTCTCCACAAATTAAATACTGCAGAAGTTTTGTGAAGACAAGAAAGAAACAGCTTATTGCTTACAAAATTGTATAGACTAGTCAGAAAACGATTGATGGTTAAATTTGAATAAGCTAGTTTTTAAATTTAATAACTTTTTTTTTTCTAACCTTGAAATTTGAGTTTCATAAAAGCTTTCCTCCAAGCCCTCCTTTAGTATCTGGCTGCCCTGCTCTCTGAAGCAAGCCCTCAAAGCAATCATTTTAATTCTTTGATAATTTTAAATGTTCGGATGTGAATTCAGCCCAGTGGGCTTAAATTCAACTGAAGTGCTTAGATGTTTTTCATGACATGACTGCAACAGAAGAAAGGATGAAAAACTGCAGTTCAGGGTGGACAAGATGGCAGGGAAGTAGGAGGTGGTGCCTTTTCAACCTGTACCCTAAAGTGAGCTGATTACCTACCAAAGAACTCCGATCACCCATGAAATCAGCCTGAGATCAGAATTATACATGTATGGATCTCTACAGGGGCAGAAGACGCCAGTGGGCAGGTAAAGCAGAGTGGTAATGGTGGACTGATACCTGAAGATAAACAAAAGGGGGAGGGAGCCACCAGAGGGGACCCATTGGAAAGTAATATCCCAATCCAAGAGTGCCCTGCATCTGGGGATCAGCATTAACTTGGAGTCTGGTTGAAAGCACTCAAAAAGAGCAAAGGATCATGGGCGAGAAAGTTGTGGAAATCTGGGTGGCTGGGACAGGGGCTTAAGTCTCTGGTCCCAGGACAGCCTCCCCTGGTGCTGAGCCAGAGCGAGTGCGGTGGAGAAACCAGGTCTTGGTCCCTAAGCCTCCTGTGCTACCAAGAACATGTGGGGTCTGGCTCCCATGAGGGACTGGGAGCCTCGCCAGATGACAGAATCCACAAGCCTTGCTATAGAGCCTGAGATGCGTGCTCCCCTCATCCTCCCCTGGGAGAGTTACACAAAGGCCCAGCCTGGTGCTTTCAGACCTGCGCCCCATTTTCAGAGCCTGAAATGCGTGTGTGATGCGTGTGTGACCCACAGCCTCCACTGAAAGAGGTGCATGCAAGCCAGGCAATCTTAGACCCAGAAAGACCAGGCACTCCCAGCCCAGGCCAGCGGGAAAATCTCAGTGTGCGATCTCTGCTTGGAGCATCTCTGGTAGTCTGGAGATGCCCAGTCAACCACCACTGCCTCCGCTTCTGGGTTTTGGGTACAAGCAAAAGATCCTTCATCCCCAGGGACCGCAACTCAGAACCGGCTCTACCAGCAGCCAAGGCGGAACTTATTTGGGCTCTACAGCCAGATTGAGGCTTCTCTCTGAGAGGGATATCAGTGTGCAGTTTGTTTGCCTCTAAAACTACAAAAACCATCAAAAGCGAGCAAGGTGAGAGAAAAAAAAAAAAAAGTGAACAAACATAAAAACCGCCAGAGAACAAAAGCCTGAAAAAAAAAAAAAAAACAGTTTCCTCAGAGCCCACCCCGCTGAGGGGGGCTGGAGGACTTAACTCAGGGAACGTCATTGAAAAAACCCACGTGGCAGGCCTCTCCCCCAGAAAACAAACCAAGAAAGGAAAAAAAAAAAATACAAGAGAACAGCCACCACTACTTAATAGGGCAACTTTTATTTTTAACTTGTTCTCACTGTTCTGGTTCATTTTTTTATATATAGATAATTGTTTAACATATTTACCATCACAGTGAGCTGTTCAGTACATCAAATTCAATAATAACCTTCTAACCTGAACTTTTTGATACATACACCTGTGTTTTTCTTTTGCATTTCTAGTTTTTAAATTTATTTTTTTTAATTTTAGTTTATTTTAGTCTAGCTTATTCCTTTTTATTTTTATTTTCTAATATTCATATAGAGTTAAAGTTCCAAGTAATCCCCTTTCCCCAATCAATACTACCCCTATAGGTTAAACAATTTTGAATTCCCCTTTATCTTAGGAAAGTTGAGTTCTTTAACAAAGATATCAAGATACATCCAGGAAGAATCAAAACAACCTTCCTCACCCACATGGAAAATTTATAACCACTCTCCCATCTTTTTCTTTGACCACTGTTTCTGTGTTTTTGTGTTTGTCCTGATACTATATAAATCTTACACTTGCGGTTCTTTTTGACGAGGTTCTTCATATATATATATATATATATATATATATATATATATATATCTTGTCATATACTTTTATCAGTCTTTTTGTTTGTTTGTTTTTGTTTGTATACTTCATAAATCTTACCTTGGGTCCCATTTGGGCAGAACCTTCTCCTTCATCTAACCTTTCTTTCCTGTCTCTCTCTCTCCCTTTTTATCTTTTTCTTTTCTTATGTCTCTTGTTTTGGTAGGGAATCCTGATTGCTCAGAAGTGTTCCAGGGTGCACCTTGACTGCACCATGGTCGATTCATCCAGCTACATCCGTTCAGTCATCTCTCACCAAAATGACTAGAAGGAGAAATGCCCAACAGAAGAAAAATACAGAGGATCGACCTTCTGCAACAGAGTTAATGGCTATCAACATAGACAATATGTCGGAAAGAGAATTCCAGCTAACAATTATCCAGGCAGTAGCTAGGTTGGAGGAAGCCATGGATTACTAAATGGATTACTAAATTGATTAGGGGTGAGCTGAAAGCAACGAGTGATGATGTTCACAATGTTAGGGCGGAGCTAAAAGCTACAAGGGGTGAGGTTCACAATGCTCTCAATGAGTTCCAATCTATTGTAAATTCTCTCAAAGCTAGGGTAACTGAGACAGAAGATAGAATTAGTGATCTGGAGGACAAACAGATAGAAAGGATCAGGAGGAAGCCTGGAACAAACAGCTTAGAAGCCATGAAAACCAAATCAGGGAAAGAAATGATGCCATGAAGCGTTCCAATGTCAGAATTATTGTAACCCCTGAAGGGGAGGAGAAAGAAAGAAGTCTAGAAGATATAGGGGAACAAGTTCTTCATGAAAATTTTCCCAATCTTGCGAATGGAACAAGTGTTCATTTACTAGAGGCCGAATGGTCTCCACCAAAGATTATAGATTCCAAAAAAATATCAAGGCACCGGATAGTCAAATTTAGGAATCATAATTGTAGGTATAATCTCTTGAAAGCCACTAGGACAAAGAGGCTCCTTACTTACAGAGGAAAGCCCATCAGAATAACATCAGAACTCTCCACAGAAACCTGATAAGCCAGAAAGGGCTGGCAAGATATAGTCATGGCATTAAATGAGAAAAACATGCAGCCAAGAATACTTTATCCAGCAAGACTAACATTCATAATGGATGGAGAGATAAAGAGTTTCCAAGACTGGCAAGGATTAAAAGACTATGCAACCACCAAGCCGACACTGCAGGAAATATTAAGGTGGGTTCTATAAAAGAGGCAAAATCTTAAGAATAACATTGAACAGAAATATAGAGATAATCTACAGAAATAAATACTTCAAAGGTAAAACCATGTCAATAAAAATTTATCTATCAATTATCACTCTCAATGTGAATGGCCTAAATGCACCTATCAAATGGCACAGGATTGCAGATTGAATAAAACAACAGGACCCATCCATATGTTGTCTACAAGAGACCCATTTTGAACCTAAAAATACACCCAGACTGAAAGTGAAGGGATGGAGAAGCATCTTTCATCCCATTGGGCCTCAAAAGACTGCCAGGGTAGCGATTCTTATATCAGATAATTTAGATTTTAATCTAAAGACTGTAGTCAGAGATACAAAAGGACACTACTTCATTCTTAAAGGGACTCTCCACCAAGATGATCTAACAATTGTAAATATCTATGCCCCCAATATGGGAGCAGCCAACTACATAAGAGATTTGTTAATCAAGATAAAGAATCATATTGATATGAATACATTAATACTTGGTGATCTTAACATGCCTCTCTCAGAAATAGACAGATCATCGAAGCAGGAAATCAATAAAGAAACCAGAACAGTGAATGACACACTGGACCAGATGGACCTCATAGATATATACAGAACAGTGCACCCTAAAACAACAGAATACTCATTCTTCTCAAGTGCACATGGAGTCTTCTCAAGAATAGACCACATACTGGGTCACAAATCAGGACTCAACTGATACCAAAAGACTGAGATTATTCCCTACATATTCTCAGATCACAATGCTTTGAAACTAGAGCTCTATCACAGGGAAACGTTCAGAAGGAACGCAAACATCTGTAAGCTAAAGACAACCTTGCTTAAGAATGCTTGGATCAACCAGGAGATAAAAGAAGAACTGAAACAATTCAAGGAAACCAATGAGAATGAAGACACTTCAGTCCAAAACCTATGGGATACAGCAAAGGCGGTCGGGAGAGGGAAATACATAGCCACCCAATCCCCTCTCAAAAAAATTGAAAATCCAGAATACACTATCTGTCTCTACACCTTAAAGAACTGGAGGATCAACAACAAATCAAACCAACTCCACACATAAGAAGTGAAGTAATCAATATTAGAGCTGAGATCAATGAAGTAGAAACCAGAGATACAGTAGAATGTATCAATGAAACTAGAAGCTGGTTTTTTGAAAGAATCAATAAGATCAGTAAACCACTGGTCACGCTAACCCAAAAGAAAAGAGAGAAAGCCCAAATTAATAAAATTATGAATGAAAAGGGAAAGATCACAACTAACACCAAGGAAGTAGAAACAGTAATCAGAAGTTATTATCAACAGTGATATGCCAAACTAAGCAACCTAGATGAAATGGATGCATTGCTGGAAAACTATAAACTCCCAAAATTGAACCAGGAAGAAATTGATGAACTGAATAGACCAATATCTAGCAATGAGATTGAAGCAGTGATCAAAAACCTCCCAAAAAGGGGCACCTGGGTTGCTCAGTGGGTTAAAGCTGCTGCCTTTGGCTCAGGTCATGATCTCAGGGTCCTGCAATCAAGCCCAGCATTGGGCTCTCTGCTCAGTGTGGAGCCTGCTTTCCTTCTTCTCTTTCTGCCTGCCTCTCTGCCTACTTGTAATCTCTGTCTGTCAAATACATAAATAAAATCTTTAAAAAAATAAAAATAAAACCTCCCAAAAACCAAGAGCCTGACGGATTCCCTGGGGAATTCTACCAAAATTTCAAAGAAGAAATAACACCTATTCTTCTGAAGCTGTTCCAAAAAAATGAAGTAGAAGGAAAATTTCCAGACTCTTTCTATGAATCCAGCATTACCTTGATTCCCAGCCCAGGCAAAGACCCTACCAAAAAGGACAATTTCAGACCAATATCACTGATGAATATGGATGCTAAGATTCTCAGAAAAGTCTTAGCAAACAGGATCCAATAGCACATTCAAAAGATTATACACCTTGACCACGTGGGATTCATCCCTGGGCTACAAGGATGGTTCAACATTCGCAAATCAATCAATGTGATACAACAAATTAATAAGAGAAGAGAGAAGAACCACATGGTCCTCTCAATTGATGCAGAAAAAGCATTTGACAAAATCCAGCATTCTTTCCTGATTAAAATGCTTCAAAGTATAGGGATAGAGGGAACAATCCTAAACTTCATAAAATCTATCTATGAGAGACACACAGCAAATATCCTCCTCAATGGGAAAAAGCTTGCAGCCTTCCCGTTGATATCAGGAACACGACAAGGATGCCCACTCTCACCACTCTTGTTCAACATAGTATTAGAAGTCCTAGCAAGAGCAATCAGACAACAAAGAGAAATAAAATGTATCCAAATTGGTAATGAAGAAGTCAAACTCTCTCTCTTCGCAGATGACATGATTCTTTATATGGAAAACCCAAAAGACTCCACCCCAAAACTACTAGAACTCATACAGCAATTCAGTAAAATGGCAGGATACAAAGTCAATGTACAGAAACCTGTGGCTTTCTTATGCACTAACAATGAAAATACAGAAAGGGAAATTAGAGAATCGATTCCATTTACTATAGCACCAAGAACCATAAGATACCTGTGAATCAACCTAACTAAAGAGGTAGAGGATCTGTACTCGAGGAACTACAGAACACTCATAAAAGAAGTTGAAGAAGACACAGAAGGATGGAAGATCATTCCATGCTCTTGGATCAGAAGAATAAACATAGTTAAAATGTCTATACTGCCTAGAGCAATCTATACTTTTAATGCTATTCTGATAAAAATTCCACCGGCATTCTTCAAAGAGCTGGAGCAAATAATATTAAAATTTGTATGGAATCATACAAATTTTAAGATTATGGAATCATACAAATTTTGTTGGAAAACAAAATTTTGTTTATTTTGTTGAAAAACAAAAATAAAAGTGGGGGCATCACGTAACCTCTTTCAAGCTTTACTGCAAAGCTGTGATCACGAAGACAGCTTGGTACTGGCATAAAAACAGACACATAGACCATAGGACAGAGTAGAGAGCCCAGTTATGGACCCTCAACTCTGAGGTCAAATAATCTTTGACAAAACAGGAAAAATATACAGTGGAAAAAAGACAGTCTCTTCAATCAATGGTGCTGGGAAAACTGGACAGCTATATGTAGAAGAATGAAACGCGACCATTCTCTTACACCGTACACAAAGATAAACTCAAAATGGATAAAAGACATTTATGTAAGACAGGAATATATCAAAACCCTAGAGGAGAACATAGACAATAACCTCTTCGACATCAGCTGTGGCAGCTTCTTTCAAGATCTGTCTCCAAAGGCAAAGGAAACTAATGCAAAAACGAACTTTTAGGACTTTATCATTTTTTTAATTTTTTTTTTTAATGAATGAAGAAAGGGAATGTGGGGAACAGAAAAGTCACAGGCGAACGTATCAAGCAAGTGCCAAATTTATTTTGCAGAGTTCTGATTTATACCACACAGTAAGAGAATCGCCTTCTGTACATCTAGTTTCTATTTTGGCCTGAGAGTAGCTGGCCATGCAGAGATATCAGACAGCCTTGACCTTCGTGGTTTGGACACTTAGGCCATAACTCAATATTCTCAAAACACAGGAGCCTTATTAGCTTAGACTTGAGACAGCAGCTGCAATGGCAACAAGCAAAACCTTACAATATTTCATAACAATCACCAGGGAGACACGGTGGCACTTAGCTCGCTACCTGTGAAAGTCCTCAGTTGAAGAGGTTCCCAAGAACTGTTGCTCTATTGGGTTAAACCCTTCTAGGCATGAGGCTCCCAATATTTATTTTTATTTTATTTTTTTTATTTTTTATAGACATATATTTTTATCCCCAGGGGTACAGGTCTGTGAATCACCAGATTTATACACATCACAGCACTCACCAAAGCACATACCCTCCCCAATGTCCATAATCCCACCCCCCTTCTCCCAACCCCCCTCCCCCGAGCAACCCTCAGTTTGTTTTGTGAGATTAAGAGTCACTTATCGTTTGTCTCCCTCCCAATCCCATCTTGTTTCATTTATTCTTCTCCTACCCACTTAAGCCCCCATGTTTCCTCACCACTTCTTCATATCAGGGAGATCATATGATAGTTGTCTTTCTCCGCTTGACTTATTTCACTAAGCATGATACGCTCTAGTTCCATCCACGTCGTCGCAAATGGCAAGATTTCATTTCTTTGGATGGCTGCATAGTAGTCCACTGTGTATATATACCACCTCTTCTTTATCCATTCATCTGTTGATGGACACTGAGGTTCTTTCCATAGATTGGCTATTGTGGACATTGCTGCTATAAACATTCAGGTACACGTGCCCCTTCGGATCACTATATTTGCATCTTTAGGGTAAATACCCAGTAGTGCAATTGCTGGGTCATAGGGTAGTTCTATTTTCAACATTCTGAGGAACCTCCATGCTGTTTTCCAGAGTGGTTGCACCAGCTTGCATTCCTACCAACGGTGTAGGGGGGTTCCCCTTTCTCTGCATCCTTGACAGCATCTGTCATTTCCTGACTTGTTAATTTTAGCCATTCTGACTGGTGTGAGGTGGTATCTCATTGTGGTTTTGATTTGCATTTCCCTGATGCCGAGTGATATGGAGCACTTTTTCATGTGTCTGTTGGCCATCTGGATATCTTCTTTGCAGAAATGTCTGTTAATGTCCTCTGCCCATTTCTTGACTGGATTATTTGTTCTTTGGGTGTTGAGTTTGCTAAGCTCTTTATAGATTTTGGACACTAGCCCTTTATCTGATATGTCGTTTGCAAATATCTTCTCCCGTTCTGTCAGTTGTCTTTTGGTTTTGTTAACTGTTTCCTTTGCTGTGCAAAAGCTTTTGATCTTGATAAAACCCCAATAGTTCATTTTTGCCCTTGCTTCCCTTGCCTTTGGCGATGTTCCTAGGAAGATGTTGCTGCGGTTGAGGTCGAAGAGGTTGCTGCCTGCGTTATCCTCAAGGATTTTGATGGATTCCTTTCTCACATTGAGGTCCTTCATCCATTTTGAGTCTATTTTCATGTGTGGTGTAAGGAAATGGTCCAATTTCATTTTTATGCATGTGGCTGTCCAATTTTCTCAGCACCATTTATTGAATAGGCTGTCTTTTTTCCATTGGACATTCTTTCCTGCTTTGTTGAAGATTAGTTGACCATAGAGTTGAGGGTCTATTTCTGGGCTTTCGATTCTGTTCCATTGATCTATGTGTCTGTTTTTGTGCCAGTACCATGCTGTCTTGATGATGATGACAGCTTTATAATGGAGCTTAAAGTCCAGAATTGTGATGCCACCAACTTTGGCTTTCTTTTTCAATATTCCTTTGGCTATTCGAGGTCTTTTCTGGTTCCATATAAATTTTAGCATTATTTGTTCCATCTCTGTGAAAAAGATGGATGGTACTTTGATAGGAATTGCATTAAATGTGTAGATTGCTTTAGGTAGCATAGACATATTTATTCTTCCAATCCAGGAGCATGGAACATTTTTCCATTTCTTTGTGTCTTTCTCAATTTCTTTCATGAGTACTTTATAGATTTCTGAGTATACATTCTGTGCCTCTTTGGTTAGGTTTATTCCTAGGTATCTTATGGTTTTGGGTGCAATTGTAAATGGGATTGACTCCTTAATTTCACTTTCTTCTGTCTTGTTGTTGGTGTAGAGAAATGCAACTGATTTCTGTGCATTGACTTTATATCCTGACACTTTACTGAATTCCTGTACAAGTTCTAGCATTTTTGGAGTGGAGTATTTTGGGTTTTACACATACAGTATCATATCATCTGCAAAGAGTGATACTTTGAATTCTTCTTTGCTGATTTGTATGCCTTTAATTTCCTTTTGTAGTCTGATTGCTGAGACTAGGACTTCTAGTACTATGTTGAATAGCAATGGTGATAATGGACATCCCTGCCAGTAAAGACCTCAAATAGCCAAAGTAATATTGAAAAAGAAAGCCAAAGTTGGTGGCATTACAATTCCGGACTTCAAGCTCTATTACAAAGCTGTCATCATCATCAAGACAGCATGGTACTGGCACAAAAACAGACACAACTCTATGGTCAACTAATCTTCAACAAAGCAGGAAAGAATGTCCAATGGAAAAAAGACAGCCTATTCAATAAATGGTGCTGGAAAAATTGGACAGCCACATGCATAAAAATGAAATTGGACCATTTCCTTACACCACACATGAAAATAGACTCAAAATGGATGAAGGACCTCAATGTGAGAAAGGAATCCATCAAAATCCTTGAGGATAACGCAGGCAGCAACCTCTTCGACCTCAACCGCAGCAACATCTTCCTAGGAACATCGCCAAAGGCAAGGGAAGCAAGGGCAAAAATGAACTATTGGGGTTTTATCAAGATCAAAAGCTTTTGCACAGCAAAGGAAACAGTTAACAAAACCAAAAGACAACTGACAGAACGGGAGAAGATATTTGCAAACGACATATCAGATAAAGGGCTAGTGTCCAAAATCTATAAAGAGCTTAGCAAACTCAACACCCAAAGAACAAATAATCCAGTCAAGAAATGGGCAGAGGACATTAACAGACATTTCTGCAAAGAAGATATCCAGATGGCCAACAGACACATGAAAAAGTGCTCCATATCACTCGGCATCAGGGAAATGCAAATCAAAACCACAATGAGATACCACCTCACACCAGTCAGAATGGCTAAAATTAACAAGTCAGGAAATGACAGATGCTGGCAAGGATGCAGAGAAAGGGGAACCCCCCTACACCGTTGGTAGGAATGCAAGCTGGTGCAACCACTCTGGAAAACAGCATGGAGGTTCCTCAGAATGTTGAAAATAGAACTACCCTATGACCCAGCAATTGCACTACTGGGTATTTACCCTAAAGATGCAAATATAGTGATCCGAAGGGGCACGTGTACCTGAATGTTTATAGCAGCAATGTCCACAATAGCCAATCTATGGAAAGAACCTCAGTGTCCATCAACAGATGAATGGATAAAGAAGAGGTGGTATATATACACAGTGGACTACTATGCAGCCATCCAAAGAAATGAAATCTTGCCATTTGCGACGACGTGGATGGAACTAGAGCGTATCATGCTTAGTGAAATAAGTCAAGCGGAGAAAGACAACTATCATATGATCTCCCTGATATGAAGAAGTGGTGAGGAAACATGGGGGCTTAAGTGGGTAGGAGAAGAATAAATGAAACAAGATGGGATTGGGAGGGAGACAAACGATAAGTGACTCTTAATCTCACAAAACAAACTGAGGGTTGCTCGGGGGAGGGGGGTTGGGAGAAGGGGGGTGGGATTATGGACATTGGGGAGGGTATGTGCTTTGGTGAGTGCTGTGATGTGTATAAATCTGGTGATTCACAGACCTGTACCCTTGGGGATAAAAATATATTATATGTTTATAAAAAATAAAAACATTAGAAAAAATAGGTGTATTGGGAGAATAAAATGAGTGAATTCATTTAAGATGCTCTGGGCAGCTTCTACAGATAATTATTCATTAGCCATTCAACAACTATTTCCTGAATATTTGCTATATTATAAGAATTGAGTTAAATCATTAGAATATATAAATAATTTACATTCCCTATGTTCAAATATATCATAGTCTAATGGAAGAAACACTAAGCAAATCATTTTAATATAGCTTGGTATTTGCTAAATGAGCAGTATGTACAAGCATATCTTCATGATATACTTTTCTAGAATAGCACACAATTGCATTCACTTTTTAGTAGCTATATCAAACCAATGGCGAAAATTGAACTTGTGGTCAACTGAAACGTATAGATTTTGTCCTAAGAACCACTGTTTATTCAAGTCCTCTTCTTCCTATAACATGTAATCAAATCTATGTGTGTGTGTGTGTGTGTGTGTGTGTGTGTGTGTGTGTGTGTGTGTGCTTCTGTATAATATCTCATCTGCTTTAAGCACATTGTTTTAACTTTTCAGGTTGCCTTGAAATCTAAGTGACCTGGCAGACCCTAGCTCTGCTCAGCAAGGTTAGCTTCTTCTGTAGGTTCAGCGAGCATGCATTCCACATCTTTTCTAGGTTTACTGAAGAGGACAGTCATGAACAGGACCCCATAGCACCATGAAAGACACCCTTTCATGTAAATACCTAGTTATTAGTTACCCTTTTGAAATGGAACCATCTCTAAATTTTACCTCCCTGTGCTATTAGTCAGTCCATGTTTTTCAGTGTTGCCCACCAGAATATTTAACTGAGGAGCCATGTTAGGTAAGAAGGAACCAGACTGTTTTGTTAAAATTAATATATATTATCTGTATAGTACTCAGTGGTCTTCAATAAACGAAAATAAACCCTTTTTCATGGTTCATTCCACACCGTGATAATCACCACTTTCTTTTCTAGTATTAAAATGCCTAATGATTATCCCACGTTGCCAACTCCACATCCCACCTAATTGTGAGCTCTTCTAGTTAAGGACCATAAAACTTTTTGTCCATATTGCTTAGTATAATTTCTGACATGGAACAGATAATCAATAAAGAGTTGTTGAATAAATGAGTGAAACCATCTGTCCTATTTGGTTTTGGTTCAGGTTTTACCCAGGATAATTCCTCGTTAAATTGCAATAGCTATTCCATGCCCAGTAATTGGTCACACCTTGGAATTTAATAAGTTATGGGCTATTAATAATAACACTACTATTAATAATAATCATTTCAGGCATTAACTTAAGAATGATAGTGAAATGTTAACGGATAACAAAGGAAAAAAATAGAGTGCAATTCCTGTTTTACTTCTTCCTTTTCAGGCAAAATTATCTCCGTGTTGAAAACGATTGAAAAAAATGGTTGAGGTAAATATACAGATTGTAAGAAATCATCTGCCACTCCCAGTGAGTTCAAGGTCCCCAGTGGACGAAATCCAGGGGACTCAGAAATATTGCAGGCAAAATCACTGTATCAATACTAGTGAACTCTAAAGTAGAGAACGAGTCTTAGCAGATAAAGAAGTAAAGGTAAATAGAATTCTAATTATTTAAAGGGGAAAGAAAGTGGATTAGTATTTTATTTATTCAATTTCTTTCTTTGGTATTTTATTCAATTTATTCTCTTTGTCCATGTTTGGCTATTATGATTATAAAGGTCATTTAATATTATAAAATAAGTTGGGAACTTTTTTCAATTGTTTTTTGTTGTTGTTCCTCGCCCCTGCACTCTCTTTGCCTCTGTCTCTCTCAAATAAATATATAAATCTTTTTTAGATGTTAATTCACTATATTGTATACCTGAAACTAATATAATACTATGAAGTTAGCTATCCTGAAATTAAAAACAAAGCACTAAAGTTCTAGGAAAAATTAAATAAGAACTAAATAAAGGTAAAAATACACCATGTTCATGGTTTGAAAGAATCAAGACTATGAAAAGATCAATTCTAACCTCCTTAATTGATCTATAGGTCCAATGCAATCTTACTTAAAATCAAAGGAGAGGTTATTTGTTCAAAAATTAAAAGCTAATTCTCATTTTGAGGAAATTCAAAAGACTTTTGAATACCTAATACAATCTTGAAAATGGGGCACCTGGGTGGCTCAGTTGCTTAGGCCTCCAAATCTTGGTTTCAGCTTGGTTAATGATCTCATGATTCATAGGACTGTGTTCTGTTTTGGGCTCCCCACTCAATGGGAGTGTTCCTCCCTGCTGTTCCTCCTCCTACTTGCATTCTCTCTCTCTCAAACACATAAATAAATAAATCTTTTTGTTTTTGAAACACTAATTTTGAAATTAGTCAAATTGAAAGACTTATCTATAAGACGCTAAAACTTCCTCTAAAAACAGAGTAATCAAGATAGTGTTCTGTTGACATAAAGATAGAGAAATAGATCAATGCAACCAATTAAAGAATGAAGAAATAGGGCTGCATACACATAATAATTGATATAAGTGACAATATTAATGTAGTTAAAAAGAGGGAAATCTTTCACACCACTGGATGGACATATATTTTCTTAAAAATTAACCTCAGTTCCTCTATCTTATACCATATACAGAATTAATTACAAGGAAGCCTGGGTGGCTCGGTCAGCTGAGTGTCTGACTCTTGGTTTCAGCTCCAGTTGTAAGCTCTGTGTCTAGATTTTTTTTTTTAATGTGGGAAACAGAGGCCGTCTAGTTGTTCCAACACTATTTACTAAATAAACTATCTTTGCACTTTGATCAAAGATCAAATCACTGTATTCATGAGGGTCTATTTCTAGGATCTGTATTCTGTTCCATCAATCTATTTTTTAATTACCAATATTACCCTCTCTTGATTACTGAATCTTTACAGTAAGTCATGAAATTGGGTAACATCAGTCCTCCAACTTTATTCTTACCTTTGGTATTGTGTTGGGTCTTCTGGCTTTTTTGCCTCTCTGTGTAAACTTTAGAATAAGTTTATCAATATTCATAAAATATCTTGCTGGGATTTTGATTGGGATTGTACTGAATCCATAGATAAATTTGGGATAATTGACACCTTGACAATACTAAATCTTTCTATCAATTAATAAGGAATATCACTTCATTTATTAGCCCCCTTTATATCACTTATCAAAATTTTACAGTTTTCCTCATATGGATCTTGTATATATTTTGATATATCTAAGTATTTCATTTTTCTTTGGATGGTAATGGAAATGTGACTGTGTTTCTAGTTTCAAATTCCACATGTTCATTGTTGGGACATAGGAAAGCAATTGATTTTTGTATATTACATGTGTATCGTACACCCTTGCTGTAATCAGTTATGCAGTCCAGGAGTTAGCTGACTGTTTTGTTTTTGTTTTTTTTTTTTCAATGTTTTACATAAATGATTGTGCCACTTGAAAAGAAAGGGTGAAAGAAAAAAAAATTATGTCTTCCTTCCAATTTGTATACCTTTTTTCGTTTCTGCCTTAACACATTAGCAAATCTTCCAGTATAATGTTGAAAAGGTGTGGTGAGGTGGAACATCCTTGTCTTTTACGTGATCTTAGTGGGAGCTTTGAGTTTCTCACCATTAAGGATTATATTAGCTGTATATATGTGTGGGTATGCATATATATATATGTGTGTGTGTGTGTGTGTGTGTGGCATATGCATAAGCATACATAATTATACACATCACTACTATTATTTTTTAACAAAATGTCATGCCAGATTAGTTAAAAACAAGTAAAAAGGTTTTATTTTATCTTCACCTCTTCTCTTTGATGTTTGTCCTTTCTCTATGTAGCTCTGAGTTTCTGATCTGCAATATATTCCTTCTGTCTAAAAAATTTCTTTTAACATTTCTTGAAAGACAGGTCTTTAGGCAATAAATTCCCTTAATTTTTGTTGTCTAAGTTTTTATTTCTCCTTCACTTTTTAATAAAATATTTGCAGGGTGCAGAATTCTAAGATGGCATTTTTTTTCTCCCCATACCTTAAATATTCCACTCCACCCTCTTCAAGGTAGCATGGTTTCTGAGAAATCACATGTAATTATCTTGGCTTCTTTTTAAGTAAGCTGTCTTTTTTTTTTTTTTTTTTTTTTTTTTTTTTTTTAAAGATTTTATTTATTTATTTGACAGAGAGAAATCACAAGTAGGTAGAGAGGCAGGCAGAGAGAGAGAGGAGGAAGCAGGCTCCCTGCCGAGCAGAGAGCCCGATGCGGGACTCGATCCCAAGACCCTGAGATCATGACCTGAGCCGAAGGCAGCGGCTTAACCACTGAGCCACCCAGGCGCCCAGTAAGCTGTCTTTTACCTTTGGCTTTGTTTTCTATTTTTTTCTCCATTTTTTATTTTCTGTGATTTGAGAAGGATACACTTAGGTGTAGTTTGTTGGCATTTATCTTCCTTGGTGTTGTTAAGCTTCCTGGATCTGTGGTTTCATTTTTGATATTTGGGGGCAATTTTGTCATTATTGTTTCAAACATTTCTTCTGTTGTTTTTTCTTTTTCTTCTCCTTCCCACTGAGTTTTCCAATGGATATCCTCTTTATGTGTATGTTACACTTTTACAGTTGCCCCATAGTCCTTAGAAACTACATTCTGCTTCAGCCACTGTTCTCTTTCCTTATTGTTTTTCAGGTATTCTGTTAATATATCCTCTAGCTTAGAGTGGTTTTCCTCAGCTGTGTCTAATCTACTAATGAAGCCATCAAAGACATCCTTTCTGTTTTTGTTTGTTTGTTTGTTTGTTTGTTTTGAGTTGTTTACTTCTAGTATTTCTTTTGGTTCTTTCTTAGGATTTCCATCTTTCTGCTTGCATTGTCCATGTATCCATGTATTGTCTGCATTACCAGTAGAGATGTTCCTATATAACTCATAGGTGTTTTAAATTCCCAGGCTGATAAATCAATGTCCCTACCATGTCTGGGTGTGATACATGCTCTGTCTCTTCAGGTTGTGTGTGTGGGGGGTAGGGGGCTGGTTTGTTTACATTTTGTAATGCCTTATAATTCCATCTTGATACCTAGATATGCTGTACTGGGTAAAAGGAACTGCAGAAATAGGCCTTTAATAATGTGCTGGTGAGGGGCACCTGTGTGGCTCAGTGGATTAAAGCCTCTATCTTCAGCTCAGGTCATGATCTCAGGTTCCTGGGATCAAGCCCAGCCTGGGCTCTCTGCTCAACGGGAGCCTGCTTCCTCCTCTCTCTCTGCCTGCCTCTCTGCCTACTTGTGATCTCTCTCTGTCAAATAAATAAATGAAATCTTAAAAAAATAATGTGCAGGTGAGGTGTTGGAGAAGGAAAACATTCTATAGTGCTACTATGAGGTCTGTGTTTTAGTGTGCCTATGCTTCTGGACTGTGAACTTCACAAGTGTTTCTCAGGGATTCCCCCCCACCCCAGCTATCTGCTAGAGTCACAGGCTGTCAAGTTCAGTGGGTCGCCTGTCTGCTAGCAGATCTCTATAAGCTGAGAAAGAAGCCAGGCCCACCAGCGTCATAGTCCTAGGAAACTCCTCTGAGAAAAATGGTCCAAGGAGGGCCACTGTGGGAGAGGTCCAGGCATGGAGTGCCCTGCATGGATGGGACATGTCTGTGCAGGGTGGGCCTCAGAGCCTTCTGGTGGTCATGGCCACAATCCCTTGCAGCCTGTGGTGCCCAGCACGGGGTGGTATATTGCAGCAATGGTAGGCGTGCCATCAGCAGCAGGAGCCCGGCTCCCTACCTGAGAGGGACAGCAGGCTAGGGCACTGTGTCCTCGTCTGATTGACAGGCTCCCCCAGATCATGACTATGTAGCCTTCTCCTGGGCTGGAATTTGTGGGAAAGTCTTCTTCATGGAAGCAATGTCCCCCCCCAGAAGACTCTAGGGGGCAGTGAGGGCAGCTCCTTTTCTCTGACAGGCTTGTCTCAGATAGCAGGAGGCCCAGACACCAAGAATGTGAGGATGCTGAGTGGTGCCCTGGCCATCCTGCCTCCATTGCCCCACTCCCCAATCCCTGCCCAAAATCGAGAACTCTCTGCATCTTCAATGCCTTGCCTCAGCCAGTTGTGACAGTATTTAAGGCTCTAGGCTCATGGCTAGCTGTGTGAGTTCTTTGACCTTCCTGCCTTCCCTGCCCTCACAGTACAAAGACCTGAAGTCACCACATGATCCCAGGTTTCCCATCTAGAGTCTTAGATGGTCTCTAAGCGGCTGCACAAGCTCCCTCTCTTTCTCCATTTGCAAAGGCTGGGCTCTGGTGGCCAGGATCCTCCGTCATTCAGGGCCCATGGGCGTACATTGGGGCCTTGCCTTTCCCAGGCACCACACTTTCTCAAGGGCTCAGCCCCTTGAGTGGCCCCTTGGTCCCTGTGTGCTGTCTGAGAACAAGGTCCCCTCCAAGTCTTCAGGGCCCCTGGCATCAGCCAGGGAGTGGCAACACACACTAAGGAAGGTAGGCGGATAGGTGGGCTGTGGTGATGGGCCTTGCACCTGGACGCTGAGGTGGAGTCACTGGGCGTTTTTTACTGGTGGATGGTGTGTGGGGGCAATGTTCCTGCCCTGGCATCTTGCGTCCACCAGACTCCGGGAGCTCTGAGGTGGTGGTCAGACTTGCAGGTGTGCTTGGATGCTCAAGGAATACTTATGCTAATCTTTTGGAAGTTGTAACAATGTATATGTTCTATTTGTGACATTTCAGCATTTTCCCAGAAAAATGTCATTTATTTACTCAAAGACTGCCCACCATAGGAGAAATACTCTTACAAGATAAAAGTTTTTTTTTTTTTTTTAACTAGCCTTCAGGGAGCTCACAATCAAGTAGCTAAGGAAAAAAAGGTCAGAAATAAATTACTTTAATACACTGTAAGTGCTATCACGAAGGTAGAAATAAAACAACAAATCAAATGTTTTAGGCCTTGAGGAAAAGTGTCCTAGAGGTGATATAGTCTGTGCTGGGGTTTGATGGATTAGTAGGAGTTTCTTAGTAGAGGGGACAGGTGACATAGTGTACTATTTGAATTCTCAAAGTTCTTAGGAAGGAATGACAGGTGATGAGGATAGCAAAACAAAGACCAGATTGGGAATCACCTTGTCAGTTTAGGACTTTGGATTTCTAGATAGTAGAGCTATAATCAAAGAAAATCAGAGTTAATCACATGATTTAATTTTTGTTTTTAGAAAGATAGCTCTATCAAAGAATTGGTGGGAAGAGAGATGGTCCAGACAGGTAGGCTATTTAGGAGACAGTTGAAAACAAATTCAGGCAAATGTTAATGAAGAGATGGCATGTTGAAGGGGAAAATTTAGATAGTGAGAATTAGATGTGGATGTAAGAAAGAGGAATTATGAATGAAGTTTCTAGCTTTTGAAGCCTGGATAATTATGGTGACATTATAAGATTGGCCAATTGAACAAATTTTCTACATGGTGAGTTTTAATGGTATAGGATAAAATATTAGAATTAGCAATACAATGAAAGTTACAATTTAAATTGGATGCGTACCTTTTACCAGGTTTGCAGTGAAGTATGTGTGTGCGTGCATGTGTGTATAAGTACATATGCATATATATATGCATATGTATATATATTAACATCTTCTCTTAATTTTTTTATTTTATTAATGAAATAATGATTAATAAAATGTATTAATTTTATTTTTTTCATGTTTCCAATGTTCATTGTTTATTCATTGTTTATGTACCACACCCAGTGCTCCATGCAATTTTTGCCCTTCTTAATACCCACCTCCAGGCTCGCCCAACTTCCTCAAACCCCTCCATTTCCCACGCCACCCCCAAACCCTCAGTTTCACTATGATCTTACATTTTGTGACCTTACTCAATGTACTATATACTACCTCAATAAAATCATTTCAGTTTTGAGAATTTCCTACCTCATACGATAATGAACATTTTTAGAAGCTAGGTTTATGAAACTGCATTATTACTATTATAATCTCTTTGTGGCCATTAGATTCTGTCTGATGTAGTTGCACAGGACAGATGAAAGATCATCACCTTAAATGAAAATGATAGAATGGCTCTGAAATGATTCAGCTACTTTATCTCCAACTCAAAGAGGATAAAAATTCTTACAAATTACATTGTTTAGTGGAATTAGTTACTTAGCTCTGGGTGTTTTCTAGTATAAAATAGGGAAGTTGAAATGTTGTATTTTGCATTTTGTAGTTCTTGGGTTTATTTTCACTTTTTACTGTAATTTTTTTATTAATTAATTTATTTATTTTCAGCATAACAGTATTAATTATTTTTTCACCTCACCCAGTGCTCCATGCAATCCATGCCCTCTATAATACCCACCACCTGGTACCCCAACCTCCCACCCCCCCACCACTTCAAACCCCTCAGATTATTTTTCACAGTACATAGTCTCTCATGATTTACCTCCACTTCCAATTTACCCCAACTCCCTTCTCCTCTCTAACTGACCATGTTCTCCATGCTATTTTTTATGCTCCACAAATAAGTGAAACCATATGATAATTGACTCTCTCTGCTTGACTTATTTCACTCAGCATAATGTCTCCCAGTCCTGTCCATGTTGCTACAAATTTGGGTATTCATCCTTTCTGAGGGAGGCAAAATACTCCATAGTGTATAGAACCACATGTTCCTTATCCTTTCATCCATTGAAGGACATCTTGGCGACCGTGGCCATTGCTGCTATAAACATTGGGGTACAGATGGCCCTTCTTTTCATGGCATCTGTATCTTTGGGGTAACTACCCAGGAGTGCAATGGCAGGGTCATAGTGAAGTTATATTTTTAATTTCTTGAGGAATCTCCACACTGTTCTCCAAAGAGGCTGCACCAACTTGCATTCCCACCAACAGTATGTTAACATCTAAGTTTCTGGCCTATGCCAGAGAATATGATTGTATGGTATATGATTTCTCACTTTTATTTATGACTTTTTGCAAAATCAGATATTTGGAAGTATGACATGTATATTGAAAAGGATGTTACTAGTTATGTGAATCATCAGTCCCTTCCTAATATTTTGTGCTCTTCTTCTGTCCCTCACTAAGAGAGCTGTGTTGTGTCATTCACTTCAGTTGTAGGCATGTCAATTTCTTCTTTTTAATTGATTAATTTGAAACCTATATTGTGAGGTCTATAAAGCTCAGGATAGTTCTACCTTTTATCAAGTGGAAATATTTATTTTTGTCTGATTTTTGTTTTTCGTCTCTGTCTCCCTTGGCTCAGTAGAATGTGTCTGAGATTATTCCATGTTATGTACATCAGAAGTTCGTTCCTTTTTATTTCCAAGCACTATGCCATTTGTGGATATACCACATTTATCTTCTTCATTTACCTATCAATAGACATTTGAGCTGTTTGCACTTTAGGGCTATTATGAAGGAAACTGTGGCGAATGTTTGTCCACAACTCTTTTCTGTTTTCTCTCTTTTGGGTAAATGCCATAGAGTTAAATTACTGGATCATATAGTAAGTATTTCTGTACCTTTAAAATAAACTGTCAGACAGTATTCTAAGGTGTTTGTACTATTGCATACCTAGCAATAATGGATGAGATCTCCAGTTGTTCCCCACCCTGGCCAAAACTTAATAAATGAATAACAATTTTTAAAAATGGGCTTTCTATTGGGTATATAGTGGTATGTCAGTGTAGTTTTCATTGGGATTTTCATGAAGACTAAAATATTGGGCATCAGCTCATGTAATCATTGCCCATTTCCTTTGTGAAGTAAACTTTTGTGCATTTCTTTACATGCCAACCTAAGGAATTATATGAGTTCTTTCCATATTCTGAATATACAGGTCCTTTTTCAGATATATATAATAAAAATACTTCCTCTCAATCTGTCTTTTTATTTTCTCTAATATTCGTTTTTGAGGAATATAAATTTTTAGTTATGATAAAGTCTAATTGAACAAGATTTCTCTTTCATAGCTTATATGTCTGTGCCTTAACTAAGAAATATTTGAGTATTTGAAAGTCCCACAGATAGTATCCTATGTTTTTTTTTTTTTTCTATGCTAAACCTGATAGATTGGATTTCATTTTTGTGTATGGTATAAAGTAAAGGTAGAGATTTATTGTTTATCATTACAGATATCCAGTTGTTGCAATACCAATGACTGTGTAGAGTTTCTTTTGTCAATTGGGAGAATAGGGCCTGTCTTCCTTCTGGAAACTTTGTCCAAAGCCAGATCACCAGATTTGTATAGGTCTACTGAAGTCCATTCTTTTCCATCACTCTATATGGCTATTCTTGCCAATATCATCGTATTTCCTTACTGAACTTTCTAATAAGATGTTCACGGTTTTTTGTTGATATTGAAACTTTTTATTGCATGTTCCATTTGATCATTGCTAATATGTAGAAATATAGTTGAGACATTTTTTTGACCTTTAATCTTTGATCTTACTAAATTCACTTGTTAGTTTTTCTTTAAAAAATGCTATTAGCTTTAATGTAGATTTCTCAGAGTTTTCTATGTACACATTCATTTCCTTTATGAATAAAGTCAGTTTTACTTCTTCCATTCTGACCTGTTCAGTTTTCCTTTTCTTTTTGTACTTTAATGTACTAGCTAGAGCCTCCAGTATATTGTTCAATAGAATCAGTGTGAAGAGACTTAACTTTTTGCTTCCTCTGTTTAGATAGGAAAATAATCTTCCACCAAACATATGATATTAGCTGGCTACAGAGTCTTTCTGTAGATATCCAGTATTAAATTAAGGCATTTCTTTTTAATTCTGTAGTGTTTTCTCCGGTGTGGGTGTTGAATTTTGACAAATACTCCTCTTGCAACTTTGGAATGATCATACATTCTTGCTGCTTTCTTTCTTTCTTTCTTTCTTTTTTTTTTAGTACTAATATAGTAATTAGAGTTATTTTTTTAAAAAATAAACGTTTAGGGGCACCTGGGTGGCTCAGTGGGTTAAAGCCTCTGCCTTGGCTTAGGTCATGATCCCAGGGTCCTTGGATTGAGCCCTGCATTGGGCTCTCTGCTCACTGGTGAGTCTTCTTCCCCTTCTCTCTCTGCCTGCCTCTCTACCTACTTGTGATCTCTTTCTCTCTCTGTCAAACAAGTAATAAAATAAAAAAAAAATGAACGTATTTTTTAAATGTTTTTTTTAGAATAGATTGAGATATACAGGAAAGTTGCAAGATGTATACAGAGTTTTTGAGTACCATCTACCAGTGTACCTTATAAATATCTTTTTTTAAAGATTTTATTTATTTATTTGACACAGAGAGATCACAAGTAGGCAGAGAGGCAGGTGGGCGGGGGGGGGGTGGGAAGCAGGCTCCTCGCTGAGCAGAGAGCCCAATGTGGGGCTTGATCCCAAGACCCTGAGATCATGACCTGAGCCGAAGGCAGAGGCTCAACCCCCTGAGCCACCCAGGTGCCCCTATAAACATCTTAAAATACTGTAACACAACTGTCACAACTAATGAACCAGTATTAATACATTGTTCTTGACTGAAGGCTGTAATTACCAGATTTCTACCTAATGCCCTTTTTCTGTCTGTAGATCTCATCCCAAGTACAGTATTAGATTCAGTCATTATATCTTCCTTAAACTCCTCTAGAGTATGACAGCTGTTCAGAATTTTCTTATTTTTGATGACCATGAAAATTTTGAGGCATTTAGTAGAATGTCCTTCATTCGGGTTTGTCTGAAGTTTCCTTACAGGTACATCAGGGTTATGTGTGGGTTTATTAAGTATTTTCAGTCCATACACGTTAGGGATAGGGCTGCAGTTTTCCGGTCCTCTCTTTGTGTGGTCTTGGCACCAGGATCATAGTGTACTCATAAAATGAGCTGGGAGGTATTCCCTCCTCTTTCCAGAAGGACGTATAATGGAATGCCAGTATTTCTTCCTAAAGAAATAGGAATCATTGTTGAAATCACTAGAAAAGTTATCTAGGGTTTTAGGGGTTTCTTTTCTGGAATGGTTCTAAATTGTGATTTTAATCCTTTAACATAAATAAAACACTCCTTCTTGAGGTAGTTTTGGTAAATAATTTATTTCAAGGAATGTGCACACTTCATCCCAGTTGTCAACTTAATTACCACAAAGTTATTCATAATATTTTTATGTGTCTAATATATGTATAAACTGTCATTTTAGTTATTTCTTTTATTTATTCTTTTATTTTGGATAACAGTAATTTCTGAATTCTTTCTTCTTCCTAGATCTGTCTATGCATGAATTAGTTTCATTTATTATTATTAGTTCTTTTCAAAGAACTAGCTTTTGGTTTTTTGGTTTTGTTGCTTTTTACCATTGTGTGTTCATTTTTTATTTCATTAATCTTTTGCTTGTTTGTATGTTTTTTAAGGATTTTTAAGAATTTATCCTAGTATAATTATGGACAGTAAAGTACTCATATTTAAAGTATGCACTTTGATGAATTTTTGTACATTATGTCCATGAACCCATCACGAAAATCAAGATAATGAACATTTTCATAATTCAGAAAGTTTCCCCATGTGCCTTTTTGATTCATTTTTTCCTGCTGCCCTACCAACTGGTCCTCAGGTGATCAGTGATCTGTTTGGGGTCACTATAAGCTAGTTTGCATTTCTAAGAATTTCATATAAATATGCCATGTTACTTTTTATTGCTGAGCAGTATTCTACAGTTTGGGTATACCACAATTTGATTATCCCTTTTACCTACAGATAGGGCTTTAAACAATTTCAAGATTAAAAATGAAGCTGTGTTGTACATTCATATACAGCATTTGTGTGTAATTTTACATCTTATGTTTTTATTTTTTTTTGTGGAATTCACATTTCAAGGCTAGAAAAAAGTAATGAAATTTATGATTTCTCTTATTCAGATTTAAATATTAACACTTTTGTGGCTAGTCTATTCAATTTTATTAACAATAAACTGTTTCTTTCTTGTCTTTCCAAAATTTGTGCAGTATTTAATTTGTGGAGACATACCTCAGAGACACTGGCTCTGCAAGGAAACAAGAAAATTAGTTTTAAGCTTGCACCTTGCTTCTACATCCAATTATCACAACCAGGTTTTGATGACTGGGTGAGCTGAAGCTTCTCACTACAGTCACTTTGGTCTAGGTTGTGTGTGATCCTCTATTTATTCATAAACATCCCAACCAGAATCAATGTGAGCATTTCATTAACAAAAATGCCATCACACCAGACCATTGTAAAAGTCTATAAATACTTTCCTGAGATTAAGAAAGAAATACTTTGAATTTTGACTGACTTTCCTCTTTCTATTAGACAAACATTTTGAAATTAAAAAAATGCAAAAATCTATGTAACATAGGAGAATGGGCACTGGGCTAGGAATGTGTATATAAATATATATGTATATATATATATACACAATTTTGGTGTTAGTCACATATCCAGTTATTTATGTTATATTTTATAGTTTACAAATCCGTATTAGTGGCAATTCAAACTGAAATCTAGAATATTTTCAGCTACTAATAAGTTCTTGGAAGCCAAAATTTATAATCACATATTTTTGTTAAATTGTTATGTGGTTCTAGAGATGTCTTTACTTTGAAAAGAAGAGCCACCATGTCCTGGATGGCAGGATAATAACTTTGAAAGGATTTGGACACCTCAGGTACTATAGTCTCCTTCACTGTAGGAGCCATTAAGTTGTGTCACCTCTCCCAGTTTATGGAACACTGTGGGAGATTGGGCGGTTGCCTTCTGGATATGATCCACTATTTGTCCTGCAGACCTTTCCCAGAGTCAACACCTGGGACAAAGATGAAATCACAAAGACTGACAGATTGTTTCACAGTTATCTTCCCTTGGAAGCAAGAGCAATACCTACACTATTTAGTATATATGAGTTACAGTTACTCTAATTTAACTATTTTACTTTAAACTGATCACAACTTTTTATAACAAATTTGTAAACATATGATTGTCCTTATGTTTTGTTTTAAAAAAATACAATTTTGTTGTGTCTGCTTGGCTCAGTGGTCAAGCATTTGCCTTCAGCTCTGGTCATGATCTCAGGGTCCTGGGATGGAACCCCACATTGTGCTCCTGGCTCTACAGATAGCATGCTTCTCATTCTCCCACTCCCCCAGCTTGTGTTCCCTCAACCCCGTCTATCTCTGTCAAATAAATAAAATCTTTAGAAAAAATTCTTTCTGTTTTAACACATGAATATTAGAATCATAAATTAATTTTTCTTTGCCCTGTTAAAACACAGTTGTATTCACATTTAAGTAAAAATAACTAGGGATGCAAAAGTTTTTTCCCTATACTCAAGATTCATGACATAAAATGTTTTCTGAATTCAGAGTGTTTCAACTGGGAGTGCCAATCATGTGAATGTCCATAGAGGCACAGAATTCAAAGCCCCCACCTGTAACTCTGAAATACAATTTTCTAAGTTTTTGGAAGATGCCACGCTTTCTGACAGCAAGTAAGACTGAGATACCAGCCTGGAAAGCAGACATGGCTAAGGAACACCAGAAGGATGATGAATGCCTTGTATAACACTTCTGAAAATGACAAATACCAAGACATAAAAATCACCCATTTCCAAGGTAATCACCTAGAATTTGTGTATTTTATTGTCACTATTAGTTAATACTTACTGTGATGCTTAATTTTATTGGCCAAGTTAACTGCCCACAAGGTGCCCAGATTAAACATTTCTAGGTGTGTCTGTGACGTATTTCTGGATGAGATTTCCATTTATACCACTGGATACAATAGGAGATTTCCATTTATACTACTGGATTCAATACTCCCTCAAAGTGAGTGGGCATCAGTCCATCCTCTTGAGGGTCTTCACAGAGCAGAGTAGAGGAAGGAGAAATTCACTTTTTTTTTTTCCTGCCTCACTGTTGAGCTGGGACATCTCATCTTATCTTGCATTAGGGAATGATGGACATGGATTGAACTACCAGGTTTCCTGGGTCTTCAACATACTCTCAGCAGATCACAGGACTTTCATTGGTCTCTTTCTCTGGAGAACCCTGACTAAAGGAGTTACCTAAAATTACCTAATGAACGGCAGCAGTGAACATAACATTCAATAGTAGAAGGAGAAAGTAGAGATTCTGCTGCCCAAAGAAGAAAATTTCCTCTCAGGAGAAAAACCTCTCATATGTGCTTTTCTCAGCTGGTCATAGGGAAAACATACCTACTCTCTCCTATACCTGATGTTATAAATAGCAACAGAAGCATCTATAATCTAGTTGGAAAAAGAAACAGAGTTGGGAGATCTGGTCCAAATTCTGGATTTACTGCTTGCTACAAATGGCCTTGGTAAGGTTCAGTCTATTCTTCTTTAGAAATAAGTTAATGACGCTTACCTCATCTAATTGATGTGTATTATATGTAGTTAGATGTTCACCTAAAGAGGTTTTAAAATTTCCTTTTATTATTCCATAAATTATAAACATGAAATTCTTATCTTTCTGTTCAAGTTTCTATGTTATTTCTTTCCTTCAAAGATGACTACTTGGAAGTATAGTGCTATGGACTGATGCCTATGTCCCACCTAAAGTCATGTGCTGAAGGTCTAATTTCTTTCTTTCTTTTTTTTTTAAAAGATTTTATTTATTTATTTGACAGAGAGAAATCACAAGTAGTCAGAGAGGCAGGCAGAGAGAGAGAGAGAGGGAAGCAGGCTCCCTGCTGAGCAGAGAGCCTGATGCGGGACTCGATCCCAGGACCCTGAGATCATGACCTGAGCCGAAGGCAGCAGCTTAACCCACTGAGCCACCCAGGTGCCCTGAAGGTCTAATTTCTAATGCATGGTATTAGGAGGCAGGAGTCTTTGGGAGTTGATTTAGGTTCTGATGAGGTCATGAAATTGAAGTCCCCTGGGATGAGCTTAGTGCCTTTATAAGAGAGAACAGAGTTATCTAGTTTCATATCCACCTCTCTCTATATCTTCTCCATTCCCTGGTATCCCCCCCCCACTCCCAAGGAGACACAGAAGATAGCAAACCACAGGCCAAGGGACTGCTCAAGCAAGAACTGAGCTGGTTGGCACCCAGATCATAGGCACCACAGCCTCCAGAACTGTCAGTAATCAATGACTGATGTTTAAACCTCCCAATTCAGGGTATTTTGTTATAGCAGCCAGAGCTGAGTGAGACAGATAGCATCCGTTCTTTTGCATGTCAATGTCCCCTTATCAAACTCAAATAAATAAAACTCTTTTTATTGCTTTACACCTCCTTTCACTTGGTAAAAGATGGTAAAAAGATAACTAATTGGCTTCTGTACCTGAAAGTGCAGAGCATACTATGTTTCTTCTTCTGACCCATAACAAACAACTTGTGAACTATCTAAGATATGGATTCTGACCACCATTTTATAGACAAAGAAACAAAGTACACTCACAAGTGTGGAGATCACACCAGAGAGAACAGAGGCTATTTCTGATTAATCTGATTCAGATTTTATTCATTTCAGAATCCTCTGGGACAAAACAAAAATGGGCCTGATTTTATCAAGTCACTTTGTGAATAACACAAGAAAAGAATTCAGGAAAATATTGGTTTATCCACAGGCCTAATATTTTTCAGTATTACAGAGTAAAACTAAAACTTATTCACCAAGAAGTTTCCTTCAAACCCCAGCATACGACACATAGGTGGCCAAAGTTGGCTCTTGGGGCTGTTGTGCCATGAGCTGCTGTAAATGGATTTGGACCCAGAGAAAGCAGAAAGAAGAGAAAGAATGAAGTGGTCAACAACAGCCTATACATTTTAATATGTTGCAGCTATTTTAAAATCCCATTGCTCCAACTGACTTTCTGTGCTTTTAAGTCTTTCTTCCCTATCCCAGCACCCATTTTATTCAAGGAGTTTTCAATTACCATGGGAAACTAAAGGGTCACAGTGCCCGAGTATGACAGAAATCATCCCTCACCGAAATTACTCTAATATGTGCTTCCATTTCATTCTATAAAAACTGTTCTATCCAAATGTGGATATCCTCAGGGACACCTTATTCAGAAGCATTAATCCAAGATTCTATACAGAATGCATTATCCAGAAGCACTATCTCTATGCTGTTGTTATCTTTTAGATCCACATTTTTAGAAGTTACTAGACAAATCAATTGTGCATTATTCTAAAGAGTCTAAGTGACAGAAAACCCTTGATTTCTAGAAATAATCAAATCATCTGACTAGTGAATAAATGTGGATGAACCAATCAGGTGATTCTGCTTCAGATGAAATGTGGCTATAAAATAAAGAGAATAGATTCTTATACAGCCTCTACACACTGGCTCCTCAAACACATCATGTCCTTTCCTACCAGGGGATCCTTGACTAATTTCATCTACAGCTTTTGAATTATTGCTCCTGCTGCTTGAAATCTTTTCACAGCATCCTGTAACCCATGATAGAGGAAGGCCTCACTTAAAAGAGGTCTTCCTGGAAACCTTAATGCCAGAGATGCTGAGCTCCATATCCATCTTTGTTCTTTAAATAATAGTTACCACCATTTACTAATCCTTGTTAATATTGCATTTGTCTCTTTCTCTTAACCTCTGCTGCCCAGTCTAGTATCCAATAGACACCTATGGCAACTTAAATTTAAATTAAAATAAATTATAATTAAGTATAATTACAGACAAAAATGATGAATTGGATAAAAACAAAATTGAGAACATTGTTCCTTGAAAAACACTGTTAAAAGAATAAAATAGATGGGGTGCCTGGGTGGCTCAATAGGTTAAGCCTCTGCCTTTGGCTCAGGTAATGATCTCAGGATCCTGGGATCCAGCCCTGCATCAGGATCTCTGCTCAGGCGGGGAGACTGTTTCCCCCTCTCTGTCTGCCTCCCTCTCTGTATACATTGTGATCTTTCTGTCTGTCAAATAAAAAAAAATAAAGTCTTAAAAAAAAGAGGAATAAAATGGCCAACCACATAATAGGAGAAAACAATTGTAGATCACATATATGATAAGGAACTTGAATCAGAAAATACAAATAACTCACAAAACTCAATGATACAAACACTAAAAATCCAACTAATTTTGGGCAAAATCTTTGAATATGAACTTCACTGAACATAACATGTAGAAGATAAGCACATAAAAACATGTACACCATCATAGTCATTAGGAAAAGGCAAATCAAATCCACAGTGAAATACCATATTATTCCCTCAAAGATGACTATAATAAAAAAGATAGTAAGAGACCACGAATTGCCAAGGAAATGTTGAAAAAGAAAAACAAAACTGGCAGCATCACATTACCTGATTTCAAGCTTTACTACAAAGCTGTGATCACCAAGACAGCATGGTTCTGACATAAAAACAGATACATAGAGCAGTGGAACAGAGTAGGGAGCCCAGATATGTACCCTCAAGTCTATGGTCAAATAATCTTTGACAAAGCAGGAAAAAAATATAAAGTGGAAAAAAGACAGTCTCTTTAATAAAAGGTGCTGGGAAAATTGGACAGCTATATGTAGAAAAATGAAACTCGACCATTCTCTTACACCATACACAAAGATAAACTCGAAATGGATAAAAGACATCAACATGAGACAGGAATTCATCAGAACCTTAGAGGAGAACATAGGCAGTAAACACTTCGATATCAGCCACAGCAACTTCTTTCAAGATATGTCTCCAAAGGCAATGGAAACAAAATGCAAATAAACTTTTGGGACTTTCTCAAGATTGAAAGCTTCTGCACAGCAAAGGAAATAGTCAACAAAACAAAGATGCAACTCACGGAATGGGAGAAGATATTTTCAAATGATAGTATAGACAAAATGTTGATATCCAGAATCTATAAAGAGCTTCTCAGACTCAACACACACAAAACAGATAATCATGTCAAAAAATGGGTAGAAGACATGAACAGACAATTCTCCAAGGAATACATACAAATGGCTATCAGACACATGAAAAAATGTTCAGCATCACTAGCCATTAGGGAGATTCAACTTAAAACCACATTGATATACCCCATTACACCACTTAAAATGGCCAAAATTAGCAAGACAGGAAACAATGTGTGTTGGAGAGGATGTGGAGAAAGGGAAACCCTCTTCCACTGTTGGTGGGAATGCAAGTTGGTGCAGCCTCTTTGGAGAACAGTGTGGAGATTCTTCAAGAAATTAAAAATAGAGCTTCCCTATGACCCTGCAATTACACTAGTGGGTATTTACTCCAAAGATACAGATGTAGTGAAAAGAAGGGCCATCTGTACCCCAATGTTTATAGCAGCAATGGCCACTTTCACTAAATTGTGGAAAGACCAAAATGCCCTTCAACAGATAAATGGATAAGGAAGATGTGGTCCATATACACTATGGAGTATTATGCCTCCATCAGAAAGGATGGATACCCAACTTTTGGAGCAACATGGACGGGACTGGAAGAGATTATGCTGAGTGAAATAAGTCAAGCAGAGAGAGTCAGTTATCATGTGGTTTCACTTATTTGTGGAGCATAACAAATAGCATGGAGTACACTAGGAGTTAGAGAAGAGAAGGGAGTTCGGGGACATTGGAAGGGGAGATGAACCATGAGAGACTATGAACTCTGAAAAACAGCCTGAGGGTTTTGAAGCGGTGGGGGTGGGAGGTTGGGGGAGCCAGGTGGTGGGTATTTTGGAGGGCACATATTGCATGGAGCACTTGGTGTGGTGCATAAAAAATGAATTCTGTTACGTTTAAAAGAAATTTTAAAAAAGTTAAAAAAAAAAAAAGAAAAGAAAACAGGCGCCTGGGTGGCTCAGTGGGTTAAGCCGCTGCCTTCGGCTCAGGTCATGATCTCAGGGTCCTGGGATCGAGTCCCGCATCGGGCTCTCTGCTCAGCGGGGAGCCTGCTTCCCTCTCTCTCTCTGCCTGCCTCTCCGTCTACTTGTGATTTCTCTCTGTCAAATAAATAAAATCTTAAAAAAAAAAACTAGCTGGAGAGTATTTTATGATAATACTTGCAAACTTCAGTACTGCCTTTTCAATAATGGGTTGAACAGTCAGACTGTAGTTACATTAATAAAGGGGGTGGGTTTTTAAAATATTATAAAACTAATCACATTAACAGATATCTACAAAACACTTCCTTAAAAAATATCTGAATATGCAATTTCTTATTCTGTATGAATGAGTGTCTAAGATTGAACATACGTTAGGACAGGAAATAACTTGTAATAATCATTAAAATATTGAAACAATAAAAATATATTTTCTTATAAAAATGTAATGAATCTTAGCAATGCATACAGAACAAAAACTAAAACTCAATTATATGTATATTAAGCAATACACTATTAAAAAATAAGAGCTTAAGGAATAATGATGGATATTAAAAGAAGAAAAACAACAACCTGAAGCATATGAAAGCAGAAATAAAGATACTGAAGCTTATGAAGCTCAGAAAAACTGTGTTAATGAAGACTTAATTGCAGTAAACATTTAAATTTAAGAAAAAATTCTCAAATTAACAAGTAAATGTTAGAACTTTATCAACTAGACAAAGAAAAAAAAGTTAAATCTAAAGCTAATGAAAGGGAAGCAATAATAAAGATTAGAGCAGAGATAACTATTAATAGTATAGAAAAAGCATCAAAGAAATACATCAAAACTAAAGCAGGATTTTTGGAATATTAGTAAAATTTTAATTATATTAAACAAGAAAAAGATAAAAGGAAGAAACATCAAAATATCAATATTGACAGTGAGAGTGGGTACATTATTGTAAATTTTATAGGTATAAAAATTATGAATGCAATAATAATAAACAGACATTAACATGTTGTATTACCAAGAACTAATGGACAAATTTGTAGAAACATCATACTACCAAGACTGATTCATGAAGAAATATAAAATTTGAGTTCATCTCTAACTAGTTAGAAGATTGAATACATAATTAAATACATTCAACTAAGAAAATCCTTGAGCCAAATTACTTCAGTGGTTAATTTTTCTAAATGTACAAAAACAAATTCACGCCAATTATTTTCCAACTCTTTCAAAAGCCAGAAGAGAAGACAATACATACTAACTGATTCCATAAGGCCAGTATTACTTTTATACTAATGCCAGAAATGATATTGGTCTGGATATCAGTGTTTATGTAAGCATTTTATAAAATACTGGCACTCAGAATTCATCAGTACATGAAAAGTATTATACACTATCACCTGGTTGGATTTAATCCTGGAAAGCCAGGATATTCCAATATATGAAAGTAAATACATATAATGCAACATATTAGCATAATACACTCAAAGAACTTTGAAAAAGAATAAGATGGGAAGACTCGGTGTTCCTGTTTTGAAAATTAAATGTAAAGCAATTAGTAATGAAAACAGAGTGGTAACCCAAGAACGTAGGCCATCTTGAGAAGAAAGAACAAAACTGGAATTATCGCAATCCCAGGTTTCTAGCTTTTACAAAGCTAAAGTGATAATAATAATAAAAAACACATATAGCTGGCAGAGAAACTGACAAATAGATCAATACAACAAATATAACTCAGAAATAAACCCACACCTATGC
The DNA here is from genome assembly GCF_964662115.1 of Mustela nivalis. Taxonomy (NCBI): domain Eukaryota; kingdom Metazoa; phylum Chordata; class Mammalia; order Carnivora; family Mustelidae; genus Mustela; species Mustela nivalis. Next base: position 8,448,104 of record NC_139022.1, on the reverse strand, counting down.
AGTTAGTTAATCTACAAAAAAAGAAAATAAGAATGTACAATGGGAGAAAGTGTAGTCCCTTCTTTAAATGGTGCTGTGACAACTAGACTGCTTAATGGAAAACCATTAAACTGCACCACTTTCTACATCATACACAAATATGAACTCAAAATGGATATTATCAAAAATTTCTCAAAAAGGAAATTCCTGACGACATCAGTCATAGAAACAGATTTGTAGATATGACTTCTTTGGCAAGAAAAAAGAGAAAACAAACAAACAAACAAACACATTGAACCCTTGGGACTACAGAAAGGTTTTGTTTGGTTGGTCGGTTGGTTGCTTTTTTTAGTGCACAGTGAAAGAAACCATCAACAATATAAAGACAATCTTCTGCTTGGGAAAAGATATTTGCAAATGATATATCCAATAAGGTTTTACTATCTAAAATATAGAAAGAACTTATACATTAAGACAGAATATTCAAACAGTGTGAACAAATATATTTGTTTACCCTCTGGGCTGACCTTTAACTCAACTATTAAAACAGCTGTACATGGGGCTCCTGGGTGGCTTGGTCATTAGACATCTGCCTTCAGCTCAGGTCATGATCCTGGGGTGCTGGGATCTATCCCCACATTGGACTGCCTGCTCAGCTGGAAGCCTGCTTTGCCTTCTCCCACTTACCCTGCTTTTGTTCCATCTCTCTTTCTGTCTCTCTCTGTCAAATGAATACATAAAATCTTCAAAAAAATTAGAAAAAATAAAACAGCTACAGAAATTATGAAAATTCAAGCGCAAACTTTGCCTAGGAACATACTGAGCAATTGGTATTTTCTCCTTATTCATGTCTCTGTGGACATTCTCAAGTGAACACACACACAAAACACCACGTGTTATCCCTAATCTCCATAGATGTCCTGAAATCATGACTGGTGTTTAGTCTTTATGGAGTTATTTCAAATGTCAAGGGCAAGGATGAGAAAAAAGTATACACACCAGTTTGAAAAATATTCAAAGTTGACTCAGAAAAGTGACTTCAATCCTATGATGATGGGAGGATCAATGTCAGCTCTCCAAACAAGTACGTTTATAACTATGCAAGACAGTAAATGGTACCTGCCTTCTGGTATTTTTATTTTTATTTATCATTTATGGTTGAGATATTTCTGCAAATGTTTAAGATAATTATGATTAGAATAAATAAAGAACGATTTTTAAAATATTAAATTAATAATTGATACATTCAAACATTTGATTAACTATGGAAAATGAAAGGAACATTTTAGTTGACTAAAGTGAGCTTAAAATATAGGTATTTTATGTATCTTATATATTTCATATATTCATTTAGTTATTATACTTAAAAGTTTAAAAATAAATAGAGTACCTACTTGTGTGCTGTTAAAAAAAATGAAGCTCTCTCTAAACCTGAAACAAAATATTATAAAAATCTTTAAAGGATTGCTATTGTACCTTATAATCTATTGTGAAATAGTAGTAAATATGGTGGAATTGATATTTGAGTCAATTACTGATATCTACAAGCATTAATGTACTTTTCTCAATTTATGGTAAATTAAAAGTAAGATTTACAACAAATGATACTATATTCATATAAATATGGTCAGTGATATAAAAAAATTCTCTCAGACAAAATATATAATAAATATATAACCTAACCCTACACCTAAAGGAGCTAGAGAAAGAACAAGAAAGAAACCCTAAGCCCAGCAGGAGAAGAGAAATCATAAAGAGCAGAGCAGAAATCAATGAAATGGAAACCAAAAACAAAAAACAAACAATCAAACAAACAAACAAAAAAAACAATAGAACAAATCAATGAAACTCGGAGCTGGCTCTTTGAAAGAATTAATAAAATTCATAAGCGACTGGCCAGACTTATCAAAAAGAAAAGAGAAAGGATCCAAATAAATAAAATCATAAATGAAAGAGGAGAGATCACAACTAACACCAAAGAAATACAAACTATTATGAGAACATACTATGAGCAACTCTACGCCAATAAATTTGACAATATGGAAGAAATGGATGCATTCCTAGAAACATATAAACTACCACAACTGAACCAGGAAGAAATAGAAAGCCTGAACAGACCCATAACCAGTAAGGAGATTGAAACTGTCATTAAAAATCTCCAAACAAACAAAAGCCCAGGGCCAGATGGCTTCCCGGGGGAATTCTACCAAACATTTAAAGAAGAACTAATTCCTATTCTCCTGAAACTGTTCCAAAAAATAGAAATGGAAGGAAAACTTCCAAACTCCTTTTATGAGGCCAGCATCACCTTGATCCCAAAACCAAACAAGGATCCCATTAAAAAAGAGAGCTACAGACCAATATCCTTGATGAACACAGAAAAATTCTCACAAAAATACTAGCCAATAGGATTCAACAGTACATTAAAAGGATTATTCACCACGGCCCAGTGGGATTTATTCCAGGGCTGCAAGGTTGGTTCAACATCCGCAAATCAGTCAATGTGATACAACACATCAATAAAAGAAAGAACAAGAACCATATGATACTCTCAATAGATGCTGAAAAAGCATTTGTCAAAGTACAGCATCCCTTCCTGATCAAAACTCTTCAAAGTGTAGGGATAGAGGGCACATACCTCAATATCATCAAAGCCATCTATGAAAAACCCACCACAAATATCATTCTCAATGGAGAAAAACTGAAAGCTTTTCTGCTAAGGTCAGGAACACGGTAGGGACTGTGTCCCTAGGACTTCTAGAAGTCCTAGCCTCAGCAATCAGACAACAAAAGGAAATTAAAGGCATACAAATCGGCAAAGAAGAAGTCAAATTATCACTCTTCACAGATGATATGATACTATATGTGGAAAACCCAAAGACTCCACTCCAAAACTGCTAGAACTTGTACAGGAATTCAGTAAAGTGTCAGGATATAAAATCAATGCACAGAAATCAATTGCATTTCTCTACACCAACAACAAGAGAGAAGAAAGAGAAATTAAGGAGTCAATCCCATTTACAATTGCCCCAAAACCATAAGATACCTAGGAATAAACCTAACCAAAGAGGCTAAGATCTATACTAAGAAAACTATAAAGTACTAAAAAAAAAAAAAAATGAGGAAGACAAAGAAATGGAAAAATGTTCCATGCTCCTGGATTGGAAGAATAAATATTGTGAAAATGTCTATGCTACCTAAAGCAATCTACACATTTAATGCAATTCCTATCAAAGTACCATCCATCTTTTTCAAAGAAATGGAATAAATAATTCTAAAATTTATATGGAATGAGAAAAGACCACGATTAACCAAAGGGATATTGAAAAAGAAAGCCAAAGTTGGTGGCATCACAATTCAGGACTTTAAGCTCTATTGCAAAGCTGTCATCATCAAGACAGCATGGTACTGGCACAAAAACAAACACATAGATCAATGGAACAGAATAGAGAGCCCAGAAATAGACCCACAACTCTATGGTCAACTAATCTTCGACAAAGCAGGAAAGAATGTTCAATGGAAAAAAGACAGACTCTTCAATAAATGGTGCTGGGAAAATTGGACAGCCACATGCAGAAAAATGAAATTGGACCATTTCCTTACACTGCACACGAAAATAGACTCAAAATGGATGAAGGACCTCAATGTGAGTAAGGAATCCATCAAAATCCTTGAGGAGAACACAGGTAGCAACCTCTTCAACCTCAGCCGCAGCAACATCTTCCTAGGAACATCGCCAAAGGCAAGGGAAGCAAGGGCGAAAATAAACTATTGGGATTTCATCAAGATCAAAAGCTTTTGCACAGCAAAGGAAACAGTTAACAAAATCAAAAGACAACTGACAGAATGGGAGAAGATATTTGCAAACGACCTGTCAGATAAAGGACTAGTGTCCAAAATCTATAAAGAAGTAAGCAAACTCAACACCCAAAGAACAAATAATCCAGTCAAGAAATGGGCAGAGGACATGAACAGACATTTCTGCAAAGAAGACATCCAGATGGCCAACAGACACATGAAAAAGTGCTTCATATCACTCGGTATCAGGGAAATACAAATCAAAACCACAATGAGATATCACCTCACACCAGTCAGAATGGCTAAAATCAACAAGTCAGGAAATGACAGATGCTGGCGAGGATGCGGAGAAAGGGGAGCCCTTCTACACTGTTGGTGGGAATGCAAGCTGGTGCAGCCACTCTGGAAAACAGCATGGAGGTTCCTCAAAATATTGAAAATTGAACTACCCTATGACCCAGCAATTGCACCAGTGGGTATTTACCCTAAAGATACAAATATAGTGATCCGAAGGGGCACATGCACCCGAATGTTTATAGCAGTAATGTCCACAATAACCAAACTATGGAAAGAACCTAGATGTCCATTAACAGATGAATGGATAAAGAAGATGTGGTATATATACAGAATGGAATACTATTCAGCCATCAAAATAAATGAAATATTGCCATTTGCGACAACATGGATGGAACTAGAGCGTATCATGCTTAGCGAAATAAGTCAATTGGAGAAAGACACCTATCATATGATCTCCCTGATATGAGGAAGTGGTGATGCAACATGGGGGCTTAAGTGGGTAGGAGAAGAATAAATGAAACAAGATGGGATTGGAGGGAGACAAACCATAAGTGACTCTTAATCTTACAAAACAAACTGAGGGTTGCTGGTGGGAGGGGGTTTGGGAGAAGTGGGTGGAGTTATGGACATTGGGGAGGGTATGTGTTTTAGTGAGTGCTGTGAAGTGTGTATACCTGGCAATTCACAGACCTGTACCCCTGGGGACAAAAATATATGTTTATAAAAAATTAAAAATTAAATATATATATATATATATATATTAAATATATGAATGTAAATGGACGTGCAAATATGACAATTTGAACCAAAGGATTTTTTAGAACAATAATTGAATTTGAAACAGTCATATGCACTGAGAAAGAAAATGTATTTTGAGTCCAGAGCCTGTCATGTACCCCTTGAAGATATGGGACATTGCAACTAAATAAAGAATGCTTTAGTATGGCCTTGGTAGCCCTAATTTTATTTTAGAGAAGTACAGCTGATTTCATGCATGCATAGGATGTGATTACCGAGCTGTTGATTCTATTGGGTGAATTATTTGGCACTTTGGATTTTTAAAAATATTATCTTTATTTATATGAGAAAGAGAGAGAGAGAGAGATTGAGCATGAGATGGGAGAAGTTCAGAGGAAAAAGCAGATTCCCATTTGGAGCTGGGAGCCTGATGTAGAGTTTGATCCTGGAACTCCAGGATCATGACCTGAGCTGAAGGTAGTGGCTCAACCAACTGAGCTACCCAGGCACCCAGGCATGGTGGATTATTGACTGGATGGAATTCATTCCCATTTTCAGATTGTCAGTTTAGAAAATGAGTGATGTCATCTATGTAAGAGTTGGTCAAGTTTAGAAACAGATTTTAACTGGAGTCTGAGTGAGCAGAACTTTAGTTTACAACAGAAAATGGTTTTGGGGAGTAGTTCATAAATGTCCTCTCTGGAAGAGAATTAAATGAGGGTCTTGGTAAGGACAGTGTTGAGTCATATTGGGTAGGATTTCCATGGGGTCACATGAAACTCGGGGAATAAAGCCCAGAAGAGCAAAATTCCCAACAGTGATGGTAGAAAATAAGTATTTACTAGTTCTTTTCTGCATCTGAGGGCGGAAGGGGGCAGAAGCCACAGGGAAGGGACCACAGAAGAGGGGGCAGGTCAGCCTGGTCAGCCTGTGCAGGACCTGCACAGGATGCCTAGCCCAGTGCAGTCCCGGAGCACCCCCATCCCAGGGGAAGCAGTAGAGGAAAAGGGGCTGAATGCTGAGATAATCCAAAAAATTCTCTCCGCATTTTTTTTTTTTTTTTTTTTGGAGTGCCAGGTACTGGTTTTGGAGAATTTGTCTACAAGCAGGGATTGATTATAAAGATGTCTTATTTTATTTTTTTTTTCAAGCAGCAAATTTGATTTGCCCTCTTTCCCCACAGATCTTACCTCAAATCACTCTGTTACCACCATTCCAGCAGGTTGAAGAGAGCTTAAACACTTTCTTCTGATTTGGTTCTCTTTTGCTTTTATTTTTTGGCATCAGTATTAATATTTTTTGCATGCTTTGGATCTTTATTCAAAAATGTAAACTTCCTTTGTCAATCTATAAACATTCCCATGTATGAAGGAGATGGGTGGGCCCAAAGGGATAGGATTATTTTTTAAAACATAATTTTCCCAATTGTACAGTTTTCTGTATTTAACTATTTTGTTGTTGTTGTTGTTGTTGTTGTAATGTCTTTGGGGTGCCTGGGTGGCTAAGTCCATTAAATTTCTGCCTTAGGCTCAGCTCATGACTCCAGGGTCCTGACAGTGAGCACTGCATCTGACTCCCTGACTGGTGGGGTGGCTGCTTATTGCTCTCCTGCACTCCTTGCTTGTGCTTTCTGTCAAATAAATAAATGCAATCATTTTTAAAATGTTAACAAAAATACATAAAATAAAAGTAAAAAAAAATTTTCTTTGTTAAAATTTTTCTTAACTTTCTAGTGCAGCTACATCTGTGATAGCAAATAGGGTGGTTTGTGAAAACCAATGAGCATTTTTAAACTTTTTGGGAACAATGTCTTGAGAAATCCAAGGATGACAGCTGTATGGATAAAAATGTAAGATCGTAACTATGCTAATTTTGGTGGCAATGGTGAAGATGGTAAAAAATGTCACAGCTACTGTTGCATGGGTCACTCATGCCACTCAGATTTGACATATCAAGTATAAATTACACCATTCAGTCTTGTCATATTTTTTGTTTGTTCTTCAGATTTATTTATGTATAATTGACAAAAGTTTATGTATTTAAGGTGCACAACTTCATTTAAGATACTTACACTTCAAAAAAAAAAGATACTTACACTTCATAATAATCTCTACAATCAAAGTGCATATCCACCAATTCATTTTGCTTGTGTGTGTGTGTGTGTGCATGTGTGTGTAAGACTATCACCAACTGGTGATGTCTACAGTAACAGAAAATTTCTAATATATGATGTTGTTAACTATATATATAAATTGCTGTAAACAGAACTTATTCAACATGTACACTACAAACTTAGCATTGGACCCACATCTTCCCATTTCTCCCTCTCTTTAGTCACTGACAATTGCCATTCTACTCTTTTCTTCTAAAGATTGACTATTAGATTTCATATACAATTGTAATTATAAAGTGCTTGTCTTTCTGTGTCTCCATTATTTCACTGATGTTAATGTCCCCCAGATTCATTCATGTTGCTGTTATTTCATTTTTTCCATTTATTTGTCAATGATTATGTTAAAATTAATTTACATATTTTATCTGTTATGAGTCACACTGCAATAATGGTTACAAGAGTAAAGTATAGATTCAAATTTTATTTTATATCACTTTATTTCCTTGGGGTATATATCCAGAATTGGGATTGTTACAACATTTCCTCCTCTAGGCGATATAGAAGACTCATGAAAAAATTGAAGATCACACAAAAAGATGGAAAAGCATTCCATGCTCATGGATAAGAAGATTAAACTTCCCAGAGCAATCTATACTTTCAATGCCATCCTGATCAAAATTGCACCAGCGTTTTTCATAGAGCTGGAACAAACAGTCCTAAAATTTGTATGGAAAATAAGAGGCCCCAAATTGCTAAGGAAATGCTGAAAAAGAAAAACAAAACTGGGGACATCACGTTGCCTGATTTCAAGGTTTACTACAAAGCTGTGATCACCAAGACACCATGGTACTGACACAAAAACAGACACATAGGCCACTGCAACAGAGTAGAGAGCTCAGATATGGACCCTTAACTTTATGGTCAAATAATCTTTGACAAAGCAGGGAAAAATATACAGTGGGAAAAAAACAGACTCTTTAAACAATGGTGTTGGGAAAATAGGTCAGCTATATGTTGAAGAATGAAACTCGACCATTCTCTTTCACCATACACAAAGATAAACTCGAAATGGATAAAATACCTCAACATAAGGCAGGAATCCATCAGAATGCTAGAGGAGAACATAGGCCATAATGACTTAGACATTGGCCACAGAAACTTCTTTCAAGACATGTCCCCAAAGGCAAAGGAAACCAAAGCAAAAATGAACTTCTGGGACTTCATCAAGATCAAAATTTACTGCACACCAAACAGTCAACAAAACAAAGAGGCAACCCACAGAATGGGAGAAGATATTGATAAAGGACACTACAGAGAAAGGGCTGATATCCAAGATCTATAAAAAACTGCTCAAACTCAGCATTAAAAAAAAATAATAATAAAACCTGGTCAAAAAATCATCATATAATAATAAACAATTATATAAACTCATAACAATTATTAATTAACTAATTAATAATAATTAACAATAGTATGTTATCGTATGGTCTCACTTGTGGAGAATAAGGAATAACATGGAGGATATTGGGAGTTGGAGAGGAGAGGGGTGTTGGGGGAAATTGGAGGGGGAGATGAACCATGAGAGACTGGACTCTGGGAAACAAACTGAGGGTTTTGGAGGGAAGGGGGTGGGGGTTGGGTGAGCCTCGTGGTGGGCAGGTGGGCAGGTGCATAAACAATGAATCTTGGAACACTGAAAAAATAAAACTAAATTTAAAAAAATGGAAAGATTTCTATATATCCTGTTCCCCATGACCTGAAACTTTGCATCCGTTTATGATCAGTAAACTTGGTGTGAGCTGTTTGTTATGGACGTTTAGGGGAAATTACTCTTGAGATAATTCTTAGGTGGATTTGCCCTAGGCAAACTGCTCTCCTCCAGTGCCCAGTTGAAGCCAACCGTGTTGTAAGCTGCTTCACTCTCCAGCAGATGGTGCTGTTCTGCTCCCTATGGACAACCAGCTCTGTTGGGCAGGATGAATATGGCAGACCCTCCCAGTCTAAACTTGGAGCTGAAAATTCATGCTCCCACTCTTCAGCTATACCACAGAGAAAGTCAATCAACCTTTTTTTCTCCCTGGTTTCCAAGAGAACTCTGTGTTCAAACTTGTATTCGTGCAAACTTTTTTTATCGCTTAGACACACAACTGAGCATCAAAACCCCAAATTTGACAAACTCCTTGACTACAGACCCACTGTGTTCCTCCCAGGGGAGGAGAAGATTGCACATTAAAAAATTTAATGTCCCTAAAGCTGAGATCCATCACTCAGACCATATAGACATAAGCAGCTGCCCCATAAGCCCAGGATGGTCTGCTGTCTCTCTCTTTCTGTTTTTTGTTTTGTTTTGTTTTGTTTTTGTTTTTGTTTTTGTTTTGGTTTTGGTTTTGGTTTGTATTTATTTATTTAGATTTTATTTATTTGAAAGAGAGAGAGATAGCGAGAGAGAGAACACACAACCAAGGGGAGTGTGAGAGGGAGAAGAAGGCTTTCAGCTGAGCAGGGTGCCCCACACGGGGCTCCATCCCAGGACCCTAGGATTATGACTGGAGCTGAAGGCAGTAGCTTAATGACTGAGCCACCCAGGCACTCAATGGTCTGCTGTCTTGAACCCATGTCACCTGCTCCAGTACCCTGCTGGGTGCCACAGACACAGGTGCCTGAACCTGGAAGGCTGGGAGGAGCAAGCCTTGACAGTATCCCAGGGTTTGCTCAGCATCCCTAGTACAAGAAGTCACTTTCTGCTTGTGGGGTGGAGTACAAGATTCAGGAACAGATGGCGACTGGATTTTTGCCTCATTTTGTTTTCTACCTCACTTTTCCTATTGTTTTCTAATCTACTTGTTTTCTGAATGTAACCTCATTAGGTGAAAATATGGTCACATGTAAGCTCTGAATGTTTTAATTACACCTCGTTTGACCTCTGAAACAAAAGAGTAGAGTGCCACCGACCTGGGTAATGGAGTCTGTTGGTGACAGGTGTTTCCCTGCATGATGCTGTCTTTCCTGTTTATTTGTTGAAATAGAATTAATATATTGTGTAATATTACTTTCAGTGGTACACTACAGTTATTCAATTCTGTACCTTACTGAGAGCTCATCATGAAAAGTGTGCTCTTTATCGCTTTGTCTTTTTCTCCCATGCTCACCCATCTGCCCTCTGTGAACCAACTGTTTGTTTTCTAGTTAAGTCCATTTCTTAGTTTGTCTCTCTTTTTTTCCTTTGCCTGTTTTTTATTTTTTTGTATCTTATAGTCCACCTATGAGTGAAATTATAGGTTATTTTTCCTTCTCTGATTTATTTGGCTTAGCAGTTTGCTCTGTAGCTCCATCCATGTCACTGCAAATGGCAAGATTTCACTCTTCTTGATGACCAAGTATTATTGCATATATATACCACAACCTCTTATGTACTTATCAGTCAATGGACACATGGCTGCTTCCATATTCTGATAATTGTGCATAATGCTGCTATAAACGTAGGGGTGCCTGTAGCCATTTGACTTAGTGCTTTTTTTTTCTTTTTTTGCACTTTTTCTGATAAATAACCTGTAGTGTGATTGCTGGTTTGTACACTACTCCTATTATTCACTTTTCAGAACCTTCCTTTTATGCATCAGGTTGCAATCCCACCAAGAATGTATGAGGTTTCCCTTTCTCTGCACTCTTGCCAACATCAGTTGTTTCCTGTGTTGTTTATTTTAGCTATACTGATCGGTATGCGGTGGTATCTCTTTCCGCTTTTTTTTTTTTTTAAGATTTTTAAAATTTATTTGACAGACAGAGATTACAAGTAAGCAGAGAGGCAGGCAGAGAGAGAGAAATGGAAGCAGGCTCCCTGCCAAGCAGAGAGCCTGATGAGTAGCTTGATCCCAGGACACTGGGATCATGACCTGAGCCAAAGGCAGAGGCTTTAACCCACTGAGCTACCCAGGTGCCCTAGCTCTTTGTGTTTTTTTTTTTTTTAATTTTTTATTTTTTATAAACATATATTTTTATCCCCAGGGGTACAGATCTGTGAATCACCAGGTTTACACACTTCACAGCACTCACCAAAGCACATACCCTCCCCAATGTCCATAATCCCACCCCCTTCTCCCAATCACCCTCCCCCCAGCAACCCTCAGTTTGTTTTGTGAGATTAAGAGTCACTTATGGTTTGTCTCCCTCCCAATTCCATCTTGTTTCATTGATTCTTCTTCTACCCACTTAAGCTCCCATGTTTGTCCACAATAGCCAAACTATGGAAAGAACCTAGATGTCCATCAACAGATGAATGGATCAAGAAGATGCGGTATAGGGGCGCCTGGGTGGCTCAGTGGGTTAAGCTGCTGCCTTCGGCTCGGGTCATGATCTCAGGATCCTGGGATCAAGCCCCACATCAGGCTCTCTACTCGGCAAGGAGCCTGCTTCCTCCTCTCTCTCTGCCTGCCTCTCTGCCTGCTTGTCATCTCTCTCTGTCAAATAAATAAATAAAATTAAAAAAAAAAAGAAGATGTGGTATATATACACAATGGAATACTATGCAGCCATCAAAAGAAATGAAATCTTGCCATTTGCGACAACATGGATGGAACTAGAGCGTATCATGCTTAGCGAAATAAGTCAAGCGGAGAAAGACAACTATCATATGATCTCCCTGATATGAGGAAGTGGTGATGCAACATGGGAGCTCTTTGTGTTTTTTTTTTTAATATTTTATTTATTTGACAGTGTGAGATCACAAGAAGGCAGAGAGGCGGGCAGAGAGAGAGGAAGGGAAGCAGGCTACCTGCTGAGCAGAAAGCCCGATGCGGGGCTTGATCCCAGGACCCTGAGATCATGACCTGAACCGAAGGCAGTGGCTTAACCCACTGAGCCACTCAGGCACCCCTCTTTGTGGTTTTGATTTGCATTTCCATGATGATGAATGATGGTGAGCATCTTTTCATGTTTCTGTTTGCCATCTGGATGCCTTTGGAATTATGTCTGTTCATATTTTCTGCCCAACATTTGAAGGGATAGGTTACTTGGTTTTGGGTGTTGAATTGTATAACTTCATTTTACATTCTGGATTATAAACCTTAAAATAATTTAAAGATGAAGAGAGAACTAAATAAATTCCAAAAATGATTTCTAAGGTATTTTATTTAATTTCTTTTTTTTTCATTTTCTAACATTTAAAAAAAAATTATTCAACCGGAAACATAACTCATTAGTTTTTGGTGTAATATTCAATGAATCACTATTTGTGTATAACATCCTGTTCTCATCATATCACATACTCTCCTTAATTCCCATCATCCAGTTACCCATATGCTCAAAGAACTCCCTTTTCAGTAACCCTTACTTTCTTCCCCGGAGTCAAGAGTCTTTCATAGTTTGTATCCCTCTCTAATTTATTCCGTTCAGTTATGTCTCCCTTCCCCTACGATCCTCTGTGATATTCCTCATATTCCACCTAAGAGTGAAACCATATGTTAATTATATTTCTCTGCTTGACTTATTTCACTTAGCATAATATTCTCCAGTTCCTTCCACATTGATGTGAATGGTAGGTATTCGTCCCTTCTGATAGTTGAGTAATATTCCATTATATATATGAACTGTATATATTTTAAATCATTTTATTAACATATAATGTATTATTTGCCCCAGAGGCACAAGTCTGTGAATCATAAGGCTTACACATGTCACAGCACTCACAATAGCACATATCCTCCCCAATATCCATAACCCAACGACCCAATCCCTACCCCCCACCTCCCAGCAGCCCTCAGTTTGTTTTGTAAGATTAAGAGTATCCTATGTTTTTTCTCCTTCCTGACCCCATCTTGTTTCCTTTTTTAGTTTCTAACCTCTCACAACCCTCCTCCCTGTCTCTCAAATTCCTCATATCAGAGAGAGCATATGAAAATTGTCTTTCCCTGACTGGTTTATTTCATTCAGCATAATACCCTCTAGTTATGTCCATGCCATTGCAAAAGGCAAGATTTCATGGTTTTTGATGGCTGCATAGTGTTCCATTGTGTGTGTATATGTATGTGTGATCACAACTTCTTTATCCATTTATCCATTGATCCATTGATAGACATCTAGGTTCTTTCAATAGTTTGGCTATTATGGGCATTGCTTCTATAAACATTCCAGTGTATGTACCCCTTCAGTTCACTACATTTGTATCCTTAGGGTAAATACTCAGTAGTGCAATTTCTGGATCATAGGGTAGCTCTATTTTCAACTTTTTGAGCAATCTCCATACTGTTTTCCAGACCGGCTGTACCAGCTTGAATTCCCACTAACAGTGTAGGAAGGTTCCCCTTTCTCCACATCCTCACCAGCATCTGTCACTTCCTGACATGTTAATTTTAACCTTTCTGACTGAATATGGTTTTACTTTGTATTTCCCTGATGCTGAGTAAGGTGGATCACTTTTTCATGTGTCTGTTGGCCATCTGGATGTCTTCTTTGCAGAAATGTCTGTTCATGTCCTCTGACCATTTCTTCATTGGATTATTTGTTCTTTGAGTGTTGAGTTTAATAAGTTATTTATAGATTTTGGATACTAGCCCTTTATCTAATATGTTGTTTGCAAATATCTTCTCCCATTCTGTCAGATATCTTTGGGTTTTGTTGACTGTTTCTTTTGATGTGCAAAAGCTTTTGCTCTTGATGAAGTCCCTATAGTTCATTCTTGCCCATGCTTCCCTTGCCTTTGGTGATGTTTCTAAGAAGTTGCTGTGGCAGAGGTAAAGGAGGTTGCTGCCTATGTTCTCCTCAAGATTTTGATGGATTCCTTTCTCACATTGAGGTCCTTCATTCATTTTGAGTCTATTTTCATGTGCGGTGTAAGGAAATGATCCAGTTTCATTTTTCTGCATGTGACTGTCCAATTTTCCAAACACCATTTGTTGAAGAGACTGTCATTTATCCATTGGACATGATTTCCTACTTTTTTAAAGATTAGTTGACCATAGAGTTGAGGGTATATTTCTGGGCTCTCTATTCTGTTCCATTGATCTATGTGTCTCTCTTCATGGCAGCACCATACTGTCTTGATGATGACAGCTTTGTAATAGAGCTTGAAGTCTGGAATTGTGATGCCACCAACTTTGGCTTTCTTTTTCAACATTCTTCTAGCTATTCAAGGTCTTTTTCTGGTTACATATAAATTTTATGATTGTTTGTTCCATTTCTTTGAAAAAATCGATAGTATTTTGATAGGGATTGCATTAATCTTGTAGATTGCTTTAGGTAACATAGACATTTTCACAGTATTTGTTCTTCCAATCCATGAACATGGAACATTTTTTTTTTATAAACATATATTTTTATCCCCAGGGGTACAGGTCTGTGAATCACCAGGTTTATACACTTCACAGCACTCACCAAAGCACATACCCTCCCCAATGTCAATAATCCCCCCCCTTCTCCCAAACCCCCTTCCCCCAGCAACCCTCAGTTTGTTTTGTGAGATTAAGAGTCACTTATCGTTTGTCTCCCTCCCAATCCCATCTTGTTTCATTTATTCTTCTCCTACCCACTTAAGCCTCCATGTTGCATCCATGTTGCATCACCACTTCCTCATATCAGGGAGATCATATGATAGTTGTCTTTCTCTGCTTGACTTATTTCGCTAAGCATGATACGCTCTAGTTCCATCCATGTTGTCACAAATGGCAAGATTTCATTTCTTTTGATGGCTGCATAGTATTCCATTGTGTATATATACCACATCTTCTTGATCCATTCATCTGTTGATGGACATCTAGGTTCTTTCCATAGTTTGGCTATTGTGGACATTGCTGCTATAAACGTTGGTGGCATCACAATTCCGGACTTCAAGCTCTATTACAAAGCTGTCATCATCAAGACAGCATGGTACTGGCACAAAAACAGACCCATAAATCAATGGAACAGAATAGAGAGCCCAGAAATAGACCCTCAAATCTATGGTCAACTCATCTTCGACAAAGCAGGAAAGAATGTCCAATGGAAAAAAGACAGTCTCTTCAATAAATGGTGCTGGGAAAATTGGACAGCCACTTGCAGAAAAATGAAATTGGACCATTTCCTTACACCACATACAAAAATAGACTCAAAATGGATGAAGGACCTCAATGTGCGAAAGGAATCCATCAAAATCCTTGAGGAGAACACAGGCAGCATCCTCTTCGACCTCTGCCGCAGCAACATCTTCCTAGGAACAACGCAAAAGGCAAGGGAAGCAAGGGAAAAAATGAACTATTGGGATTTCATCAAGATCAAAAGCTTTTGCACAGCAAAGGAAACAGTTAACAAAATCAAAAGACAACTGACAGAATGGGAGAAGATATTTGCAAACGACATATCAGATAAAGGACTAGTGTCCAGAATCTATAAAGAACTTAGCAAACTCAACACCCAAAGAACATGGAACATTTTTCTATTTCTTTGTGTCTTCCTCAATTTATTTCACGAGTACTTTATAGTTATTTGAGTACAGATTCTTTGTCTCCTTGGTTAGGTTTATTCCTAGGTGTCTTATGGTTTTGGATGCATTTGTAAATGGGATTGATTCCTTAATTTCTATTTCTGCTGTCTTCCTGTTGGTGTATAGAAATGCAACTGATTTCTGTGCATTGATTGTACATGATGACAATTTACTGAATTCCTGTATGAGTTCTTGCAGTTTTGGGGTGGAGTTTTTGTTATACAATTGAAAATTTTCTTAGGAAAATTAAAGATAAATTTAGTGTAATTTAAACTATAATTCACACAACTATCGCAATGAAATACATAGGTGATAGGGCTCACCTCGGATTCATGCCATGAACTTAAAAATACACTTATTTTTCCTTAAGGTGAAAATTAAGGCAGTTCTTCAACTTTTCTTCATTGTATCTTGATGAGATCACTTTCTCACCAGTATCCTTCCTTAGAAAATAAATTGATAGCTCATTATCAAGGTAGAGCAATACTTTATAGCAACATGTTAACATCACAACCCTCAAGAACTATTGGCATCATAAGCTCCCAAATGTACTTTAAATGTGAAAGAAAACACAATAGCAGAGCTTTTTTGTAAATTTAATTTGTTTAATTTCAATTTCTTTCACATAAAACATATTATTGCTTTAAGAGGTAGAATTCAGTGAATCAAAATTTGCAAATAACACCCAGTGCTCATTACATCAAGCTCCCTCCTTAATTCCCATCACACAGTTACCTTTTCCCCAATGACCTCTCCCCCCAGCAACCCTCTGTTTCTTCCCTAATGTTAAGGGTCTCTTATAGTTGGCTCTCCTCTGTGACTTCCTTTCATATTAATTTTCCCTTCCTTCCTTTAGGTTCATCTGTTTTGTTGGACAAGGGTTTTGGATATAGCCCTAATGGGCCCTCAGGGCAAGGGGATGGTGGGAATAGGGTCTTCACCCATTCCTTCTCTCTCTTTCCTACTGGTGTACCAGGTTCACTATGACTTTGTTACCCAAATTGCTGCCTTCTTAGGTATGTTGTTTCTAAATTCTAAATACTGTTTCAAAATACCATATGAGTGAAATCATATGGTATTTCACTTTCCCTGATGGACTTATTTCACCTAACAACACCTCTACTTCCATCCATGTGGTTGCTAATGGCAATGTGTCATTCTTTTTATGATATAGTAATATTCTACTGTGTATAAGCAAATGGCCAACAGACACATGAGAAAATGTTCAATATCCCTTAGCATCAGGGAAATACAGATCAAAACCTCGATGAGATAGCACCTCACACTGGTCAGGTTGGCTAAAATAAATAAGACTGGAAACAACATATGATGGTGAGGATTAAGAGAAAGGAGAACCTTCTTACAGTGTTGGCCTGAATGCCAGTTGGTGCAGACACCCTGGAAATGGTATGAAGATTCCTCTAAATGTCAAAAATAGAAGTACTCAGGGCTCCCAAGAAGTACGCCTAACAAGTACTCAGTGGCTCAGTTAATTAAAAAATCTGTCTTTGGCTCAAGTCATGATCCCAGATTCAACAATGTCATGGATTTCATGCTCAGCAGTGACTGTGCTTCACCCTCTTCCCCCTTCACTCTCATGGTGTCTTTATCAAATAAGTAAAGTAAAACATAAAAAATATAACTACCCTATGACCCAGCAACTGCTCTAATATGTATTTATCCAAAGAATATAAGGATAGTGATTTAAAGGGGCACTTGTTTCCTTAATGTTTATAGGAGAAATGTCCACAATTATCTAAGTATGTAAAGAACTCTGATGTCCATAATCAGAAGAATGGAGAACTAAGATATTGTATATACATTTAATAGCATTTTAAGCTCATCGTTCCTACTTATAATTTACATTCCACTTAGTAGAGCAGAATCCAATCTATTTGGATGTTACAGAGATCTGTCCACTTTCAACCCTTTCTCCTGATTATAGGGCTCCAGGAGGACCAAGTGAAGTTTGAATTTTCAGCATCTGGTGAAAGGTCCAAAGTATTCATAGTTTATATTACCAAGACCCAGGAACAGACTCCAATCATTACCCCTTGTTTGCCACTTTACTTTTTTTTTTTTTAAGTTAAAATCAGGAACTAGATAACACCAGCAGATGCCCCACTCCACTTATTTCAGTTAAGGACTGAAACTGGAGCTTGTCCCCAGAACTTTCCACAATAGCCCCAACCACAAGATAGTGGTAAACCTATTGGAGGCCAAACAACACTGAAGTATGAGTCCTGCACATGGAAGTGGCTCTGTCTCCTCCATTCACCAGACTGACTGCATCTGGTTATGACAGGCAGTAGTCTCAGCAATAATAATGACCAGACCTTCATTTTATTTATTTTTTCTCCTGAAGTTATATGTAGAGTTATAATGTCTTCAAGTGGATAAAGGCATAGATAAGGGAAAGCACATTCCATGAACTTTAATCAGTGACTAGGGGCTGTAAAAGGTAAAGGACAACCCTAAGATAGTTCTCCCACCCCTAGAAAATGCTTGCACCAATCAGGCAGGTAACTGTGGTGCTGGCCCAGGTGTACTCAGGTGCTTTGTCTTCTTGCCCAACCCATCTCCACAGAGGGCAGGAACTAATGTTTTAGCTAATGCATCTCTGGTGCAGATCCTGCTGTGTGGTGTGAGCTATGTTAAGCCCTCAGTTACTAGGAAAATCCACTTTCCCTTTGAGCATTTACTCTGATCAGGTTTGGTCACTGATAAGAACTTGGGGGTTGTATCATGGAAGAGCTGGTGGGTGATGAATGAACTGGATGATGAATTGCTCCTGGGTATAGGCAGGATCCCTGCCCTGCCACACATGAAGGTTGTCTCCATGGGGAGAAGAGGAAGATGGGATATACCTGCCCTGATATGAAACAAATCCAAATGTCCACTGCAAGCCATTCTGTCCTGAGGTTCATTCGGGACCTCTCTGAGTTCCTAGCTGATCCCTGACCTGTATCTGGGCTGACTGGGCTCCTATCAGCAGAGGACAACATACCTAAGAAGGCAGCAATTTGGGTAACAAAGTCATAGTGAACCTGGTACACCAGTAGGAAAGAGAGAGAAGGAATGGGTGAAGACCCTATTCCCACCATCCCCTTGCCCTGAGGGCCCATTAGGGCTATATCCAAAACCCTTGTCCAGCAGTGTCCAAAAATCCCTGACATCATTCGTGAATGCTCAGTCCAGTGCACACGCATGTCACCAGCCATGTTGTCCTCCTCACACCAGCCAAGCCACCCAAGGCCACAGGTCTAGCTGTGTGAGACCTGGGCAGGGCAACTCAGAGGCCCATCCTGGGGAGCCACTGGTCCTGGTCCCTGCTGGAAGCGCTTAGGGTCCCATATAATGGGTTCTTAGGAGTCTCCATGACTCTCCCAGGGCTCATGTTCCAGTGACACCAGCCCCAGAGCTCTTGCTCAGCTGGACTTACTTTGCTACTTGCCAGCAGGACTGTTGAGCTTGCATATAGGAGGGACGTGGCTGTTGCTCTTTTTCTAAGTGCATCTCTCTCTTTATTTGATCTATGGGAAGGAATCCCAGGACTCTTGTCAGCTTCCTGCAAGACCTTTTCCCACTCCCAAAGTGCTGTCCCAGCTGAGGTGTCTCCTTCCAACTGCTTTTCTCTCTCTGCACTCCTCGCTGTCCTGCTTCCCTCTGGTTCTGAAACCTCCCCTGTGGTGACCTTTTCTGGCTCTTGACTTTGCTCCTTGCACATCTTTGGGAGCAAGTTCAAAATAAATACATAAAATACATATATATGATGTATACAGATTATTTCCCAGCTGTGAGAACTAGTAGCTACTGACCTACTCTAACAACTGGAAATTGATTGGGAAGCAGCAGCCATTGAGCTCCTGCTCTCCTGAATCTCCAAGGCTTCCTGATTTATGTTCAACTTTTACAAAACTTTGTTTCCACATTACAGAACCACTTATGAAGTCACTTATTTTGGTTTACCATTATAAATAGCTGGTAATTGAAGAAAATATATTTTAATTTTTAATTAATACTAATTTCTTGGAGGTGGTTTTTGTATAAATTCAAGTCTGCAAATAATACCTGGAAGGTGCAAAATATCAATGTATTGTTCCAGGAATAAATCAATAATTAAACATGATTAGCAATTATCACTTCCAAAATGATTTTTGGTTTGCTGTTCAATAACATAAACTAGGAAATGACTCAGTTTTGTTTACTAGGTTACACTGTTTCTTTGGTAGAAACTTATTTTGTTGTTACCATCTGAGTGAGAAATATAAAACACTTTGTTAAAGCAGTTTTTCAGTTAGGTTCCATGGTCATACAAAAATATAAAACCAACAGAAACACAATCTGTGTCAGATGCTCCAATCAGTTAGGAACAGTGATATGGGGCAAAGAGAAAAAGGAAGGGAAGCAAGAGGCATCTGCATAGAGGAGACATTTAAACACATCTAAGAAAAAGATGCACTTAGTACCATCCCCTTTTCACATGTTTATGCTCAAAAATTTACAGCCTTGTGGTGTGTTTCTGTGACAACAGCACATTCAGGGGACCCCTTGGCATACCTGTCCATCCCAAATATGAAATTCAAGTGGGACCCAGTGGGTGGATGAGAACTCCAATTCCTGTACTTCTCTGAGCACAGGCTGCATTTCTGGTGAAGAGCATGTGCTTCAGTTACTGCCCTGTAACCCCAGTCTTGCCCACTGGTTCTCATCATGGAAACTTCTCAGTCTCAGGGATCTCAATTTAAAAGTGTTCTCAGCATGGAAAGAGTGAAGGGCATTTCTGGTTTCAGCAGGTCCCTTAGAAAAATCACTATTAGACTCTAACTTATTAGAGTCTAACTCAAATTTCTGGACTGACAGCCATGTAGAGTAACTTATATGACCTTTTCATCCTTTTCTATATGAATTTATTATAACATTTGTATTGAATATATTTGGCTTACATTTATGAAAATGGGAACACTGTTTTCCTGGGCTAGGTTTAAATAAAGGAGTAGATGTTCCAATAAAACAGGTGACTAGGCTGAGTAACCTCATCCTGAGTTACTGAAATGGACATCTATGGCTTGCTAGCACTGAAAACAACATAGGAGTATATGCAAAGCTGGCATCTCTTTAAAATGATACAGGGTTCTTTTTTTTAATCATATAACGAATATAAAAATATGTACACATGTTAGTTTTTATTTTATTTATTTATTTATTTACTTTTAGGGGACTAGGGAGAAAGGAAGAGAGGGAGGGTGTATCTTAATCTCGTTCCACACAAACCTTGGAGCTCAATATTGCAGTTACATCTCACAAGACCTGAGATGAAATCAAGAGTTGGATGCTTTACCCACTGAGTCACCCAGCGAAACCAATCATTGGTAGACATTAAAAAAAAAAAATGTTGGAAATGCTGCTGTACTAAATCTCTTTTATGTGTATGGCTGCAGATTATAATGACCTAGTCACATCGGTGAGTATCATAAGGTGACCAGTGGTATATTAAAAGCGATGGGCTTTAGAATTCTGATGGCTACTAGTTATTTTCTATTTATAATTCTACTGAATCTAACAAACTCTAAGCAGCAATGTTGTTGTTGTTCAGACAAATAAGGATGGTTATTATTAGGATAGGAACCACTGGTGGCATGAAGAACAGAGAATAACCCCTTTCTGAAGGTCATCAAAATATAACAGAACAAATATAACAGTATATATATATATATAACAGAACACCAATATATTAGAACACCACAGTTCTAATAACATGTCTGTCTACTGTAGGTGGAAATGGAAACTCACAAAGCCATAGCTATGATAGGGATTGGCTTTAATCCAGGGATGCTCTACTTTTAAGAGTGCTAAATTAATTTGTTTCAATATGATTCAGTGTTTTGTATTTTATGTTTATATGTTTCTGTTCATATGTTTTATGTTCATGTGTGTGTGTGTGTGTGTGTGTGAGAGAGAGAGAGAGAGGGAGATTTTTAGGGCTATATATGTTCATTTTTCAAGGGATAACTAAGCTATATTTCCTTATTAATTGATCAATAGTAGGATTGGTCATTGATCTAGAACTTTTTTCTTAAACTCCTGTTTCCAAGCATAAACACTGAGAACAATTTGCAACAATTAAATGCAAAGTGAACTGCATTATACACTTAAGTGTTATTGAAGGGGGTTCTTTTGGAAACATTCTATGCTTGCTATACAAATTGTCCATTGTAGCTAAAGTTTTGTCATTTGTCACCACGTAACATGTTTTATGATTTTATTTTAATTCCAGTTAGATAATATACAGCATAATGCTAGTTGAAGGTGTATAATATGGTGATTCAACACTTCCATACAATACCTGGTACTCATCACAAGTGTACTTGTTAATCCCTATCCCCTATTTAATACCTTCCCACCACCTTCCCCTAGGTAATCATCCTTATTTAGAGTTATGGGTCTGTTTATTGGTTTGCCTCTCTTTCTTTTTTCCTCTTTGCTCCTATCTTTTCTGAATTCACATACGAGTGAAAAGTTAATGATACTTGTCTTTCTGTGATTTATTTCACTTGTCATAATACTCTCTAGATTCATTCATGTCACTGCAAATGGAAATAATTCATTGCATTTATGGCTTAGTATTATTATATTATATACCTATATATGATGTCTAATATGTATTACATATCTATTTATCTATACATATCTATCTATATATAACATATTATATATCTATATACTGTCTATCTATATAAATATCTACACACGTATAGATATAATTTACATATCTATCTATACATATATATTTATTTATTTATACATCTGTATAGATTTATATAATGGTATAAATACCTTTTCTTCTTTAGTCACTTATCTGTTGATGGACAACTGGATTCCTTCCATATTTTGGGTATTGTGGTCTAATATACAGTATTGTTTATGTATACAAACTATCGAGAATCTCTGTGACTTTTAGACATCAACTTACATTTAATAAATTACTTAGAAGAAAAAAAAGAAAAATTACCACAAAAATAGAGTGACTGGTACTATATAATTATTTTGTCAAATCCCTATTACTTTTCTGAATTAATGGAATCTTTGTCTTAAATCCTGAAATGGGATGGAATGGCATTGTTCTTAAAGAGTGTACAAGGTGAAATAATGGACTTCTAAGAACTAGGACTAGTGGAAACTTTGTTACATATCTACAGAGAAGATCCTCTGAATTACTCTTCTTATGGTCCCCATCATCTTGTTTCTCAGGCTGTAAATGGTGGGGTTGACCACTGGGATCAGGATGGTATAGGAGACAACAAGAACCTTATCCTCTATGGAGTTTGGTAGGATCTTGGGCTAAGTAAGTATAAACAAAGGGTGAATAGTAGAAAGTCACCAGAGTAAGCTTAGGCTTTCTGCTTACCTTCTGTTGACTGCATGTGGCAGATAACATGGACAACGAGCCCATAGGAACATGCAGTGCCAATGAATAGAAACAAGGAAGAGGGTGATGCTGACAAACACTGTGGACTCATAGACCCAGGTGTCCATGCAGGCCAGAGTCAAGATGGCTGAAACATCACAAAAGAAATGGTAGATGGCTTTGGATCAGGGATTCTGAAGTCATATGCAGTGTAGGCACAGGAGTTGATTGAGCATATGATCAAAGATCCTCTTATGGTCACCACACAAACTCTTTTGCTCATACAAAGAGCATAGGGGAGAGGAAAGCAAATTTGCTGCATAAAGATCGTAGGCCACAGAGGTCAATAAAAATCCATCTGCATCAGATAAATTAATGAAAAAGAAACTCTGAGTTGCACATTTGTTTCCAGAGAGATAATGAGAAACCATCATGGGGACATTCCTGGAGATATAGTTCAGGTCCATGAGGGAGCTAAGTAGAAAATACATGGGTGTGTGGAGATGGGTGTCCAGGATGATCATGGGCAGGTTACCAAACAGAGCCATTAGGAAAAAGAGAAAACAGAATGAAGAAAAACAGGACAATTCTTCATGGTGAGAATAACCCCAATAAGAATAAATCAGTTGATGTTTGGTTAATATTTTCTATGGGTCATTAATTTAGTTTCCCCTAAAGGGAGACACATAATAAGTACAGAAAAAAAAATCTCTTATTAATTCATTATTTTAGTTCCACTGTGACTTATTTAGGACACATTGCAGCTCTTAAAAAATTAATGCATATTTTGAAAAAAATTTTCCTCATAGTTAAAAATCTTGATGTCATACGAATGTCAATCTCCAGAATATTTCATAGAAATGTGTAAATTTGTAAGGATAATATATTTCTGTGACTTTATTAACATACCCATATTTTATTTTTCTGTATAAGTTTAGTTACTATCAACGGCAGGCTTAGTACTTTTTATATATGCATTGTAAAGCATTGTAAATGCATAAATTATAGACCCATATGTAAATATATTCTATGACACATAGGCAGTGTTTTTTTTTCTCTAATTAAGCCCTAAGATTTCTGAAATTATAGTAGTCTATCAGGTTACGCTGTAGATATATATCATTTTGGTTTGTTCATTTGTTTGTTTTGATGCCAAGACTTATTATCTACTTCTTTTTCCCCCATAAATCACAATGAAGAGTTATTGACAACTATAAGTAATAAGAAGCTGATTTGGTCCTCCTCACTCTATATTCAAATGCTTTAAAGAAACTCCTTTCCTGACAGTTTTCTCTAAAATTTTATTTTTGCTCCTTGGCTCTGCTTACACTCTGAAAATATCTGTATTATTATTCTGCTTCTCAATAATTATACAACAGTTAGCATTACTTTATGGCACCTCTTCTTATTCTGTTTGGCCTTTTGATTTTGTGTATTTAAAACTCTTTCAGTTTTTTTGATAAGTCTGAGTTTAGCTCCTATATGTATCAACCTCTGTCATAAAACTCAACTAACATAATAAAGAAGTAAATCTACATAACTTTAAATAAAGTGGGAAACAGTGTAAAGGGTGGAGTCAGAGATAGAAAGGTTAAGAACACATTGGGTGAAGACATTTTAAGGAACAGACACTTAAAAAGAGTATGAGAAATGGCATTTTGAGAATATTCTAAGTAGGAAGGAGTGGAGAGAATCTTCTCCAGAAGGGATACCATCAGTGAGTAAAGCCCGGCATGCTGTGCCTACAAAGGATTGTAGTGCTTCACTCTCTGATACTTTTCTAGGACCAAAGCCATCATAATATTGAGGAATTCTTTGTATGAAAGATAGACACACACACCCATGTATGTACACTGAATTAAAAATGACCTACATAAATGCCTGGTGATGGATATTAAGGAGGCACATATTGCATGAAGCAATGGTTGTGGTGCATAAACAGTGAATCTTGGAACACTGAGAAAATAAAACTAAATTAAAAAAAGACAAATGCAAGAAGCTTTTACAACAAAATGTGATATCTTCAGAGAAAAATGAGAATTTGTTAAATCCGTACTAAAAATGTCATGTGCTATTTAAAATGAAGTGTCAAAAATAAAATAAAATAAAATAAAATGAAGTGTCAAATAATAAAAACCTTTTGTAAGATAAATGATAAGAATTAATATAAATTTAATGAATGTTTGAAAAGATAAATTGATGAAAATTGACCATAAAGCACAGTAAAACACAAAATTTGACACTTAGGACAAGTAATAGAGTGAAAGGAATAATATAAGATGACCCAACATATACTTATGGGCATTTCTGTAAATGTGTATGACATTCTTTTTTTTTGACACAATATTTATTTATTTTTAAGTTAATATTACAAAAAGTACTTTTTTTCTAAACCAATATATGAGTTACAATATTGAGTGATGATGTAAAGAACACAGAAAATAAAAATAAATAATCATTAAATGGTATTTTCTTGAAAATGCTCAATATTGGGGCACCTGGGTGGTTCAGTGATTAAGCCTCAGGCTTAATCTCATGGTCCTGGGATAAAGCCCACATTGGGCTCTCTGCTCAGCAGGGAGCGTGCTTCCTCCTTTCTCTCTGCCTGTCTCTGGCTACTTGTGATCTCTGTCTGTCAAATAAATAAATAAAAATATTTTTTAAAAAAGAAAATACTCAATATTGTCTTGAA
Organism: Mustela nivalis; assembly: GCF_964662115.1. NCBI lineage: Eukaryota > Metazoa > Chordata > Mammalia > Carnivora > Mustelidae > Mustela > Mustela nivalis. The sequence continues at coordinate 8,422,627 of NC_139022.1, read as the reverse complement.
AACAATTTCTTGATAATCCTCAAAATGAGGTAGACTGGGGCACCTGGGTGGCTCAGTGGGTTAATGCCTCTGCCTTCGGCTCAGGTCATGATCCCAGGGTTCTGGGATCGAGCCCCGCATCGGGCTCTTTGCTCAGCCAGGAGCCTGCTTCCTCCTCTCTCTGCCTGCCTCTCTGCTTACTTGTGATCTCTCTCTGTCAAATAAATAAATAAAATCTTTAAAAAAAAATGAGGTAGACTGGTATTCTAAATTCACCTTGAGAGAAATTAGGATAATATGAGAGGAAATCTATGCAGCCATGCATATAAAATAACATCACATTTCAAATACTGTTACATATTTTATATGTGAACAATAAATTCTAGGAGATGGAATAAAGCTCTAGATGCATACCCTCAAATGTAACATGGTATGTAACCATGTTTACAGAATGGGAAGGGGAGGCTAAAACCTTAATGATGTAGGAATGGGATGACTCATCATCCACAGTGGCCTGTGGCCTGGTATTTTTGGATTTAGAAATCAAGTATTAGAGATGAGCATATTGTTTAAAAAACTGAGAAAGTATTGGGAAAAATGTAAATGAATTTGAAGCATTTTTCCTGGGTGTCAAGAGGCATAGATTATGGGATCATAATTCTATCCTGTGGTTTGTTGATGCCATTCCATATATTCTTAGAATAATATACTAAAGCGATAAAAAAGTTATTTCAGTTAGTAATTTCCACGTACTCAAATTATTGCGGATAGGCATTTCCTAAACTATGTTGAAATACTTCCATCATGGTTCTGGGTCTATGTGAAGCAATTGATTTTCAGTTATTGGGTGGTCACAGTCAACTTGCAGAGGAAAAACTGGGAGAGCTGGTTGTGTTCATAAGTTAAATAGATATTGCATCTGACACAGAAGCCACTTTAGATATTGAATACCTGTTTATAAATTCTGATCTGTAGAATTATATTTTTATGTTAAAATAGTTAGATTATTTCCCCATTACTTTAATTTTACTCAACGATGTAAAGAGAACCATTCTCTTTACTTTGCAAAAGATTTGCACCTGCTTCAATCTTTTTAAACTTCACTAGAACTTTTGGGTCTAACATCAGCATTACTGACAATAGACAGTGGAGAAAAAGGGAAAGAGATGGTTTCTTAGTGAGTTGGAGAACTAAGGCTTGAGCCTGAAGAAGGTTCATACATGGCAGAGAAGATAGGACTATACGCTTCCATTGACCATGTCAAGATTGGTGCCAGGGGTTAATTTTATTTAATCCTGACCAAAGTCGCTTGAGGTTGAGACTACCAGCAATATGAATGCAGGTAGTTGCTGTTGATCACTCAAGTTTCAGAGATTTAAGGGAATTCTTTGGATTTCTTGTATTAACATAGGTGATAAATAGATGCAGATATTTATATGTGAAATTTCTATTTAAAAAGAATCCTATCTTAACACTAAATATTTTAGGCAACAATTAGGAAATAACAAATGGTTATTTTTAACTACTCAGTACTAAAAAGAAATTAACAGAAAAATTTAAAAGCTATTAACTAAAAATGCACTTTTGATGAAACAGCGTGAAGAATACCTACACATTATTTAAGCCTAAGTAAATTGGTTTAGTGCTTCTGTATTGTCATTTCAAGAAATGTCTTGTTTCCTCTCAATTTCAGTCTTAATCATATTTTCTCTTGTTTTTGGCAACCATAAAACTTTAATCAACAGTGTAGAAAATACACATACCACTTCCAGATTCTCTTAATGAAATCTGACCCTTGTCCTGCCCCCATACCAAAGTTGTCCTAGGTGGTTTTGTTTACAAAGATCAACCTTCTCTTTATTACCTCCTCTGTAAATTGCTTTGTAAATGTATATATTCAGTTTATTTCTACATCATAATGAGGAAGTTCCTCTAAATAATGGTATTTATAAATAATTTGCATACTACCATTTTTATTTTAGTTTAAGAATATTTAATGAGCATTATCTATATTACATATATTATTTTCCCTGTTTTCCATGTTTTTATTCAGTTGCAAATAAAATTTGAAAAACCTCTCACTTTATTGATGCACATATTTACAGAATAAAGCAATTTTTCAAATATAAGATCATTATGATAAAGATTAAATGTGGATTCCAGGTGATGAAATGTAAAAAGTTACATAGTATATAGTTAAAACTATATAGTGATCCAGTGTCAAATTTGGAAATGTGTCCTCTAGATACCAGACAATGAAAAATTTTCTTCTGAAGCAAACAAATCTCAAAGAAATATCATTGGGTTCACTAAATAAGTCTGGTTGCAATCATTTTCGTCAATTATTGCATAGTTGGAAAAAGAATGTGCATTTAACAAAGAAATTTCTAGATTTTTTTTTGCCTAAAATGTTTTAAGAGTTCTCAGACTAAACTTTTACAGTCATCTGAATATTAAAAAAAAAAAAAAATCGCCAGCAGTTTTTCATACAAATTTGGATTGCTTTCTCTCTTTTCAAGAACCCTGTGATACTTTTGTGTGAACTTTACCAAATTAAAGTTTTTTACTGACCTCTAGGGGAAGAGTTCTCTAAAAGACCCATCAGATCTTTTCCCCCAGGACTTCCTTAAAACTACTGGCTGCACAAAGTCCACCTTGGTTCTTTGGAAAATGTGTTCATACTTGTATCCGTATGTCCATACATAATTATTTTGCATTGCTATTAGTTATCTAGATTTTACAGTATCGTGAAATGACTTTCCTAGAATGAATCAGATTACTGAGAGGAGAATCCTCTGGAATCTAGCCAAGCACAGGTCCCTACAGTATCTCTGCGATTTCATACATGGACTTTTTCATGCCTTCTAATATTTTTACAACAGCTTTTTTATTAAAATGGAAAAACAGTACAGAGTTCAAAATGCCTTAGTGACGTAGGAATTAATGTGCTTATTAAATATTTAAGCAATGTGTGTTTTCATTTGTTTAGATAGATATAGAGCTTGTAATATTAAAATTTTATTGTAAACAGAGATCTAAAATGCACAGTATTTGTATGTTCATATATCTGTGTGCTCCTATATATACCTTCATGAAATATCACAATAGTTGAATAAGCACTGATAAATAGGTAAGAAGGTAGACAGATATATGGAATTATATCTGATTCACCAGTATATACTTTGACATTGGATTCAGATTGAAAAGAAGTTTATCTTGCTTTATTGCAAAACGAGCTGCAGATTTTTGGAGCCAATACTAAATCTAATGTTAGCTGTCACTTACTAGAAATGTAAACATGGATTAGTGAATTCAACTCTCTGATCTTTACCTCATAAGTATAGCAGATCAAAATAATGAGATTTGCTTATAGAATGCTTATAATTAATGCTTAATCCTATTCTAATTCTAATTCTAATCCCATTCTAATCCTAGAATGTTTATAATTAATAATTGAAAAAAATTATTAATTTTGGAGAGAATGTAGTGAAAACAACACTTGAGCACTATTGATTGGATTATATATTACTACAGACTTTATGGAAAATTGTATAGGGGTTCTTCAAAAAGTTAAAAGTAAAACTCCCATATATTCCAACAATCTCACCTCTAGATATATACCCAAAGGAAGTAAAATGATATGAAATCAAATTTGAAACTATACATATATATATATATATATATATATATATATATTTCATACATGAACTTTTTCATGCCTTCTAGTATTTTAATAATAATTTCCAATTTGGGGAGTATATAGTTATATATTATATATATATTACTTATTTATTTATTTCAGCGTACCAATATTCATTGTTTTCACACAACACCCGGTGCTTTAAGCAATCCGTGCCCTCTCCAATACCCACCACCTGCTTCCCCCAACCTCCCAGGACAGGCCCCTTCAAAACCCTCAGGTGTTTTTCATAGTCCATAGTCATGGTTCACTTCTCCTTCCAATTTCTTCCAACTCCCTTCTCCTCTCCATCTACTCTTGTCCTCCATGCTATTTGTTATGCTCCACAAATAAGTGAAACCATATGAAAATTGACTCTCTCTGCTTGACTTATTTCACTCAGCATGATCTCTTACAATCCCGTCCATGTTGCTACAAAAGATGGGTATTCATTTTTTCTGATGGAGGCATAATACTCCATAGTGTATATAGACCACATCTTCCTTATCCATTCGTTCATTGAAGGGCATCTTGGTTCTTTCCACAGTTTGGAGACCATGGCCATTTCTGCTATAAACATTGGGGTACAGATGGCCCTTCTTTTCACGACATCTGTATCTTTGGGGTAAATGCCCAGTAGTGCAATGGCAGGGTCATAGGGAAGCTCTATTTTTAATTTCTTGAGGAATCTCGACACTATTCTCCAAAGAGGCTGCACCAACTTGCATGCCCACCAACAGTGGAAGAGGGTTTCCCTTTCGCCACATCCACTCCAACACATGTTGTTTCCTGTCTTGCTAATTTTGGCCATTCTAACTGGTGTAAGGTGATATCTCAATGTGGTTTTAATTTGAATCTCCCTGAGGGCTAGTGATGATGAACACTTTTTCATCTGTCTGATAGCCATTTATATGTCTTCATTGGAGAAGTGTCTGTTTGTGTCTTCTGCCCATTTTTTGAAAAGACTGTTTTGGGTGGGTTGAGTTTGAGGTGTTCTTTATAGATCCTGGATATCAACCTTTTGTCTGTACTATCATTTGCGAATATATTCTCCCATTCCATGGCTTGCCTCTTTGTTTTGTTGACTGTTTCCTTTGCTGGGCAGAAGCTTTTGATCTTGATAAAGTCCCAAAAATTCATTTTCACTTTTGTTTTGTCATGGTGAATAATCTTTTTTTTTTTTTAAGATTTATTTATTTATTTATTTATTTGAGAGAGATAGTGAAAGAGAGTATGAGCGAGGAGAAGGTCAGAGGGAGAAGCAGACTCGCCCTGGAGCTGGGACCCCGATGCGGGACTTGATCCCGGGACTCCGGGATCATGACCTGAGCCGAAAGCAGTCATCCAACCTAATGAGCCACCCAGGTGTCCCGGTGGATAATCTTTTTTATGTGCTGTTGGATTCTGTTGGCTAGGATCTTGTTGAGAATCTTAGCATCCATATTCATCAATGATACTGGTCTGAAATTCTCCTTTCTGGCAGGGTCTTTGCCTGGTTTGGGGATCAGGGTAATGTTGGCTTCATAGAAAGAGTCTGGAAGTTTTCAACTGCTTCAATTTTTTGATACAGCTTCAGGATAGTAGGTGTTATTTCTTCTTTGAATGTTTGGTGGAATTCCCCAGGGAACCCAGTAGGTCCTGGGTTCTTGTTTTGGGGAGTTTTTTGATCACTGCTTCAATCTCGTTACTACATATTGGTCTACTCAGGTTGTCAGTGTCTTCCTGGTTTAATTTTGGGAGTTTATAATTTCCCAGATATGCATCCATTTCATCTAGGTTGTTTAGCTTATTGGCATAATAACTGTTGATAATAACTTCTGATCATTGTTTCTGCTTCCTTGGTGTTAGTTGTGATCTCTCCCTTTTCATTCATAAGTGTATGAATTTGGGGTTTCTCTCTTTTCTTTTGGATTAGCGTGGCCAATGCTTTATTGATCTTTTTGAATCTTTCAAAAATCAGCTTCTTGTTTCATTGATACGTTGTATTGTATCTCTGGTTTCTACCTCTTTGATCTCAGCTCTAATATTGATGATTTCCCTTCTTATGTGTGGAGTTGGTTTGATTTGTTGTTGATTCTCCAGTTCTTTAAGGTGTGGAGACGGCTGCTGTGTTCAGGATTTTTCAATTTTTTTGAGGGAGGCTTGGATGGCTATGTATTTCCCCCTTAGGACCGCCTTTGCTGTTTCCCATAGGTTTTGGACTGAAGTGTCTTTGTTCTCATTGTTTTCCATTAATTGTTTCAGTTCTTTGATCTCCTGGTTGATCCAAGCATTCTTAAGCAAGGTGGTCTTTAGCTTCCAGGTGTTTGAGTTCCTTCTGAACTTTTCCTTATGATTGAGCTTCAGTTCAAAGCATTGATATCTGATAATATGCAGGGATTAATCTCAGTCTTTTGGGATCTGTTGAGTCCTGATTTGTGACCCAGTATGTGGTCTATTCTTGAGAAGGTTCCATGTGCACCTGAGAAGAATGAGTATTCTGTTGTTTTAGGGTGGAATGTTCTGTATATATCTATGAGGTCCATCTGGTCCAATGTGTCATTCAATGCTCTTGTTTCTTTATTGATTTTCTGCTTCGATGATCTGTCTATTTCTGAGAGAGGCGTGTTAAAATCTCCTATTATTAATGTATTCATATAAATATGACTCTTTATCTTGATTAACAGTTTTCTTATGTAATTGGCTGCTCCCATATTGGGAACATAAATATTTACAATTGGGGCACCTGGGTGGCTCAGTGGGTTAAAGCCTCTGCCTTCGGCTCAGGTTATGATCCCAGGGTCCTGGGATCAAGCCCCACATTGGTCTCTCTGCTTAGCGGGGAGCCTGCTTCCTCCTCTCTCACTCTCTGACTGCCTCTCTGCCTACTTGTGATCTGTCAAATAAATAAATAAAATCTTTTAAAATAAATAAATAAATATTTACAATGTTAAATAATCTTGGTGGGTAGTCCCTTTAAGAATTATGTAGTGTCCTTCTATATTTGACTACAATCTTTAGTTTAAAATCTAATTTATGTGATATGAGAATCACTACCCCAGCCTTCTTTTGAGGCCCATTGGCATGCAAGATGCTTCTCCATCTCTTCACTTTCAGTCTGGGTGTATCTTTAGGTTCAAAATGGGTCTCTTGTAGACAACATATGGATGGATCCTGTCATTTTATCCAATCCGCAACCTTGTGCCATTTTATGGGCGCATTTAGGCTATTCTCATTGAGAGTGATTATTGATAGATATGTTTTTATTGACATCGTGTTACCTTTGAAATCTTTCTTTCTGTAGATTGTCTCTATATTTCTGCTAAATGTTATTCTTAGGATTTTGCCTCTTTTATAGACCCCCCTTTAATATTTCCTGCAGTGTCAGCTTGGTGGTTGCATAGTCTTTTAAGCCTTGCTGGTCTTGGAAACTCTTTATCTCTCCATCCATTTGTAACGTCAGTCTTGCTGGATAAAGTATTCTTGGCTGCATGTTCTCATTCAGTGCCTTGAATATATCTTGCCAGCCCCTTCTGGCTTGTCAGGTCCCTGTGGACAGGTCTAACATTATTCTGATGGGCTTTCCTCTGTAAGTAAGGAGCCTCTTTGTCCGAGTGGCTTTCAAGAGATTATATCTACAATTATGATTCCTCAATTTGACCATCAGGTGCCTTGATGTTTTTCTGCAATCTATAAACTTGGGTGAGGACCGTTTGGCCACTAGTGCATGAACACTCATTCTATTCGCGAGATTGGGAAAATATTCATGAAGAACTTGTTTGACTATATCATTGAGACTTCAGCTCTTCCCTAACATTGTGAACATCCTCTCTGGTTGCTTTAAGTTTGGCCTTAATCAATTCCATTTGGTCATCCATGGCTTTCTCCCACCTTGCTATTGCCTGGATAATTGCTAGCCTGAGTTCTCTTTCCGACATATTGTCTATATTGATAGCCGTTAGCTCTGTTGCAGAAGGCCCATCCTCTGTATTTTTCTTCTGTTGGTCATTCCTCCTCCTGGAGATTTTAGTGAGAGATGGCTGAACGGGTGTAGCTGGATGTATCTACTATGGTGCAGTCAAGGTGTATCCTGGAGCACTTCTGAGCAATCAGATTTCCCACCCAAATGGGAGAAAAAAGAAAAGAAAAAGAAAAAGAGAGAGAGAGAGAGGGGAAAGAAAGGGAAGAAAGAAAGGGAAGATAAAAGAGAAGGTTCAGCCCAGATGGGCCCCAAGGTAAGATTTATGAAGTATACAAACAAAAACAGACAAACAAAAAGACTGATAAAAGTATATGACAAGACAAATATATGACAAGACAAATATATATATATATATATATATATATATATATATATATATATATATTTGTCATATACTCTGTCTGAGACAGAGCTGTGTGCACAAGCATTGGCATCTACCGAGTCCCCGGAGCTGGCTGATTTGGCCAGTTCCCAGACGTCCCCACTTCTTCTTGTGCCCCCTAAGGATCTGTTGCCAGTTGTTGTTGAGATCCTGCCTATATCACAGAAGAACTTTTCTCTCCCCTCTTCTGCACCTAGCCCAACCCTGAAGGCTGACAGCATCCCCAACGGTCAAGAGCAGGAAGATCCAGAGCCTGCTGAGGGGACTGTCCTCACAGTGCTGTCTGATGGTGAGGAGGTGCCTTCGTGTCTGAGTGAGAGCAATGGGCTGGATCTCCCACCTTTAGGAGCATCTGATGAGCTACTTCCGGAGCCAGTGGAGGCTGACAAGAGCTCAGAAGAGCTGATGGAGGCCCAGACCCCAACCTCCAGCCAAGAGAAGCCCCAGGAACTTGTTTCACCAGAGGTCACAGCCCCATCCACCTCATCTTCCGCCACCTCCTCGCCTGAGAGTCCTTCACCTGCCCAGCCCCCCGCCCCCGCATCCCACCAGTGCAGATGTAGAAATGAGGGGTCAGGGGGCTGGTCGGCCAGGGCAGCCTCCAGGCCCCAAAGTGCTCCGCGAGCTGCCAGGCAGCTGGTGACCGTGGTTGAGGAGAAGGAATTGGTGAGGCAGCGGCGACAGCAGCAGGAACCTGCCAGCTCCCTAGTGCCTGGCGTGTCTGAGACGGGTGCCAGCCCGGGAAGCCCGTCTGCCTGCAGCATGTCGGAGCCGGAATCCTCACCTCCCGCCAGTGGGCCCTGTGAAGCGGCCCCCCATCCACACTGCCCACCCCAACCCAGCAGCCTTCATAGCTTGCCGTCGCATTGAGCTGGGGGTGACTGGTGGGGCAGCCCAGAGAATAGAGACAGGGCACTGCTTGCCATCACCCCTCCAGCTGTGAGGCGTCGGAGGGGGAGGCCTCCAAGAAGAACAGGTCTCCAGCAGATGTTGGGCGAGGGGTGGATGAGGTACCTTCATCCACCTCTAAGGGAAAAACCAACGGGGCTGACCCAGTCCCTGGGGCTGAGACCCTTATTGTGGCAGAGCCTGCCCTGGGACCCCAGCTTAGTCCTGGGCCCCAGCCTCTTGGAGCCCCGCCAGTTCACAGACCAGAGCCCTTCATCCTATGACCTGTGGAGAAAAGAAGGCGTGGGCGGCCCCCTAAGGCACGAGATTTGCCCATGCCTGAGACCATTTCCTCTCCAGGAGATGGCAACTTAGCCGGACACAGCCACTTTCGCTACCACTTCCCCTGCCACCACTCCCACCATGCCTAGCCTGTCCCACTGCTACTGTCGCCAACACTATCACCAATCTCACCATTTCAACATCCCCACCCAAGCGGAAGCAGGGCCGACCTCCCAAGAATCCACCATCACCTCGCCCAGCCAGCTCCCTGTCTTGGACCTTGACAGCTCTTCTGTGCTTGAGAGCTGTGGATTGGGGAGGCGGCGGCAACCCCAGGGCCAGGGAGAGAGTGAGGGCAGTTCCTCTGGCGAGGACGGAAGCCGCCCCCTCAGCCGCCCCCTCACCCGCCTGGCCCGCTTGCGGCTTGAAGCAGAAGGAACATGGGGACGAAAGAGCGAAGGGTCCATGGTGGTGGCTGAAATTCAGGATGACCTGGATTTAGCAGAGAGTGGGCCAGGCGGGTTGGAATTGACACCTCCTGTGGTCTCGCTAGCTCTAAAACTGCGCTCCACCTGCCTGCAGCCAGGGTCTCTAGTCACCCTGCTAGAGACTGAGAAGGTGCCTAGCAAACGGGCAGGGGCCCCAGTTGGCGGGGGTCCTGGGCTGGCAAAGCGGGGCGCCTACAACCTCCAAGTCCCTGGGACCTGAGGGTTCAGTAGAGAAGTCTGAGGCTGAAGCCTCAGGTGAAGAGGAGGAAGGGGATGGGACCCCATGAGCCAGTCTGGACCCGGCCGACTTGGCGGGGCCACCAACCAAGGGGACCAGCGCATTCTGCGCATCAGTGCCCCTCCCCATCTGACTGGCCCTACCGTTAGTCACAGAGGCCGCAAGGCCAAGACATGAGTGGACTGCCCCTCCACCTAGGCTTTCCGCCATGGCCCCTCTCCCTCCACAACCAGGCCTGACTCTGTTAACCACTACTTGAAGTCTTGAGGGGGAAAGCCTCCTGGGAGACATAGGGGCCCTCTCCCTTCTTTCCACCAAAGTAGGGGGTAGGCAACTGGTTGTCATGGAAATGGGGCTCTTCACATACCCCCTTCCCTTCCACCCCACATGGCTGGACAGTGTTAAGGGTGGTGAGATAGTCTCTTTCCCCACCCCCTTGTTCTTGATTCCCCAGCTATCTTTCACAGCCCCCACCCTTAGGGGAAGGGGGAGGGGCTTCTCTCTACCATGAGTTTTTTTCTTTTTTTTTTTTAAGAAGAAAAAACAATAAACTTAGTTTCTGTATGAGCATGCAAATAAAGGACGAACTCGTCAAAAAGAATCCCAAGGACAAACACAAAAACACAGAAGTACTGGTGGAAGAAAAAGATGGGAGAGTGGTTATAAATTCTCAGTGTGGTTGAGGAAGGTTGGTTTGATTCTTCCTGGATGCATCTTGATATCTTTGTTAAAGAACTCAACTTTCCTAAGATAAAGGGGGATTAAAAATTGGTTTCCCTATGGGGGTAGCATTGATTGGGAAAAGGGGATTACCTTGAAGTTTAACTCTATATGAGTATTAGAAAATAAAAATAAAAAAGAAATACACTGGCCTAAACTAAAATAAAAAAGGAATAAACTAGACTAAACTAAACTAAAATTAAAAAAAAGCGAAATTTAAAAAATAGAAATGTGAAAGAAAACACAGGTGTATGTATCAAAAATTCAGGTTAGAAGGTTATTATGGAATTTGATGTACTCTCATTGTGGTGGTAAATAGGTTAAAAAAATTATCTATATAAAAAAATGAGCCAGAATAGTGGGAATGAATTAAAAATAAAAGTTGTCCTATGAAGTAGTGGTGGCTGTTCTCTTGTAGTCTTTTTCTTTTTTCTTTCCTGGTTGGTTTTCTGGGGGAGGGGCCTGCCACGTGAGTTTTCAATGATGTTCTCTGAGTTAAGTCCTCCTGCCCCCCTCAAGGGGGTGGGCTCTGAGGAAATTGGTTTTTTCAGGCTTTTGTTCTCTGGAGGTTTTTATGTTTGTTCACTTTTTTTTTCTCTCTCGCCTTGAGCCTACATCTGGCTGCAGAGCCCAAATAAATTTCCCCTTGGCCTCTGGCAGAGCAGGTTCTGAGTTGTGATCCCTGGGGATGCAGGATTTTTGGCTTGTACCTAAAACCACAGCAGCAGCAGCATCAGCTGTCTGAGCAGCTCCAGACTGCCAGAGAGGTTCCAAACAGTGATCTAACACTGAGATTTTAGTGCTGCCCGGGACTGGGAGGCCCTGGTCTTTCTGGGTTTGAGAGCACTGGGCTGGCGCCTGTGTGCACCTCTCTAAGGAGAGGGTGCAGGGTGCAGCTCGGACTCTGATAGCCTGGCATGGCATACAGGTGGGGACTGCAAAAAGGCTGTTTCTGCCGGCCAGCGAGGCTCCCAGCTGCTCAAGGGAGACAGACCCCACTCGCTCTCAGGCGTGCTGGTGGCTCAGGGACCAAGACCTGGTTTTTCTGGCGCACTCTGGCTCTGCACCAGTGGTGACTGTCCCGGGTCTGAGAACTTAAACTCCTCTCCCTAATGTCCCAATTCCCTCAATTCTTGCTCCCCCGCCCCCGCGGTGATCTTTTGCTCTTTTTGAGTGCTTTCTACCGGTCTCCGAGTTAATGCTGGTCCCCAGAGGCAGGGAACTCTCATATTGGGATATTACTTTCCAATGGGTCGCCTCTGGTGGCTCCCTCCCCCTTTTGTTTATCTTCCAATATTAGTCCAAATTTCCCACTCCGCTTTACCTGCCCACTGGCGTCTTCTGCTCCTGTAGGGATCCAGACATTTATAATTCTGATCTCAGGCTGATTTCGTGGGTGATCAGAGTTCTTTGGAAGGTAATCAGCTCACTTTAGGGTACAGGTTTAAAGGGCGCCTCCTCCTACTTCCCTGCCATCTTGTCTCTCCCTATACTTTACTCTTGTAATCATTATTGTAGTGTGACTCATAATGGATAAAATATGGAATTAATTTTACATGTTCATTGACAAATAAATGGAAAAACAAAATAAGAGTAAAATTTATGAACCTGGAGGACATTAAGAGAAGTGAAATAAGCCAAACACAGAAAGACAAACACTTACAATAATTACAGTTGTATATGAAATTCAATAGTCCATCTTTAAAAGTAAAGAGTAGAATGGCAATTATCAGTAACTGAAGGCAGGGAGAAATGGGAAGATGTGGGTGAATTGCTGTTTCCAGCATATGTGTTGAATAAGTTCTATTTAGAGTAATTTATATATAGTCAACAAAATTGTATATTGGAAATTTTCTGTTACTGGAGATCTCACCAGTTGGTAGTATTCGTACACACACACACACACACACACATACACACACACAAGCTAAATGAATTGGTGGATATGTGCTTTGTAGTGATTATTGAAAAGTGTAAGTATCTTAAATAAAGCTGTGCAATATATATATATATATATATATATATATATATATATATAATTTTTTTCAATTATTCCTAAACAAATCTGAAGAAAAAAAACAAAACAAAAAAATGACAAGACTGAATTATATAATTTATACTGGATATGTCAAATCTGAATGGCTTCAGTGACCCATGCACACTAATTGTGACATTTTTTACTATCTTCACTATTGCTACTAAAATCAACAGTTACCATCATACATTTTTATCCATACACATATCATCTTTGGGTTTATCAAAGACATTGTTCCCAAAAAGTTTCAAAACACTCATTGATTTTCGCAAAGCATCCTACTTTGCTATCACAGATCTAACTATTACTCTACTGGAAAGTTAGTGATAGGCAAATACATTTTTATTTTATGTTTTTATTATTGCTTATTTTTTAAGTTAACTTTTTTTTTAAGATTATATTTATTTATTTGACAGCACAAGCAAAAGGAGCAGGAGAAGGATAAGCAGGCACCCCTTTAACCAGGGAGCCAGATGCAGGGCTTACTACCAGGGGCCTGGGATCATGAGCAGAGCCTAAGGCAGAATTTAAACTGACTTAGCCACCCAGATTCCCCAAAGACAATTTTTTTAATACCATATTAAATACAGAAATCAGTAAAATAGGGCAAAATTTGTGCTAAAAAAATAATCCTATCCCTTTGGGCCCACCCATTTCCTTCATATATGGGCCTGCACATAGATAAAATTTATGTTTTTGAATAAAGATGCAAAGTATGCAAAAACCTTTAAACTGATGCAAACAAAAACAAAAAAGGAGAACCAAGGCAGAGGAAGCTGTTTAAACTTTCCTTGACCTGTTGGAATGGTAGTAACAGAGAACTTTATGAGGGAATCTGTAGGGAAGGAGGACAAACAAGTTCTTCACTTAATAAAAAGTAAAAAAAAAAAAAAAACACAATACAAAACTTTAAAATCAATCTCTATTTGTAGACAAGTTCTTCAAAACCAGTAGCTGGCACTCCTGCAACAAAGAGGGAGAAAAGTTCCTGGATTATCTCAACAATCAGGTCCTTTTCCTCTGCTGAGCCACTGGGGGTTTCTGGACTGTACTTCATTGGGTCTCCAGTGCAGCAGCTGGGCAGGCTGACCAAGCTGACCAATCCGCTCCTTTCTGATGTTGGGCTCCTGTGGGTTGCCCCAGCTTCCACCTCCTCCCTCGCTGCCCTCTCCCGCCTGGCCCTGGCCCGCCACCTGCTCCACCCAGAGGCCAGCCCCATCTCTGTGGCAGCAGAAGCTCTGTCCCTGGCCCTGGAGGCCTGGTCCTCCTGGCCTTCAGTGGAGGGTCTCCTGCCACCACCATCACCCCCCCGCCCGCCAAGCCTCTCCTGCTCTCCTGCGTCCTCGCTGCTCTTCCTGAAGAAGCCTCTCCACCAGAAAGACTTCTGAAAGGAAAAGTGCTTCTTCTTGTTTCTTGGGTTCTCTCGCTGCTGGGTTAGTGAAGGATTGGTCCCTGGCCTTTAGGGGAGACATCCAGCAGGTGACCAGGGCAGCCTCCTTGTCAGCGGCGGCAGCCTACCCCATCTTGGCAGCATCCCCCCCTCCCTTCTCCGCGAGATAGCCTGACTTCAGGGGTAACAGCAGAAGCTCTTCCTTCTGGGCCATGGGTGGGAGGCTGCCCTGCTCCCAGCAGCCAGGGGCTCCTCCAGGTCTGGACCCCAGCACGGCCATTGACCTGCAGCTCTTACTCTGGAGCCTGGCTCGCTGGGGCGGGAGAGGTGGAGCCTTTACCTGCAGATGATGGGACTGGTGGGGAAATGGAAGGGGTGCATGACAGCACCAGGAATAACGGGACACTGGAAATAACGGGGAGTCTTAGGGTTTTTTTTTTTGTTGTTGTTGTTGTTGTTGTTGTTGTTGTTGTTGTTTTAAATAAACATTCTTAGGATGTATTTTGTGAGGCAGATTTACAACACTACAGTCTTGATTAAGAAGGAAAGGGGGGAAAAACACAAAAATCCAATACCCACATTTTCTAAAAGATCATAGTCTTAGGAATTAATTTAAACCATAGGAACTTTTCACTTATCTCATCTTAGCTATACCAGTCAGTGATAATATGTCTTTTTCAAATTCAATTATTTTACTAAAATAACTTGGTTTGGACAAATTCTCACATTTGCAGGTCCATTACCATTCATAGATGTGTTATGTATTTTGTCAGAGAATTATAATTATTTAGTGACCATATTTATATGAATATAGTATTAAGTGTAGACCTTAGTTTATTTTACCATAAATAGAGAAAAGAAGTACATTGATGATTGTAGATGTCAGCCATTGATTAATATCAATTCCACTATATTTACTACCATTTTACAGTAGAATACAAGATACAACAACAATTCTTTCAAGAATTCTATAATATTTTGTCTAAGGCTTAAAGAGAGCTTCTTTTTTTTTAAACACACAAGTATGTAAACATTTATTTGCTTTTTAACATTTATATATCTATATGAAAATATGAAATATATAAAATCTATAAAATATGTATATTTTAATAGACTTTAGTAAAATAAGGTTTTCCTTTGGCCATTGTTAATTAAATGCTTAAATCTATCAATTGTTGGGGTGCCTGGGTGGCTCAGTGGGTTAGGCCTCTGCCTTCAGCCTGGCTCATAATCTCAGGGTCCTGAGATAGAGCCCTGAGTTGGGCTCTCTGCTCAGCGAAGAGCCTGCTTCTCCCTCTCTCTCTATGCTTGCCTCTCTGCCTATTTGTGATCTCTCTCTGTCAAATAAATAAATAAATTCTTTTAAAAATCTATCAATTGTTAATTCTAATATTTTATTAAATGGTTTATTAATTCTAATAAAAATTATCTTAAGCATTTAAATGATAAGTAACAATAAAAATACCCATAAGATATGTACCCTTTGTTATTGTGCATAGTTACAAACTTACTGGTTTCTCACGCTGATATCGGTCCTCCCATCATCCTATCAATGAAGTCATTTTTCTGAATAAACTATTTTTCTTACCACTGTGTATACTTTTCTCTCATCTCTGCTCTTGCCATTTTAGAGAACTCCATAAAGACTAAACAAGAATCATGATCTGGGGACATCTTTGGAGATTAAGGAGAATACTTGGTGTTTTATGAGTATATTCACTCATAAACTCAATGTGAGAAGTGAGTACAATTCTCATGTCTCTTTCACTGAGATATGAGTAACATTAAAATAACAATTGCTTATCATATCTATAGGAAAAATTTAGAAACAAGTTCTGATAATTTGTGTAGCTGTTTTAATAGTTGAGTTACATTTATTCAGAGGGTAAACAAATACATTTATTCAGATTTTGAATATTGCATCTCTCATGTATAACTTTTTTCTTTATTTTGGCTATTAATTCCCTATTGAATATATCATTTGCAAATATCTTCTCCCAATCAGAAGTTATGTTGATTGTTACCTTGCTGTGCAGAAGCTTTTTATCTTGAGAAACAATAGTTCATTTTTGCTTTTGTTTCCCTTGCCTTTAAAGACCTGTGTTGCAGGAAGTTACTGTGGCTGAGGTTGAAGTGGTTGCTGCCTGGGGTTCTCTTCTAGGATTTTGAAAGATTCCTCTCTCTCATTGAGGTATTTCATCTATTTTGGATTTTTTGTTAGATGTGGTATAAGAGAATGGACCAGTGTCATCCTTTTGCATGTGACTGTTCAATTTTCCCAGCATCATTTATCAAAGACATTGCCTTTTTTTCCATTGGATATTCTTTCCTGCTTTATTCAAGATCAGTTGGCTATAGAGTCAAAGGTGTTTTTTTTTTTTTTTTTTCTGGGCTCTCTATTCTATTCCATTGAGCGATATGTCTGTTTTTGTGTCACTACCATGCTGTCTTAATGAACATAGCTTTGTAAACTTGCTTCCAAACAGGAATTGTGATGCCCCAAGCTTTGGTTTTCTTTTTCAATAATCCCCTGGCAATTAGGGGTTTTTCTGGCTACATACAAATTTTAGGATTGTTTGTTTTAGCTCTGGGAAGAATATCAAGGTTATTTTGATAGGGATTGCATTGAATGTATAGATTGATCTGGGCAGCTTAGACATTTTCACAATGATTTTTCTTCCAATCTATGAGCATAGAAGTTTTTCCATCTTTTTGTGTCTTCCTCAGTTTCCTTCATAAGTGTTCTGTAGTTTCTATAGTAGAGATCCTTGACCTCTTTGATTAGGTTTATTAATAGGTATCTTATGGATTTGAATGCTATAGTAAATGGAATTGAAGCCTTACTTTCTCTTTCTCCATTCAGATTGTTAGTATATAGAAAAGCAACTGATTTATGTGCATTCATTTTGAGCCCTTCATGTTGCTGAATTGCTGTAAGAGTTCAAGGAATTTAGGGGTGGAGTCTTTTGGGTTTTCCTCATAAAGTATATTGTCATATGCAAAGAGAGAGTTTGACTTTTTTGCTAATTTGAATCCATTTCCTTTTTGTTGTACAAATGCCGAGGCTAGGACTTCTAATACTCTGTTGAACAAAAGTGGTGAGAATGGACATCCCTGTCATGTTCCCGAACCAAAGGGTAAAGGTCTCAGATCTTTCCCTTTGAGAATGACATTTGCTGTGGGTTTTTCAGAGATGGCTTTAATGAAACATGTGCCTTCTAACCCTGTATTTTGAGGAGTTTTCATCTGGAAAGGATGTTGTATTTTGCCAAATGATTTTTCTGCATCAGTTGAGAGGATGATATGGTTCTTGTCATTCTTCTGTTAATATGATCACATCAATGCACTTGTCAATGTTAAACCTTCCTTGCATCCCAGGAATTGATCTCCTTTCATCATGAATAGCTCTTTTAACATTCCCTGGGATCTTATTGGCTAGTATCTTGTTGAGTATTTTGGCATTCCTGTTCATCAAGTTTATTGGTCTGTAATTCTCCTTTCCAATGGGATCTTTGTCTGCTTTTTGAATCAAGCTAATGGTTGCTTCATAAAATGAGTTTGGACACTATCCATCCATTTCTTTCTTTCTTTTTCTTTTTTCTTTCTTTTTTTCTTCTTTCTTTGCACTGTCAATGCAGACCTCCTATAGTTTTTGTTATTAATTTTAAAAATATTAACATATTAAATAATTTAGCATTTAATCAAATCAATATGAAATATTATTGACAAAATAAATGCATCTTACTTTTCCACTTTTACTCATGTAAATTCATGCCCAATCCCATTTTCATTTTCATTCTTCTGTGGCAGTTGGCTAAGCTATATGTCTACATGCTGTGGCGAGTCCCTGACATTGGACCCTCAGAGCAAATACCAGATTGCTCTACCCTTAACTACAGATACCAGTTTCTGAATTTCCTGAAAATGCAGAGAACTGTTGAGCAGGGAAAACACATACACTAATCTCAACCCCTTTTGAGTATGTGCTTGGAATGTGTTCCTTTCTCTTTCCCTCCCTGAGTCTATCAAATCCTCGCCATTCCCAAAGACATCACTTAGGTACCCACTTCCTTCTCACAGCATTTTAAGGTATGGTATTTCAGCCCAGGTTTGGTTACCACATGAGCAGCAAGGTAAATGACATGCAGAACACCATAGCTGTGACGAGGGCCTGGGATTGGAGACATGCTTTTATTAGCATCTTGGTGGACAGAATCAAGGAGAAATAATGGCCCTGGAAATTTTCTGCCTATCCCAGAAAGACTTCCCTTGGCTGATAAGGCCATTGGGACTGCTTCCCAGATGATAATTAGCCTTTCATCTGAGTGTCCTCTGTGGTGAGTTCTCTGTCACCTTGGAGCTTATTTGCACCTGCTCTGAAAGATCAGTGATGGGGACCCATGGGGTTCTCTTCAAAGCTGCTTATACCTGACATTTTTTGTTCATAAAGGAATTCTGTCAACATAAGCCTCAATAAATCCTGTGGGTCTTTGGAGTCTTGTCCTCAGCCTGGTTCCCTGTCATGGTTTCCTCTGCCCAAGGTCTGTGTTGAAAATGCAGTATTTTTCTCCTCATGGACAAAAGACGAAGATGTGCAGAACAGACCCTGAGATCCAGGGGAAAGGATTTCTTATGTTATTTATTCTAAATTTTATGTGTACTTGTATAAGAACATTCATAATACTAAATATTATATATCCTCTGTCCCCATAGTAGTCACTGTCATGATTTTATATGTGTTCCTGAGGTCATATGCAAACTCAACCATCTATGTTCATTTCCCCCCCTAAAGGTGAAGAGAAAATGACAGGCTCGAAATCATCAAGGGGGCAAATCAGTCATTAGGTTTTCACTTTTTTCTTCTACTTACCATCACAAAGATAAAATAGTACAAAAAACAAAAATCACATTATGCTATAGGGTCAATATTGTGTTTTTAAAAAGCAAAACAATATTTTGTAAGTTTTTACCAACTAGCTGTTGAAGATTGAGAACATGATTTTGCCTTTTAGATACTTGGCTTTATCTTCTTTAACCCTCTGGCCTTGGGTGAGAGGATTAGTTGTCTGCCCATTGACACTTGAGATCTTGCTGTGGTTATTGTGTCATGTGGATTGCTAATAATACTGATGATTAATGTCTGAGAAGAGACTGCATCTGGCAGTGAATGTAAATTTTGCAGCCATTTGTACAGCTAAGGCTTCTGTCTCTCCAGTCCTCTTGTCTCTGGCATGGTTTGCAGTGACTTCATGCGGGTCTTTGCCTCATTCTTTGTGCACTCCACTGCTGGAAACATCAGCCATAAGTAGACTATATTTGGGGGCTGGAAAAGAGAAGGTAAAAGATGAAAAGTCCCTTGAAAGGAATGAAGGTAGTGAGGGGGAACAGTACTCTGTGGAAAGGCTCCTGACACGGGAGAGGAAGTGATGGAAAGTGGACATTTTGATGGGTTTTTTGAATACTGGTGTTGGGGTCCAAAGCCAACAGCCAAGAAATAATTCTTGAGATGGCTTTGGTGCAAAAAGGTAGTTTTATTAAAGTAAGGGGATGGGATTCATGGGCAGGAAAAGCTGCTTTCCCATGATTGTGAGGAGCATCTGATTTGATACCTTGGGGTTGAGGTGGGGTAAAGGGTGGGGGTAAAGGAAAGAGGTTTCAAATAAAGACTCATAGGATCCTGGAGGGTTGGCTGTGGTCAAGCTGAGGTGGGTTTTCCCTCTAGAAAGTCACTAACAGACTTGGGAGCTTCATGAAGGAGCATGATATTCTGACTGCCTCAAGTATGTTAATGGACTGCATGTTAGAAGGACATTTAATTTTATCTACATTTCCTTCTGCCTTTTTTTCCCACATCAATTTCCTGTTGGGTTTTGTTTTCTGCTTCTGGAGTCCTGGGTTTGAAAAGTTTGAACAGGTGTCCTTTTTCTAGCAGCTATCAGAGAGCACCACAGCAAGTCAGGGCCCCTGAGTTGGATTCTGCAGGACAGAATTGGCCAGATAACCCCAGCTGAGGGAGGCACCCCACAGATGCCAGCTTCAGAGCCACACCCTGGAGTCCTGTACATCCCCTACCACAAATAATTGTGAAAAGGTACTCTGTGTAGGTGCTTAGAAATAACGGTCAGGGTAAAGAATGATTTCTTTGCACCACTGAATGAACAGAAGCTTCAGCCTCAGTAGTGAAGCTCCAAGGGCATGAGAAATCACAGGAATGAAAAACACTTATCAGAATATTACAGAAATGTCCTAAATAAGTAAATCTATAGACACAGAAAGTAGCTGATTGCTTAGGGCCGGGGGTGGAATGTAGGATATGGGTGATGCCTGGGGCTGTGGGTGTGTGTACATGTGTGGTAGAATAGGGGTTTGGGGGTAACTCCCAGGGCTGGGGGTCTGTGTAATGGAATGGAGGCTTGGGGGTGATGTCCAGGGCTGGAGTTTTGTGTGGTAGAATGGAGGTTTGGGTGTGATGCCTAAATAGGAGTGGATTTTCTTAAAGGTAAAAGATTCTGAAATTTCATGATGGATTTACAACTGTGTGAGTATTCTAAAACTCATCAATTCTACATTTTACATGGATAGATTATATGGTATCCAATTACATCTCACTAACACTGTTTTTTTTTAAGATTTTATTTATTTATTTGACAGAGAGAAATCACAAGTAGATGGAGAGGCAGGCAGAGAGAGAGAGGAAAGCAGGCTCTCTGGTGAGCAGAGAGCCTGATGGGGGACTATATCCCAGGACTCTGAGATCATGACCTGAGCCGAAGGCAGCGGCTTAACCCACTGAGCCACCCAGGTGCCCCAACACTATTGTTTTAAGCCTTATTTATAGTTACAATTATATGAGATAGTTATCTCAATACACTTTGCTGCCTCAAGATTTAGTCCTTGATTTTTTAAATAATTTTTTAATGTTTTTATAAACATGTAGTGTATTTTTATCCCCAGGGGGACAGGTCTGTGAATCATCAGGTTTATACATTTCACAGCACTCACCATAGCATATACACTCCCCAAAGTACTTCTTTTTTTTTTTCTCTCATTTTTTTTAATATAATTTTTTATTTTTTATAAACATATATTATTATCCCCAGGGATACAGGTCTGTGAATCACCAGGTTTACACACTTCACAGCACTCACCAAAACACATACCCTCCCCAATGTCCATAATACCACCCCTTTCTCCCAAACCCACTCCCTCCAGCAACCCTCAGTTTGTTTTGTGAGATTAAGAGTCACTTATGGTTTGTCTCCCTCCCAATCCCATCTTCTTTCATTTATTCTTCTCGTACCCACTTAAGCCCCCATGTTGCATCACCACTTCCTCATATCAGGGAGATCATATGATAGGTGTCTTTCTCCAATTGACTTATTTCGTTAAGCATGATATGCTCTAATTCCATCCATGTTGTCACAAATGGCAAGATTTCATTTCTTTTGATGGCTGCATAGTATTCCATTGTGTATATATACCACATCTTCTTGATCCATTCATCTGTTGATGGACATCTAGGTTCTTTCCATAATTTGGCTATTGTGGACATTGCTGCTATAAACATTCGGGTACACGTGCCCCTTTGGATCACTATGTTTGTATCTTTAGGGTAAATACCCAATAGTGCAATTGCTGGGTCAAAGGGCAGTTCTATTTTCAACATTTTGAGGAACCTCCATGCTGTTTCTCCAGAGAGGTTGCACCAGCTTGCATTCATTGCATTCCCACCAACAGTGTAGGAGGGTTCCCCTTTCTCCGCATCCTCACCAGCATCTGTCATTTCCTGACTTGTTAATTTTAGCCATTCTGACTGGTGTGAGGTGATATCGCATTGTGGTTTTGATTTGTATTTCCTTGATGCTGAGTGATATGGAACACTTTTTCATGTGTCTGTTGGCCATGTGGATGTCTTCTTTGCAGTAATGTCTGTTCATGTCATCTGCCCATTTCTGGATTGGATTATTTGTTCTCTGGGTGTTGAGTTTGCTAAGTTCTTTATAGATTCTGGATACTAGTCCTTTATCTGATATGTCGTTTGCAAATATCTTCTCCCATTCTGTCAGTTGTCTTTTGATTTTGTTAACTGTTTCCTTTGCTGTGCAAAAGCTTTTGATCTTGATGAAATCCCAATAGTTTATTTTTTCCCTTGCTTCCCTTGCCTTTTGCGTTGTTCCTAGGAAGATGTTGCTGCGGCAGAGGTCGAAGAGGTTGCTGCCTGTGTTCTCCTCAAGGATTTTGATGGATTCCTTTCGCACATTGAGGTCCTTCATCCATTTTGAGTCTATTTTTGTGTGTGGTGTAAGGAAATGGTCCAATTTCATTTTTCTGCATGTGGCTGTCCAATTTTCCCAGCACCATTTATTGAAGAGGCTGTCTATTTTCCATTGGACATTCTTTCCTGCTTTGTCCGAAGATTAGTTGAACATAGAGTTGAGAGTCTATTTCTGGGCTCTCTATTCTGTTCCATTGATTTATGGGTCTGTTTTTGTGCCAGTACCATGCTGTCTTGATGATGACAGCTTTGTAATAGAGCTTGAAGTCCGGGATTGTGATGCCATTAACGTTGGCTTTCTTTTTCAATATCCCTTTAGCTATTCGAGGTCTTTTCTGGTTCCATATAAATTTTAGAATTATTTGTTCCATTTCTTTGAAAAAGATGGATGGTACTTTGATAGGAATTGCATTAAATGTGTAGATTGCTTTAGGTAGCATAGACATTTTCACAATATTTATTCTTCCAATCCAGGAGCATGGAACATTTTTCCATTTCTTTGTGTCTTCCTCAATTTCTTTCATGAGTACTTTATAGTTTTCTGAGTATAGATTCTGTGTCTCTTTGGTTAGGTTTATTCCTAGGTATCTTATGGTTTTGGGTGCTTTTGTAAATGGGATTAACTCCTTAATTTCCCTTTCTTCTGTCTTGCTGTTGGTGTAGAGAAATGCAACTGATTTCTGTGCATTGATTTTATATCCTGACACTTTACTGAATTCCTGTATAAGTTCTAGCAGTTTTGGTGTGGAGTCTTTTGGGTTTTCCACATATAGTATCAGATCATCTGTGAAGAGTGATAATTTGACTTCTTCTTTGCCGATTTGGATGCCTTTAATTTCCTTTTGTTGTCTGATTGCTGAGGCTAGGACCTCTAGTACTATGTTGAATAGCAGTGGTGATAATGGACATCCCTGCCGTGTTCCTGACCTTAGCGGAAAAGCTTTCAGTTTTTCTCCATTGAGAATGATATTTGCGGTGGGTTTTTCATAGATGGCTTTGATGATATTGAGGTATGTGCCCTCTATCCCTACACTTTGAAGAGTTTTGATCAGGAAGGGATGGTGTACTTTGACAAATGCTTTTTCAGCATCTATTGAGAGTATCATATGGTTCTTGTTCTTTCTTTTATTGATGTGTTGTATCACATTGACTGATTTGCGGATGTTGAACCAACCTTGCAGCCCTGGAATAAATCCCACTTGGTCGTGGTGAATAATCTTTTTAATGTACTGTTGAATCCTATTGGCTAGTATTTTGCTGAGTATTTTCGCATCTGTGTTCATCAAGGATATTGGTCTATAGCTCTCTTTTTTGGTGGGATCCTTGTCTGGTTTTGGGATCAAGGTAATGCTGGCCTCATAAAATGACTTTGGAAGTTTTCCTTCCATTTCTATTTTTTGGAACAGTTTCAGGAGAATAGGAATTAGTTCTTCTTTAAATGTTTGGTAGAATTCCCCCGGGAAGCCGTCTGGCCCTGGGCATTTGTTTGTTTGGAGATTTTTAATGACTGTTTCAATCTCCTTACTGGTTATGGGTCTGTTCAGGCTTTCTATTTCTTCCTGGTTCAGTTGTGGTAGTTTATATGTTTCTAGGAATGCATCCATTTCTTCTATATTGTCAAATTTATTGGCGTAGAGTTGCTCATAGTATGTTGTTATAATAGTTTGTATTTCTATGGTGTTAGTTGTGATCTCTCCTCTTTCATTCATGATTTTATTTATTTGGGTCCTTTCTCTTTTCTTTTTGATAAGTCGGGCCAGGGGTTTATCAATTTTATTAATTCTTTCAAAGAACCAGCTCCTACTTTCGTTGATTTGTTCTATTGTTTTTTTGGTTTCTATTTCAATGATTTCTGCTCTGATCTTTATGATTTCTCTTCTTCTGCTAGGCTTAAAGTTTCTTTCTTGTTCTTTCTCCAGCTCCTTTAGGTGTAGGGTTAGATTGTGTACCTGAGACCTTTCTTGTTTCTTGAGAAAGGCTTGTACCCCTATATAATTTCCTCTCAGGACTGCCTTTGTTGTGTCCCACAGATTTTGAACCATTGTATTTTCATTATCATTTGTTTCCATGATTTTTTTCAATTCTTCTTTAATTTCCCGGTTGACCCATTCATTCTTTAGAAGGATGCTGTTTAGTCTCCATGTATTTGGGTTCTTTTCAAACTTCCTTTTGTGGTTGAGTTCTAGCTTTAGAGCATTGTGGTCTGAAAATATGCAGGGAATGATCCCAATCTTTTGATACCGGTTGAGTCCTGATTTAGGACCGAGGATGTGATCTATTCTGGAGAATGTTCCATGTGCACTAGAGAAGAATGTGTATTCTGTTGCTTTGGGATGAAATGTTCTGAATATATCTGTGATGTCCATCTGGTCCAGTGTGTCGTTTAAGGCCTTTATTTCCTTGCTGATCTTTTGCTTGGATGATCTGTCCATTTCAGTGAGGGTAGTGTTAAAGTCCCCTACTATTATTGTATTATTGTTGATGTGTTTCTTTGATTTTGTTATTAATTGGTTTATATAGTTGGCTGCTCCCACGTTGGGGGCATAGATATTTAAAATTGTTAAATCTTCTTGTTGGACAGGCCCTTTGAGTATGATATAGTGTCCTTCCTCATCTCTTATTATAGTCTTTGGCTTAAAATCTAATTGATCTGATATAAGGATTGCCACTCCTTCTTTCTTCTGATGTCCATTAGCATGGTAAATTCTTTTCCACCCACTCACTTTAAATCTGGAGGTGTCTTCGGGCTTAAAATGAGTTTCTTGGAGGCAACATATAAATGCGTTTTGTTTTTTTATCCATTCTGATACCCTGTGTCTTTGACAGGGGCATTTAGCCCATTCACATTCAGGGCAACTATTGAGAGATATGAATTTAGTGCCATTGTATTGCCTGTAAGGTCACTGTTACTGTATATGGTCTCTGTTCCTTTCTGATCTACCACTTGTAGGCTCTCTCTTTGCTTAGAGGACCCCTTTCAAGATTTCCTGTAGACCTGGTTTGGTGTTGGCAAATTCTTTCAGTTGTTGTTTGTCCTTAAAGCTTTTAATCTCTCCTTCTATTTTCAATGATAGCCTAGCTGGATATAGTATTCTGGGCTGCATGTTTTTCTCATTTAGTGCTCTGAAAATATCATGCCAGCTCTTTCTGGCCTGCCAGGTCTCTGTGGATAAGTCAGCTGCCAATCTAATATTTTTACCATTGTATGTTACAGACTTTTTTTCCCGGGCTGCTTTCAGGATTTTCTCTTTGTCACTGAGACTTGTAAATTTTACTATTAGGTGACGGGGTGTGGGCCTATTCTTATTGATTTTGAGGGGCATTCTCTGAACCTCCTGAATTTTGATGCTCGTTCCCTTTGCCATATTGGGGAAATTCTCCCCAATAATTCTCTCCAGTATACCTTCTGCTCCCCTCTCTCTTTCTTCTTCTTCTGGAATCCCAATTATTCTAATGTTGTTTCGTCTTATGGTGTCACTTATCTCTCGAATTCTCCCCTCGTGGTCCAGTAGGTGTTTGTCCCTCTTTTGCTCAGCTTCTTTATTCTCTGTCATTTGGTCTTCTATATCACTAATTCTTTCTTCTGCCTCATTTATCCTATCAGTGAGAGCCTCCATTTTTGATTGCACCTCATTAATAGCTTTTTTGATTTCAACTTGGTTAGATTTTAGTTCTTTTATTTCTCCAGAAAGGGCTTTTATATCTTTCAAGAGGGTTTTTCTAATATCTTCCATGCCTTTTTCGAGCCCGGCTAGAACCTTGAGAATTGTCATTCTGAACTCTAGATCTGACATATTACCAATGTCTGTATTGATTAGGTCCCTAGCCTTCGGTACTGCCTTTTGTTCTTTTTTTTGTTTTGAATTTTTCCGTCTTGTCATTTTGTCCAGATAAGAGTATATGAAGGGGTAAGTAAAATACTAAAAGGGTGTCAACAACCCCAGGAAAATATGCTTTAACCAAATTAGAAGAGATCCAAAATCGTGAGGGGGGAGAAAGGGGATAAAAAGAGGTTCAAAAAGGAAGAAAGAAAAAAAAAGAAAAAAAAAGAAAAGAATTTAAAAAAAAAGAAAACACCTAAGAAAAATATAAAAAAGAAAAAAATATATGTATTAGATAAACTAGTAAAGAATCGTTAAAAAAGAAAAAGGTAACAGTTAAAAAAATATATTTTACCCGAAGGCGAGAAAAAAAAAAACAAAAAATGAAAAAGAAAAAAATTAAATTAACTGCAAGACTAAAAAAAATCACAGGGAAAAAGCCATGAGTTCTGTGCTTTGCTTTCCCCTCCTCTGGAATTCTGCTGCTCTCCTTGGTATTGAAACCGCACTCCTTGGTAGGTGAACTTGGTCTCGGCTGGATTTCTTGTTGATCTTCTGCGGGAGGGGCCTGTTTTAGTGATTCTCAAGTGTCTTTGCCCCAGGCGGAATTACACCGCCCTTACCCCGGGCCAGGGTGAGTAATCCGCTCGGGTTTGCTTTCAGGAGCTTTTGTTCCCTGAGCGCTTTCCGTAGAGTTCCGGAGGACGAGAATACAAATGGCGGCCTCCTGGTCTCCGGCCCGGAGGAGCCGAGAGCCCAGGGCCCCACTCCTCAGTGCGCCCTCAGAGAACAGCACCCAGTTACTCCCATCTGCCTGACCTCCAGCCGCGCTCCGAGCTCACCGAGCCTGCGACTGGTTCAAGGTAACACCGAGCTGCGAGCTTACTGTTGGCTCTGTCTCTGTAGCCGGCTTTCCCATTCCAATACCCGCAAGCTCTGCGACACTCAGACACCCCCGATCCTTCTGTGACCCTGCGGGACCTGAGGCCACGCTGACCCCGTGTGGGCTTTGCCCCGGGTAGCCTCTGGAGCAATGTCCCTCAGCGGAACAGACTTTTAAAAGTCCTGATTTTGTGCGCGGTTGCTCTGCCGCTTGCTGGGAGCCGGCCCCTCCCCCTGGGGTCTATCTTCCCGTCGCTTTGGATTCACTTCTCCGCTGGTCCTACCTTTCAGAAAGTGGTTGTTTTTCTGTTTCCAGATTTGCTGTTCTTCTCTTCGATCTGCCGATGGATTTTCAGGTGTTTGCAATCTTTAGATAAGCTATCTAGCTGATCTCCGGCTAGCTGAAGTAGTCTCGGCCTGCTACTTCTCCGTCGTCTTGACTCCTCTATCCCCCAAAGTACTTCTTGATTTTTGTATGTAGTTTTATCCCTTTTTAAATTGGATATGACATGGTAGCTTGGTTGTGATGTTTTTGCAACAGTAGAAATTGTTCTTCAAGCCCCTGTATTTCCCTGATGTGGGTGAGGACACTTAGTGGTGGGACAGCTGATAGAGCATGGAAGAGGGTGACCACGACTTGTGTCATGGAGATTTGGGGATCAATGGGGCAGATGCATTAACAAGGATGTTTTTAGTCCTTCCTCTGCCTTATCTTTCTGTCCAAGCTTGACATTTTATGAAGTCTACACTCCATGGCATTGGTCCCACTTTCCTACTCTGCTTTTGATTCTCTGTGCTATCTTTGCTCCCTTTTCTTCCTCTTGGGGCACCTCAGGAAAGCAGCAGTGGAACCCCATGGGCAGGAAGACTGTGAATTCAGCAGAATTCTGCTGCTCTGGTATTGATATAGGAGGCAAGATTATATTTTATTATTTTATTTTACTTGTTTTTAACATCTTAATTTAATTTTATTTTTTACCAGTTTTCCAAGATTTATTCTTTATACACCACACCCATGAGATAACATTTTAAGTGGGAACTTAAAGTGATTCTGAGGAAAGGACACCATTGTCCTCCTTTGAGAAAATTAGCTCAGTGGGAGTGGTGGACATGTCCCCAGTGAGTTGCTTATTTGCTGTGCAATCTTGACTCATCTAAATCACACTCTCTGATACTCTTTAAACATGTAAAAAGTAGATGCAAAGATATATATTTTTAGTAATTTTTTAAAGATGTTTGTAAAGCTCCAGTCTTGAACAATAATATAGGAGGTGTTCAATAACTGGCTTCTTTCCTAATTTCTGTTTCCATGGGTTTCATATTTACTTCCTTTTCTTCTTGTTTCATATACAACATGGAAGTACTGTGTTAAGTATAGGAACCAGGATTAACTTGTGATATGGCTATCATCAACGGCAGGAATCAGGATTTTCCTGTGAAGTGGCTATCATTGTCAGCATGAATCAGGTTTAGTCTGTAAGGTGGCCATCATCACCAGCATGAATCAGGATTAGCCTGTGGGTGACTATAGTTACCAGCATGAATCAGTCTCAGCCTGTAGTTGGCTATCATTGCCAGCATAAATCAGGATTATTCTGTGAGGCAGCTGTCATCACCAGCATGTTTCATAAATGAACTGAGCCCTAGTCAGCAATGTGTCTTTGATCTTTGCCACTGGAACCTGACCAGCCAAACTCTTCATTCATTTGTTCAGGTGACAAGAGTTTGTACATGCTCTAAAGGCAAAACAATAAGCCTCTACCATCACAGAACATTCTGTGGGGAGGAACAAACATTAAGAACAATTGGAAAGAAAACTAATCAAAGGTGGTAAATGGCATGGTGAGAGAAGAAGATGGGGACACTCTCCCCACAGCTTTATTGAGGACTGATTGACAAACATTGTGTATACATATGGTGCACAGCCTGATGTTCATATATATATATATATGAAATATATATATACTGTTTGTATGTATACTGTTTTTATAATTTAGATAGACATACTTTTTTTAAAATGTAACTTAATTTTTCAGTGTTCCAAGATTCATTATTTATGCACCACACCCAATGATCCATACAATACATGGTAGACACTGTTTTTTTTTTTTTAAGATCTTATTTATTTGACAGAGAGTGATTAGAAGTAGGCAGAGCAGAGGCAGAGAGAGAGGGGGAAGCAGGCTCCCCGCTGAGCAGAGAGCCCGATGTGGGGCTCAATCCCAGGATCCTGAGATCATGACCTGAGCTGAAGGCAGAGGCTTAACCCACTGAGCCACCCTGGTGCCCCGGTAGACACTGTTTTAAAGGAGAATAAGAAGCCTAGGAGATTTTCCTTACCAGATGTTATACCTTCCATAATGCCACAGCCTCTAAAACCTCATGATCACAGGTTCGAGCCTCCAGAGAGAGATTGTAAACAATGGGGTCGTAATGTTCAGCATGGTGACTATAGTTCCCAAGACTGGACTGCATCTTTGAAAGTCCTGAGATGAGTAGAGTTAAAAGTGCTCATCCCAAGGGAAAAAAAACAAAAACAAAAAAAAAAACTAACTCTGTGTGGTGCTGGAACGTTAACTAATCTTATTGTAATCATTTTGAAATATATACATATGTCAAATGATTATGTGATGTGGTATACCTAAAGTTATACAATGGATGCTATATATTAATTCTGTCTTAATAAAACCAGGAAAAAAACAATGCCCTGGTGATATTGGTGCAAATAGACCAGTGAAACCAAATAGAAGTTGACCAATTTCCTGGGTAACTGGAAGTAGAATTGTCATCAGTGTAGGACGAGTAGGTAGAGATGAAGGAGACCAGGGGTTTGCATTAAGTTAGGGCAGTGTTCTGCTCAGACATGGGGCATTTTCCCAGGCTGCAACAGGCCATGACAGACATCCAGTGCCTGTTCTGAGAGCGGGTCCCACGTGGCTGGAATTTCCATCCTCTTACTCTAATACAAGCAGCAGTGGTCGTAGCTTGTTCTGTTGTCCTTCCACATAAAGCTCATGTTTAAAACACCACTTCTTAGCTTGGTGCTGGAGGAATGCCACATTGCCTTTCTGAACAGGGCTGGCTCCTCCTCCTCCCACCATGGGCCTCTTTAAGTCCTGGTATCTCCCAGAAAATGTTTGCAGCTTATGCTATGTTCATGACTTACATTTCCAGCAAGTGAAGGACACTGGTAAGAACTGGGAACAGCACAGAGTGGTTTGTACCTTTTCTTTTCTTTTTCTTTCTTTTTTTTTTTAAGAAATGCTACTTAATTAAACATTGCAATCTGGAGAGTGGAGAGGGTGGTGCCTCTCAAGTCTGGTATACAGAGCTCGGTGGAGTCCTGGAAGGTGAAAGCCCCACTGTGTATCCTCAGCCTCCCTCTCCAAATACCTCATTCACCTTTAATTGGAGCAATGAAGCAGCCATGAAGGGTAAGCAAGCTGAGTTTGAGGGGAGCATTGGTGACTGCAGGTCAGCCAGGACCTCTGGAGAACATGTGGATCACGGATTTCCTTTAAGTCTGTGCCCACTGGGAGCTGAGCATCAGAATGGAAGAAACCAAGGCCCTCTAGTCTTCTGGATTGCTGGAGTGGAACCAGAGACCACTATGAACCTCTACCTACAGGGGGAACTCTTGTCTCAAAGGGACTGATTTCTTGGAGAACTTTGAGCTCCTGGGATTTACTACAAGCCCTTCAGCTGAGGTGTTGAGCCTTTCCTCAGCAGGAGCATGGTGATGTGCCACTATGGGAGCCTCATGCTTGGATGTGCAGGGATGGAGGTCTGTCTCTTCCCTCTGTCCCCCTGCAACTGCAGCTCTCACACTCCAGGCTCATAAAGCTTGGGTCCCACAGGGACACTCTTCACTTCCCCAGTGGATGGATTTGCCCCCTCTCATGCCTTCTGGTTCTCTTTATTTCAAGTTATTGTGATGGATAAGTTGAGAGTTCTGGAGTCAGTGTCAGTGGTGTAAGAAAAAATGCATATATTCGATCTTTGTCCCTAGTGCTTGACATACAATGTCAAAAACTTCAGATTTCCTGACTGATAAGAGTATCTTTTGTTGTTCATAAAAAGCCTGTTTTAGTCAGACCTGGACTAATGCTAATGTAAGTTATGGTAGGTTTTTCACAGTTTCCAGGGGGCTGGCCCTCCAGAAAGACCAAGCATGGGTTTAGGACATTCAGCTCCATTGTTCCCACCTCTGAGGAGGGGCCAGGGGCCAGAGACTGGACCAGTCACATTGTCAATGAGTTAATCAACCATGCCTGTATAATAAATCCCCTGTATGAACTCTGGGCACCAAGGTTTGGCAGAGCTCTACACACTGATGAGCTGGGAAGGGACAGGGCATAGAAGCTCTGTGTCCCCCACCCTAAAGCTGACCTTGCCCTGTGCATCTCTCCCACTCGGCTGCTTCTGAGTTGTATCCTTTATAAAAAAATGGTCCTTACAAGCATGGCACTTTTCAGTGAGTTCCACTATTCATTGAACTTGAAGGATGTTCTGTGGAAACCCAGAATTGATAGCTTAATCCTTCCAAATTATTGGTGGACCCTTGAACTTGTGGTTCCATGGAACTGAGACCCTTCCACCTGTGGGCTCTGTGGTAACTCGACAGCTTGTGTCTATACTGGATTGGATTGTTGGACACCTAACTGGGGGTGGATGATTGGTCAGCAAGCATGCAGGGCCCCAAGCACTTAACTCACCTTGTTACCATGCACAAATCACTCCATTTTCCTTTTTGTGCAAAAATGCAATTAATAATTTGTCTGTATCAGTTCAATACTTTGAGATTTAAAAGGACAGCTATTGCATTCGGAGTGCTGCCAAGAATGCCATAAGGTCTATTTTCATCTGTTTCTCTTCTCATTATCTTTGAGGGGTAAATGTCAGAAATAAGGTAATGGGTTAAAGACTCAATTTCAGTTTCCCTTCTAGTGGGCAACATGCTCAGGAAATTAGGGGACTTAGTTTGGAGTGGAGTCTCTGGAACACAAACTCCCAGGATAGAAAAATTCATTCTGTGACCATGAATGGGCAAAAGGTATCTGCTTTCCACTTAATGATTTTTTTGTTTAGTTGTATTGAGAATTACCTTAATAGACACATAAGCCTCATTTTAGGAATTATTAGCATTGATTCATGGAGGACAAGAATGTCTCTAGGACTGTGAACTC
This sequence comes from Mustela nivalis, assembly GCF_964662115.1. Taxonomy (NCBI): domain Eukaryota; kingdom Metazoa; phylum Chordata; class Mammalia; order Carnivora; family Mustelidae; genus Mustela; species Mustela nivalis. The sequence continues at coordinate 8,390,421 of NC_139022.1, read as the reverse complement.
ACTTTCATTAAGCATCTTTCTGCTCCCTAAAATGCTGTATATTCTAATTAAGGGGTTGTTAGGTACCGGTCATACCTTTTGGTAATCTAGAGCAGTGATATCAGCATCTAAATAATAAACAGGTGTATCAGTCAGAACATAGCCATGTGACAGAAACTAGACCACTTGTTTCAACTGAAGGAATTTAACATAAAGATTGTGGGGAATTAGAGGTTGGGTCTCTGAAAAGAAAGACAACTCAGAAGTTTATGGGGGGAATGACTTCAGCAAACAGGTAGTGGGCTTTATGAGAATGTGGGTGTTTGGAGGAGGGTCCCAAAAGAGTGCTGCTGGGCTGCTGGTGGTGTGAAGTGCTGGTCCTGCAGGTGTGCAAGTGGAGTCAGCTGCTACCGGCAGGGAGAGGAAACCTCACTGTAGAAGCATCGAAGGACAAAGGGAAGCCAGACAGAGAACATCTTCTCTCCTTTCCAGCCTGGCAGACTGACTGAGGAACTTCCCACAGGATGTATTTACAGGAAGCAGCTGACAGGCAAAATCATTTTTGCTCAAGTCCCAACTTCACATCAAAAAGAGGAGTACAGAGGGGTCAACTTGCTGTCAAAAGAATAGCTTTATAGCTGGCACTGTGATAGTATAGGGCGCGGGTATAAAAAATACATTTGAGAATCAAGTGTGTACCTGTCAAAAGATGATTAAGTGAGGTTTCAGAAGGTGGGAGTAAGTAAATAGGCAACTAGGAGAAATCCTGACAGTTAATTTTAGTTTTTCAAGGAAGGCTTTGTCTATTGTGGGGATGGGAGGTTAAAAGGAAGAAGATGATGAATATATATCACTTCTTTGTCCATTCATCTCTTTGTGGACATTTGGGCTGCTTCCATATCTTGGCTAGTAAATAAAGCTGCAATAATATCTTATTAAATTAATATCAGCCGTGACCAAGAATAAGATCAATTAGTAACAACAGGAATGGACCCAGAGGGTAGTAGGCTAAGAGAAATCATTTAGTCAGAGAAAGGCACTTGTATGTAGAATTTAAGAAACAAAACAAGTAAGCAAGTGGAGAAAAAGAGAGAGACAAACCAAGAAACAGACCTTAACTATGGAGACCAAACTGATGGTTACCAGAGGGGGGTGGGGTGGGAGGATGGGTGAAGAAGGTGAAGGGGATTAAGAAGACATTTGCCATTAAAAACAGACACTTAGACCAGTGAAACAGAGTAGAGAGCCCAGATATGGACCCTCTACTCTATAGTCAAATAATCTTCGACAAAAGAGGAAAAAATATAAAGTGGAAAAGATAGTCTCTTCAATAAATGGTGCTGGGAAAACAGGACAGCTATATGTAGAAGAATGAAACTCAACCCTTCTTTTACACCGCACACAAAGATAAACTCAAAATGGATGAACGACCTCAACATGAGACAAGAATTTATCAGAATCCTAGAGGAGAACATAGGCAGTAACCTCTTTGATATGAGCCACAGCAACTTCTTTCAAGATATGTCTCCAAAGGCAAAGGAAAAAAAAGCTAAGATGAACTTTTGGAACTTCATCAAGATCAAAAGCTTCTGCAGAGCAAAGGAAACAGTCAAGAAAACAAAGAGGCAACCCACGAAATGGGAGAAGATATTTGCAAATGACAGTACAGACAAAAGGTTGATATCCAGGATCTATCAAGAACTCCTCAAACTCAACACACCCAAAACAGACAATCTTTTCAAAAAATGGGCAGAAAATATGAACAGACACTTCTCCAACGAAGACTTATAAATTGCTATCAGACACATGGAAAAATGTTCATCATCACTAGCCATCAGGGAGATTCAAATTAAAACCACATTGAGATACCACCTTACACCAATTAGAATGGCTAAAATTAGCAAGACAGGAAACAACGTGTGTTGGAGAGGATGTGGAGAAAGGGAAACCCTCTTCCACTGTTGGGAAAGCAAGTTGGTGCAGCCACTTTGGAAAACAGTGTGGAGATTCCTCAAGAAATTAAAAATAGAGCTTCCCTATGACCCTGCCATTGCACTACTGGGTATTTACCCCAAAGATACAGATGTAGTGAAAAGAAGGGACATCTGTACCCCAATGTTTATAGCAGAAATGGCCATGGTCTCCAAACTGTGGAAAGAACCAAGATTCCTTTCAATGGACACATGGATAAGGAAGATGTGGTCTATATACACTATGGAGTATTATGCCTCCATCAGAAAGGATGAATACCCAACTTTTGTAGCAACATGGATGGGACTGGAAGAGATTATGCTGAGTGAAATCAGTCAAGCAGAGAGAGTCAATTATCATATGGTTTCACTTATTTGTGGAGCATATCAAATAGCATAGAGGACAAGAGGAGATGGGGAGGAGGATGGAGTTGGGGGAAATTGGAAGGGGAGGTGAACCATGAGAGACTATGGACTCTGAAAAACAATCTGAGGGTTTTGAAGGGGTGGGGTGGGAGGTTGGGGGAAGCAGGTAGTGGGTATTGGAGAGGGCACGAATTGCATGGAGCACTGGGTGTGGTGCAAAAACAATGAATACTGTTACACTGAAAAGAAATTTAAAAAGAAAAAAAAAAAAAAAAGAAAAGAAGACCCTTGTCATGATGAACACTAAGAAATGTATAGAATTGTTGAATCACTATATTGTACAACTTAAACTAACATAATACTATGTTATTATATTTCAATAAAGGATAAATAGAGAAAAAGAAAGATATGATCAAATTCGTGTACTTTACTGATTTTTAAAAATCATCTGATGATTAGGGTGCCTGGGTGGCTCACACAGTGTTCAGTTCATGATCTCATGGTTGTGGGATCAAGCCCTGTGTCAGGCTCTATCCTCTGTGTGGTGTCTGCTTTGGACTCTCTCTCCTTCTCCCTCTGCCTCTCCTCACATTCTCTCTCTCTCTTTGGAATAAATAAATAAACCTTAAAAAAATCTGACAATTGTTAATGATGGAAACATTAAAGATAGCAGTAGTTCTTCAAGAAAAAAGTTGGCATACTTGATTTTATTTTTTATCATGAACTGGGAGTGACAAAATTAGAACTTTTTTTTTTCTGCTAAATAATTAACATCAGAAAGAGGTGCCAAGAAAGTCTAGAGTAAATGTCATTCTCTTTTCCATACATCTCCCAATGATAAAAGACTCTATAACAAGACAGTCTGGTAAGTCAGCTACCTGACAGTTTTACAAACCTGTATTTACTATGTAAGAAACCTTTATTGACTGAAGGCAGATCCTTTATGGGTGTCAGTGAATTTTTTAGAGTATTATTATCAGGTTTTCTTTTTTCTTTCTTTTTTTTTTTAAGATTTTATTTATTTATTTGACAGACAGAGATCACAAGTAGGTAGAGAGGCAGGCTGAAAGAGAGAGAGGAAGAAGCAGGCTCCCTGCCCAGCAGAGAGCCCAATGTGGGACTTGATCCCAGGACCCTGGGATCATGACCTGAGCCGAAGGCAGTGGCTTAACCCACTGAGCCACCCAGGTGCCCCTATTATCAGGTTTTCATGAGGAAGATATTGGCTTTCTTTTTGTTGACTTGAAGAGCTATCTACTCAGGTTGGACACCTTGAGAAGGTGGATACAGGACCATTTTTGACTAGAACATCCAATAAATGACTTGTAAAGATCTTGGCTGGAGTTTCAACCAGTTATCACTTCATCTCTAGTGATCATGCATCTAATTATCACAAGAAACAATTTAAAAGATTTTTTTAGCTAAAAGCAGTAAGTGGTGCAGGGAAGTAGTTAAGTCATTCAAAGAATGCTACCTTTCTTGTAAAAGTAATTTTAAAAAAGGGGAAGTTTCTAGGCTTTTGTAAAAGCCTTGCCCTCTACTGCTGGAAACCTTTTTCTGCTTACTCTCATTTTTTTGTGGCTTGAGCTCAGTGACAAGGAGTATGGTGTGGATGAAGCTGGACAATGACTAATTAATAGAATTAGGAATTTTCACAAATGGAAAATAGAACAGTATAATTATTTTAAGTATTATTAAATGTTTTCCTTTTTTTTTCTTTTTGACATTATTTAAAAAACAATAACATTTTAAATATCCTAGAAATGTCTTTAAGGTAATGTCAATTTTAGCTCTTTCTTAACCTTTGGCCAAGGAATTCAGGGCTTTCTGGCTAACTTCAGTGTGATAAATATTTATCAGGCACTGCTCAATTTCTTGAGTTGGAAACACGATTTTAAACATCTAAGTCAGGGATAGAATTTGCCAAATGTAATTGAGTCTATTCTTCTTAAAGAATAAAAATGGCTTTCTGTTGTCATTGTTGCACAAAGTCTAAGTTACTATGGGTGAAAATGCAGCACCTGTGGGGTTCAGTCCAGGTGTGAAGACAATCCACTGTGGATGTGAAGCTGGCACGTTTCAGCCTTGTACCACTAGCCCTATGGGCAACACGAAGCTGTGCATAGTCTGTCTGAAAGCCTCCCGTAGCTCCTGCAGCTAAGTGATTGTCTGGTAGCCTTTGCATTTAATAAACTGGCAGGAGACTTTTTCTATCTAAATACTATGTGATAGATAATTTTAGCTAGCCATATATTGTGTGCACGAGGTTCATAAAGATTTTTCAATCATTCCTTTCCATTTATCAACTGAAATTTTGTTTCATATGTGATTTTTTTTTTACACTGGTGGCGATTCATCATGGAGCATATAAAAATTAATTTGACTCACCCCCTCAAAAAAAATCTCATTATATTCACAGTACAGAGCAATAGATTTCCAAAGTTTTCATAGCAAAGTGATACTTTTAGAAAAGTACCTGAAAAGCACTCACCTTATCCTGTTTTCTTCATGAGTATTTCTAAGATTTTTCCACAAAGTATTCAGAAAAGCAGAGGACAGTGAATTTCAGAAACCTTACCATAATATAGAAGAGTGCATCAAAGCACACAAAGTATTTGAAACTTAGGTTTTTATGATAAAAATTTACCTACATTTTTTCTATCTATTCTCTCAGTTTATTATAATGGAAGCATGCTTTCATTTAATTATCAGTTCAATTATTTAAATATCTTCTCAAGCATCAAATAACATTGATGTTTCTGGAAAATTCATCATGTTTACCTTGTGCTTTTATGTAACTCTGATGTAGAATATTCTGGGGTCTCTGGTGTTCCAGATGCATGCCAAACCATCCCCAAACTCAGTAGCTTGGGATAACTCACCATTTTGCACATTGGGAATTTGGGCAGAGCTCAGCTGTAAAGTTCTTTGATTCTATGCTGTGTCTTCTGAGGTCACTGTGTCGTATTGAACTAGTGGGCAGGAGGGGCTCAGAGAGCCCCACTCAGGTGTGGTAGAATTGGTTGGAAGCCTGACAGAGGAAGGATGGAAGGTGATAATGTCTGCCCACAGTCTTCCTAGCACGGCTACCTAACAGCAGTTAAGCTTTCTACCTGGTAACTACAGACCCAGACAGACTGTGTTAACTGCACACTAACAGATTTCCTTTGATCTTGCCTTGGAAGGTCTAAAATATCACTTTTACCTCGTTTTAATAAGAAGTACTTTGAGATCATCTTTAAGCTAGCACACCTGTTTTGAGAAATATAGTCTTCAGTCCTCTCAAATGTGTTCTAAAATTAGGTCACATCCATACATAGCTGTATGTGTGGACTGACATTTTTGCATCCATGACAGATTGCTCTCATTGAATTGTGTCCTGGACCTGTGCCATTAGGAAAAGTCAGGAGAGAAAGTTCTTATGCATCATTATGCATGTCACTAAAGTAGTTCTAAAGGGCTTAGTTATTGCCTGGGGAGGGCAACCCAGGGGAAAATTTCTTTGTGGTTGTGAAAATGGGAAGAGTCATGATTCTTCTACATTTCTTAAATCAAATGCTATAGCTTTGCAATCTTTATTTTCTTTTTGCCTTTACTATCAAGAAAACTTCTTCAATTTTCCTTTTGTCCTAATTATATGGTTGTTTTGTTGTTGTTGTTGTTATTATTATTATATTTATTTTCTCTGCCAGGTTATGTTAGTATCTGGGATATGTATGACAGCAGGATAAAAATGAATAAGTTAAATATAACTAAATACAAAACAAAATATTTAAAATACTTTGTGTGCTTTGATGCACTGGTAAGATTTCTGAAATTCACTGTCCTCTGCTTTTCTGAACACTTTGTGGAAAAAGCTGAGAAATACTCATGAAGAAAACATAATAAGGTGTGTACTTTTCAGGTACTTTTCTAAAAGTATCACTTTGCCAGGAAAACTTTGACAAAAATGCAAATACAGAGTCCTAGTATTGTGGCTGTGTTCTACTAAAGGAGGCGGTCAGTATGGACGTTAGTACTGGTCTCAGTTCCAACAGTTACTGGAACAACCATGAACACGTTACCACTCCAATAACCAAATTCTTACATGACAATGGAAAAATATGGAAATTGGAAATATGGAAATATGGACAATGGAAAAAATTACCTCCTGGGGATATTTTAAACAAGATATCATACATAAATACACTTAATCTAGTACCTGCATCTTCAAAGCCTTCTACAAATGTTGGCTGTCACGATGACTTTGCACTTATTATTTAAACTTATAGTGTCCTTAAATTTGACTGTATTTATATCTTCTATTCTCAACTAGACATTGTTTGTTTAGGTATTATGCTATTTTGTTTTATACCCATAAATCTAATATAGAGTCTTATGCATCCATAATAAATATGCTTATTTCTGGCCATTGAGGGGAACTTCCTATATGAGAAGACAGACTTTGGGTGGGCGGAAGCATCATCTAAAGTTACAGGAAGAGAAAAGTAATCTTCACTTTTAGAATTTTAAAAAAGTCACATAAAATTTATGGAATTTAAAAATATGGAGACAACCTTACCTCAGTCAGTATGGCTAAAATTAACCACTTAGGAAACAACAGAAAGGGGAACCCTCCTGCACTATTGGTGGGAATGCAAGCGGGAGCAGCCACTCTGGAAAATAGTCTGGACGTTTCTCAAGACATTTCTCAAGACCTAGCAATTGCATTACTGAATATTTACCCCAAAGATACAAATGTACTGATCTGAAGAGGTACCTGCACTCCAATGTCTATGGCAGCAATGCTCACAATAGCCAAACTATGGGAAGAATCCAGATGTCCATCGACAGATGAATAGATAAAGAGGTAGTATATATATGTATATATATACATATATATACTATTACTCAGTCACCAGAAAAATATGAAATCTTTCCATTTGCAACAACATGGATGGAACTAGAGGGTAGTGTGCTAAGCGAAAAAGTCAATCAGAGAAAGACAATTATCATATGATCTCACTCATATGTTGAATTTAAGAATTAAAAGATCATAGGGGAAAAGAGAAAAAAAAAAGACAAAATCAGAGAGGGACACAAACCATAAGAGACCCTTAAGCATAGGGAAAAAACTGAGGGGTGCTGGAGGGGAGGGGGCTTAGGGATGGGGGAACTGGGTGATGGATATTAAGGAGGGCATGTGATGTAATGAGCACTGGATGTTATATACGATGGATGAATCACTAACCTCTACCTCAGAAAACAATAATGCATTATATGTTAATTAATTGAATTTATATAAAAATAAAGAAAAAACACAAAAAAATATGTGGAGACAAACAAATTTATTATCATATCAGATCATGATTCAGTTTCACATAATGTATCCTTAGGAGTAATGAAAATGGAAGAGGGAAGATTTGAAAGAGACAAAGGGGAGAAAAATAAGAATAAATAGGAAGATAAAAAGGAGCAAGAATTAGGAAACTAGAAATGAAAATAATTTGACAAATAACTTATTGAACACCAATTCTGTTTAAACGACTCCTAAAAACAAATGGCTTCTGAGAACAAAGACTATTGGGAGGGGTGGGGTTTTAAGCACTATGACCACACAGAAGGTGAAATGTTGGGACAGGGACTTGGGGGGGCTTTCAAATCTCTCAAAACACTCCTTGGGTGTCAACTCCTTCAGCACACAACATGCTTGCCCAGACTTCTGTCACCAACAGGGACTGTCATGTCTTAGAGCCTCATCTCCTGCAGAACCTCCAGGTCCTTGACAGGAGTCTCCTCAGAGCTCCCTTCACATCCTTATTCCTCAGGGTGTAGATGAAGGGGTTGAGGGTGTGGGTGATTATGGAATAGAAGAGGGAGATAAACTTGCCCTGCTCTTGGGAGTAGCTGGAAGGGGGCTGCAGGTACAAGTAGATGGCAGGCAGGTAGAAGAGGGAGACCACCACCAGGTGGGAGGAACAGGTCCCAAAGGCTTTGTGCCTTCCCCTGGAGGACTGGATCTTGAGCACTGCATGGGCGATGAAGCCATAGGAGAGAAGGATGAGGGCTAGGGGCACCAGCACAAAGAAGGCCACCAACACAGCCAGTGTAGCATCATTCACGGTGGTGTCTGCACACGACAGCTTGATCATGGCTGGCACATCACAGAAGAAATTGTTCAGCACCTGCTGCCCACAGAAAGGCAACTGCACTGTCAGCACCACCTGAATGAAGGGAGTTTCCAAAGCTGCTGAGCCAGGCCACAGCCACTAGCTGCTGGCAGAGAGGGCTATGCATAATAATGGCATACCAGAGGGCATTCACAGATGGCCACATAGCGGTCCAGGGCCATGGTGGCCAAGACGATGCACTCAGTGCATCCCAGCCAGTGGAAAATGGCGTACTGCGCCATGCAGCCACCATAGCTGATGGTCTTCCTGGAGCTGCCCATGTTAACCAGCATCTGTGGGACTGTGGTGGTGGTATAGCAGAGATCCAGGAAGGAGAAGTATCTGAGAAAGATGTACATGGGGCTGTGGAGCTGGGGATCCAGCCGGGTCACCAGGGTGATAGCAATGTTTTCCAACATGGCCAGAATGTAGGACACCAGGAGGACCACAAAGAGGGGGAGCTCCAGTCATGGCCTGTCAGAAACACCTAGAAGGGTGAAATCCTTAGGGAGATCCTCCAAGAAGCTCTGGTTGTCACCTCTCATGCGGAGGCATTCTCTGGAGACTGTGATGAGTCAAAGTGAATGAAACCTGAGAATAGGAGTTAGTTGCCTTCCTAATGGGTGTGCCTGAGCTTTCCTACAGAGTTGCATCCTGTCTTACCTCTGTGGAGACCCTGAGGTGTGGGGAAGTCAGAACCAGGAGGCAGAGCAGCTGCCCATGTGTTTGCTCTGCTTCCTGCTCTATGCCATCTTTCTTTATGAAATTTAATTTTTGCATCTGTGACGTGGGAAGAAAATACTTGTCAAGTTCTGGGGATGATAGAGCGATATGATGTTTGTGAAAATGTATCAAAAATAAATAAAAAATTTCTTCTGGTTTGGTCAAAGTCTGCTACATCCCCCATCACCATTAAAATGTTTGACTTCTCTCTGCAAACTCACTGACAGGGAGTTGACCACTTTCTTTAGTTTTTTTGCTTTGCCTTTTGGAAGTGGTGATAGGAGGGAAGTGAGAAATGGCATCAAGCAGGATAGGAGCACACTCGACTCACCTGCTAAGGTTTACACCTGGCTCTGTCAGCATAAAGAGGTGCTCTCTGGTTTCCTGCACATGCTGATCTCTCTCCCAGGGCTGTTCACATTCAGGCAGCTCTATCATGCACCTTGCAGTAAAAAAAAAAAAAAAAAAGTACAGACCAAGATCTTCTGAGACCCTGGAGTCAAGGAGCTAAGTCACTTTGGCTGTTGACTTGGTCGTGGCACCTAATAAGATCCCAGAGCATAGGGGTTTGAGCACCAGGAGAAAGATCCAGGATGTGTAAGAACCCTTGGAGCTGTTTCTGAAGGATCATACTGCCTCTAGAGCTAATATATGGGACACTTTGATGGACATTTAGGTTTCCTGCACAACTTTGTTGTGAAGCAGCTCTTTCCTTTTATAATCACAAAACACAGATGATTTGATTTTTGGACTCTGTAGCTTTTAGAAAACAACTGGGTTACCACTTGCTGATTCATGGGTCTCTTCCACTGAGGTCCATCAGCCCCAGGTCCTACACTCTTCCCAGGACTGCAAACCCTCAAGTTTATGACATCAATGATATAGTGCATGAGAAGACTGAGAAGGATTCATCCTTAGTTCCTTATTTGCTGCTTTATGCATAAACTATAAAATTCATGGAGATCTCTTAAGTGCTGCTGCAATAAATAAGGGCTGCCCTTCCCTCCAAGTCTTGCATTCTTAAGAACCCTAGTGTTTCTTGAAAACAGTCCCAACTCTGGGGTTGCAATGGATACCTAAGTGCAAATGACCTTTCTCCCTCTGTTGTTTCAACACTACATACACTTTCCAATACTCTTGTGGAACATCCAGTTATTACACTTCTGTAATATGGAAACTATGTCTTGGGTTACTCTTAGAGAATAAAGTTATTTTATCTCCAAAGGGAGCTCAGGACACATTTTTGATTCAGTGAGCTGGGTGGGACAAAATCAGGCTTGTCCACCTTTCAAGATGAAAAGAAATCACACTATTTCCCTTTCTTAGGTTTCTGATTCCAAAGTTTCTTCTCAGCCAGCATCTATACTGGATAAGAATGGGAAATGTTGCAGGGATAGTAAGAAAGATATATAAGGTTAGAGGAACCAGGCATGACAGAAGGTAGGTATGGCACTCACATTAAATAAGGAATGCAAATCATGAAACTCTCTATGAGCCAGATGTTATGATTACTTGGTGCTTTCATGGCCCAGTAAAGGAGAAGTTTTTGCCTCCATTTTGCTGTTGGCAGAGTGGCTTGGAGATGACTGTCCTGCTATAGATTACTTACATAGAAGCACATGGTAAAGCCAAGGGTGAAGGCTAAGCTCTTGCTCTTAACCATTATTCTCTGTAGTATTTTACCTTTAAAAATCACTTTGCTAGCTCTTAATCTCACAAAACAAACTGAGGGAGGCCGGGGGGTGGGGGATAGGGAGAGGGTGGTGGGTTATGGACATTGGGGAGGGTATGTGCTATGGTGAGTGCTGTGAAGTGTGTAAACCTGGCGATTCACAGACCTGTACCCCTGTGGCTAATAATACATTATATTTTTATAGAAAATAAATAAATAAGTCACTTTGCTAGACTGATGAGTCACATACCTATACCCCTGAAACAAATAATAAATTATATATTAATAAGAAAATTTAATCAACAGAATAAATCAATATATGTAATCAAAGAAACCTACAAAAATAACAGTAAACAGAAAACAAACAGAATATAACTCAAAAAAATCACTTTTCTTTTTAAAAATGAATAGCATTCATGCAGATCCCTGAGACAGAAAAGAATGACAGAAACAGGAGAGTAATGTCACCTGAGAGAAAGGGGTGAGGGATCGAAGAGGAGACACTGTAATTTCCAGGTCAGTGTATCGGGTGTGCATGGGTGCACATGTGCACACACACACACACACACCTCCAGCTGGTTGACTGCAGAGCTGGACACCAGCCCAACCTGACCCTTCTTGCTCGACATCAGATGCCTTTGGGGCCTCACACTTGGAACTGCTTTGGATCCAGCCTCTGAACTCCTTTGATCTCCTTACCCCTTCCTATCATGCAGATAAAGGTATTCCCGGGGCACTGCCCTACTTCCCTGGAAAAACAGCGATTTCCGCATCTGCCACAGTCACACTCAAGCAAAGTCCTTCCAGATGTGTGTCTCTAGCTGTCACTTCTTCGCTTTTGGACACTGTTCACTGGAGCATCTCAAATTTACCCTGTTGGTTTTTCCTCCAACTTCAGTCCAGAACCTTCCTTCCCATTCCTGGATGCCTCTGCATCAGTTACCCTGACTCAGAGTGTTCAGATTATTTCTGATGACAGCCCTCATTGACCATATTTCATTGGTGACATCCTATCAGCTTCACTAAATAATGTCAGAGCACACGCTATTAGTTTCCCCGCCTCTGCCATCTTTGCCCAGAACCAACATCTGGATCCCTCTTATCCAACCCATTACTCATATTCCCAATGGAGTTGTCTTTCTAAGACTCAGTTCTTAAGAGCAGACATACCTTTAAGTGTTCCAGTTACCTGACAACAGAACAACCATCTCTTTAGACAATTATGTGGCAGGAGTACAGTTGTATTCTTCTCACACTGAATCCCTGGTGCTGCTTCTTACCACTGCTCCATCTCTCTGTCTTAGCAGCTGCCATGGGATATGTCAATTACAGGACTCACACCACACTTACTGTTAGGCTAGGGAGATTTTGAACCTATTGAAAAAACCTGTGATGTGTATCATTCAGTTCATGACATAGAACCCATAGATAAAGGCACATGTATAGATGTATGTCCTACTGCCATATATTTTTATTACTAAGAATTCCTCTTGGGAGTCAGCAGAACATGTTCCCATGCCAACAAACAGGAGAGAACACCTCTTGATTGATTGATTGATTGATTGATTTATAAGGCACCCAAGACAATGACTGCCACAGAGTAATAGCTGAATTTTTTTCTGACTACTACAATGTGGTCTCAGCTGCCTGGTCCTTTTGTCACATGGAAGGGATGGCCTGAGCCTTCTGGTGGACAATCAGCATGAAGTGGTGCATATGTCAGCTCATGAGCTGCAGTTCAAGTGAATAAAAGCTGGTGTTAGAAACCATCATGGACAATGACACCTTTGAGCAACTATTTCTCTTCTCTGTGTTTCTATTCAATGATCTTTGAGTAGCTCTAGATGTTGGAGTAGGAGTAAGATGAGATCATGGCAGTGGCTTCATTTTTATGTTCGAGCATTTTGGGAAGCATTTTGTTTAGTGTTAGATGGAGAGAAAGCCTGACCCAAGGGAAGAGGGGAGCTTGTGCTTGAGGGATGATTGGGGGAGTTCCCCTCTTCTAAGCACTGCTCTGCTATATTCTCTCCCTGGGAGAATGGTATGAGAAGTGTGGAATGTCATAGGAACTGTCTTGAAGTCCAGGTGGGATGATTCCCAGAGACACAGAGGCTTCATTATCTGTGAAGCTGGAAAACAAAGAGATGGTATCCACAGTCTTGTACCAGAAAATGCTGGCATAGTGTAGATGGACACTCTTGTAACTGAGACTGACATAGGGTCCCTTTCCGATTATGCAAATCTCAGCTTCTTCACCTCCATATGCCTCTACTCCCATGTATTATCTACAGTCCCTAGCACTCCATGAGTTGTGTATTCCAGTTTCCCTGATAGACATGGGAGGAAAAAAATACAAATGAGATGCTGGGAAAGCTGCCAGAGATATTTTCCCATCTTCCTCCTCCTCCCCCTCCCCCTGCTTCTCCCCCTCCTCATGTGCAATGTAGACATGATGGCTGGAGACTTAGCAAACATATTTGACCTTGAAGGAAACTTGAAGGTCAGAGCTGTACCCTAAGAGTGATGGAACATTCAGAGGAGCCAGGGTACCTCATGATCAAGGATGTGCATTAGCTGTTGACTCCCTGGTTCCTTGACATGAGAGTGATAACCTTCCATCTTGTTTATAGCACTGATTTGGGTTTTATGTTTTAATGAAGCTGAACCTAATCCTTAAAGACCTTTGAAGACTTCCTGAAATTTCTTTCTTAGCATTATTATATTTGGGGCCATAATAGAGCTCTTATAGTAGTAATACAAGCCTCTGGGAGAATGTATCTTGAAGCAGTTTGTGTGGATACGGACATAACAGATTAAGAATTGAACAGTGAGTATATGGATACATTTAAAGATCAAAGAAATTATAGTCAGTGGAGAAGATAGAGTCTCGTTCTGCTTGGAGTGAAAAGAAAGGTTCTCTGTGGAGGCAGAGGGTGTGTTATGGGTTATATACATTTCTGGAATTGTTTCTTATTTTAGCTGTGATTAAGATTATAGTAAAGGAAACAAGGATGTATGCAGATCACCAGAAGATACACCTCTAAACCAATATTCATTTAACATGATACCAGTAAATGGTGGTGGTGAGAAATGGGCACTTGGGGCTCAAATGGATGGGATTCAAATGCCAGTACCCAGGCATTAACCACTGGACCTTGTTGAGTAAGTGTCCTGAAGATCAGTCTTTGCATCTTTAAAGTAGAAATAACAGTATTTGACCACCAAGTTGTTGTAAGAAAACTGAAAAAAGATATGCGAATATCTTACTGTGGTTCCTGATATGGCATTTTGTAAGTGGTTGTCTAGCTCTCCTTTCCCACCTATTTTATTTCCTCCATTGACCTGTTGGCAGACATGGAAGGAATTCCCACCCGATGCCATGCAGTGATGATGGGGATAAATAGAGTGTAAATAGACCGATTTGGCCTTTGAGGAAACTTTTTGGGGTGACTGAAGGGTTCTGTGGCTAGACCAGAATGGTGTTGCACAATGCTATGTTTATTACATTGTATACAAAAAAGGGTGATTTCTGTCAAATGAAAATTATACCGCAGTGGTGCAGAAAAACAGACATTAAGGAAATTATCACATGACAATGGAAATACAATTGAAAGAAGGATTAAGGAAAGCAAAGAGCAGAGAGAACATTCAGACAGGACTTAATCCACTGGGAGGTAGTGCAAAAGAGCTATTCCTTATGGATGTGCCATTCACCCTGATCATCATTACCTTCACCAAGCTTAATGCCCTCTGGGATGTCCACTGGCAGATGTGACGATGCACAGCCACACTTTTGAGCTGTATCTTCTGTAGCACAAAGATGTTAACACTGGCTCATCTTCAACAGGACATGCAATCTGTTTCATACACTGATGCAGTAACTTTGACCTGCCCTGTGCAATGGCCATATCCACACACGGGATCCAGGTCCAATGACTCATCAGCTCAATGTCTGAAGAGTTCCCTATGACTACATTCCTGGATTTATGGGCAAGAACTTTGTTCCAGAATAAAGACAAGATGATTAGATCATAATTCATTGGCATCTATGATTTGGTCTCTTTACAATCTATTGTAATCAACTTAAATGAGAAATAAACCAAGGTTTTCCTTTCAGATCATCAAATTTGATGTGTCTCAGTAATAGCACGTAAGTAGTAAAGTTATCAGATGGTATACATGGATTAATAATAATTTCAGGCTATCTTATGTCAGAAACTTAGACATGAATCAGTGTTTATGCTCTCATTTCTTCAAGGTATTATAAATTAAAAAAAAGTTAGCTATTTGAAAGAAAAAAGGAAAGATAGCTTCAGTGGGAAAAATGTTTCAAAAATTAAATTTGATTTATATGGTCAGTATTTTCAGATTAACTGAACTGGAAAAACTACATGGAGGAAAAAAATAGAGTTATATAAGATTTGAGAATGAGAAAATGTAAGCTAAAAAATTTAAAGACTTGAGGCACCTGGCTGGCTCAGTGGGTTAAAGCCTCTGCCTTCAGTTCTGGTCATGATCCCAGGGTCCCAGGATCGAGCCCAGCATTGTGCTCTTTGCTCAGTGGGGAGCCTGCCTCCCTTCCTCTCTCTCTGCCCGCCTCTCCGCCTGCTTGTGATCTCTGTCTGTAAAATAAATATATAAAATCTTAAAAAAGAAAAAAAAATCAAAGACTCAAGATTTTGAAAAGGACAAAAAGACAATAAAAGACAAGAATGATCAAGTAGTACCCCTGAGAGAGACAAAGTGTGACATACAACTTATCACAACAGATTTTCATTTGTGTTTGTGAAACATTACACTTTTAAAAACATTTTCACACCATCTGAGAATATGATCCTGAGTTTTAACTGTTATGTTTGCTGATGGTTTGTCACTCTGAGAGGTTTTTCCAGAATGATTAATTTATAATTGCCTCCAGAGAGCTGTTGTAATTATTCAGAGCTAACGGGCCATGTAGAGACAGTCAAATGTGTTAGGGGTGTCCTGGAGAAGAAAAATACAGGCAACAATCATCTTACCAGCTTTAGGATGAATTAACACTGCACCACATGGTCTGTCACTTTCCCTGCTTGGAATCTAATTAAATAAGGCATTAAATTAAAATAAAATAAACATTGTCCAGATAGATGAGAATGCCTTTAAATAAGAAGCCCTATTGTTATGATAAGGTTGTTCTGGCTTCAATGAGATGTAAGAGTTAGGAAGACAATGAGAGGGGGTCAGGAAGAACTGCCAGGGGCTCTTGGGATCTCCAGAGTTGATCTCCTCCCTCCCTGCTCACCTTCTGTCCCTCCAGAATTGTGTCCTTCAACATGCATATGCTGTCCTTCCATCCAGTTCTCCATGATCATAGAATTCTGTACATCAGCATATATAAAACATATACTCGTTTATACCATACTATAATAATATATTAACATAATTATAATGAAATAATATAATCATATATTATGTAAAAAATAAGTTGTGTATTTTATGAATGTTATAAGATATAAATATAAAATATAGAATTTGGGTATATTACATTAATTACACATCTATTATATAGATAGATAAAGTTTTATCTTTCTTTTATTTGTTATTTCTGTGCAATATCTATTTCAGGATCAGAATCCAGACCTGGAAAGGATGCCACAGGGATGCATATTTAACCCATGTATTCAGTTGGACAGAAATTAAGCAGACTTTTCAAGTGAAAAGTAAATTATGTAGTTTACATAATTATATATATCCAGGACTAAGAGCTGTTGTAAATTCATACACCACTGTTTTCACAAGGGAGTTACTGCTTATGCTGAAAAATGTAGACAAAGATGAACTTATCAATTGGTAAGTATAAACCTTATCATTAATTCTATATCAATTGAGAATAAGACTTGTATGATGCCTGGGTGGCTCAGTGTTGAACATCTGACTCTTGGTTTAGACTCACATTCTGATCTCAGGTCATGAAGTCGAGTCTAGGGTTGGGCTCTGTGCTCACTGGGGAGTTTGTTTGAGATTCTTTTTATCTCCTATTCACACACCTCTCTCTCTCTCTCGTGCTCTCCCAAATAAATAAATAAAACTTAAAAAAAAAGAATAAGACTTATTATTTTTTGTTTTTGTTTTTGAAAAAAGGGTCATTTTCTCTCAGTGCTAAGATTTATCAAGAAGTGACCTAAATCATATCACTTATATCATTATGTTATATTTACATGTTCTAATTATAAGTTACACCATATATTCTATCATGTATATATCAATGTTGTATATACATGTGTATGTCAGCATGTTAACAGAATGGGCAGTGGTACATAGTTTCTGTGCACCTTGCTTTCCCTCACATGGGCTGATCAAGATCTCACTCATTCTTTGCTACTGTAGAGGATTCTTTCACCATCCTGAAGGACTGAGAAACACTGCTCTATAGTACAAACAAATGATGATTTTTTTTTTATGGCAGTGAGTCCCCAGAGAGTTTAGGTAGGAATTCCTGAGGGCAGCACCCCCAGTTTCCTGGAAGCAACAAACACCTCAGACCCCATGCCTTCCCTCTCTCACTTAACCATGCCTGTAAGTCTACATCAGTTTACTTTTCCTTGGTGTCTCCTCTCTCCAACAATATCTGTGTCAGGATTAGAATCTATACTTGACAAGGAGGTTGCGGGGGTGCATTTTTAGTACACTTACTTAATGTAAAATAAGGAAGATGTGTTTTCTCTTATGAAATATAAATCAAATAGCCTAGTTGGTTGAAAAACAAGGGCTGGATTAGCTGATAGAATTAGCTGAGAGACATTTTCAAAGCCTTGAATAAACTAATCCACAAATCCAAAGTTTGATAAACATGCTTAAAACAAATACCTGGTAAGTAAAGACTATCAAACAAATACCTGGTAAGTAAAGACTATGCCACAATACACTCCACTGCCAAGTGTGGAAGCCAATGATGTCAAATTTAAAATGTCCAACAAACTATCTACTCTCCCCAAATCTTTCAGGGATGTATGGGCTCCAGTGTTTGAACACTGCTGTCTTACTTTGTACTCACTCCCCCAAAACCATGATTTGGGGAAGAGAATTCCTGGGCTTTGTGTCCTCGTGTTGTTTCTTTGCTGGGCTTATCACATAGGTGACTAAAAGTGGAATCTCTATTTATTATTAAACTGGAGGGGAAAAAAAAGGTTACCTTTCATTATCTGGCCCCATCATGCTAGAGTCTCACTTCCTCCCGTTATTCCTGAAATAACTGACATTCTCCTGGAGTAAAGTTATGAATCTTGAGACAAGCCAGTTTTTGTTTTTTTCCCCTTTCAATTCTGTTGGGTCTGCCAGCTCTAGGAATGCAGGAGGAACAATGGACAAACTCCAGCATCCGTTCCTGATTAAAACGCTTCAAAGTCTAGGGATAGAGGGAACAATCCTGAACTTCATAAAAATCTATCTATGAAAGACCCACAGCAAATGTCATCCTCAATGGGAAAAAGCTTGCAGCCTTCCTGTTGAGATCAGGAACAAGACAAGGATGCCCACTTTCACCACTCTTGTCCAACATAGTATTAGAAGTCCTAGCAACAGCAACCAGACAACAAAGAGAAATAAAAGGTATCCAAATAGGCAATGAAGAAGTCAAACTCTCTCTCTTCACAGATGACATGATTCTTTATATGGAAAATCCAAAAGACTTTACCCCCAAACTACTAAAACTCATATACCAATTCAGCAACGTGGCAGGATACAAAGTCAAAGTGCAGAAATCAGTGGCTTTCTTATACACTAACAATGAAAATACAGAAAGGGAAATTAGAGAATCAATTCCATTTACTATAGCACCAAGAACCATAAGATACCTGGGAATAAACCTAACCAAAGAGGTAAAGGATCTGTACTTGAGGAACTACAGAACACTCATGAAAGAAATTGAAGAAGACACAAAAAGATGGAAGAGCATTCCATGCTCTTGGATAGAAAGAATAAACATTGTTAAAATGTCTATACTGCCTACTGTAATCTATACTTTTAATGCCATTCCGATCAAAATTCCACCAGTATTCTTCAAAGAGCTGGAACAAATAATCCAGAAATTTGTATGGAATCAGAAGAGACCCCGAATCACGAAGGAAATGTTGAAAAACAAAAATAAAGCTGGGGGCATCATGTTAACTGATTTCAAGCTTTTTTACAAAGCTGTGGTCACCAAGACAGCACGGTACTGGCATAAAAACAGACACATAGACCAATGGAACAGAGTTGAGAGCCAAAATATGGACCCTCAACTCTATGGTCAATTAATCTTCGACAAAACAGGAAAAAATATACAGTGGAAAAAAGACAGTCTCTTCAATAAATGGTGCTGGGAAAACTGGACAGCTATATGTAGAAGAATGAAACTCAACTATTCTCTTATACCGTACACAAAGATAAACTCAAAATGGATAAAAGACCTCAACGTGAGACAGGAATCCATCAGAATCCTAGCAGAGAACATAGGCAGTAATCTCTTCGATATCAGCCACAGCAGCTTCTTTCAAGATATGTCTCCAAAGGCCAAGGAAACAAAAGCAAAAATAAACTTTTGGGACTTCATCAAGATCAAAAGCTTCTGCACAGCAAAGGAAAGAGTTAAGAAAACAAAGAGGCAATTGATGGAATGGGAGAAGATATTTGCAAATGACACTACAGACAAAAGGTTGATATCCAGGATCTATAATGAACCCTCAAACTCAACACACACAAAACAGGCAATCATATTTAAAAAATGGGCAGAAGATATGAACAGAAACTTCTCCAATTAAGACATAAAAATGGCTATCAGACACATGAAAAAATGTTAATCATCACTAGCCCTCAGGGAGATTCAAATTAAAACCACATTGAGATATCACCTTACACAGTTAGAATGGCCAAAATTAACAAGACAGGAAACAACATGTGTTGAAGGGGATGTGGAGAAAGGGGAACCCTCTTACACTGTTGGTGGGAATGCAGGTTGGTGCAGCCTCTTTGGAAAACAGGGTGGAGATTCCTCAAGAAATTAAAAATAAAACTTCCTTATGACCCTGCCATTGCATTGTATTTATTCCAAAGATACAGATGTAGTGAAAAGAAAGGCTATCTGTACCCCAATGTTTATAGCAGCAAAGGCCACGTTCGCCAAACTATGGAAAGAACCAAGATGCCCTTCAACAGACAAACGGATAAGGAAAATGTGGTCCATATACACTATGGAGTATTATGCCTCTATCAGAAAGGATGAATACCCAACTTTTGAAGCAACATGGACGGAACTGGAAGAGATTATGCTGAGTGAAATAAGTCAAGCAGAGAGAGTCAATTATCATATGGTTTCACTTATTTGTGGAGCATAACAAATAGCATGGAGGACATGGGGAGTTAGAGAGGAGAAGGGAGTTGGGGGAAATTGGAAAGGGAGGTGAATCATGAGAGACTATGGACTCTGAAAAACAATCTGAGGGGTTTGAAGTGGTGTGGGGTGGGAGGTTGGGGTTCCAGGTGGTGGGTATTTTAGAGGGCATGGATTGCATGGAGCACTGGATGTGGTGAAAAAATAATGAATACTGTTATGCTGAAAAGAAATAAATTTAATTAAAAAATAAAATTAAATTAAATTAAAAAAAAAAAAAGAAATGACTGTGGGGCCACCATCTTCAGGGTCCTCCCCCCCTCCTTAATCCTGAACTCTCCCACCAAAAGGATGTATGCCCAGGTCACGTCTCCATAGGTGACCTGATACCTATGCAGGAAACAGAAGTATCAGGACCCCCCCCCACCCTTCAATCACCAAATATGCTACCATGTATATATGTGAACCCATGCCCTACCTTGGCCCTATAAAAGACACCCCGCTGACTCCGTCCCAGTGCGACTTCCCCCACTCCACTTTCCAGAGTTGCTGAAACTTGCCCAAAGGTGCCCAACTCCTCCTGGCAAGACTTTCCTGGCTCCCCTTCTCCTGAGCCCTGAAACTTCACCAGAGAGTTTCTTTAATAAATCTTGCCTTGTGCCTACCTTGCCTGGTGTTGTTTACCTCGCCTGCAAAACTTTACAAATTCCATGTCATATTAGGAGTTACTTCCTCTCCTGGAACATCCTTACCACTCCTTCTTTAACTAGAAAGTGCCACTGAGTTTTGCATTTCCCCTTGGTGTTCTCTTTTCTCTCCAGTTTTAGGAACCTCTGTGTCCGTGGGTGAGAGCACCTATGCTGCACATTCTGTTTCCTCTGCTCCATCCTGAGTCAAGCACAGGTAGGTCAAAGTCAAAAATACCAAGGGGCTACCACCTTCTTGGTTAGAAACTTCTTCACTCCCACCTGCTCTCACAGGCCACAGTCTTTTATTTCTCATTGGTTTTGGAGCTACGGTGTTTTGAATGTGGAATTTGAAAATAACTCTTTCAAGTACTCTTTGCTAAATGTTTGCTTTTGGGGGTTGTTTTTCACAACTGCTGGATGGCCTGCTATGCCCAAGTTTTCACGTCTGAGAGACCATCAAGGAGTCAAACACTGATACAATCACACAAGGATTTATTTGACAAGCTTAAGCTTGAGCCCAAGTATACCTGACACAGCAGAGTAGGGACTTGGACTCCAAGCCAGATTACAGTCAGAGTTTTTAAAGGCAGAGTAGGGGTTGACTCGGCGGTGGGTGAGGACAAAGGGGGTTATGGATGGTGAAGTCTCTAAGGAATTTTGGAAGCGAGGTCTCCAGGACCTTGAGGGGCTAGTTGTTGTCTGGGGAAAAGGTTATTTATTACCAATAATATAATTCTTCTTGTGAGACCCTTTAGATGTATATCAGTGGGTCATATGCTTGGGAATGATTGCTGACACTATCTTGGAGGTTTAGAGATAAAGTTTCACATTTCTACTATCAAGTGTCCTTGTTAGTGAGATTTAGGTTTAGAAGAAATTTAACTTTATTTACATATCCTTCTGCCTCAGTCTCCTTCAGTTTTATGGTGGGGAGGGTGACATTAGGGCTTAAGGAACTGAGTTATTTGCCTCTGGAAATTGTGCTATGGTCAAGATAGCTTCTTTGTTGTAAATCTCTAGGACGTTGGTAAACTGAGGGAGACTCCTGTCTTGCAGGACTGTGATCTCTGCAAGTTAACTATTTGTTTTTCTTTTAGGGCAGCCAGGGGTGGCTGAGGAATGTCACACATACTACCAAGGGGAGGGGAGCAGGTGGAGAGGGGGTGCAAGACGCCAGATTCCACTTTTCCAAGATGCCTGTACTTATGTCAGGGCTAGATTCCAGGTGGGTACAGCCTTGTTTTTCTTGGCCTCCACAAGGCCACTGGTGACAGAAATGAGCAAAATTAACTCCATCATTAATGCTGTGGTATTGTTGTGGAGGCTGACTTGATTAATATTATTTTGGGGGTTATCTAGTGTCAGAATGCATGTAAGATGAGGCAATAAGTTGCTAGAGAGCAGGCATTTGTTTTCTTCTCTTTTTTTAAGATTATGTTTATTTACATATAATGTATTATTTGCCCCAGGGGTACAGGTCTGTGAATCATTAGTCTTACACAATTCACAGCACTCACATACACTCTCCAATGTTTATAACTCAACCACCCTATCCCTATCCCCCCATGCCCTAGCAACCCTCAATTTTTTTTGTGGGATTAAGAGTCTCTTATGGTTTATCTCTCCCCTGATCCCATCTTATTTCATTTTTTACCCTCCCTACCTCGTGCAACCCCACGCCCTGCTTCTCAAATTCCTAATATCAGAGAGATCATATGATAATTGTCTTTCTCTGATTGACTTATTTTGAAAGCAGGCACTTCTGACAGACTTTATGCACCCAAATTAGCTAAATTTTAATTAATTATTTAGTTTTTTTTTTCCAAGCAAGCTAAATTTTTAAAACACATAAGCATGGAAACATGAAAGTTCAGATCACTGCAGACCACCTTAGTGTCTGCTGGTCACAGAGACATGGACTGATCTGTCACTCATGCCTGTCCCCTCACTTCCTTCTCAAACTGTGGTGTCACAATATCTGAGGTACTGTTCTGTTCCTGCTAGCTTATTGTAAGCCTTTGTGCATTACCTCCTGAAACTTCCTTTTATCTGCAATGGGAGAGGTATACCTGCTGTGGCCCCTCCCATCTCAGGACATCCCCCTCCCATCTTTGTAGGGAGAGAGAATTGTCTACAGCTCTTGTGCAGGCAGGCTGCACAGGGAGTGTCTAAGTCTGGTCCAGACGTCATGACAGATCCTATACACTGGGTAGCTTCATTGTCTTCCATTTCTCATGGCGCTGGAGGCTGGGGAATCTGATATGGAGTTGCTGGCCAGGAAGACCTGGGATTCAGATGGCTTCCTTCTCACTGTGTCCTCACGTGGCAAAGAGATTGAGAGATATTTAAAGAGAGATGTAATATCTATTATGTCTCTTGTAAGAACACTAATCCCATCATGAGGGTGGACCCCTTTTGACCTAATTTCCTCCCAAAGGCCCCCATCTCCAAATCCCATCATATTTGTGGTTATAATTTCAAAGTACACATTTTGGGAGGGAAGAAACATTTATGCCATAGCAGGATGCCAGGTAAGTCACTCCAAGACTTTGCAGATAAGGCGAAGACAAGCTAGCTCATTCTCTTAGAGTCATTCTAGAAAACTTATCTATCCAATATCTGAGAAGAGATATGGGCAGATGTAATCTACTTTAACTATAATTCATAAATTACAAATCATTAACATTAAATTAATTAATTATATATTATAAATCATTGACATTCTAGGGAGACTTGTTGAAGGCAGAGAAAACACCGGCTTGTGGATATGGAATTATAGTCCAACTTTCTGTTACCTTTCCCAATTACTTCTTTTCTCTAAATGCAAGTTTCTTGTAGGTTTTTAAAATGTGTTGCATATATCCTGCATATGTGAGGTTCTGATTTATACTCAAGGTGCAAATGAATTCCTAATAATCTACTGTCAGTTCTCTGAGCAGCCCGGTGGTTTTACTCTGATATCTCCCTTTGTAAGTCAAAGCTCAATGTGATCCAAAAATTCCTGTCCCAGAAATAAACTTCCATTCTTGTCCGGAGTCTCCTGAGAGTACCCTCTGAAAACTATTGTTCCGTTTCCTTGAAGTATTTTCCTGGATGCTTCACATAAATGTTTTCCCCTTTTCTCAGAAAAAACAAGTTAGGTTTAATGTCAAAAGCTGAACTGTGGTAGAAAAGTAATCTACTGATGACTAATTTTGCTGATATACTAATTTTTCTGCATCCCTGTCCTCTAGAAGGATAAATTTCAAAAGTTACAACAGATGGAACATGTCATATTTTCAGAATTTTTGTGGGGAAGGGAGCGGAAAGTGAGCCTGCTTGCTCTTAGAAATTTTGTAGACAGAAAAAAGTTGTCTATCAAACTGATTCAAATGAGCTAATGAAGTCCTGACTGGACACCATCCTAAATTGACATCTGTGCCCTGGGAAAGGTCAGAGAGGGTGCAGTGGTCAAAGTCATCACTGATTTGGAGCAGATGCCTCTCTTTGAGCAAAGTTTTTGTTTCTATTTCCAAAATGTTTGGCTAGGGAGTCAGTTTCTGCTCAGATGCATAGAAGAAAGAAGGCATATCAACATGGAGGCTTAAGTGGGTAGGAGAAGAATAAATGAAACAAGATGGGATTGGGAGGGAGACAAACCATAAGTGACTCTTAATCTCACAAAACAAACTGAGGGTTGCTGGGGGGAGGGGGTTTGGGAGAAGAGGGTGGGATTATGGACATTGGGGAGGGTATGTGCTTTGGTGAGTGCTGTGAAGTGTGTAAACCTGGTGATTCACAGACCTGTACCCCTGGGGATAAAAATATATGTTTATAAAAAATAAAAATTAAAAAAATAAATAAATAAATAAAGCAGGGTTTCTCAAAAAAAAAAAAAAAAAAAAGAAGGCATATCAGAAAGGAGGGGATTAAATTAATTTAGGTAATAAATATATTCAAATAGTATCCTGGAAAGAGAATACAATGACAGTGTTAAATGACTTCATCTGTTAATTAACTGAAATACAAGAAATTAAAAGTAGGCATCACTCAACAAAGAGAGTTCCCCATGGCTTGGCAGATGTCAAGAACAAACTCAGTGGGGACATTATGTGCTTTTGCTCATCAATAAGTGGGGGCCACCTGTGTATTTAACTCTTAGTTCAAACCTTTATTCAATCCCTGTTCTATGTCAGATATATCTTGGGCACTTAGAGCCTAATATTTATTGATCAGTATACAATGGATAAAGGCTGTCTCTAATCTTCAAAAGCTATATTGAAATAGTGAAATTAGACAAATGAAGGAATTCATTTGTACATATAGAAGAAATATAAAGGCATATTGAATCATATCTGTCATTAATTAATTGAGAGAAATGAAGGAAATTTGTTATGGGGAGGTTAAAATTGTTTTCTTTTTCTTTTTCTTTTTTAAGATTTTATTTTTATGTAATCTCTACACCCAATATGGGGCTCAAATTTATAACCCCAAGATCAAGAGTTTCATGTTCCACCAACTGAGTCAGCCAGGCGCCCCTGAAATTGTTTTCATGATTGAATCATCAAAGATAGATGGAAAAGGCATTGATGAAGTAAAAATATGATAAATTATAGGGTGATAAGGTGTTTGAGAAAGGAGAGAGCATCTGAGATCCTCAGAGACAGGAGAGATTAAAAAGTTTGCATATAAAAAGTGATCAATCCAATGAATTCTTACTTAAATATCTTGTTGGGATCCATACAAAAGTCTTTGGCAAATTTTCTTATATGCTATCTGGTAAATGGGAGCTGTTATAGAAAGGGATTTGAAAATGTTGTGTTGCTTACCCTCCTATGGATGTGTGGAATCGTTCTTTCCACTGAGATACAGACATTTGGGGAAGGTCAAAAGGAGCAGGATTGCTTCACTTGAGATTTCAGAACCAAGTACTTTCTAGTTGAAAGAGTTTCTCTAGGCATTAGGGTGGTTGATGTTAAGAGATGGGAACACTTTCCTTGGGGCTCATGGACACTCATTTGGAAACAGACTTGTTGATAGTTACTGAGTTGTGCATGTGATTGGCCCAGAAGACAGGCAGAGATTACCTGGGCTTTTTTTTTTTTTTATGATTTCTATCCTTTTTAGAATTTTACCTCACTCTGGGGTTGTAGGATCCTTTCCCATGCTCTCTTCACACCCTTGTTTCTCAGGGTATAGATGAGTGGGTTGAGCAGTGGGGTGATAACAGAGTAGAAGGACATGAATTTTGCCGGGGTGCTATTGGTAGGGGATTGGAGGTACATGTACATGGGGAACTCCCTTTGTTGATGACAACCACCAAGTGGGAGCTGCAGGTGCTGAGGGCATTGTATCTTCCATTAGCTGAAGATAACTTCCACACAGCCTTGGCCATGAATGTGTAGGAGATTAACACAAGCAGAGGAGCCATCAGTGCAAAAAAGGATGGCTCCCACATCCAAGGACAGGTCATTAACAGTGGTGTCACCACAGGCCAGCTTGATCAGAACAGGTACTTCACAGAAGAAGTGGTCAAGTGTATAGTGACCACAGTGGTGGAGCTAAAGAGTGAGTGTAGCTTGGAGTATTGAGTTGGCCAGACCACTGGACCAGGCAGCTGCTGCCAGTTGCACACACACCCCTGGCCACATGATGAGAGTGTACTGGAGGGGCTGGTAGATAGCCGCATAACAACCAAAATCCATTACTGCCAGGAGGGCACATTCAGTGCATCCTGTCCAGTGGAAGAGGTAAGCCTGGGTGATGCAGCCCCAGAAAGCAATGGTCTTCTCTGGCCCCCACAAGTTGTCCAGCAGCCGGGGCACAATGGTGCAGGTGACACAAAGGTCCAGCACAGAGAGATTGTCCAGGAAAAAGTACATGGGGGCTTGGATTCGGGGCTCCACCATGGAAAGGATGGAGCTGTTTCCCCACCAGGGTGAAGATGTAAAAGACCAGGACAACTCGAAAGAGGGGCATTTCTAGCCATGGATAATCTGAGAAGCCCAGCAACACAATTGTGCTGAGGAAAGTCACATTTTCTCCTTCCATGGCAACCATCCTATGTATGGCTGGAAAGAGAGAGACACAGTTTAGAGAGTAAGTGTGACTTTTGTAATTTATTTTTAAAATTTTGGATCTGTACTTTATTTGACATTTATTAAAGCTATTTAAAACCATGCAGAGTTTATTTATAATTTTGTATATTATATTTGAAGATTACACAAAAATTTCATAGAACTTACTTATACAGAAAGACATGTGAAATAGGAGGCTTTAAGTTTTTTAGGTATAGAGGCACCTGGGTGGCTCAGTGGGTTAAGCCTCTGCCTTCAGCTTGGATCATGATTTCAGGGTCCTGAGATTGAGCCCTGAATTGGGCTCTCTACTCGGTGAGGAGCCTGCTTCCCTCTCTCTCTCTGCCTTCCTCTCTGCTTGCTTGTGTCAAATAAATAAATAAATAAAATCCTTAAAAAAAAAAGAGTCTATGCAATCTGGGTTTGGTAAAAACAAACACTATGAGCGTGAAACAAAGCTTTTAATGAAGGAAGGAAAATGAAAAATCAATTGAAGTTTTTGGAAAGTGTTAGAAATTATAGTGTTATATCTATTTATGTGTCAAATGATAAGGGACAAAGGGGTAACAGAATTATTATTAAATACAGTCAGTGCAATTGGAAAAATGAGTTCAAGTAGGAACTATTTCTGTACCATATTGTCAGGCAACTAGGAATGAGCACCTTGCATTTTGACATATATTTAATTCTTTTGACTCATGGATATTACAGCACAGTGTATTGCGTTACTTGTAAATGTTCACAATTTTGGACACATTCTGAATCAGAAAAAGTACCACCACATAAGAGAGGCAAATGTAATGCTGTGTTTCAGGAGGAGAGAAAGCAGTATTCTGGGATTGATTATCTTTAAGTGTGATGAGAAACCCTGAAGATACTGGGAGGGGATTATTCTCGTTCTTTAAAAATGCTATTTTGTAAGCATTTTTAGGCAGTGTGTAATCAATAGTAGCAAATATAGGTTCATTTTAATAAAAAATGAAGAAAAAACATGATTCAGGAAATGGGACTTAGCATCTTAGGATTCTGTTTCAGGGGTAGGCACTATGTATATGCTTGGAACACCCATTGTAGGGCGATAAGCACAGTGTTTTAACTGGAGAAATTTTTCTCAATCTGCATTATGCCTATGACTATTCTGGGAGAATGAGAAACTGAGTGAACTGAGGACTTTGGGAGAGTAACATCACTTTGAACCTCAGCCTTCTTGCATGAAAATGCAAAAGATAATGTTCAGCTTTCAGGGTTTAGAGAAAGATTGAGTGCCCTAAAGGATGCATGGGAAAAGAAGGTATACTGAAATAAATGACTTGTCTATTCTCAAAGTGATCATTTTACTAAATAATAATAATAATAATAATAATGAACAAAAACCAAAAGCACAACAGTACCCATGAAACTGTATGGGAAGAGCAGAAGTTTGTTTTCATGGTTCAATTCCTGCTTCCCATATTTTAACAACTAGAGAGCCCTCTACAATTTCCTCATATCCAGATAGATAATCTTTACACTTAATTTACACACTATTTGCACATTAAAAAATGGTGCTAAATAAATGGTGAGCATAAGTAGTAAGTGGAAAGAAACTGAGGCTCAGGGGGTTATGAAACCTTGTTAGGAAAAATCAAAGCTGCTACAGCATAAAGCCAGAATCTACACCTGGAGGCCAGAAACCTGACCTTTTCACTCCTCTGCTCCATGAAAAGCATGCAAATCTGTGGTGATGCAAAACTGGCAGGAATGCCTAATCCACAGTACCCCAACAGGCAAGAAGCTCACTGAAAATAAAAATATAGGGCTTAAATAGAATTTTGCTGAAAAATTCAATGTAACCATTATAAGATAGGCAGAAGGAACGTGGTTGAGAAACTTCATATTTTAAAAAATTCTGTTATCTTTAATAACATGCTTAAAATGAGGAGAAGAATGGAGAAGTTATGAAAAAAAAAACCTTCATTAATGGAAATACGGGTCAGACTGTAAAAATCTAGAGGCACCATGTTTGAAGCTGCCAAACCACATCTATATTTTTACTTCGTTCAGGCAACATTTTAAAATTGGGTCATTGATACACTGGGTATTTGGGGTTAGGTTGAGCTGGAATCTAGAAATGTGCTATTGAAAAATCTATTTGAAGGACTTGCTGTTATCAGTATAAGTACCATTATATAGGATAATATCTTTCCTTAAATGTATTCTCACTTGGAAGAGAAGGAAATATATACTGAGGTTTGTTTGTTTGTTTCAGTAGGAAAACTGTATCACAACTGGAAAAGTTGCAGAGGGGTCAAATTTGAATAAGTATGTGGAGATTCCTTAAGGAATTAAAAATAGAGCTTCCATATGATCCTGCAATTGCACTATTGGATATTCACCCCAAAGATAGAGATGTAGTGAAAAGAAGGGCCATCTGTACCCCAAAGTTCATAGCAGCAATGGACACAGTTGCCAAACTGTGGAAAGAACAAAGATGCCTTTCAATGGACGAATGGATAAAGAAGATATGGTCTATATATACTATGGAGTATTATGCCTCCATCAGAAAAGATGAATATCCAACTTTTGCACCAATATAGATGGGACTGGAAGAGATTATGCTAAGTGAAATAAGTCGAGCAGAGAGAATCAATTATCATATGGTTTCACTTATTTGTGGAGCATAAGGAATAACATGGAGGGCTTGGGAAGATGGAGAGAAGTGAGTTGGGGGAAACTGGAGAGGGTGATGAACCATGAGAGACTGTGGACTCTGAGAAACAAACTGAGAATTTTGGAGGGGAGATGGGTGGGAGGTTTGGTGAGCCGGGTGGTGGGTATTACGGAGGACACATATTGCATGGAGCACTGGGTGTTGTGCATAAACAATGAATTCTGGAACACTGAAAAGAAAAATAAAAGTATTTTAAAAATATTTTCTCCATGCAACAAATCCATTAGAAGTAATTTGCTTGGGTCCCTGGTCTTTGAGAATACCAGAAAAATAATTCTTCACAAAATTCAAGAATGAGTTAAAATGATCCACTGGATGACCTTGTTGCTATAGTGTGAGACTTTCTATTAATAACTGAGATTGTCATATCCAACCTAATCCATCCTTCATGCTGTTCTACCCAAGTAATATTCCTGGGAGTAATACCATCCTTGAGTAATATTTGGAAATTACAATGCTCACTTTTTTCTCTCTGTTGCTTAAGTCTTCAGAAACCCTCCAAACACCAGGTGTGTACCTAGTGTTATATCTGTTCTGGGCTGTAATCACATGCTTCCTCTCTCATCAACTTCACCCCCTTCATCTTGCTTGAAAAGCACACCTCTAGTTTCTGTTCCTTTGCAGGAGCTAACTTCTCTTCCTTGTACATTAACATGCTGGGGGTTCTATTTACCTATACAACCAGGATCAAACATCATTTCCCAGAAATGCCTGATCTCCTCTTCCTTGTGTCTATATTCATCTTCCTATTCTGCCACTACAGTAACTTGCTGGCCTCTCCTTCAGCCTGAGAATATTTTAGGAGCTTGCCCTATGTTTGGGTCACTTGCTTCTCTACCATCTAGACTGGTTTTGGCCTGAAGCAGGCATTTAATAAATGTATAAATGAATAGCTAGATTCTGCATTTACTAAGAATGAGATATCTGCTTCCGTAATGTAAATTAAATTCCATTGTTAACTCCTGTTCCACATAAATTCTTATGTTAAGCTGATCTTGTTGATTTGTACAATATGGGTATAGTAAGTGGTGCCTCCATTTACTTGTAATTGATGTATCTTTCACCTGTCATAATAATGTGTTTCTATTTCTTTTCTCAAATTCTACTTATCATTATAGACCTGGTTCAAATTTTTATTTTTTCCTAAGACTTTTGTCTCTCCCATCATGTAAGATATGAGGTGACAAAACATTTATATCCTATGCTCTTAATGTTTTTTCTGTAATATCTCGTGCAATGTTTAACACCTGACATGTACGTGGATGATTATACTTTTCTCTCTTTCCTTTTGGGGAATTTTTTCTTTTGTCTTTCGTTCTGTCACAGACTTCTTGAAATATATATTTTCTTGAGTCTTAATGTGTTCCTGGCTCTGAAAATTATTGTACTGATGGTGTTAAGGAGGCCACCATTAGGTTTGAGTGTACTATCTTCACTACTATTATTTGGGGTACTATGTTTTTTTTTTTTAATCTATTCATTCACTTAGTTATCTATTTGAGAGAGAGAGTGAGTGGGAGGAGGGCTCACTGAGCAAGTTCCTCAGTGAGCCCAGAGCCCCACATGTGGCTCCAGCTTGTGACTCTCAGATCATGACCTGAGCTGAAATCAAGAGTCAGATGCTTAACTGACTGAGTTACCCAGTTGCCCCTATGAATTAGTTCTTATCACCAAGAATAGCCCACCCTCATTGCGTATATAAGATAATCTCCTTTTGAATCTTCTTTGAAATTTACCAGAAGAGAAATGAATGCTAACATAAGTACTCAAACCTAACTTAGTCTCTCCCACCCATTTTACCATGAGTTGAAGAAGGAGAAGTGTAGAAAGGCAAGGAGCTGGCACTTGGATGTTGAGACTGGGTTGGAAAGAGGCAGATTCTCTTCAGAGGGCCTGGCATTTAGTTGAGAGAGGGATAGATAAGATAACTTTTCCTAGACAAAAGTCTTAGGAAAAAATAAAAATTTGAACCAGGTCTATAATGATAAGTAGAATTTGAGAAAAGAAATAGAAACACATTATTATGACAGGTGAAAGATACATCAATTACAAGTAAATGGAGGCACCAGTTACTATACCCATATTGTAACTTGATGAGAGAGGAAGCATCTGATTAACTTGAATTCAGCCATAACAGCAAGAATTTGCTGATACTGAAGGGAGCTTCCTGTGATTTATTCTCTTGGATCCTCTGAGACCTAGGCTATGTCACATAGGTAATTAGTTCAAGAGCTAAGTTTGTACACAAGAGGGATTCCTACTCCTTCTAATTTATTGTCTTCAGAATATCTTCCCCCTGGAGAATATGCCTCAGTGAATTGAGGGAAAGACCATGAAAGAATAAAATTGTCCTAGAAGAGGACAGAAATAAAGTTTCTGGCCACCTAGTTTATTTCTCTGGGCTGCTTAGGAAAGATGTGCAGAGGTGCAAACTGATGCCAATCATAGCAGACTTTTCTATTATAAAACTTTACATGTGTGATTCAGTATATATTAAACATAAACTCATCACTTCAATAGAAAATAGTGAAATGTATCCTCTTGATATTGAAGTTAGAAACCTTTGAGTAAAAGAGTAAATTCTTCATTTCTTTCAACAGTCTACTGGATTTGCCAATTATCTTTCAGTAAAATCTTCCTTAGTTTTTATTAATTTTTATTTTTTTATAAACATATATTTTTATGCCCAGGGGTACAGGTGTGTGACACCAGGTTTACACACTTCACAGCACTCACCAAAGCACATACCCTCCCCAATGTCCATAATCCCACCCCCTTCTCCCAAATCCCCTCCCCTCACCAAACCTCAGTTTGTTTTGTGAGATTAAGAGTCACTTATGGTTAGTCTCCATCCCAATCCCATCTTGTTTCATTGATTCTTCTCCTACCCACTTAAGCCTCCATGTTGCATCACCACTTCCTCATATCAGGGAGATCATATGATAGTTGTCTTTCTCTGCTTGACTTATTTCGCTAAGCATGATACGCTCTAGTCCCATCCATGTTGTCACAAATGGCAAGATTTCATTTCTTTTGATGGCTGCATAGTATTCCATTGTGTATATATACCACTTCTTCTTTATCCATTCATCTGTTGATGGACATCTAGGTTCTTTCCATAGTTTGGCTATTGTGGACATTGCTGCTATAAACATTCGGGTGCACGTGCCCTTTTGGATCACTACGTTTGTATCTTTAGGGTAAATACCCAATAGTGCAATTGCTGGGTCATAGGGCAGTTCTATTTTCAACATTTTGAGGAACCTCCATGCTGTTTTCCAGAGTGGCTGCACCAGCTTGCATTCCCACCAACAGTGTAGGAGGGTTCCTCTTTCTCCGCATCCTCGCCAGCACCTGTCATTTCCTGACTTGTTGATTTTAGCCATTCTGACTGGTGTGAGGTGATATCTCATTGTGGTTTTGATTTGTATTTCCCTGATGCCGAGTGATATGGAGCACTTTTTCATGTGTCTGGATGTCTTCTTTGCAGAAATGTCTGTTCATGTCCTCTGCCCATTTCTTGATTGGATTATATGTTCTTTGGGTGTTGAGTTTGCTAAGTTCTTTATAGATTCTGGACACTAGTCCTTTATCTGATATGTCGTTTGCAAATATCTTCTCCCATTCTGTCAGTTGTCTTTTGATTTTGTTAACTGTTTCCTTTGCTGTGCAAAAGCTTTTGATCTTGATGAAATCCCAATAGTTCATTTTTTCCCTTGCTTCCCTTGCCTTTTGCGTTGTTCCTAGGAAGATGTTGCTGTGGCTGAGGTCGAAGAGGTTGCTGCCTGTGTTCTCCTCAAGGATTTTGATGGATTCCTTTCGCACATTGAGGTCCTTCATCCATTTTGAGTCTATTTTTGTGTGTGGTGTAAGGAAATGGTCCAATTTCATCTTTCTGCATGTGGCTGTCCAATTTTCCCAGCACCATTTATTGAAGAGGCTGTCTTTTTTCCATTGAACATTCTTTCCTGCTTTGTCGAAGATTAGTTGACCATAGAGTTGAGGGACTATTTCTGGGCTCTCTATTCTGTTCCATTGATCTATGTGTGTTTTTGTGCCAGTACCATGCTGTCTTGATGATGACAGCTTTGCAATAGAGCTTAAAGTCCGGAATTGTGATGCCACCAACGTTGGCTTTGTTTTTCAATATCCCTTTGGATATTCGAGATCTTTTCTGGTTCCATATAAATTTTAGCATTATTTGTTTCATTTCTTTGAAAAAGATGGATGGTACTTTGATAGGAATTGCATTAAATGTGTAGATTGCTTTAGGTAGCATAGACATTTTCACAATATTTATTCTTCCAATCCAGGAGCATGGAACATTTTTCCATTTCTTTGTGTCTTCCTCAATTTCTTTCATGAGTACTTTATAGTTTTCTGAGTATATATTCTGTGTCTCTTTGGTTAGGTTTATTCCTAGGCATCTTATGGTTTTGGATGCAATTGTAAATGGGATTGACTCCTTAATATCTCTTTCTTCTGTCTTGCTGTTGGTGTAGAGAAATGCAACTGATTTCTGTGCATTGATTTTATATCCTGACACTTTACTGAATTCCTGTATAAGTTCTAGCAGTTTTGGAGTGGAGTCTTTTGGGTTTTCCACATATAGTATCATATCATCTGCGAAGAGTGATAATTTGACTTCTTCTTTGCCGATTTGGATGCCTTTAATTTCCTTTTGTTGTCTGATTGCTGTGGCTAGGACCTCTAGTACTATGTTGAATAGCAGTGGTAATAATGGACATCCCTGCCGTGTTCCTGACCTTAGCGGAAAAGCTTTCAGTTTTTCTCCATTGAGAATGATATTTGTGGTGGGTTTTTCATAGATGCCTTTGATGATATTGAGGTATGTGCCCTGTATCCCTACACTTTGAAGATTTTTGATCAGGAAGGGATGGTGTACTTTGACAAATGCTTTTTCAGCATCTATTGAGAGTATCATATGGTTCTTGTTCTTTCTTTTATTGATGTGTTGTAGCACGTTGACTGATTTGCGGATGTTGAACCAACCTTGCAGCCCTGGAATAAATCCCACTTGGTCGTGGTGAATAATCCTTTTAATGTACTGTTGAATCCCATTGGCTAGTATTTTGTTGAGTATTTTCGCATATGTGTTCATCAAGGATATTGGTCTATAGCTCTCTTTTTTGATGGGATCCTTGTCTGGTTTTGGGATCAAGGTGATGCTGGCCTCATAAAATGATTTTGGAAGTTTTCCTTCCATTTCTATTTTTTGGAACAGTTTCAGGAGAATAGGAATTAGTTCTTCTTTAAATGTTTGGTAGAATTCCCCCGGGAAGCTGTCTGGCCCTGGGCTTTTGTTTGTTTGGAGATTTTTAATGACTGTTTCAATCTCCTTACTGGTTATGGGTCTGTTCAGGCTTTCTATTTCTTCCTGGTCCAGTTGTGGTAGTTTATATGTTTCTAGGAATGCATCCATTTCTTCCAGATTGTCAAATTTATTGGCGTAGAGTTGCTCATAGTATGTTTGATACCAGTTGAGTCCTGATTTAGGACTGAGGATGTGATCTATTCTGGAGAATGTTCCATGTGCACTAGAGAAGAATGTGTATTCTGTTGCTTTGGGATGAAATATTCTGAATATATCTGTGATGTCCATCTGGTCCAGTGTGTCGTTTAAGGCCTTTATTTCCTTGCTGATCTTTTGCTTGGATGATCTGTCCATTTCAGTGAGGGGAGTGTTACAGTCCCCTACTATTATTGTATTATTGTTGATGTGTTTCTTTGATTTTGTTATTAATTGGTTTATATAGTTGGCTGCTCCCACATTGGGGGCATAGATATTTAAAATTGTTAGATCTTCTTGTTGGACAGACCCTTTGAGTATGATATAGTGTCCTTCCTCATCTCTTATTATAGTCTTTGGCTTAAAATCTAATTGATCTGATATAAGGATTGCCACTCCTGCTTTCTTCTGATGTCCATTAGCATGGTAAATTCTTTTCCACCCCCTCACTTTAAATCTGGAGGTGTCTTCGGGCTTAAAATGAGTTTCTTGGAGGCAACATATAGATGGGTTTTGTTTTTTTATCCATTCTGATACCCTGTGTCTTTTGACCGGGGCATTTAGCTCATTCACATTCAGGGTAACTATTGAGAGATATGAATTTAGTGCCACTGTATTGCCTGTAAGGTGACTGTTCCTGTATATGGTCTCTGTTCCTTTCTGATCTACCACTTGTAGGCTCTCTCTTTGCTTAGAGGACCCCTTTCAAGATTTCCTGTAGAGCTGGTTTGGTGTTTGCAAATTCTTTCAGTTTTTGTTTGTCCTGGAAGCTTTTAATCTCTCCTTCTATTTTCAATGATAGCCTAGCTGGATATAGTATTCTGGGCTGCATGTTTTTCTCATTTAGTGCTCTGAAAATATCATGCCAGCTCTTTCTGGCCTGCCAGGTCTCTGTGGATAAGTGAGCTGCCAATCTAATATTTTTACCATTGTATGTTACAGACTTCTTTTCCCGGGCTGCTTTCAGGATTTTCTCTTTGTCACTGAGACTTGTAAATTTTACTATTAGGTGATGGGGTGTGGGCCTATTCTTATTGATTTTGAGGGGCGTTCTCTGAACCTCCTGAATTTTGATGCTCGTTCCCTTTGCCATATTGGGGAAATTCTCCCCAATAATTCTCTCCAGTATACCTTCTGCTCCCCTCTCTCTTTCTTCTTCTTCTGGAATCCCAATTATTCTAATGTTGTTTCGTCTTATGGTGTCACTTATCTCTCGAATTCTCCCCTTGTGGTCCAGTAGGTGTTTGTCCCTCTTTTGCTCAGCTTCTTTATTCTCTGTCATTTGGTCTTCTATATCACTAATTCTTTCTTCTGCCTCATTTATCCTAGCAGTGAGAGCCTCCATTTTTGATTGCACCTCATTAATAGCTTTTTTGATTTCAACTTGGTTAGATTTTAGTTCTTTTATTTCTCCAGAAAGGGCTTTTATATCTCTCAAGAGGGTTTTTCTAATATCTTCCATGCCTTTTTCGAGCCCGGCTAGAACCTTGAGAATTGTCATTCTGAACTCTAGATCTGACATATTACCAATGTCTGTATTGATTAGGTCCCTAGCCTTCGGTACTGCCTCTTGTTCTTTTTTTTGTGTTGAATTTTTCCGTCTTGTCATTTTGTCCAGATAAGAGTATATGAAGGGGCAATTAAAATACTAAAAGGGTGGCAACAACCCCAGGAAAATATGCTTTAACCAAATTAGAAGAGATCCAAAATCATGAGGGGGGAGAAAGGGGATAAAAAGAGGTTCAAAAAGGAAGAAAGAAGAAAAAAAAGAAAAGAAAAGAATTTAAAAAAGAAAACACCTTTCAGAAAGTGGTTGTTTTTCTGTTTCCAGAATTGCTGTTCTTCTCTTCGATCTGCCGATGGATTTTTAGGTTTTTGCAATCTTTAGATAAGCTATCTAGCTGATCTCCGGCTAGCTGAAGCAGTCTCAGCCAGCTACTTCTCCGCCATCTTGACTCCTCCCTCGATTCCTTAGCTTTACTATTAAGCTTTTGTAGAATCAAAGCTCCTCTGTATCCTGAAAACATTAATACTACTGAAGGTAATGTTTTCCCATTTCAGAAAGAGATTCAAGCTTGCTTCCAGAATTATTAAAGGACAAACATTTTTCTGCTCTGCTGTAGGTTGCATATTATACACATGCATTATTTTATTTAGAATTTTTAAATAGTCAGGGAACAGAATGTTTTGTCAAGTTGTATTCTACTAGGAATTTAGACATTTCTTCTTGTTTATCCCATTAGCTGGTATATACAGTTGTTCAAAATCGTTTCTTATGATCCTATGTATTTCTGTGATATCAGTTGTAATATACCCACTTTCATTTCTGGTTTTATGATTCTTCTCTCTTCATTAAAATTTAGATATTATTGATATATAATATCATTTTCAGGTATACAACACAATAATTTGTTATTTGCATGTATTGTGTCCTGTCCATGTTGCTACAAATGTTTGGTATTCATCTTTTCTGATGGAGGCATAATACTCCATAGTGCATGTATTGTGAAATGATGACTGGAATAAATCTAGTTAACATCCATCACCACAGTTATATATTTTTTTCTTGTGAATGAAAACTTTTAAGATTTACTCTTTTAGTAATATCCAAATACACAGTACAGTATTATTACCTAGATTCATCATGCTATCCACTGTATCTCTATGACTAACTTATTTTATAAGTAAAGTTTATACTTTTTCACCTATTTTACATATCATCTCCTCTTGCCTCTGAAAACCAGCAATCTGTTCTCTGTAATTTTATTTTGTTTTGTTTTAGATTCCACAAACAATAAGACCATAAGGTATTTATCTTTCTCTGTCTAACTTATTTCACTTAGCATAATGTCCTCAAGGTCCATGAGACAATATTGTTGTTGTGAATGGCAATATTATATTCTTTATAATGACTAAATGGTATTCCATTGTGTATATATGCCACATTTTCTTTATCCATTAATCCATTGATGGACACTTAGGCTGTTAGCATATCTTGGTTATTATAAATTATACTGTTTTGATCATAGATATGAATTTACATTTTTTCAGTTAGTGTTCTCACTTTCTCCAAATAAATAACAAGAAGTAGAACTGCTAGATCAAAAGATAGTTTTATTTTTCAAGTTTTTGAGAAACTTCCAAACTGTTTTCCAAAGTGGCTTCACCAGCTTGCATTCTCACCAACAGTTTAAGAGTTTTTTCTCTGCCTCTTCTACAACATCCGTTTTGTCCTGCGCTGTTAGTTTTAGCCATTCTGTGACTAACTGTCACATGAAAAAATATTCAATATCATTATCCATCAGGGGAATTCAAATCAAAACCACATTGAGAGACTACCTTACACCAGTTAGAATACAAAATTTAACAAAGCAGGAAACAAGAAATGTTGGAGAGGATGTGAAGAAAGGGGAACCCTCTTACACTGTTGATGGGAATGCAAGTTGGTACAGTCACTTTGGAAAACAGTTTGGAGGTTCCTCAAAAAGTTAAAATTGGACTACCCTAATACTCAGCAATTGCACTACTGGATATTTGCCACAGAGATACAGAGGTAGTGAAAAGAAGGGGCATACACACCCCAATGTTCATAGCAGCAACATCCTCAATAACCAAACTATGAAAAGAGCTGAATAGGCTCTCTTTTCATCGTTAATGATTTCTCTTGCTTCGCAGAAACGTTTAGTTTGATGTAGTCTCACTTTTTGCTTTGGTGTCAAATCCCAAAAAAATCATGGCCAAGACTGATGTCAAGCAGATTACCTGGTGATTCTTCTGGAAGTTTTATGATTTCAGGTCTTATGTTAAAATTTTTGATCCACTCTGCGTTAATTTTTATGTATGGTGTAAGATTGTGGTCCAGTTTCATTCTTCTGCATGTGGCTGTCCAATTTTTCCAGCACCATTTGTTGAAGAGATTGTCCTTTTCCCATTGGATATTCTTGGCTTTTTTTTTTTCCAAAATTGACTGTATAAATTTGGGTTTATTCTGGGCTCTATGTTCTCTCCCATTGATTTATGTGTTTATTTTTAACCCAAATCTATAGTTTTTAATTATTACTATAGTTTGTAATATAGTTTTAAATTAGCAAGCATGAAACCTCCAACTTCATTCTTTATCTCAAGATCATTTTGGCTCTTTGGGGTCTTATATGGTTTCATAAAAATTTTAGGATTATTCTCTTTTGGTACTGAGCCTTCCTTTTTTATCTTACTCAAGGTAAATGTTTGTCAACTTTGTTTTATCTATTTTTTTAAGATATTATTTATTTATTTGACAGACAGAGATCACAAGTAGGCAGAGAGGCAGGCAGAGAGAGAGGCAGAAGCAGGCTCCATGCAAAGCAGAAAGCCTGATGCAGGGCTTGATCCCAGGGACCTGGGATCATGACCTGAGCCGAAGGCAAAGGCTTAACTTACTAAGCCACCCAGGGTCTACAATTTTGTTTTATCTTTTGCAAAAGCAGGCCTTAGTGTCATTCATTTGTGTTTTATATTGTTTTTCTGCTATTTTTTTCTTTTTCTGCTCTGATCTATGTTATTTCCTTTATTCTGCTAAATTTGAGCTTAGTTTCTTCTTCTTTTTTCAGTTCCATAAAGAGTAAAGTCAGTTACTAATGTTACTAATTCACTTCTTTTTATTTTAGCTTGTAGAACTCCTTTCAGCATTTCTTATAAGAAAAGTCTAATAATAATGAATTCTTTTCCACCTTTGCTTTCTGGGAATGCCTTTATTGCTTGTGGGTTTTTGTTTTTGTTTTTGTTTTTTTCCCTTTCGGAAAGATAAATTGTCAGGGTATTCTATGCTAGTTTTTTGTTTGTTTGTTTGTTTGTTTTGTTTTCCTTTCTGAAAGATAAATTGTCAGGGTATTCTATGCTAGTTTTTTTTTTCTTCCTTCTAACAATTTGAATGTGTTGTCTCATTCTCTGCCTTTTAAGAAACCTGCTGAGAACTCTGATGGTAAGTCGAGGTCTGTTTTAACATTCTCTCCTTGTCTTTGATTTTTGACAGTTCCCCTTTCTCCACATACTCTCTAACACACATTGTTTCCTGACTTGCTAATTTTGGCGATTCTAACTGGTGTAAGGTAATATTTCAATGTGGTATTGATTTGAATCTCCCTGATGGCCAGTGATGATGAACATTTTTGATGTGTCTGTTAGCCATTTATATGTCTTATGCTGTGTGCTGAAGATGATAAGATTGTTTTGATATAAAATAATTAGTGATCTATAATTTTATGAGCTTATAGGTCCAATTTGTCTCCAGGCTTGGGAAGTTTTCAGTCACTATTTCTATCTTTATTTATTTATTTATTTGAATTTTTTGAACTTTTTTTCAGTGTTCCATAATTCATTGTTTATGTACCACACCCAGTGCTCCATGCAATATGTACCCTCCATAATACCCACCACCAGGCTTAACAAACCTCCTACCCCTCTCCCCTCCAAAACCCTCAGATTGTTTCTCAGAGTCCACAGTCTCTCATGGTTTATCTCCCCCTCCAATTTCCCCCAACTCCCTTCTTCTCTCCATCTCCCCATATCCTCCATGTTATTCCTTATGCTCCACAAATAAGTGAATCCATATGATAATTGACTCTCTCTGCTTGAATTATTTCACTCAACATAATCGCTTCCAGTCCTATCCATATTGGTACAAAAGTTGGATATTTATCTTTTCTGATGGAGATATATTCCTTAGTATATATGGACCACATCTTCCTTATTCATTTATCCATTGAAGGGCACCTTGGTTCTTTCCATAGTTTGGTGACCATGGCCATTGCTGCTATGAACATTGGAGTACAGATGGCCCTTCTTTTCACTACATCTGTATCTTTGGGGTAAATACCCAGTAGTACAATTGCAGGGTCATAGGGAAGCTCTATTTTTAATTTCTTCAGGAATATCCACACTGTTTTCCAAAGTGGCTGCATCAACTTGCACTCCCACCAACAGTGTAAGAGGGTTCCCTTTCTCCACATCCTCTCCAACACACATTGTTTCCTGACTTGCTAATTTTGGCCATTCTAACTGGTGTAAGGTGGTATTTCAATATGGTTATGATTTGAATCTCCCTGATGGCCAGTGATGATGAACATTTTTTCATGTGTCTGATAGCCATTTATATGTCTTCATTGGAGAAATGTTTGTTCATGATTTCTGCCCATTTTTTGACATGGTTATCTGTTTTGTGTGTGTTGAGTTTAAGGAGTTCTCTATAGATCCTGGATATCAGCCCTTTGTCTGTATTGTTATTTGTAACTAT
Organism: Mustela nivalis; assembly: GCF_964662115.1. Taxonomy (NCBI): domain Eukaryota; kingdom Metazoa; phylum Chordata; class Mammalia; order Carnivora; family Mustelidae; genus Mustela; species Mustela nivalis. The sequence goes on along the minus strand of NC_139022.1, from coordinate 8,348,960 downwards.
TCTTCCATTCTGTGCATTGCCTCTTTGTTTTGTTGACTGTTTTCTTTGCTGTGAAGAAGCTTTTGATCTTGATGAAGTCCCCAAAATTCATTTTCACTTTTGTTTCCTTTGCCTTTGAAAACATATCTTGAAAGAAGTTGCTGTGGCCAATGTCCTATTAGAAGTCCTAGCAACAGCAATCAGACAAGAAGGAGAAATAAAAGGTATTCAAATTGGTAATGAAGAAGTCAAACTCTCTCTTCACAGATGACATGATACTTTATCTGGAAAACCAAAAAGACTCCACCCCCAAACTACTACAACTCATACAGCAATTCAGTAACATGGCAGGATACAAAATCAATTTCAGAAATCAGTTGTTTCTTATACAATAAAAATGTATAATTTATACATTCAATTTATTATAACAGCAAGAGCTGTAAGATACCTGGGAATAAACCTAACCAAAGAGGTACAGATCTGTACTCGAGGAACTACAGTACACTCATGAAAGAAATTGAAGAAGACACAAAAAGATGGAAGACCATTCCATGCTCATGGACTGGAAGAATAAACATTGTTAAAATGTCTATACTGCCTAGAGCAATCTATAATTTCAATGCCATTCCAATCAAAATTCCATAGGCATTTTTCAAAGAGCTGGAGCAAACAATTTTAGGATTCTAAAATTCGTATGGAATTCGAAGAGACCCTGAATTGATAAGGAAATGTTGAAAAAGAAAAGCAAAACTGGTGGCATCACATTGCCTGATTTCAATATTTTCTACAAAGCTGTGATCACCAAGACAGCATGGTACTGGCACAAAAACAGACACATAGACCAGTGGAACAGAGTAGAGCGCCAAGATATAGACCCTCAACTCTATGGTCAAATAATCTTCGACAGAGCAGGAAAAAATATCCAGTGGAAAAAAGACAGTCTCTTCAATCAATGGTCCTCAGAAAATTTGGACAGCTATGTGTAGAAGAATGAAACTCAACCATTCTCTTACACTGTACACAAAGATAAACTTGAAATTGGAAAAAGACCTCAACATGAGGCAGGAATCCAATGGAATCCTAGGGGAGAACACAGGCAATTATGTCTTCTTTCTTTATTTTTTAACAATTCTATTTATTTATTCATGAGAGGCAGAGAGAGAGAGGCAGATGGAGAGAGAAGCAGGTTCCTGTATGAGCAGGGAGCCCAATGCGGGACTTGATCCCAGGACTCCAGGATCATGACCTGAGCTAAAGGCAGATCTTAATTAACTGAGCCACCCAGGCACCCAACCACTATTTGTTTAAACAATTTTTAATTTTTTTAAAAATTTTGTTTTATTTTTTCAGTGTTCCAAGATTCATTGTTTATGCACTATATCCAGTGCTTCATGCAATACATGCACTCCTTAATACCCACCACCCAGCTCCCCTAACTCCCCACTCTTCTCCCCTACAAAACCCTCAGTTTGTTTCTGAGTCCACAGTCTCTCGTGGTTCATTTCCCCCTCCAATATCCCCCAATTCAGTTTTCCTTCCCTTCTCCTAATGTCCTCCATGTTATTCCTTATGCTGCACAAGTAAGTGAAACCATATGATCATGGACTCTCTCTGCTTGACTTCTTTCACTCAACATAATCTCCAGTCCTGCCAATGTTGATACAAAATTTTTGCTCCCTTCTCTCACTCCTACTTTTGGAACTCCAGTGATTCTGGTATTGGTTCTTTTGATGGTATCTCATAGATTACATACACTTTGCTCTTTTTCATTATTTTTTTCTCATTCTCTTATGACTGGGTTATTTCTAAGTTTTATCCTCTAACTCACTGATTCTGTCTTCTACCTGATGTTGTCTGTTGTTGATGCTTTCTATTCCATTCTTCATTTTATTCACTGAATTCTTTAGTTCCAGGATTTCTGTTTGTTTGTTTGTTTGTTTGTTTGTTTTAATTATTTCTTTCTCTTCATTATGTTTCTCTTTTAGCTTGTGTATTGTTTTGCTGATTTTGTTGACTTATATGTTAGTGTTCTCTTGTAGCTCACAGTTTTCTCTGAACAACTATACAACAATTTTGAATTCTTTATTATTTAGATATAAACTATATACATAGCTTATACATTTACATAATTTATTTATTTTTCTGCCCAATGCAGAGCTTGAACTCATGCCCCGAGAGCAAGAGTTACATGCTCTACTAACTGAGCCAGTCAGGTTCCCCAGCAGGACTTTATTTTTTGTGTTTGATTATTGCATTATTATTATCAATTTTTGGTGATGTTATATTTTCTTGATTCTTCATGTTTTTGGAGTGTTTCTTTTCCCTTAAATTACATATGGTTTTTGGTTTTGTTTTTATTTGTATATTTCTTAAATTTTTTTTTTATTATATTATGTTAGTCACCATACAGTAGGTCATTAGTTTTTTTTTTAATTTTTAATTTTTTAAATTTATTTTCAATGTACCAGAATTCATTGTTTATGCACCACACCCAGTGCTCCATACAATACATACCTTCCATAATACCCACCACCATGCTCACCCAACTTACTGCCCCCTGCCCCTTCAAAACCCTCAGATTGTTTTTGAGAGTCTATAGTCTCTCATGGTTCATCTCCCCCTCCAATTTACCTCAACTCCCTTTCCCTCTCCATATCCCCATATCCTTTGTGTTATTTCTTATGCTCCATTAATACGTGAAACCACAGGTCATTAGTTTTTGTTGTAGTATTCCAAGATTCATTGTTGGCTTTTGTTTTGTTTTGTTTTGTTTTTAACAAGCTTTAGATCACTTTATTTTTCTTGTGTAAAATGACGTGGTAGCCACAGCTGAAGCTTAGGTTCTCTGTGGAGAGATTCTGCTGTAGGTCTTCAGAAGATAGTCAATGATATCCTGATAGAGAGACTTGGTAAACACTATCCTTGCAGAAGTCAAGAGTGGGATAACTGCAGGTCTTGAAGATCGTATCCAAAGTAGAATTGGCAAAGTTGCCCAGAGTGCCAGTTCAGCCTCTGGCCAGGTGTAGCAGTCATAAATTTCAGCCATCATCATTAGCTTCTTGGGCATAGGGGCTGAGACAATGCCAGTGCCTCTGGGAGCAGGGATGAGATACAGTAACACAGACCCACAACAGCCAGTTACCTTGTACACAACACTGTGGGGCTTGCAGATCTTGTTCCCCCAGTAGCTCAGCCACACAGGACAATGGAAACCTTGGCCAGGAGATGGCCCCACGGATGGCAGTGGCTAACTCCTTGGAGACTTGACACCCAGACTGATGTGTCCATTGTCATCTTTGATGGCAACAAATGCCTTGAACCTGGTCCACTGGCCACCATGGGTCTGCTTTTGCACCAGCAGAATCTTCAAAACCTCATCCTTGAGGGATGCTCCCAGAGAGAAGTCAATGATCTCAGATTCCTTGATGGGCAGGGAGATAAGATATATCTCCTCCAGGACTTGTTCTTCATGTCCTTGACCAGGTGACCTTGGTGAGGGGGATCCACTCCTCATTCTTGGCCTTGTTTCCACAAACTCTGCTGTCTTGGCCCCTGACCCTGGATGCCACTGCAAAAGCCTCCTTGAAAGCCTCCATGGCCTCGCATTCCAGGGCCCCCTGACTCTGCGCAGGCTGGCAACACCAGCGTCATATGCCATTTGGTGTTTTCTCAGAGAAGTTCTTTGGAGATTTGTATTGTTCCTTGTATACTTGACTTAGCAGTCATCTCCTCTAATTTTTACTAGCTGTCTTCATGTGAGAAATATTTTGTTGGTCCTACTGATATTTGGGATTTTCTGTAACTTTGTGCAGAGTCATCTGCTCCATACTTCCTATTTCCTTTTGTGGCATGATTCTTAAGCTTTTATGTCTTTTCTCAATCTTCTATCTCAGCAGGATGGCTGCTGGAACGTTCTTTTTGGTTTTCCCAAAGGTGGTGCTATAGGTCAATATTGTGGCTTGTCCCTTGCTCACAACCCTGGCTTGTTTCCTGCATGAACTTCTGTCTAGCCAACCTTACTCTTATTGCCATTCTCAGAAGCTGGTTGCAGAGTGGGCAGAGGTGTGGGTCTGGTGCTCAGGACATTAGGGGTGTTTTCGAAAAATTGGGAAGAATCCTTGGGTGAGGTTTTTCTAGCAGCTTAAGGATAGGCTTCCTGCTGAAGCCTAGAATGCAGCCAGCAGGACCCACGTCAGTTTAATGCCCTCTTAATGTTCTGATACTCTTATCTGCCTGGTTCCTGATCTGTCTATTCCCAGCCCTCATTTTTACACTGGTTACTGTGGGGGACAGATGCCTTTCTTCAGCATTGTTCCACATAGCTGTTCAAGTGGGTACTTGCTCATTGTTATCCCTTCCCCACTGTGGAAAGGTTCCTGGTCTCTTCTTTTTTCACACTATACAACCAAGGTTGGGTTTGTGGAGTAATACTTGCAAAGTTCCTCTTACCAACTCTAAATTCAAGTTCTCATGGCTTTTGCTCTCTTGGAGTATTGGAACTTCTCTAGAAACCTGAAATTCTATAAATTCTCACTCATCCATGGTTATCTGTCCAATTCAGTGTATCACAGGTGACGTGGCTGAAAATGTTGGGTAGGTTTGCAGTTACACAGTCTACTCCCAGATCTGTCTGCCTTTTACCTGATGCACAAGGGATGAGACTCCTCCTGGGTCCCTGGCCTATGAGGCTAGATCCCACAACTTCCACACAGGCATTTTTGTTCATAAATACCCAACTTTTGATGTTAATGGTGGACAAAACAAGGAACATCTTATACCAACATGATCCTACAAGACAATATTAATTGTAGTCATCATGCTGAATATTTGATCTCCAGAACTTATTCATCTTGTAATTAAAACTGTACCTTTTGACCAACATTTCACTATTTCTTCCTCCCCCCTGTCAAATATCATTTTATCCTCTGCTTCTATATATTGTATTATTTTAGATTCCACATGTAAGTGAGATAATGCAATATATGTTTTACTGTGTCTGGATTATTTCACTTAGCATGACATGTTCTATGTTGTAACATCCATGTTGTTACAATTGGCAGGATTTCCCTTTATTTTAAGGCCATATAATATTCCACTGTGTATGTTTTTTTTTAATTTAATTTTTTTGAATTTAATGTAATTTTTTCAGTATTCCAAGATTCATTGTTTATGCATCATACCCAGTGCTCCATGCAATACAGGCCCTCCTTAATACCCACCACCAGGCTCTCCTAATCCCCAATCCCCACCCCCCAAACCCTCAGTTTGTTTCTCAGAGTCCACAGTCTCTCATGGTTCCTCTTCCCCTCTGATTTCCCACAACTCACTTATCCTCTCCTTCACCCAATGTCCTCTGTGTCATTCCTTATGCTCCACCAGTAAGTGAAACCATGTGATAATCAACTCTCTGCTCGACTCATTTCACGTAGCATAATCTCTTCCAGTCCCATCCACGTTGATACAAAATTTGAGTATTCATCCTTTCTGATGGAGGCATAATATTCCATTGTATATTTGGACCATATCTTTATTCATTCATCTGTTGAAGGGCGTCTTGTCTCTTTTCACAGTTTGGAGACGGTGGCCATTGTTGCTATGAACACTGGGGTCCAGGTTGCCCTTCTTTTCAATGCATCTGTATTTTGGGGGTAAATACTTAGTTCCACTGTGTACGTTAATCACATTTCCTTTCTTAATTTTTTCACTGGGTGGTTTCTGTACCTTAGTTACTATGAGTAATCCTACAATGATCATAAGATTGAAGATATTTCTTCCAGGTAATGATCTTATTTTCTTTAGATATGTACTCAATTCAGTTAAATTGATGAATCATATGATAGTTGTATTTTTAGTTTTTTGAGGAAGCTTCATATTGTTTTCTATTTTTCTAAGTTTTTATTTAAATTTCTAGTTAGTTAATGTTCAGTGTAATATTAGTTTCAGGTGTAGAATTTAGTGATTGAATACTTTCATACAACACTGAATTCTCATCACAACAGGTGCACTCCTTAATCCTCATCACCAATTTAACCCATCCCTCCACCAACCTCCCCTCTTTGTGACTGAGTTTGTCCTCTATAGTTCAGAAGCTGTTTCTAAACTTTTTAGTGTTTTCCATAATGACTGTACCAATTTAGCAACCCACCAACTGTGCAAGAATTGTCTTTTCTCCACAGCCTAGTTAATGCATGTTATCCCTTATAATCTCTATAGTATCCATCCAAATAGTTGTGAGGTAATATTTCATTGTGCTTTTTATATGTATTTTGATGATTAGTGATGTTTAATATCTTTTTGTGTGCCTGTTTGCCATTTGTATGTCTTCTTTTGGTATGAGGGCAATGCTGGCCTCATAAAAATTAGTTTAGAATACTGTTGTGCTGGAAATAAATTAAAAAATTAATTAAAAAATATTAGTTTAGAAGTGCTCCCTATTTTGTTTTGGGGAAAATTTTAAGAAAACTTAGTGCAAATAAACCTTTGAATGTTTGGAAGTATTCATCTGGGAATTCATCTGGTCCTTGGATTTTCTTTTTGGAAGGTTTTTGATTACTGAATCTATTGCCTTCATTACTGATCTATTCAAGCTTTCCATTTCTTCTTGATTCAGTCTTAGTGGAGTGTGTGCTTCTAATAATTTATTATTTTCTTCTAGGCCATTGATTTTTGGGGCTTATAGTTGTTCATAATTATGTGTTATAATCTTTTTAAAAAATTCTGAACCTTTCATAATAACGTATCCTCTTTCATTTCTGATTTTATTTATTTGCACCTTTTGTTTTTTTTTCCTTTGTTAATATATTATTTTTATTTTCTATTTGATATATTCCTTCTATAATATTTATTATTTCCTTTCTTTCTAGAAACTCTGGGTTTAGTTCTTCTTTTTGTAGTATCATTAACCATGAAGTTTTAACTATGAAGTTTTTGTTTATTCGAGATCTTTTTAAAAAAATACATATATAAAGAGATTATTATGCTGAGTGAAATAAGTCAAGCAGAGAGAGTCAATTATCATATGGTTTCACTTATTTGTGGAGCATAACAAATAGCATGGAGGACATGGGGAGTTAGAGAGGAGAAGGGAGTTGGGGGAAATTGGAAGGGGAGGTGAACCATGAGAGACTATGGACTCTGAAAAACAATCTGAGGATTTTGAAGGGGTGGGGGGTGGGAGTTTGGGGTACTAGGTGGTGGGTATTATAAAGGGCACGAATTGCATGGAGCACTGGGTGTGGTGAAAAATAATGAATACTGTTATGCTGAAAATAAAAAATAAATTAAAAAAAATACATATATATATATATATATATATATATATATATATATATATATATATAATTGCAATGAACTTTCCTCTTAGAACGGCCTTTGTTCATATATATATATAATTGCAATGAACTTTTCTCTTAGAACTGCCTTTGTTCATCTGGTAAGTTTTGGCATGTTGTCTGTATCAGTCAGACAACTGGGCTGCTATAACAAAATATCAGAGATGGGGTAACTTATAAGACACACATGCCAGCATGGGTTGATTGAGGGCACTCTTCTGGCTGCAGACTTCTCATTGTGTCCTCACATGGCAGAAAGGACTGGGGAGCTCTATGAGGTCTGCTGTTTGTGGAGATTCCACTATCATGAGCTAACATCTCCCAACATCTACACCTCCTAATATCATCATGTTGTGGGGACAGGAATTCAACATATGAATTGTGGAGGAACACACTGGCTAAACTGGAAAATAAACTCAAAATGGATGAAATTCCTAAATGTGAGATAGGAAACCATCAAAATCCTGGAGCTGAGCACAGACAGCAACCTCTGTTCTCCACCAATAACTTCTTACTGGACATGTCACTGGAGGCAAGGGAAATGCAGAAATGAACTATTGGGACTTCATCAAGATAAAAAGCTTCTGCACAGCAAAGGAAACAGTCAACAAAACTAAAAGGCAACCTGTAGAATAGAAGAAGATATTTACAAATGACATATCAGATAAAGGGAAATCAAAAGAGAATTAAAAAAATACCTTCAGACAAATGAAAATGAAAACAATGTTATGGTCTGTTTGTTTTGTGTTTCTTCCCTCCAAAAGAAAAAAAAAAATCTAATGTTGAAGGCTAATGCCCAATGTGATTACAGTAGGAGGTGGGAATTTGGGGGTTTTCAGTTATTTTAAAATATTTTTGTTCCCCTGTGTTGCTCAAATTTCTTAAGCAAGGAGCACCTGGGTGGCTCGGTGGGTTAAGCCTCTGCCTTCAGCTTAGTCATGATCTCAGGGTCCTGGGATAGAGCCCTGTGTCAGGCTCTCTGCTCAGTAGGGAGCCTGCTTCCCCCTCTCCCTTTCTGCCTCTCTGCCTACTTGTGATCTCTGTCTTTCAAATAAATAAATAAAATATATTTTTAAAAATCCTATTTTTTTAAGATTTTATTTATTTATTTGACAGACAGAGATCACAAGTAGTCAGAGAATCGAAAGGGAGAGAGAGGAGGAAGCAGACTCTCTGCTGAGCAGAGAGCCCAATATGGGGCTGGATCCCAGGACCCTGGGATCATGACCTGAGCCAAAGGCAGAGGCTTTAACCCACTGAGCCACCCGGGCGCCCCCCAAAAGCCCTAAACTTCTTAAGTGGACTACTCAGCTCTCTTGGAGTTGTATTTGTGGTTAGCTGATTGTTGATATTTGTGGAAGGACCGCATTTAGTTCTCCTATGCAGCAGTCCTGGGATACCACTTGGCTTTGCCTTGCTCATTTGGATTAATTAGTTGTTTTTAGTGCTATTATGTAAGAGTTATTTATGTATACTGGATACAAGATACCTAATATATTGCAAATATTCTCCCCAATGACTGGCTTATACTTTCATTCTCTTAATGGGATCTTTTACTGAATGAAAGTTTTAATGTGGATAAAGCACAATTTGTTAAGATTTTTATAGACTGTACTTTTGATATCAAGTGTAGGAACTTTCTGTATAATATGTGATCTATTTTTATTTTGAGTTTTTGACCCATTACTTTTGCATAAGCTTTGTGTGACTTAAATGGATTTCTTTCTTTCTTTCTTTTTTCTTTTTTTTTTCTTTTTTTTTTTTTTTTTTTTTTTGGCAATTGATGTCCAGTTCTTACAGCAACTATTGTGGAAAAGGCTAATTTTTCTCCATTGATCTGTTTTTGCATTTTTGTGAAAAATCAGTCAGGCATGTTTTATGTCAGCTTATTTCTAGGTTTTCTAATGTGTCCTATTGATCTCTGTGTTTATCCCTTCTCTAATAATTCCTACATTTGGCTACTATACCTTTAATAAATCTTGATATGATGTAGAATGATTCTTCCCTTTTTATTTTTCATTTTTTTTCAAAATTGTTTTGGTGTTTTATCTTTCTAGTTTAAGGACTACATCCAAAGACAACACTGAAAGAGTGAAGAGGAATGCCACAAATTAGATAAAAATATTTGTATTACACATAACTGGCAAAGAGCCAATAGGCAGAACACATTAAAAACTTCTACAAATGGGTTGAGTGGGTGGTTCAATCTGATTCTTCATTTTGGCTCAGGTCACGATCTCAGGGTCATAGGACTGAGCCCCTGCATCAGGCTCCATGCTTTAGCATGGACTCTGCTTGAGACTGTCTATTCCTTTCCCTCTGACTCCCACACTCTCTCTCTAAAACAATATTCTACAAATGGATAAGGAAACAGAAAAGTAACAATTCAACAGAAGACTGGACCAGTACGAGTGTACTTAAAGGGACACTTGATAAAAGAGGATGTACAAATAGTGAGTATACGAGGTGTCCTACTCATTAGTAATCAGTAATATGCACCTTAAAATACAGTGAGGTATCACTAACATGTCTGAGATCTAAAATTTAAGCCTTGATAAATTACACAATAGGGGAGACATTGAGCACAGTAACTCCACTCACCACTGATGGGAATATGATTGATATTTTGGAAAATATTTCTGAAAAACTTTTGGACATTTTTCTCATTAAATTCAAACATAAACATTTTCTAAGATCATAGTTTTCTCTTAGGTGTATATTTATCAAGTGTAAGTGCACATCTATACCAAAAGATGTACAATAATACCCATAGCCTTCATATCTAAACCCATAACAGTCTCAGACAGAAAGCAATCTGATAACTATCCATAAGTGAACAAATGAAGTGTGATGTGTTCATAAAATGGACACTGTATGCAATGAAAATGGATAAAAGCAAAATTGAGCAAACTAATATAGAAATAAAATATATATTTAATGTATGATTACACATATTAAATTAAAAAAAAACTAGTCTATAGAGTCAGAGCAGATAAGCTTTATCTTTGAAGAGGTGGAAGGGAACAGTTCATGGGGGCTTTGGGGTGCTGGAAATTTCTTTTTCTTCCTTCCTTCCTTCCTTTGGATGGTTACAAAGGTGTGTCTACTTTCTTTATATATTCTTTTAAGATTTATTGATTGATTTATTGATTGATTGATTTGTCAGACATCACATGTAGGGAGAGAGGCAGGCAGAGAGAGAGAGGAGGAAACAGGCTCCCTGCTGAGCAGAAAGCCTGATGCAGGGCTCGATCCCAGGACCCTGGGATCATGATCTGAGCTGTAGGCAGAGGCTTTAACCCACTGAGCTACCCAGGCACCCCATCTACTTTCTAATATAAGCATATTTCTCTATATATGATACATTCTAATGATAACTATAAATACAGGCTTTCAAATACATGCCACCTCTATTTCCTTATCCACTCTCCCAAGAGAACCTAGGAACATTGAATGAAACATAAAATAGAGAGGTGGGAGGCAGATGTAATTTGGGGGATGAATTGAGTCAGAATGGTATTACAGAGACAAATAAGATGCAATCGAGTATGATTGCCAATAACTACAAAGTCAATGTTTATGAACTACTGATGAGTCATCAAAGAAAATCATACTCCATTCTAATTTCTAGACACCATCTTGGATGTCATTTTCCAAGTCCAGCTTTGAACTTGGGGCCTCCTCAGTGAACACCATATGACAGAATGTGCAGCCCCGTCCACTTTTACTACCTTTTTTTTTCTGAAGAAATGTGAAGACTAGAGCACAAAATAGTTTAGTAGTGATTTACAACTGATGTCTATGGGTTTGTCATTATATGTGAGCATTGGGAGAAATATTTTATTATTTCACTTTTCTTTAAGATTTATTTATATATTTGAGATATTATAGGGAGAGATGGAGGAAGAGGGAGAGAAAGAACCTTAAGCAGCCTCCCCATTGACTGTGGAATCCAGCATGGGGCTGGATCTCACAACCCTGAGATCACAACCTGAGCTGAAACCAAGAGTTGGATGCTAATTGACTGAATAACCCAAGTGTCCCTATGAGAAACATTTTACATGGAATTATTATCATCATTAATTTCATCATCACAGCAATCACTTGAATTGTATTTTATTAATTTTTCCATTTTACTGTTAAATAAAGAAGCTTGAGGAAGTGAGACAGCTTGTCAAAATTATGAAGCTATTGAAAAGGAAAGTTGGAATTGAAACCCCATCTGGTCTTTCCTGAAGCTTTTATTGCAAAGCAAATAAAAATTGTTGGCTAATTTAGCTGTTTCACATATTTTTCACTTAAAGATATTCTATTCTGAGTGAGCGATCTTCTGTGACCTTTTCCTGATTACCTTCCCTCTCAACTAACCAAGTTTTCCAGGTAGAGGCATGAGGTAATGTTGATTATTCTCTTTGTGAGTTCCTTCAAAATCTTCCTCTTTTCAGAAGCATCTCAAGAAAAGGAAGTCAGTAGAAGCATTTATAGTTCATTGTATTAATTGATATCATTAAAATCCCCCCTGAGACATTGATAGGATACCTTGAACTTAGAGTTGATAAAAATACACTCTATACTTCAAACCACACAGAAATCTCACATGGATAATAAAATTTCCCAAGACAATCTGATTAATTGATCCAAGTAAAATCTTTCTTTATGGTATAATATCTTTAGATTATTACTCAAACATAAACTCATTTAAAGGGGACTTTAAGGATAAAGATATATAGGCATAGAGCAATGGTTCTCAGACTAGCCATGTATGGACATCACCTGGAGGGTCTATGAAAACACAGATTGTTGAGCCCCACTCAGGATTTCTGTTTCAGCAACTCTAAAATGCAGCTCACAAATTTGGAATTTTATCAGTCAAGTTGCAGGATACAAAATCAACCTATAGAAGTCAGTTGCAGTTCTATATACCAACAATAAAATACTTCAAAAATAAATAAAACAACCCCATTTACAATAGCACTAACAATAATAAAATACAGAAGAATAAATTTAACCAAGAAAGTGAAAGATCTGTATACCAAAACTATAAGACTTTAATAAAAGAAATTGAAAAGTTATATATAAATGAAAAGATACTCCATGGTATCTTTCATGGTTCATGGATTAGAACAATTAATACTGTTCAAATGTTCATACTATCCAAAACCATCCATAGATTTAATGTAATCCCAATCAATTGGAATTCCAATGGGATTTTATATGAAGGGAACAAGCAATCCTAAAATTTAAATGGGAGCACAAAAGACCGTGAATAGTCAAAACAATCTTTTTTTTTTAATTTTTTATTTTTTATAAACATATATTTTTATCCCCAGGGGTACAGGTCTGTGAATCGCCAGGTTACACACTTCACAGCACTCACCAAAGCACATACCCTCCCCAAGGTCCATAACCTCCCCCTTCCCCCCCCCAGCAACCCTCAGTTTGTTTTGTGAGATTAAGAGTCACTTATGGCTTGTCTCCCTCCCAATCCCATCTTGTTTCATTGATTCTTCTTCTACCTACTTAAGCCCCCATGTTGCATCACCACTTCCTCATATCAGGGAGATCATATGATAGTTGTCTTTCTCTGCTTGACTTATTTCGCTAAGCATGATATGTTCTAGTTCCATCCACGTTGTCACAAATGGAAAGATTTCATTTCTTTTGATTAGCCAAAACAATCTTAAGAAATAGGAACAAAGGTGGAGGCATCACAGTTGCTGACTATAGACTATATTAATAAAAATGGTCTGGCACTTTCATAAAAATAGAAACAAAGGCAGTTGAATATAAACAAGAGCCCAGAAATAAATGTTTGCATATACATTTAACTGATGGTTGAAAAAAGAGTAAAGAATATTCAGTAGGGGCCCAAAATAATTTCTTCAATAATGGTGTTGGGAAAAGTGGGTAATCATATAGAAAACAATGAGTTTTGATCCCTAACTTACACCATTTAGAAAAAACAGCTTGAGGGGCACCTGGGTGGCTCAGTGGGTTAAAGCCTCTGCCTTTGGCTCAGGTCATTATCTTGGGGTCCTGGGATCGAGCCCTGCATCAGGATCCTGCTTCTTCCTCTCTCTCTGCCTGCCTCTCTGACTACTAGTGATCTCTGTCTGTCAAATAAATAGATAAAATCTTAAAAATAAGAAAGAAAGAAACAGCTTAACATGGATTAAAGACATAAAATGTAAGACTTGACGTTTTAAAACTTCTATGAGAAAACATGGGAAAAATGCTCTTTGATATTGTTCTTGACAATAAAATTTTTGGATATGTCACTTGAAAGGACTGGGGTTCCTGGGTAATTCAGTTTAAGTACCTGTCTTTAGCTCAGAGCATGATCTCAGGGTCCTGGGATGGAGTCCAACACCAGGCTCCCTGCTCAGTGAGGAGTCTGCTTCTCTGTCTCCCTCTGCCCCTCCTTCTGCTTGTGCTCTGTCTCTGTCTTTCTCACAAATAAACAAATAAAATCTTAAAAAAAAAAAAAAGAAAGCATAAGTAACAAAGGCAAAATCAACAAGTGGGACTACCTGAAACTAAAAAGCCTCTTCACAGCAAATAAAACAATTGATAAAATGAAAAGGGAATCTATAGAATGGGGAAAAATATTTGCAAACCATATATTTGATAAGGGGTTAATATCCAAAATGTATAAGGATTTCATACAACTAAACAACAACAAACCCCCTAAAAACACTCCCCCCAACCCAAAAACAAAAACCAAAAAATAAACAAAAAGCCAAATAACCTGTTTAAAATATGCACAGAGGGCCTGAATAGACATTTTTCCAAAGAAGACATTCAGATGACCAACAGGTACATTAAAAGGTGTTCAACATCACTGATTATCAGGGAAATGCAAATCAAAAACAAAATGAGATACCATCTCACACCTGTAAAAATGGCCAAAATCACAGAGATAAGAGATAAAAAGTATTGGCAAGGACGTGGAGAAAAGGGAACCCTCCCTCATACTCTGTTGTAGGAATGCCAACTGGTTCAGTTGCTATGGAAAATAGTGTACAGTTTTTTTTTTTTTCAAGGTAAGACAGCTGATTTTATTAGTAAGGTCAAACCACAGAAAATATAAAATAAACAATACAAACAGTTTAAAAAAAATTAAAAAGAATAGAATTACCATGTTGTCCATTAATCCCATATTTGTGTGTATATCTGAAGGAAATTAAATTACTAACTTGAAGAGAAATCTGCATGGTCATGGTTATTTTAGCTTTATTCAAAATATACAATACATGAAAACAACCTAAGTGTCCATCAGCAGATGAATGGCATATATATATGGAACACAATATATATTCTATTCAATAATATTCCATTATGTAATGTATACACAATATTCCATTATTACACAGCCATTAGAAAGAAGGAAATCCTGCCAATGTGACAACATGGATGGACCCTTGAGAATATGAAATAAATTAGGCAAGGAAAGACAAACAATGTATGCTCTCATTTATATGTGGAATCTAAAAAGCAACAACAACAAAAGCCATACTCATAGAGACAGAGAAAAAGCAAGGGGCTGGCGGTGAGGTGGGGGAAAAGGATATTGGCCAAAGGGTCCAAACTTTCAGTTAAAAGATGAGTAAGTTCTGGGCTTTAATATAAACCACAATGACTATAGTTTACAAAACTGTATTATACTTTATAGTTGCTAAATGTTCTTACCACACATATGTACAAAAAGTTAATTATATGGGATGATGGAGGGACTAGTCAACCCCATTGTGTTCATCATTTCACAATGTATGTTAAATCATCATGATGTGCACCTTAAACTTAGTCAATGCTATATCTCAGTTGTATCTCAATAAAGCTGGAAGAAACGAAGATCCAGGTAATAGGGGGAAAAGAAAAAGAATTTGGAATTCTAACAAATTATCAGGTTAGCAGATGATGTTGATCCTAGGATTACATTTCAGGAATTGCTGGCCTGCAGATTATAACCATTTGCACATGTTCTGTGTTTTCCTACAAGGAGAGTCAGGGTCAAACGTAGGGGCCACATATCAGTCAGCTCTCTGATTTTTTCTTTGTCTCAGTATTGTTATTACTGATCAAGGATCAGATAATTTCTAAAATTCCTGTAAGTTCTAAATATGTATAGGGTTGTGCTTTTAAGAATTTTATATTCTTTAATGGAATCCTAAGTACTTAATTGCCAAGATCTCACATATATACCCAAACTGAAACAAATGGAAGCAGTCACAAATGCATGTATCCAAACACCAAGATGCAGACTTCATAATATTAAGAAGATGCATTAACAATTATAATACTATATCAAAATTGTTGGTGTCCAAATTTAAGTTATTTTTAATGAATCTCAATCTATTTCTAAGTAGATAAAAGATACTAACATATGCTAAGATTTGTGGATTCTTCTAGAATGTTTGGGAGGTCTGCAGGAGGCAAGAAAAGGCAATTTATCCCTGGAAAGACATTAAGCACAGTGACTATGGCCAGGAGAGGGGTAGACATTGTAGACTATGGCCAGGAGAGGGGTAGACATTGTTGCATCACTTGCTAGACTGGACTGGCTAAACAACAGCCTCACTATATGGCACCATGCACGTAGAAGCTTTAGTATACACTGAGTGTTGAAGAAGGAAAAGTGAAGTTTCCCTTGGCATCTCAATATGGCAATGACTGACCTCAGACTTTCCTACATGTTTTCCCTTATTCCATTCTTTCCCATGATGGAGGGTACAGATTCAACTATTTGGGGTTCCTTGTCTCCCTAGAGTTTCATGGTTTTAATTTTGTGAATCCAGGACCAAATGAAGAAATTGATCTGCTTTTATTTTTACATGAAACCCAGAAACCCATTCTCTTTTCATGGAAACCTGAGTCCCTTGTTTGGTAACTTTCCATGATGCTTCCCTGGGGCCTTTCTACATGAGGGAGTGGGTCAACCTCTGGATGAAAACACCAGTCCCTAATGTCCTAGCTCCGTAAACAAACTCTTATCTGTCCCAAGGCCCCAGACTATTCCAAATTCCCAAGGGGACAGGATATTACATTGCCTTTTCATCCCCTTGAGTACCAATAAAATGACACTTAGGTAAATTTTTTAAAATTTATTTTTTATTTATTTTCAGCATAACAGTATTCATTATTTTTGCTTATGTAAATTCTTAAAGCTCTTAGAATATATGCTTTCCTTTCTCCCTGGGTGTCACCAATCGTTTTCTTAGCCCTAGGGTACCTGTATATATGTGTGTGACATAAAACATGCTGATTTGAAATGTGGCACTCTGCCACTTCCCTCCTGAGCTACAGAGGAAACGTTAACTCGGCTGGTCAAGAGAACTTCAGACCATTGTTAGATGTTCATCATGCTGTGCCACTTAAAGATTCATTACCATTTTGATGGGGTAGACCTTACTTCTGTGCTCAATCCTTCATCAGAGTTTTTGTTGGAATTTCTTCTGGAAGACCCAGAAACTAAATGGGAGCAGAATTAGTTGCCTTCTCCCCAAGAAAACTCCTGATGGATCTTTGGAATTGAAGTAAGGAGGGCTGACAAAATTGGGAAAAACAAGAGTGAAGATGTGGATAGGAGCTTTGTGGTAGCAATGAGTTTCATTTCTGTATATTTGGTCCCTTGTATGAGGATATATGATTGTCTTGTGTGTTAGTTCTATTAATGTTTGTGTCTGTTGGAGAAATTAAATACATTTTCTCATTGCCACTTGGCACATTAACTCCAGTTTGGAATAGAGTTACTGCATCAATTCAGAAATGATTGAATGCACCAAAATTGAACAAAGTTGATCTATGACAAGTAGAAAGGAGAAAGTGTATTCTACTTGCTTCCCCATTCCTAGCTGGGCCAATCTTAAGCCATCCCCTGACTTGATGCACACACATCATATCATTCTTTCTGATTTCCCAATGAACAGAACACCTATGTGTCATTCTGTTTTGGCACAGTGACCAAACAATCATGGCAAATTTCCCTAGCAATGCTGAGAATGATACAAACTTTTCTCCATAATGATGGACTTTAGTGTTAGGCCTTTGTTATTAAGCCTATGTGCAGGTTAGCAGAAGAAGCAGGAGGAAATGACCACCTTTAAACAAGTTTAAAATGATAAGAACAGGCGAGAGATGTGTAGTGGGAACTTTGAGTTAATGGGTAGGACTGGCATTATAGACCTCCCTAATACTGAAATCCTAATAGTTGGCCTACCCAAATTGCAGGGATGCTGTGACAATGGCTCAGAACTGTAAGTGGAGAAGATCTGGGAAACATCTGACCTATTGTAAATGTGGAAAGAATGATGGCTTTTAGGATGTGTTTTTTATCTGAAGCAGACAAAAAATAGCTCTACTGCTTGGAATGAAGTCCCACTCAGCGCTCACAGAATATCATTCAGGAAATTCTCCTCTGAGCATTGGTGAAGAGTCAGAGAATCAAGCCCAATGCATCAACCCAGCTTCAGACCTTCAGGCCAGAGCCATCAAAACTGGTGTAGACTTGTAATGTCATGTGACTACAGGTTTAGCTCTATCCTGTTTCAGTTTTCATTTTCAGCAGCTCCATTCCTTTCAATTTCATAGTTTAGACTAGAGAGGTGAGCTAAAGCATATAAAAAAATATGGTACTTTATGCTTAAAATACCTTTTAGGGGAGAAATACCTGTAGGATGACATAGAGGACAGCCTCTGGATACTGGACATGAAATTGAGCATTGGTTCACCTTGCAATGAAGGAATAGCAAAATGAGAAATGTCACCTATTTTCTCAGCAATTTTGCTAAGTCAGGCCCTCAGTGATGCATGTTGCTAAGCAATTGGTGTTGAGCTTCTCTTTGCCACTCCTTGGAACCTCTTGAGCTTAGAAAAAAGCCATGGCAGGTATGTGGATACAGACATGCAAGTGATTCTTCCCAGCCAACACCAGTAGAATGTGTGTGGGAATGTCTCTTTGAGTACTCTGTTCATACAGTGAGGTCACACAATCTAGTTCTTGGGTGGCTGCTTCTCATCATTTTCTGCCCCCTTCTGTGTCTTCAAGGGGCTTTATTGGGGGTTCTATGCCTAGAGTAATAATTGGGAACTTGTGGAATTCCTGTGTGCAGTCCCAGCTGGGTAGAGTTCATAAATTCTTCACAGTCAGGCTAGACAGGAGCTGACATCAGCCACACAGAGACACACACCTCAGAAGGTTTCTGTACTCTTATTTCCACAGCTTCCTTCTTGCATGTTGTACAAAGCTATTTCTTAATGGCTACTGGCATTTGCCATCCCCATGGCTGAGACAAGCCCGGTGAACTCTAGAGCTACAGGGTGAACACCAGTAAAGTGGGAAACATGTACAGCTGAAAATGTTCAGGGCCTGTGCTGATACCACCAGTCCTGTAGAGATGTGAGGGGACTTGAGAGGTTTTAGCTTCCTTTACAGCACGCACCAGGAAAAGCTAAAGCATAGAGAGAGAAACTGAGTATCAGGATATACATGTGTAGAAGTGCCTTTTACAGAGGCAGAGTACAGTCTATAATCTAGACTCTTTCTGATTGTGTCAAATCTTATTGGATTTAATTTCAATAAAATTATGTGTTGTTAAGGAATTGTGTGACATTCATATTTGTGAACTCCCTGAATATCATCCATGAATTTGATTATTTGTGTCTGTGCAAGTACTACTTTCTCTTCTGGAAATATATTTTGCTTAATCTGCCACATGTAAAATTGTCACCAGTGTTTTGGAAAACAACAACAATAACAAAACCCCCAAAAAACAAACCAAACCAAACAAAACCTCCCTCAGGTACAGCAGTATCCCTGAACATAAAGTCTTCTATAGGGGGTTCTTTGATCAACTGGGAATAATTTGCAACACACTCAGCTTTTTAACAAATCTTTTAGAGAACTTTTACTTCCTCTCTTCTTTCTAATTATTTGTAATTACTCACCAAACAGGGTAGCTTCTGAGTTAATTCATCCTCTCCCCTCCAGGAGAATCAGACACACTGCTTTACATACAATAGGTATCAATAAGTGTATGCTAGGAAAGTATGAAAGAGCAGATGACTCTGCTAACTTTATAGATCCACACATGGAAATTGGAGAGTGCTGGGTGAATCTTCACTGGCTGTCTTATCCAATACTTGCTTGTGTGTTTCCATAACAGCTGGCAAAGACTATGGGAAGAGACAATGATAGCTACCAACAAGCATTCATCTTGCTGGGCTTTTCTGATCGCCCTCGACTTGAGATTATTCTCTTTGCTTTTATCTTGGTCTTCTACATCCTGACCCTTGCTGGCAACACTGCTATCATCTTGTTGTCAATCATGGATGCTAGACTCCACACGCCCATGTACTTCTTTCTTGGGAACCTTTCTTTCTTGGATCTCTGCTTTACAACGAGCATTGTTCCCCAGCTGCTGTGGAACCTTTGGGGTCCAGAGAAGACCATCTCCTACCATGGCTGTGTGGCCCAGCTCTATATCTACATGGTGTTGGGCTCAACCGAGTGTGTTCTACTGGCTGTCATGTCCTATGACCGCTACGTGGCTGTCTGCCGGCCTCTGCATTACACTGTAGTCATGCACCCACGTCTCTGCCTGCAGTTGGTGACTGTGTCCTGGTTCTGTGGCTTTTTAAACTCCTTTGTCATGTGTCCCCAGACAATGCAACTCTCTCGATGTGGCCGCCACACAGTTGACCACTTTCTTTGTGAGATGCCTGCTCTGATTGCCATGTCCTGTGAAGACACCATGTTGGTGGAAGCATTTGCTTTTGCCCTAGGTGTCGCCCTTCTCCTGGTGCCCCTCTCCTTGATCCTCATCTCCTATGGGATGATTGCTGCTGCTGTGGTGAGGATCAAGTCAGCTGCAGGGCGCAGGAAAGCATTCAATACCTGCTCTTCCCACCTAATGGTGGTCTCCCTTTTCTATGGGACCATCATCTACATGTACCTGCAGCCAGCCAAAAGCTACTCCCAAGACCAAGGCAAGTTCCTCACCCTCTTCTACACCATTGTCACTCCCAGTGTCAACCCCCTGATCTACACTCTGAGGAACAAGGATGTAAAGGGGGCAATGAAGAGTATCCTGAAGGGAGAGAAGGGAGCCAAGGAAACATGAATAAGAGGAATGCTGGGGTAATACATAAAGTTCTGGAGTCTGTCTCTTAGATATGTATGTGACGATGTGGAGAGCAAACTTCCAGAGTAGAGTGAACACAGCTGGTTTTCTTCAGTTTAATGTTGTCTCATTTTTATTTGACATTGCATCACTTAATCTACAGACTGTGTGCTTTGAGTTAGTGTTACTAGTCCCCTGTAATTGTGGATGAAGCCCAAAGATGTGTAAAAGGCAAGTATAGGAGATATTTCCTAAGGTAGATGCCTTTAAACTGAAGAAAACCAGTTCACATCCAGAGACCAAGGGATGAGGTCACACTTGAAATCATAATGTCCAGCTGTGTTCACTCTACTCTGAAAGTTACATGAGAATCACTAGCAATGCATCCACACACATGTAACGAGTTTACTTCCTGCTTTTCATCCCCATGATTTGCTTATTTTATAACCAGAGATTTGTATCTCCTAATCCCCTTCACCTATTTCACACATCCCCCACCAACTTCTCCTCTAGCAACCACCGAGTCTGTTTCTGTTTTGTTTGCTCATTTATTTTGATTTTTAGATTCCACATATAAAGAAATCATATGATATTTGCCTTTCTCTGTCTGAACTGCTTTTAGTAAAAACAAAAAGATTCAAAGAACCTTCTCTACTTAGAGCTTGAATAGTAAGATCAACTCTTGCCACAAATAATTCTCCTTTATTCCTTTTGACACATTAGTATTTTCTTTAGATATTCAAATCCTATCAGTCAAGTTAACAAAGTATTTCTTTGGCAGCTGTCCTTCTATAATGATATTTAGTTCTTACTTATTTTTGCTTATTGATTGATTGAGAAAGTTTGGGTGGGGTGGGGGTTTGAGGAGGGACAGAGAGAGAGAGAGAGAAAGAGAATCCCAAGGAGGATTGACATGGGGCTTGATCTCATGACCCTGAGATCATGACCTGAGCTAAAGTCGACAGTTGAACACTTAACCAATTGGGCCACCCAAGCACCTCACTCTATGATGATTTTTTTTAACCACTTCTCTTTATTTATTCTTTCATAGTTTAATGTTTACAAGACAGTAGCAAGTAGAATTTTTATTTTTTTAAGACACAACTTTTCTCTTTATTTTTTTTCCTATTAACATATAATGTATTATTTGTTTCTGGAATACAGCTCTGTGAACCATCAGTCTTATGCTATTCATAGCACTCACCATAGCACATACCCTCCCCAATGTCTCCCCCCAGCAACCCTCGGTTTGTTTCCTGAGATTGAGTCTCTTATGGTTTTTCTCCCTCCTGATCCCATCTTGTTTCATTACAAGTGGAATTTATTGAACATTGTCTATGACACTATGGTTAGCCCTTTTCTTATTTTATCTGAGCTAATATTTATAATAACACTGATAAACACTATTAATATTCTCTATATAAGAAATATGAGTATAAGAGGGTTTATTATAAGAGGCTTAATTTGGGATTGAATTCCTGTTTCCTGGATTGGTACTGACATTGTCAAATGACTCTGTCAGACCCCAATGACTCAAGTCCAAGAGCATGAGACATGAAAAGGATAGAAGTAGATTAGTGAGAGAAAGGACATCCATTGATACACTCCTCCATGTCTCATACTAAAATAACCAGACAGCTTTATTTTATTTATCTCTTCTGAAATAACTCCATTAAGGACACTTATCACCAGCTCCTGTGCAACAAAGCCAGAGGAAACTGGATGACACCCAATGATGGTCTGGAGGCTAAGACCCAGTGATGTTGGCTGAGGCTGCACTGTGCTCTTCTGGGCGTGAGGGTTGGGGCCAGAGTGTGTAAGGGAAGGAGAGGGGGCTTGTGGACTAGGGGAGTGGGCCAGTGTGCTGTCTTTGCCTTCTTCTTTGGAAATCTATTTTACCAGGCCTGATATAGGTTTGTTGCCTTCACAACTCTTTTCCAGATAATGCAAAACCCATATCAATTTTGTCCTTCAGTCTTATCAGTAAGAATCCCCAGAAACTTATCTCTAATATTTAATTTTTAATAACAAAATATTTGTTGGTGTTTCTAATGTAGGTATGCAATCAAACTTGGGATTCCATTACCAATACTAAGCCATCATTGCAGCTTATAACTTTGAAGAATTTGAAAATTCCTCAAAGGTTTAGAGTAAACTTTTCAACACTGACAACATCCAGGTCTTTCTTCTCAAATCAAAGATATTTAATCAATGCTTACTAGCTTGAACCATATTTTCATTGAAGCTGCTATTTTTCCTGCAATTGTGGGATCCTCTCACAAGAAAATATGAATCTTTTACATCTCTAAGTGTATCTCTCTGCCCTCTTGATGTGAATTTGTTTTGGGAGGGTGAGGAAAATAGATTCCAAGTGTAGAGTGTGGTCATGGAGCACAGGGCTTATGGATTTGACCTATGTCACCTTTAGAAGAAGAAAAACATCAGATTCCAGGAGGATTTGCATATGGAGCAGACTCTTAGCCACATATAGAGCTGCAGAGATCAACTTGGATACTATTTAGAATACTTGGAAATGTAAATATATTATAGTGTCTTTGCAAGTAGGAGCAATGTATTTTTATACTATTTCTCCCAAAAGGATATTTGGCACAGTGATAAATATATAATAAATCTTTTGTAAAATATGTTAATTTATAATAAGAATAAAGAATGGTATATAAAGCACAAATAAGCTTTATTATAATCTATCATTTTGTAATTTGAAATTACTATTCATTGCCAGTATTTGTGATACTATATCTGATACACCAAAACTCTTGTTTTGAGAAAACAATTAGGGGTATTAATAATGACAAATAATCATTTATTCAGTGATTTGGGATTTTGCTCACTTTTTATTATTCAGCCAGCAAGTATTTACTGAGGATCTATGACATGTCACACATGATGCTGGGATGATGGAGGTACAAATATGAAACACAAAGAAAAGGAAAGTGCAGTCTCTCATTGATAATGTGATATGAGATGAATTGGGTGGGCACTTCACTTGATTGTTGAAGTTTGGTTTTCTGCAGGATGTGATGGCTGTTCTGTGTTTGAAAGATGAGTAACTTTGAAAGTAAAAGAGTAGAAATAAGGTGCTGTAGTAAAGAACAAAATTTATGTGTCAAGGCAAGGAGAGGATGGAACATATCCTGACCTAGTAGGTTGAGGTATTTGGATAAAAGATCCCTAAGGGTAATGGTTGTGGGTAAATGTGGAAGTGTGCACAAGAGCCAGATCTTTAAACACTCCCAACTAATACTCAGTTGGGAAACTTGGGTTTTATTTTTCCTCCAATGGAAAGGAAGTTAATATACTTAGGAAAGATAGTGACACTGATAGGGTACATTTTAGGCAGATCATTTGCTTAATTTAAAGGATGACATAGAAAATAAAAGGAGGAAAATATTTCAGTAATCCGACTGAGAAGTTTTGAGAATTTGAGGAAGGAAATGAGTGAAGATGAAGCATAGAAATTGGATTTTGGAGTTGTTAGAGGGATGGACTCAGGACCAGGGATCTGACTCGAAATAAGTAGCAAGCGACAGAGAATACCCTAGACCCAATCCCTGGTGTTTGCTTTGCTCTTCCGGATGTAGAAGGAACATGTTGGAGCTGGTGGCTGGAACATGTTGGAGCTGATGGCTGAAGAGCACAATTTAAGTCACATCAACTGACAGCATAGTTTTCTCCTAAATCAGAAGGATCTCAGAAATTTATTTAAGACCAGGAGAAAAAAAATCCCATAAAAATATCTATATCAGACTCATCCTTCATTTTGAGGAAGGAGCTCCTGGCACAGAAGGTTTCATTCTCATCAGGTTTTTGCTCACAGACCCCCAGCTGTGGAAGTGAGTCATTAAGTTTGGTGTGATTATGTCTGAGTCATGCCCCTGACCTGACAGTGGTTAGTGGGGTTTCCTTGTCATCTCCATCAGAATGAGCCACAGGCCTGGGTAGAAGTGATGATAACCCAATGAGAGATCTGCATCACAGATCAAACTGTTTGAAATCTTATTGCACTGTGGAAAGTTGGAGACACTTTAATCCCTCAGGTCCTGCCTCATCTGTCTGATTTAATTCTGTCTGAGAGCAGGAAACTACCCGATGGGTCAGAGGGTTAAGAGCCAATGAATTAATTCAGTAAACTGTCTGCTTAAACTTATTCTTGTAAGTTACTCACTTTGTTTGTATTAATTATTCTATTTCTCTACTTGTCATTGGAGGCATAATTACACATAGCAATCAAGTATTGGTTTTGCCAGTCCATTCAGGCAAAGGAAATAGTAGGATTAAGACCATCTAGGTTAACAAATGTTTCTCTGAAATATAAATTTTCTCAGTCATTATTTCTGTTTTTCTTATCTTAATGGCCTTAGAAATATTATATTCCAGAGAGAAGAATGAATCTAAAATTCGATAATCATTTCTACTTGATAGCTGATGTGGAGAACAAATGCAAAAGAAAAACAAATTAAATCTCCTTACTACTTATAGACCATTGATAAGTCCTTCAGACAGGCAGAGTGACCTTCTTCTGGAACTCAGCTGCCTCAATGTTAATACTTCACTAAGAACAAAAGACAATCTTTTTTTTTTTTTTTTTTTTTGTATTTGACAGAGAGAGATTACAAGTAGGCAGAGAGGCAGGCAGAGAGAGAGAGGAGGAAGCAGGCTCCCTGTGGAGCAGAGAGCCCGATGCGGGACTCCATCCCAGGACCCTGAGATCATGACCTGAGCCGAAGGCAGTGGCTTAACCCACTGAGCCACCCAGGCGCCCCCCCCTTTTTTTTTTTTTTTTGAAAAGACAATCTTGGCTTAACATCCTGTCCTCCAGGATTCTGTGAGTCTGTAACATATAGAAATTCCTTTAGAAACTCCCTTTACCTCTATCCCCTAACATATGTGTTAAAATTCATCCTCCAAACATAGGACCCACTGATGGTTCTCATGACTAAGATTTTATTAGACAGTAATAGAGAGTAGATAGTAATAAAGGGCCTTTTCCTGACAACATCTAACCCCTCAAGGTCCTGGAAACCTTGCTTCCAGATTCCTTGAGACTTATTCTATCCCTAACCCCCTCCCAGCTTGAAAGTATATAATGGGCCACTCCTCATGACCCCAGTGCAGCTCTTAATGCCCACGGGTCCCATCCCTGTGCTTTAATAAAAACACTTTTTTTGCACCAAAGACACCTAAAGAATTCTTTCTTGACCATTTGCTCCAAAACCAACAATTCCACATCGACAGCTTTTCAAATAAGAGTCCCTGTTAAATTAAAAAAAAAAATACTTTATTTTGGAATTATCTTAAATTTTATTTTTTAATTTTTCATAAAGTCAAGTTGTAATTCTTGGTGAATAGTTCTATGATTTTGTATACATATATAGATATATGTAACTACCATCAAGATCTTAATATATCACCACTGAAAAACTTTCTTGTCTTATGCCATCATTGACAGTCTTCCCAAATCTAAATTTTGGCAACCACCATATTTTTGTAATTTTGAGTCGTGAGCAATCTACACATGAAATGATACTGTACCTTGGTTAGTTTTAAGATTGGCTTCTTTTATGAATAAAGATGTGATATATATATATATATATATATATATATATATATATATATATATATACACACACACACACACACACACACACAATAGATTATTACTCAGCCATCAAAAAGAAATGAAATCCTGCCACTTGCAATGACATGGATGGAACTAGAGGATATTATTCTAAGTGAAATAAGTCAATCAGTGAAAGACAATTATATTATATGATTTCACTCATATGTGGAATTTAATAAACAAAATAGACAAGCATAATGGAAGGGAGAAAAAAATAAAGTAAGTTGGAAACAGAGAGGGAGACAAACCATGAGAATATCTTAACTGTGGTGAACAAACTGAGGGTTGTTGGAGGGGAGGTGGGTGGGGAGATGAGGTAACTGTGTTATGGGCATTAAGCAGGGCATTTGCTGTAATGAGCACTGTTGAATCACTGAATTCTACCTCTGAAACTAATAATACACTCTGTGTTAATTAATTGAATTTAAATATACTTTTAAAGATTTTATTTAATTATTTGATAGAAAGAGAATGAGTGGTGGGAAGGTTAGAAGGAGAATCACACTTTCTGCTGAGCAGGGAGCCTGATTTGGGACTCAGTCTTGGGACTCTGGAGCCACTCAGGCACCTCTGAATTTAAATAAATGAAAAAAAAAAAAAGAAGAAGAAAACAAAGAAAGAGAGAAAAAAGATTGAGTTTTTTCAATGAGCAGAAGGTCTTTGAGATTTAAATAAATTGTTTGTCAGTAATACATTCTACATTTTATTGAGTAGAATTGCATTGTGGGGGTGACATCAGTTTGTTTATTCACTCACTTGTTGAAGGATATTTGGGATGTTTCCAGTGTTGGGTAATTATAAATAGAGCTGCTATGAACTTTTGAATACAGGTTTCCAAAGGAACATAATATTTCATTTCCCTGGGTTAAGTACTCAGGAATGGGACTACAGGGTCATAGGGTAAGGATATATTTGCTTTAAAAAGTACAAAACCATTTTCCAGAAAGGTATGGCATTTTGCATTTTCAAAATCAATCTATAAGAATTCCAGGTGTCAACTTCATCAGCACTTGGTAGTGTCAGTTTGAGTTAGACTAATAGGTGTGCAATGACATTTCATCATGGCTTTAATTTTCCTAATGTCTACTGAGGTTGAACATCCTTTCATGTGTTTATTGGGTACCTAAATGGGGCATCTCTTCATCAGAAAGGGGCCCCCAAATGTGGGGTGATGATCAGGTGGAAGCTTGTGTATGCAATAAAAGAATTTACCTGAGAAAAAACAAAGGAGATATAAGTTTACTGAATACATTGCAAGGGAGTGTTGGACAGGACAGCAGAGAGAAGTTGTTTGCAATGAGGCAGTGGTGGGGATTGGAGCCAAGGCGGAAGGTGAGGAGGACTGGGGATGTATGAAATCTTCCCTTTTTTGGTATCTGTGCTCTGTTGTAGTAAGCTGTTGGTCAGCTAGGGTGTATGAATATTGTGAGGTCACCCAATGGTCCCATCTGTATTCCATTGCTTAAGCTTATTTGCCTAAAAGTGACTTCTATACTTAGGTTCACCCATATATCCTTTTCATTAAATCAGTCTTGTGTTTTGCTCATTTTTCAGAATTGGGTTAATTACCTTTTCTTTCTGAAGAGTTTTGAGTGTTTTTTTTTTATTTTAAAACTTACTTAAATTTATAATTTTTTAGAAAGAGCGTGAATGTGTGTGCATGTGTGGGTAGGGAGGGGAGGCGCAGAGGAAAAGGGAGGGAGAGAAAATCCTAGGTAGGCTTCATGCTCAATACATAGCCTAATCTGGGGCTCACCTCACAACCCTGAGATCATGGTCTGAGCTGACATCAAGAGTCACACTTAAGTGACTAAGCCACTCAAGTGTCCCAAGTTCTGAGTGTTCTTCAACAATCATGGAAGGAAGTCACTTGATGGATATATAATTTGTAAATATTTTATCACAGCCTCTAGCTTTGCCTTTTATTTTCTCAACAGTGTCTTTTTGAAAGCAAATTTCCATTTGGATTGAATCCAATGTATCATTTTTTCTAACATATTTGACTTTATGGTGTCATGAACTTTTTGTCTAACTCCAGCCCCAAAAGATTTTTCTCTATTGTTTTCTACTAAAAGTTTTATGATTTTACATTTTACATTTGGATCTGTAATCCATCTGAATTATTTTTATGGAAGATGTGGAATTTAATCAGATGACCACAATTTTTTGTTTTTGAATGTCCAGTTCCAAAAATTTGCTGAAAATGCTTGAAGAATTGCTTGTGTTTATTTGACAAAAGTCAGTTAGCTACATTTCTGTCGGTCCATTTCTCAGCTCCTGCTCTGTTCTGTTGACCTATGCGTTTATCACTTAATAATGCTATATTGATTATTTCAGCTTCACAGTAAATCTTAAGAGCAGGTACTGTGATTTCTTCAACTTTAATCTTAATTTTAAAATTCGATCTAGATTATCCTTTTCCTTTCCATATAAATCAGAATTAACTTGCCTGTGTCACCAAAAATGTTGCTGAAATTTTTATTGGAATTGCATTAAATTAATGGATCAAATTGAAGTGGATTATCATCTCTACTGTTTTGAGACTTCTTATCCTTTAACATAAAGTTGTTTTCTTTTATGGTTTCAGCAGCTTTTTCAGTTTTTAGCATACAGATCCTTTTTGCCATATCCTAGATTCTGTAATAGAAATATTTATTTGGGGGGTGCCTGGGTGGCTCAGTGGTTTACACCTCTGCCTTCATCTCAGGTTGTGATCTCAGGGTCCTGGGATTGAGGCCTGCATCGGGCTCTCTGCTCAGGGGGAGGCTGCTTCCCCCTCTCTCTCTGCCTGCCTCTCTGCCTGCTTGTGATCTCTGTCAAATAAAAAAAAAAATCTAAAAAAAAATGAAAAAGGAATATTTCCTTGGAAATACATCAATCAAAAAAAGAGAAAATTATGGATTTCACTTACATGTGAAATTTAAGAAACAAAACAGAGTAACATAAAGGAAGGGAAGGAAAAGTAAAATCAAAGATTATTGAAGGAGGCAAATCGTAAGAGACTCTTAACTGTAGGAAACAAACTGAGGGTTACTGGAGGGGAGTGGGGGGGAGGATGGGATAACTAGGTGATGGGCATTAAGGAGGGCATGTGATGGAATGAGCACTGGGTATTCCATGTAACTGATGAAACACTCAATTCTACTCTTGGAACTAATAATACACTATATGTTAATTAATTGAATGTAACTAAAATAAAATTAAACAAACAAACAAAACATAAACCAAACAAACAAAAAAAGAAATATTTCTTTTGAGTATTTAACTTAAAAACTTCATGAATTCATTGTCATTAAGCAAAAACAAAATAAGAGCTTTGATCTAAATAAATTTTATTGTCTTCAAAAGAAATTGTGAATGAGGAGAGCTGTAAGAGAGGCCTGATTCTGAGATGTGATGCAACTGTGAACCCCAAAAGAAGGTGGGAGCAGAAATTGAAGGACGGGAGTAACTTAGTTTGTCCATAGTCACACAGGTACAGTCTGGAAATGAATCAAAACCTGCAGGAATCTTGCCTGGCCTTTCCCTGTTCTATCATTGGATGAGAACTGAGTTGAGTAAAGAGTCTTTAAATTGCTTAGACTATTGCCAGCACATAAAACAGAAAAAAAAAAAAAACCACAAACTGCATTGTTTTCTCACTGGAAGCAGAAAGTTGAGTGTGTTTACATTGCTTGCTAATTAGTATTTTTTTAAAGGCACATCCCTGCCTCTCCTATTTAATGCCACCCTCTTCAATGTCAATAACATTCTCAAGATCCATCTAAAGAATTATGTCCTCTCACCATTGTTCTAGTAAGGTAATGATTGCATTCTCTCTATTTTTTCAGCAGTATGGACCAAGTTTCTAAAACCTAGTCTGCTAATGATAGCAGTCTTCTTTGTAATTTATGCTAATGCTCAGGAATTATGTGTGTGAATATACAGGACAGCAACTCTGCCTTCTGAAC
Source organism: Mustela nivalis (assembly GCF_964662115.1). Taxonomy (NCBI): domain Eukaryota; kingdom Metazoa; phylum Chordata; class Mammalia; order Carnivora; family Mustelidae; genus Mustela; species Mustela nivalis. The sequence continues at coordinate 8,318,941 of NC_139022.1, read as the reverse complement.
TTTTGCAACTGAAGTATCAAACAAGGTCAGAATCACAACTTGCTCATATAAAAGCTTATGTTTTTAATATTTCCCTTTTAAATGCAATGCAACATTTTCAAATATAGTAGAAATTTTAATCAAATTATTTTGTGACTCCAGGCACACAAGAACTCAATCTGTCTTTTGCAATTTACCAATTAATATTTAGGAGGACTACTTTTCTCCTCTCTAAATTTGAGTCATCTTAGTGATTGTTCTGATGTAAAATTATTGTTTATATGATTTGCCTTCTTCTACAGCCTCCAGAGAAATCTCTTGAGAGTTGTTTCCCTTTAGGATCTTATATCTCTAGAGGATGGAAGCCCTAAGAACTCAGACAACCTAATAGCATAAACAACTTAAGCTCATTCTAAGAAATCTACAGGGGCTTATGCTAATTTTCTAACCACTTGAAAAGCTTTAAAAGTCCCTGCAGTTTAGTGTGTGAGATGAATGCTGGGATAGTGGTGGGAGACCAGTGTTGTTTCCTCTCTCTGGGCAGCAAGGAGAGGGATGACTTTTTCTGGGGTGGCAGTTTCATCCCCCCCATAACTAAACTTATAATTAAGCTGAATGCTTACTTCCTCCCCTGGGTCAGTATTTCAGAGAGAGTACTTTCCCTTCTCTCTTGCTTTCCAACTTATATATGGAAAGTTACATTAAATCCAATGCCAATATTGATTTGGTCAAATAATTCAGTGGTGCACCAGTTTGACCACATTCCTCATTGTTCCCTAGAGACCTGGTATTTTAACTTAACAGGGGTTTTCCAGTCAACTTTTTTTTTTTTTTCCAGAAAACCTTGTTACTGTTGGGCTGGCAGGAACGACTACCAAAGATGGCGAAAGTTCCCGCCACAAGACCTGAGCTTGGACAGGAGAACAAAGGCCCAAGCAGGAATCTGAGACCCCTGCCCCAGGCTCCTGTGGACCAATGGGATCCCGATGAGCAGGTGGGATATCCAAATAAGGGAAACTTGCCAAAAGACCCCTGAGCTTTCCCCAAGACCCCTTAAAAGCCCCCTCCTCCCTGCCTTGGGCGCGACTTCCCCCTCTCTGCTTTCCAGAGTTGCGGAACCTCACCCTAGGGTGCCCACCTCCTCCCGGTGCAACTTTCTCTGCTCCCCTTCACTTCGGCCCTGAAACTTCACCGGAGAGAACCTTTAATAAACCTTGCCTTACACCCACTTCGCCTGGTGTGTTTATTTCGTCAGAAAACCTTACATTTGGTGCCGAAACCCGGGAGGAGATTGAGCTCCCACTCCAGTGGGAAGACTCTCTCCTTTCCCTAGCCGGACTGGACCTGACTTTCGAACGCCACTTCTGAAGCCATGGTGAGTTTCCCCGATTCCGCGCCCCCTTCCGGAAAGCCCTGCCCTAATCGCGGCTGCGTCAGGGCGGACCCCGCCGGTCACCAGGTGACCTCCGTGACTCTGAGAGGCTGGGAGATGTCCCAACCTCTACGGCAGTCGACATAGTTTTTCCTCAACCCAGTGGTGGACGAGGAGATGCCTTCCTCCAGCCCTCGGGTTGCCTGGCAACGAATCATGGGGACCTCCCAATCCAAATTCGATTCTAAAACACCCCTAGGGTGCCTGCTGGCCAATCTTAAGACCCTGGAACTGGACCAGGACTTGCATAGGTGACGTCTCATACATTATTGTACCGTGGCTTGGCCGCAATACCAATTAGACAATCGGTCCCAGTGGCCTCCGGAAGGCACATTTGACTATCAGATTCTCATGGACCTAGGCAATTTCTGCAAACACCAGGGCAAATGGGTCGAGGTCCCTTATGTCAGGCTTTCTGGACCCTGCGCTCTCGCCCCTCCCTCTGCTCTCACTGCTCCACCTCTCAGGTCCTCTTGGCCCGCTCCCCTCCCCCTACCCTGCCACCCACTGCTCCCAAAGACCCGGAACTCTCCTCCCCATCTCTCCTCTCTGATTCTCCCCTCTCTAAACCTCCGGAGAGCTTCACCCACCCACCGACGAGAGGGGCCCGGGCTCCTCTTCCTCCTCCTCCTTATCGCGATCCCCCACCCCAAGGCCCCTCTCTCCCTATGCCCCCTAATCCTCCCGCTGCTCCAACCACCCCCCTTTCGGTCCCTTCCAGCCCTTCCACCCCTTCCACCTGGACTCCCATCTCATCCCATCAACCCCCAAAACCTGAGTCTGCTCCTGATGCGGACCCCCAGAACCTTCCCCTACATCCCCTCCAGCCTCCCCTCCCATCTCCACCCGCACTAGGGCTCAAAAACCCTCCCCTGAGTTAGTCTTCCCCCTAAGGGAGGTTGCTGGAGCTGAGGGAGTTGTTCGAGTCCATGCACCCTTCACTCTACAGGACCTTTCCCAAATTGAGAAACGTTTGGGCTCCTTTTCGGCCAGTCCTGATAACTATATTAAAGAATTCCAATATCTAGCCTAAGCCTATGACCTCACCTGGCATGATTTACATGTGGTCCAGACCACCACCCTCACCACAGAGGAGAGGGAATGCATCCAGGCTGCTGCCCGGGAGCACGCAGATCAGGTCCATCTCACTGATGCTGCCATGCCAGTTGGAGCCCAGGCAGTCCCAGCTGTAGAACCAGGTTGGGATTATCAGGATGGCCAAGATGGCAGCTTGCGCCGCGACCGCATGGTCCAATGTCTCATAGCCGGCATGCGGGCAGCTTCTAATAAGGCTGTTAATTATGAAAAGATTAGGGAGATTGTCCAGGCCCCTGATGAGAACCCTGCTATGTTTCTTAACCGATTGACCGAGGCCTTAACCCAGTACACTGGCTTGGACCCTGCCTCCCCTGCGGGGGCCACGGTACTGGCTACTCATTTTATCTCTCAATCGGCGCCAGATATACGGAGAAAGTTAAAGAAGGCTGAGGAGGGCGCTCAGACCCCCATTTCTGACTTGGTGAAAATGGCATTTAAGGTTTTTAATTCCTGTGAGGAGGCGGCTGAGCTTAAACGACAAGCCAGACTCCAGCAAAAGGTTCAGTTGCAGACCCAAGCCTTGGTAGCAGCCCTGCGGCCAGCCGGCTCCGGGAGCCAGCAGAGAGGGGCAACCAACCGCACCCCCCCCCGGGGGCCTGTTTCAAATGCGGGACCGAGGGACACTGGGCTCGCCAGTGCCCCAATCCAAAGCCGCCAACTCGGCCTTGCCCTCAATGCCATTTGATGGGCCACTGGAAATCCGACTGCCCTAACCTCGGGGTATCTTCGGCGCCTCAACGTGGGGGACCCCCCGAGACAGTAAGTCCGGCCTTTCAACTGCTTGGATTGGAGGACGACTGACGAAGCCCAGACTCGGCCACCCCTCTCACCCAGGCCGAGCCCAGGGTTACGCTCCAGGTAGTGGGTAAGTCCATCTCTTTTTTGCTGGACACGGGGGCTACCTACTCTGTTCTGCCTTCCTACTCGGGACTTACTCGAACCTCACCAATTACTGTTATGGGGATCGATGGGACCTCCTCCAACCCTAGGGTGACCCTTCCCCTTACCTGTAGCCTGGATGGGTACCCCTTCTCCCACTTGTTCCTAATCATTCCTTCCTGCCCGGTCCCTCTACTGGGTAGGGACATTCTCCAGAAACTGAGGGCAACTATCTGTCTCTCTCCTTCTTCTCCTCCCTCCACCTCAACCCGTCTCATCTTACATCTCTCCACTCCCTCGACCCCTGCTCCAGATGACCTACCTACTGTAGACCCTCAGGTGTGGGACATCTCAGAGCCCATCATTGCTTCCCACCTTACTCCGGTTAAAGTACAGCTTAAGGATAACTCTAAGTTTCCCTCTCGAGCTCAGTTTCCTATTTCCTTAGCCCACCGCTGGGGCCTGAAACCTATCATAGAATGGCTTAAACGTCAGGGACTCCTGATCCCCATCAGTTCTCCCTGTAACACCCCTATCCTCCCAGTACGCAAGCCCTCAGGGGCTTATCGACTGGTGCAAGACCTTACACTTATTAATGAGGCCGTGGTCACCCTGCACCCAGTTGTTCCTAACCCCTACACCCTATTGTCTCGCGTTCCCCCAAACACCTCTCACTTTACTGTACTGGACCTAAAAGATGTCTTTTTCACTATCCCCCTGCAACCTGATTCTTATTTTCTCTTTGCCTTCACCTGGGAGGATCCCGACACACAAGTTTCTGGACAACTAACTTGGACTGTCCTACCCCAGGGGATCAGGGATAGCCCCCACATTTTTGGCCAGGCCTTGACTACAGATTTACAGCAGTGCGCCCTTAAGGCCAGCACTCTACTACAGTATGTGGATGACCTCCTCCTCTGTAGCCCCTCCCTCTCGGTCTCCCAAGACGACACTTCCACCCTACTTAATTTCCTGGGGGCCAAGGGATATCGAGTCACCCCCTCTAAAGCCCAATTGTGTGCCCCTTCGGTTACCTATCTGGGCATATTCCTGACTCCCACTTCTAAGTCCCTTACTGGGGACCGCATAAGACTCCTCCAAGAACTCCAACCTCCCCAAACGGCGGATGAGATACTATCTTTTCTTGGGTTGGTCGGGTTCTTTAGACATTGGATTCCAAATTTCTCTATCCTGGCCCGTCCTCTGTACCAGCAGCTAAAGAGACCCCCCAGGGTCCCCTGACTGATCCCACTTCAATCAGCCAGTCATTCCTTAAGCTGAGAGACCGCCTTACCACCAGGCCAGTTTTAGCCCTACCTGATATCTTTAAACCGTTTCATCTCTACACCGATGAGCGCTCCGGCTCTGCCACCAGCCTCCTAACACAACAGGTGTGACCTACGCATAGGGCTATAGCCTACCTATCCAAGCAACTGGATGCCACCGCCCGGGGATGGCAACCTCGCCTCAGAGCCCTAGCGGCAGCCGCTTCTCTTACAAAGGAGGCCCTTAAACTTACCTTAGGGCAGCCTATCACGGTCTACTCTCACCACCGACTCACAGACCTCCTTAGCCACCGATCTCTGGCCCATCTGACTCCTTCTTGTCTCCAACTATTCCATCTGATATTTCTAGAAAACTCTCATATCTCTCTCTCTACCTCCCCCTGCTTAAACCCCGTGACTTTACTGCCTATACCCTCACCCACCCCGGAACCTGTTTACTCCTGCCTACAACTTATAGAAGACCTCACTCCTCCCCATCCCGGTCTCTCTGATCAACCACTATCCAACCCTGACCGTGTGCTCTTTGTAGATGGCAGCTCCCTCCTGGCCTCAGATGGCCACAGGCACGCTGCTTATGCTGTAGTCACTATGGACGCGGTATTAGAGACAGCTCCCATCCCAATCGGAACCACTTCCCAGAAGGTTGAACTCGTAGCTTTCACCAGGGCATTACACCTGTCGAAGGGACAATGAGTCACCATTTACAGACTCTAAATATGCCTACTTCATAACTCACACACACTCTGCTCTTTGGCAAGAACGGGGGTTCCTAACTACCAAGGGCACCCCTATAACTAATGGACCCCTCATTGCCAAGTTGCTTGAGGCCCTTAGTCTGCCCACTGAGGTAGCAATTGTCCACTGTCGAGGCCACCAAACAACCAGGGATCTGGTCTCCCTAGGCAACAACAGGGCAGACTCAGTGGCCAGACAAACGGCCCTAAGTACCCCTGCGTCTCCTATCTTTCTTAACACCCCTCACCAGCCTTCCTACTCTACAGAGGAAACACAAGCCCTCCAGGCACGGGGAGGAAAAATTGGAGATAAGGGGTGGATCTACATTCAGGACAAGATTGCCCTGCCAGCCAATCTGGCGCACACCCTGATTACTGACATCCACCGATCCCTCCATATTGGCCCAAAGGCTCTCCACCAATTCCTTCAGCCATTGTTCTATTATCCTTCCTTATCTAAAGTAATTGAAGTTATCCACAGGACTTGCAAAACCTGTTCTGCTGTGAATTCACAAGGAGGAATCTGCAGACCGGGGCCTAACCATCAGCTCTGAGGGCATCAGCCAGGGGAAGACTGGCAACTGGATTTCACTCACATGCCTCGCAATAAAACCTTTCGCTACCTATTAACCTTGTTGATACGTTCGCAGGTTGGATCGAGGCATACCCTATGGCTCGGGAAACATCAGACGTAGTGGCTACAATACTCATCGAGCATATCATCCCGAGGTTTGGATTGCCTCGGACCCTCCAGTCAGACAATGGACCTGCCTTCATCTCCAGTGTAACCCAACAGGTAGCGGAGAGCCTCAACATAACCTGGAAACTTCACATCCCGTACCACCCACAGTCATCGGGTAAGGTAGAAAAGGCCAATGGGCTGCTGAAAGCCCAACTCGCCAAACTTATGCTAGAGACCCGTCTTTCCTGGCCCACACTTCTGCCCCTGGCTCTCACCAGACTCCGGGCTATGCCCCGCGGGCCTTCGGGCTTAAGCCCATTCGAATTACTGTACGGCGGGCCCTTTCTTATAAATCATAGCCTTCTGGCCATTTCCCCACCTCTTTTATCCTATCTACCTTATCTTACTCTCCTCCGAGCTCTCTTAAGGGCTCACACTGACACTATCATCCCAGCCCCTAGCAACCATGCTTCCGAAGGGGGTATACGAGATCTATCCCCTGGGGACCAGGTCATCCTCAAAAGCTTGCGGCCAGACTCCTTACAAACTCGGTGGACTGGGCCTTATACAGTTGTCCTTACCACCCCAACTGCTGTGAAACTGTTGGGGCACTCTGCATGGGTACATATCAACAATCTCAAGCGGGCACCCACAGAGACTAATTGGACCTCCCAGATAACAGGCCCCACCAAACTCCGCTTGGTTAGGGCCCCTTCTCATATTCCTCTAATCCAGACAAGCCAGGTGGAATCATGTGAGTCTAGCTGCATGAGGGGTTCAGGTACTTCTCGCTATTTTTCAGCCTTTACTTATATGCCTGCAACCTGCTACCGGGGAAAGGAACCGACAACCTGTATGTATGACCAGAAAACCTATTGGGTCTCTGACCTTGTGACAGCCAAATGAGGTATTGCCCCCTGCAACATCTACCCCAGGTCTTCAAAAGTTTGCTGGACCTATCTGGGTCAGGTCGGCCTCTCCGATGGGGGGGGTGGTCCAGGACCAGGCTAGCCGTGAGCACATTAAAACAGCAGTCAAGGACCTGACTAAACGACTCCAACCCCCCAACTACCTGGTCTATAAGGGCATTAATCTCGGTAGCATCCAAAAATCCCCTACCACTGAACAACGGACAGTGGCCCTCCTGAACTCTAGTTACAACCTATGGTGAAATGTGTCGAAAAACGGTGACAGTGACTGCTGGATCTGTTTCCCTTTTTCAACATGTTCTAACATTGTAGGGATGCTCCTCCCTATGGATTGGCCACTCCCCAACTCCACGACCACAAATAGTACGGTTTATATTAGCCCCATTGGGGAAAACATACCTATTATTAATGTGTCCTCCCCCCTTACCACTGCAGCTGCAAACATCACTAACTCCTCCCTCCTGTATTGTACTCCCTCGGGAATATTTCTCTCGTGCCCTCAGGGAATCTATCGCTGCCTGACCACTAATGACTCCCTGGGCTGTATATTCATCCTACTATCTCCTTCTACCACCATTTACTCTGAATCCCAGCTGCTGTCCATCCTATTCCCCCAACACCGTGAAAAAAGGGCCGTCTTCCTTCCATTCATAATAGGGGCAGGAGTAGCCATAGGGGTGGCAACTGGAACAGCAGGGATAGGAACCTCCATAGACTTTTATTACAAACTCTCCCAAGCTGTGAATGATGATATGGAACAGGTTGCTGACTCCCTCACAGCCCTACAGACCCAAGTCACCAGCCTGGCAGCCTTAGCTCTACAGAACCGACGGGCCTTAGACCTTCTGACCGCCGAAAAAGGGGGGGCCTGGGGGCCTGCCTATTCTTAAATGAAGAATGTTGTTACTTTGCTAACCAATCAGGTATAGTTACTTCCAAGATCAAAGAACTCAGGGATCGGATCCAAGCACTGTGGCGAGACACGTCCTCTTGGGGCCTGGACCCCTACAACTGGGTAACCTGGCTGCTCCCTCTGGTGGGACCTGTATGCATAATCCTCCTTCTTATCTCAGTTGCTCCCTGTCTTTTCCGGTACTTGCAGGGTCGCCTACAAGAACTTGCCCAAGTATCCGTCAATCAACTCCTCCTCCAGCCCTACTCTTGCCTGCCCACTTCCAACTACCCCTATGACAACGCCCCCTGTCAGCAGGAAGTAGCCAGAACCAAGTCGACGCCCCTGACACCATTATATTAAGCAAAAGGTTGGAATGTTGGGCTGGCAGGAAGGGCTACCAAAGATGGCGAAAGTTCCCTCCACAAGACCTGAGCTCAGACAGGAGAACACAGGACCAAGATGGCGAAAGTTCCCACCACAAGACCTGAGCTTGGACAGGAGAACAAAGGCCCAAGCAGGAATCTGAGACCCCGCCCCGGGCTCCTGTGGACCAATGGGATCCCGATGAGCAGGTGGGATATCCAAATAAGGGAAACTTGCCAAAAGACCCCTGAGCTTCCCCAAGACCCCTTAAAAGCCCCCTCCTCCCTGCCTTGGGCGCGACTTCCCCCACTCTGCTTTCCAGAGTTGCGGAACCTTGCCCGAGGGTGCCCACCTCCTCCCTGTACAACTTTCTTGGCTCCCCTTCCCTTGGGCCCTGAAACTTCACCGGAGAGAACCTTTAATAAACCTTGCCTTACACCCACTTCACCTGGTGTGTTTATTTCATCGGAAAACCTTACAGTTACCTTTTCTGCTTCCCAAATTACCCATCCGTGCTTTCCCAAACCATCGTAATAGGATGTAAACATCATACAACCTCTCAGGTTTCACCAGATAGTGCTAAAAATAATCTGTATATGGGCTTATGCTACTAGCAATAAATGGAATCCATTCATTTTATTGATACAACAATATTCGAAGAACTCTGCTTTGTACACTGTAGTAAGTATTCTAAAATCCTGTCTTCAGCAATTTTGCATTTTGTTTTTCCCACAAGAACTCTAGATCCTTTGTCAGGGCTTCTTTTCCTGTTGTCTATCTCTGGCTAGAGAATGACTTATTGTGCAGGTTTAGGTGTTTCTGTCTGCCTTGTTTTGTTTCTTATCTGTGGACCAGTGTCATTTGTCTTCTGCCATCTGTACTGACCATTCGTTATACATCCAGATTTACCCTTCTAAAACTGGAACACAGGCATTGTTCAGATGTAGACAACCCAGGCAGAAGCAGGATGTTGTTGATCTGCCACAACAGCAGGACAAGTAGGAGATTCACAGCTGGTTCTCTGTAGCCCGTGAACTCAGATAACCCTCCTCTTCAGACTCTGGGTGAGGACTAGGGCAAGCCCCACCCTTGGTCACTGCTTTCCTTCTTGGAGGAAGCTCCCCTCTTCTACCATCTGACCCCATGGACACAAGGGGATGACTCTGGGAAGAGGCATCATCAATCTAGGGACAACATCTCATCCCAGACCTACTCATCATTTCTTCTAAGAACTTGGTGCAAGTCAGCATAAACAATGATGGTGCTGCATTGAGGGGAAAATATTACCCAAAAAGACCTGCTGGCCAGTGTATTTCATTTGAGATCATGGGCTCCCAGAACACTGTCCTAGAACACTGATGCATTTGTAAGTTTAAGCATATGAGTTTTGGGGAATTATTTTGTTATTCTTTCATAACAAATATTATGATTTTCATTTTAAAAAAGAAACATTTGAGTGCCTTTAAATACAAGTGTTTTAAGGAATGCTCTGAAAACCCCATGATGTAGTCATTAACACTTCCTCCTAAGAGGAAACCAGTTCTTCTGGTCATACCGGAATCCAGGGAGTGTGTGGATCTACATCTCAGATCTACATCTCAGATCGCAGGACAGAGGGCTTTAAACCCTGCTGCAGTCTCACATACCTGCATTTCTGTAACAGGTAATCAGCAAGGTGGATGGTTAGGCAAATATATTTTTCAGATGTTTGATAAGCTTTCTAGATTTCTATGCACATTTATTTAGTAGTCTGTGTTTGAACATAAATTTCAGGAAGCTTGAGAGTGTTCAGAACAACCCATGCAAGCTAATACAGTATTCAGAAAAATCCCAAGAGCTGTGGTAGAGGATGTGGACACAGAGACCTGGAATTCAATCAAGTAACCTTCTTTAAAGTGTGACCTCTAAGGTGTGGTGACTGGGCTCAGGTCCTATGGACTTCTCAGCCCTATTTCCAAAGGCCAGTCCATTAGAACATAAGTCTGACAGTTCTGGGGCTCCTCGGGAAAAATGCTGGCTTTGGGAAATGTGTGGCTTATCTCCTTCCAGACATCTGACTTCTCCTGAGGTCACAAAGATCTTCCCTCCCTGTGTAATTGTTCCACTTCATCTGCAACATCACCACCCCTAGATGGGAAGAGCTAATGATGAGGGCATGTGAAGTGGGCAAAACCTCTCTAGACCTTTGCCAGAGTAATTTCACAGATGGAAATGTACCTCTGTGTGAAGTTCATGGCAGAGGCTTTCTTAGTCTGTGGTGAGTATATAAATACATTTAAATACTGATTGGTGGGTCACCTTGGTCAGTTCAGTTGGTTTAGTGTCTGCCTTTGGTTCAGGTCATGATCTCAGGATCCTGGGATCAAGCCCCATGTCAGGCTCCCTGCTCAGTGGGGAGTCTGCTTCTTCCTCTGCCCCTCCCCCTGCTCATACTCTCTCTCAAATAAATGAATAAAATTAAAAAAAAAAAAGATAGGTATGAAAAGCAATGGTAACATTATAAGGATGTTTGTACCTGATGAGATCACCGTAGGTCCAAAACCTTTTTGTGTTCATGGACCTAATGTTCAGGTGACCCAATGGCGATTGAGACCAGGAAGCTTACTGTTCCTGAGCAAACGTACAGGTATTTGGTGGGCTCCCAGGAGGGCTGTGCTATTATCATTGAGGGTATGGCATTCAGGCCAGCAGGTGGGAAGCAAGGACAGCAGAGAAGGGTGGACAGTTTGAGGACTGTTAGCTGGTCTGGGGAGTATGGGAAGCCCACAGCCTCCACAACAGGAGTGCCTGCACCCTACAGGAAGATCTCCCACACCAGTGAGGTGGGACCACTTCTTTCTGGCATATTTTTGAAAATGCACAAGGGGATAATTACGTCTCCACTTTCTCTTTCCTAAATTCCATTCAGATAATTCGTGTGACCCTGCTGGAGTCATGGATTTTGGTTTAGTATCTTTAAGATACCAGAGTCCAGACCTGGAACAAAATCATGAGTGAGCACACAGGGCAAGTACTGAGTGGTTCCTCATGCTAAGAGAGTGAAATGCTCTTACACGCACATACACACATGCACACATGATGAACATACAAGTTAGAGGGTTCCTTTCACAGACTGTATATGTATCTAATTACCATGGTGTACACCTTAAATATCTTATAATTTTATATGACAACCCTACCTCAATAAAGCTGACATATATAAGTATATATGATTCATATACACATAAGTTCTAAAAACCTGGAAGAAGAAAGTAGAGAAAACAAGTATATATATATATATATATATATATATATATATATATGTATATATAGATTTATCTATAGCTATTGTCTATGAGTAGATGGGATTATGCAATTATTTATTTCTTCAATGGTCTTTTTTTCTGTAACAAACATGAATTGCTCTTATGATGAGTTGTTTTAAAGTAACTAAACAGATAACAAGTTCCTGCCTTTGGGGTATCACTCTTTAGGTGAAAATAAGAAAGAAAAATAAAAGTGTTGTCCCTTTAATGTGTGGTGATTACAAATCAAATGTTATGTCTCATTACCACATTTTTTTAAAATATTTTATTTATTTATTTGACAGACAAAGATCACAAGTAGGCAGAGAGGCAGGCAGAGAGAGAGAGGGGGAAGCAGGCTCCCTTCTGAGCAGAGAGCCTGATGCAAGGCTCGATCCCAGGACCCTGGGATCATGATCTGAGCTGAAGGCAGAGGCTTTAACCCACTGAACCACCCAGGTTCCCCTACAACATGGTTTTTAAATTTAACTTTTAAAAAAATTAATTTAAGGATTCTTCTACTTAAAAAAAAAAGAAGGAGAAGAAGAAAAATGAAATGTTCCTCATGTCCATATTATATTTTCCAAACTTGCAATTCATGCTGACCTACTCTAGTTCTTAGTATGCATTTTCACTGGGATATCTACAGAGATGCTGCATTCATAATACACTCCTTCTCCAAGCCATCCCTTGAGCTGGTTTGTCAACAATTTCCAAGTTGTTTTTTCAAAACGCTGACTTTCATGGTCCTTTGTGTATGGTTTCACATCAGACAATAACTTCTTCCTGACTTTAGGCTCTGTACCTTTCTGTTTGGACCACAAGAGGACATGCCCCATGGGTAGGCATACATTTACAGACTCTCCATTTATGCCGTATTCTAACTTCTCCAGCAGCTGGATTCTTGTCAGTCCCAAACAAGCTGATGGCAGGAAACTGTGTCTGTACAGCGAGCATTTAATTTTTGATATGGAGGACATACGCCTTTTTCTGTTCATTTCTGAATGTTGGAAGTGTTCATAAGCCAAATATTTTATTGGTGTCTATTCAATAATGTAAATATTTAGTTTGTTTTCACTGAAGCAATGCAGGTAACACTCCCCCCCCCCCGCCCTGGGGCAGATCTCCCAAAGCTGCTGCAAAAATAACTCTGCGCAATGCTTCTTACTATTTCCTTTAACTGATCCATTGAGCATAGTTTTAGGTTGAGCTGGAATGTGAAAAAGAATGTCCCTCATTTCTGCTCATTCTGTGAATGCTCGTGGGAGGGAAGAAAATCCCCTCACCTCTGCACAATCAAATCTGCTTTTGGTTTCTTGGATAACTAACTCTACCTTCATCACTGTGTCAGGAGACTGGACCAAATCATTGACAGCTCAGAGTCAAGTAAATGCCAGGCTGTTTTATTTCAAGGGCCCAAGGCTGTTATTTTCCTGACAGCATATAGGTAATTCAAGTATTTTATGATAGACCTTGTCTCTCATTACTGTCTATATCCACAGCTAACAGTTCAGAGTCCAGCACAGAGTGAATCACCCATACATTATTTTTTCTTCCTCCAGTTGAGTTTATAATCATGAAACATGAGAGTTGATCATACTAATTGAAGCCATTGTTCCACAAATTTTAGAAGGTAATTTGTCAGTTAGTAGAGAAATATGCTTAAAATTAGTGGATTCTAACAAAAGTATTTGCTTTTTTCCCCCTAAATTATCTTATTGCTAATTATATCATTGAAAGCTTATTTTTTTTAAAAAAGATCTATCCGCTTATCTCATTTAACCAGATTATAAAATATTGAGGCCAAAGTCATGGCTTTCATTGCTTTACAGACAAATATGTTTTTAGTACCTCAGCCTCCAGTTCCAGGAATGGGCAGGCAGGTGACCCAGTTCAGGTGTGAGGGGGCTCAGTGAAATGCATCCACTGTTGGGACCAAACGAGGTCATTTTCTGCATGAGTGATAGCACAGATGTTAACCTCTGCAAACAGGTTTATCAAGCCAAGAGTGATGGAAAGAAGTAACACGAGCTCTGGAGGAGACTTCATTCTGCTGGGGTTCTCTGATCACCCAAAGTTGGAGACCATTCTGTTTTTCCTTAACACAGTTTTTTACCTTCTGGCTGTGGTGTGGAACTCGACCATCATCTTTCTCTCCCTGGTGGACCCTCGACTGCACTTGCCTATGTACTTCTTCCTTTGCAATCTGTCCTTCCTGGACCTCTGCTACACGACTAGCAGCATAACTCAGATGCTGGTCAACCTCTGGGGGCCACATAAGACCATCACTTATGTAGGTTGTGTTGTCCAACTCTTTGCTTTCCTGTCTGTGGGGGGGCACTGAGTGCATTCTCCTTTCCGTCATGGCCTATGACCGCTTTGTGGCTGTATGCAAGCCACTCCACTATATGGCCATAATGCACCCACAGTTGTGCCTGCAACTGGCAACCTTTGCCTGGCTCAGTGGGATCACCAACATTATGCTCATGTCCCCACTGACCATGTCCCTGGGGCGCTGTGGCCAGCACCGCATCAACCACTTCGTGTGTGAGATGCCAGCCAGCATCTGCATTTCCTGTGTGGACACCAACCGCATTGAAGGCTTAGCTTTCTTCCCGGCCATCCCCATCATGCTGGTGCCTCTCACCATGATCCTAGTGTCCTACGGCTACATTGCAGCTGCAGTTGCACGCATCCGGTCTGCAGCGGGGAGGCGCAAGGCTTTCAACACCTGCTCTTCGCACATGGCAGTGGTGTCCCTCTTTTACAGCAGCATAATCTACATGTACATGCAGCCTGGGAATGTGGCCAGCCAGGAACAGGGAAAGTTCCTCACACTCTTCTACTGTCTAGCAACCCCCACTCTGAATCCTTTCATCTACACGCTGAGAAGCAAAGACGTGCAGGGGGCCATGCGCAAGGTTCTCGGTAAAGACAGAGGTGCATTGGGCAGGAGAGCGCACTGAGGGAAGCGCTCAGGTGCTTTGGGTCTGGGAAGACTAGATGCTCCAGATCAGGGCCGGTGCGCAGGGTGGTGCACAGACACTGAAGGGTGGGTGCAGCGGGTCTACTCTCTTTCAGGAGTCCTAAAGCAGTGTCTCTGCTTGTGGGGGCTGGACAGAACCCTTGTCCTTCCAGGAGACAGTGTTAACCGCGGGAGATAGTGTGCTGGGGGAATGGGAGAAGCTACTTCCTCTCTGTTCAGTGGGGACAGGCATGAATTGTGGCTCGGACTCCAGGGGCCTTTAATGTCACTCCCAAATCAGCCATCAGGGAAGAGACAGTGGGGTTAAAGAAGTGTGTATGCGTGTGTGAGGGCAAGACTGGGATGCTGACGGTCTATAGGTCCGGTCCATAAACCCTTTTAGTACAAACGTTCTAGACCCTCCTGGAGAAGGTGCTGTTACTTTTGCAGGCTACTGTTGCCTGCTAACCCCTGCCCTGAGCAAGTAATGTGTAGCTGCTTCTCCAACAACAGTGGTTATTTAAAATTTCAAGTCCTATGCCACTTGTCAATCTAAATTAAGTCAACTTAATGAGAATTCAAGGCAACTAGCATTTAAAAGTTAGTTGGGTTGGGGCGCCTGGGTGGCTCAGTGTATTGGGCTGCTGCCTTCGGCTCAGGTCATGATCTCAGGGTCCTGGGATCAAGTCCGCATCGGGCTCTCTGCTCAGCAGGGAGCCTGCTTCCCCCTCTCTCTCTCTCTGCCTGCCTCTCCATCTGCTTGTGATCTCTATCAGGTGAATAAATAAAATCTTAAAAAAAATAAATAAAAGTTAGTTGGGTTAACATGAAAGGGTAGAGAACATTTCAGAGATGATTCCATAAGGTAGGGTAAGTCAGCTGTGTGTGTGTGTCAAATGTTTTCCTTACAGCAAACTGACACAGAAGTTTGAAGGTCACTGCCTTAAAGAGTCTTACTGGAACAAGCTCCCAAGCAGACAATACATCTATATTGAGGGGGGAAAAAATAAAAAAGGATAGAATTATTTTTTTCCTAAATACTCTTTTAAAAAAGTTTTTAAATTTCAGTTTACAGTATAATAATAGTTTCAAGTGTAGAATTTAGTGATTCATCACTTCCATACAACACCAGGTATTCAAAAGTGCCCTCCTTCATCCCCATCACCTGTTTTTCCCATCTCCCACCCCGCCCCTCTAGTGACCATCAGTGTGTTATCTAGAGTGAAGAGTCTAGTTCTTGATTTGTCTCTTTCTCCTCTTTTCCCTCTGCTTATCTGTTTTGTTTCTTAAATTCCACATATGAGTGAGATCATGCGGTATTTGTCTTTCTCTGAGTGACTTAACATAATACCCTCTAGTTTCATCCACATCCTCACACATCCATATAACACCTGGTGTTTATCACAAGTGCACTCCTTGATGCCCATCATTCGCTTAACCCATCCCCCAGCCCTCACCCCTCTGGTCACCATCAGTTTGTTCTCTGCAGTTAAGAGTCTGTTTTTTGGTTTACCTCTCTCTCTTTCTCTTTCTCTAGGGATACCATTCTTACTAATTGAATTAGTGATCTGAAGGTCACAGAAGGAGATAGTGGTGTGGGAACATGTGGACAGGAATGGGCAGCTGCACAGCATGAGAGAGTTTGCCAGGATAAATGATGATCATGGTGAGGATGATGATGCTAATTATGATGAAAATGGATCTGTACTTCATTAACTTATGTATTTTCATCTTCTGACAATTCTGAAGTAGGAATGATTCAAGATTTAATGGCAAGGCAAAGTTTTCTTTGCAATATATTTTTCTCAGATTTACAGCAAAAGGTGAACATGAGTATCTTTAAGTTGTAAAAATTAATGAAATCAATAAAATTTCAATGAATTCTAGGAACTAATTGGTGTCTGTAATGGTGAACTTGCTCTTTCAGTCTGACTAGGCTACAGTACCCAGGTGTTTGTTCGAACACCATTCCTGTTGTGACTATGAAGGTATATCTAAGAGGAGATTAATATTTAGATCATTAAACTTTGAGTAAAGCAGATTGCTCTCCAAATGTGTAGGTGGGCTGTATCCAATCAGTTGAAGGCCTTAGGATAAAACAGAAATCCCCCTAGCAAGAGGGAATTTTGCTTTTAGACCACCGCTGGACTTCACTGCTGGACTTCCTTGGATTTCCAGTATGTCTTACAGATTTTGAACTTGCCAGCCCCCCAAATCACAAGAGTCATTTCCTTAGAATCTCTCTACCTATCTACCATCTATCATCTAGCCATCTGTCATCTATTTATGTATTATGTATCTATCATCTATTTATCTATCAATCATCTATCCATCTATTATCTATATCTATATGGTCTATTGATTCTGTTTCTTTGGAGAACCCTAATATTTTCCAAAAAGTAATAAAAAATTTAAGTATGCATACATTAACTTTGCATAGGTTTTACTTATTTTTTAACCCTAGATCTTTAGGTTCATACCCAGTTTTCATATTACTTTCATATTTCAAACAACCATTTCCTTGAAGAGAAGCTTTGCTTTTATTTTCAATCCATACTTCCTCACTGGATTTATAAAATTTTTTTAAAAAATGTGGATATTGCAAAGATCAAGGAGGGCAAGTTAGTTTATATGTATACTACTTTATTTTGTGATCTCTAGGTAAAAGGAAGTTTCTTCTAACGTTTGTGTCTTTTGTGAAATCTCTGAAATTTTCTCATGGTTTTGTCTTTTGGTGGTTTTGATACATTTATACTTGAATGTACTTGATATTGCAAGTTATAAAGATAGGCACATGTACTCTGGGCAGCTTCTGGTGCAATGTCACATGCATGACCTGTGGGCCTACATAAACAACAGTATTAAAACAAGGTTTTAGGCTACATGGAAATGAGTCATTTAGGATTACTAGTTTACTTATTTTCACTAATATTTTTGTCCAGGAAACAATCTTATAGCACCATTCTAACTATTTAGAGAAAACACCCAGGGATTTTTTAAAGACTTTTTTTTTTTTTTTAAGATTTATTTATGTGTGTGAGAGAGAGACAGAGAGCTTGAGAGAGAGAGAGCATGAGTGCGGTGAGGCTCAGAGGGAGAGGCAGACTCCCTGCTTAGCAGGGAGCCCAATGTGGGGCTCTATCCTGGGACCCCAGGATCATGACCTGAGCTGAAGGCAGATGCTTAACAAACAGAGCCACCTAGGCACTGCACTCAATTTTTATATGCCTGCAATATTAATTATAACAAAATTGATAAAGGTCAATTAGGATAAGGTCATAATATTTTCAGCCATTTGTGAAAAACATCATTTATAAATATCAGTGAACATAAATAATTTCATTTAATAAATACTCTGAAATATACAGCTTCCTATAGCTAATGTACAGAGGAGTTAAATATTAAAAGCTTTTGTGTTTTACCAAAAAGCACTTGGAAGATTTTTAGTAAATGTATGTAGACACAAATTTTTCTTTATTATGACTCAATACAGATATAGAATAGGTACATCGTTGGGTCATTTTTAATTATTCTTTAAATGTATCCCTTCCCCTTCTAAACAAAGGAAATCTCTATGCTGGCCTTTTTCCATCACAAATGTTTTCATGGCAGAGTGTTCTCACAGTTTGACTTTAATTGGAAGGGGAGGTGAACCATGAGACACTATGGACTCTGAAAAACAATCTGTGGGGTTTGAAGTGGCGGTGGGGTGGGAGGTTGGGGTACCAGGTGGTGGGTATTAGAGAGGGAATGGATTGCATGGAGCACTGGGTGTGGTGAAAAAATAAAGAATACTGTTATGCTGAAAATAAATAAAAAATAAATTTTTAAAAAATGTGGTTCCAGTTTGTACACAGGTTTCCCTATAGGATTTTAGTTAAGGTCAATAATATCGTTAGTCCATGCAACTAAATGCACCATTCTATCTTGCTTCATTTTGTTTTTTTCAGGATATTTATTTAATATGTATCTTCAAGAATAATTACCATGCAGTGGTATATTGGTTTCAGATGTACAGTGTAGTGATTCAACAGTTACATACATTACTCAATAATCATAAGTGTGCTTTTCCCTTTTCCCCTTTACCTATTTCACCCATTCCCCCCCTTCCACCTTCCCTCTGCCACCCACTACTTTGTGTTCTGTATTTAAGAGTCTGTTTTTTGTCTCTTTTATCTTTGCTCATTGGTTTTCTTTCTTAATTTCCACATCTGAGTAAAGTCATGTGGTATTTGTCTTCTCTGACTGACTTAGTTTGCTTAGCATAATACACTCCAGCTCCATCCACATCATTGCAAATGGATTATGGTTTCACAGCTCATATTTAGGTCTTCAATCCATTTTGAGTTTATGTTTGTGTATGGTGTAAGAGAGTGGTCTTGGGGGCACCAGGGTGGCTCCATGGGTTAGGCCTCTGCCTTCAGATCAGGTCATGATCTCAGGGTCCTGGGATGGAGCTCCACATCGGGCTTTCTGCTCAGCAGGGAGCCTGATTCCCCCTCTCTTTCTGCCTGCCTTTCTGCCTACATGTGAACTCTGTCTATCAAATAAATAAAAATAAAATCTTAGGGAAAAAAAAAGAAAGTAGTCTTTTATTCTTTGCATGTAGTTGTCCAATTTCCCCCCCACACCATTTGTTGGAAAGAATTTTTTCCATTGTATTTTTGCTTCTGTTTTTGTAGATTGACCATAAAAGCATGGGCTCATTTCTGGACACTCTGTTCAATTCAGTTGACCTATGTGTCTATTTTTGTGCCAGTACCATTTGTTTTGATTACTAGAGCTTTGATTTACTAGAGTTATATGTAGTATGTCTTGAAATCTGGGATTGTGATCTTCCAGTTTTGTTCTTTTTAAATATATTTTTGGCTATTTGAGGTCCTTGGTAGTTCCACATAAATTTTAGGCTTGTTTGTTCTGAAGAAAAATGTTGTTGGTATTTTAATAGGAATTGGCTTAAATCAATAGGATGCTTTGGTTAGCATAGAAATTTTAACAGTATTTTTTTTCCAATTCATGAGCATGAAATATCTCTCTATTTGTTCTTGTCATCCTCAATTTCTTTCATCAGTGTTTTATAGTTTTCACAGTACAAGTTTTCATCTCCTTGGTTAAGTTTATTCTTAGGAGTTTTATTATTTTTCTACAATTATAAATAAGAGTATTTTATAAATTTCTCTTTCTGCTGCTTCATTATTGGTGTATAGAAATGCAATAGATTTTCTTCTTTTCACTTTATCACTTTATTTATTACTTTTTAAATTAACATATATTATTTGCTTCAGGGTTTGTGCATCATCACCAGTCTTACACAATTCACAGCACTCACCATAGCAAATATTTTCCCTAATGTCCACCACCCAGCCACCCCATCCCTCCCTCCCCCTCCACTCCTGCAACCCTCAGTTTGTTTCCTGAGATTAAGAGTCTGTTATGGTTTGTCTCCCTCCCTGGTCCCATATTCTTTCATTTTTTCCCTCCCTACCCCATACGGCCCCCTGCTCTGCCTCTCAAATTCCTCATATCAGAGAGATCATATGATAATTTTCTTTACCTGATTAACTTGTTTCACATAGCATAATACCATCAAGTTCCATCCACATCACTGCAAATGGCAAGATTTCATTTTTGATGGCTGCATAGTATTCGTGTGTGTGTGTGTGTGTGTTTGTGTACATACCACAATTTCTTTATCCATTCATCTGTTGATGGAAATCTATGTTCTTCTCATAGTTTGGCTATTGTGGACATTGCTGCTATAAACATTTGGGTGCACGTGCCTTTTTGGATCACTACATTTGTATCTTTAGGGCAAATACCCAGTAGTGTGACTGCTGGGTCATAGGGTAGCTCTATTTTCAACTTTTTGAGGAACAGCCATACTGTTTTCCAAAGTGGCTGTACCAGGTGTCATCTGTAGATAGCAAAATTTTACTTTTTCCTTATCAATTTGAATGTCTTCCCTTACTTTTTCTTTTTTTTTTCTTTTCTTTTCTTTTTAGTACTAAGTTGAATAAAAGTATTGAGGTGACATCCTCATCTTGTTCCTAGATTCAGGGGAAAAGGACTCAGATTTTCAACCTTGAATATATAGTCTTAGCTGTGAGGTTTTCCTATATGGCCTTTATTATGTTGAAGTATTTACCCTCCAATTCCACTTTGCTGAGTTTTTATCATGAATGGATGTTGAATCTTGTAGAAAGTTTTTTCTGTACCTGTTGAGATGATCATGTGTTTGTTTGTTTGTTTGTTTGTTTTATCCTTTCTGTTGCTAATGCAGTAGATCACATTGACTGATTTGTGAATATCGAAATCTGTTTGGATCCCTGGAAATTATCCTACTTGATTGTGGTGAAGAACT
Organism: Mustela nivalis; assembly: GCF_964662115.1. Taxonomy (NCBI): domain Eukaryota; kingdom Metazoa; phylum Chordata; class Mammalia; order Carnivora; family Mustelidae; genus Mustela; species Mustela nivalis. The sequence continues at coordinate 8,298,054 of NC_139022.1, read as the reverse complement.
TTTTAATGAATTATTGGATTAGGTTTGCTAATGTTTTGTTAAAGATTTTTACATCTATGTTCACAAGATATTGGTCTGTGTTTTTCATTTTTTTGTGGCATCTTTATCTGGTTTTGATATCTGGGTAATGCTGCCTAATAGAATGATTGGAAACTTTCCTTCATCTTCTATTTTTTGGAACAGTTTGAGAAGAATAGGTATAAACTCTTTTTAAATGTGAAACCATCTGGTCTTGGACTTTGTTGGGAGTTTTTTGATAACTGATTCAACTTCAAATTAATCTGTTCAGATTTTCTATTTCTTTCTGATTCAGTTTTTGAAGGTTTTGTGTTTATACAGATTTATCCATTCTTCTAGGGCTGTCCAGTTTGTTGGCATATAATTTTTCGTGATATTGTATGTCTCTGATGTCAGTTTTTTTTTTCTCGTCCTTTTTTTCTGATTTTATTTGAGCTCTCTCTCTCTTATTCTCTGTGTCTCTGTTTTATGAGTCTGACTAAAGGTTTATCAATTTTGTTGATCTTTTCAAAAACCAGTTTCTGATTTCATTTGTCTGTTATATTGTTTTCTTAATCTTTATTTCATTTATTTCTACTCTGATCTTTATTATTTCCTTCCTTACACCGAATTCAGGTTTTGCTCTTTCTCTTGTTTTAGTTTGCATTTAAAGTCTATTTTGTCTGATATAAGTATTGCTACCCCTGTTTTCTTTTCACTTCCATTTGCACAAAAGGTGTTTTCCCAACCCTTCACTATCAGTCTTCAGGTGCCATTAGACAGCTTATAGGTTGGACCTGATTTTTAGCCATTTAGTCATCCTATGTCTTTTTTTTTTTTTTTTATCCAATATGTTTTGATTGGAAAATTTTCTCTCTTTATATTCAAAGCAATTATTGATAGCTATGTTCTTATCACCATTTTGTGACTTTTAAAAAATAATTTATTTATCTATTTGTCAGAGAGAGAGAGAGCACATAAGCTGGGGGAGCAACAGAGGCAGAGGGAGAAGCAGACACCCCGCTAGCAAGAAGCCAGATGAAGGGCTCAATCCCAGGACCCCAGGACCATGACCTGAGCTGAAGGCAGATGCTTAACTGACTGAGCCACCCAGGCATCACTCTTGTTGGTTTTTTATAGTTGTTTTTGTAGTTCTTCTCTGTTCTTTCTTCTCTTGTTCTCTTCCCTGTGGTTTGATGGCTTTCTTTAATGTTATGTTTAGATTCCCTTCTATTTTTTGTATCCCCATACAGGTTTTAATCTGTGGTTACCAGTAAATAAATAAATAAATAAATAAATGAAAAAAATATATATATATATATCCTGTATATCCTATATATGTGTGTGTGTGTGTATATATATATATATATATATATATATACACACATATATATGTATATATATATCCTTTACATATAGAAGTCTTTATTAAGTTGATGTTTCTTAAGTTTGAACCAATATTAAAAACACTAAGTTTTTACTCACTTCCTGCTGCACATTTTGCATATATGATTTCATACTTTACATCTTTTTATTTTTTGAATCCTTTGGCTGATTTTTGTATTATAATTGATTTTACTGCTTTTATGGTTTAACCTCTGTACTGGTTTTATAAGTTATTAACCTACTACATTTGTTATGTTCACATTTACTGTGGAATTTTTGTGAATTCTAATTTTCTTACTCCTGATTATGGTCTTTTCTTTCCACTCAAAATATTTTGTTTAATATTCCTTGTAAGACTCCTTTAATGGTAACGAATTCCTTTAACTTTTGTTTGCCTGGGAAATGTTGATCTTTCCTTCTATTCTGAATGGTAACCTTGTTGGATAGAGTATTTTTGGTTGCAGGTTTTTTTGTTTTTGTTTTTGTTTTTTTTCGTTCTTCATTTTAACAGGGATTATATCATGTCACTCCCTTTTGTCCTACTACAAAGCTGAAAAATTAGCTGAGAGTATTGTGGGTTTCTCCTGTACATAACTCTTTCATTTCTTTTCTGCTGCTTTTAATATTCTCTCTTTATTGCTACTTTTTGCCATTTTAATTATCATATGTCTTGGTGTGGACCTCTTTGGGTCAATTTTTTGGGGTACTCTCTGTCCTCCTGGATCTGGATGTCTGTTTCTTTCCCCATATTAGGGAAATTTTTAGCTATTATTTCTTCAAATTTGTTTTCTGCCCCCTTTTCTCTCCTCCTTCTGGAGTTTCTGTAATGGAAATGTTACTATATTTGATGATGTTGCTGAGTTCCCTTAGCCTATTCTCATTTTTTCTTCTTCTTCTTCTTCTTTTTTTTTTTTTTTTTCTGTTCAGGTTTCTTGCTTTCCATTACTCTGTCTTCCAGCTCCCTGAACCTTTTTTTTTTTTTTTTTACTTCCTCTAGTATACCATTTACTCACTCTAGTGCAGTTTTAATTTCAATTTTTGAGTTCTTCACAGCTTACTGGTTCTTTTGTCTGTTTTCTTTGTTGACGGTCTCACTGAAATTCTCCACTTTTTTTTCCCTCAAGTTCAATAAGTATCTTTATAATCATTACTTTTAATTCTTTATAAGGCCTTTAGCTTACTTCTGTTTTATTTACCTCTTTTGCTGTGTGTTTTTTGTTGTTGTTGTTGTTGTTGTTGTTGTTCTTTCATTCAGGATATATTCATCTGTCTTCTCACTTTTTCTAAATATTGTGTTTGTGTCTATATGCTTGAAAAGTCAGCTACATCTCCTGATCTTGGAAGTAGTGTCCTATAAGAGATCCTATAGTGCCTGGCAGTTCAATGTTCCTTGTTCACCAGAGCCTGGCATTTCAATGAGTGCCTCCTTTGTGTGTTGTGTGCACCCTAGTGTTGTCTCTGAGCCACATTGGCCTTCAGTCTTATGAGCTGCAATGAATTCATTTGTTTATTGTGGGCAGGGTTTGGTCCTGTGCTGTTAAGGAGCCAGTCTGGGGTAGCACTGGGCTTGTAGCTGGGTCAGACCAGATACATGCCCTCAGCCTATTTATTCTGGTGGCAGTCATGAGGAACTACAGGGAACTATCCTTGAGTTGTTGCCTGGGAGGCTTTCACTGATGGGCAGTTTTTGCAGTTAGACCAGAGGTGTGCCTCTAATTCATCTGTTGGGGTTGCATTGACTCCAAACTATAGGACTCTTTATTTATGTTGCCCACTCTGAGTTTTTGTTTTTGTTTTGTTTTTTTTTTTTAAATTTTTGATTATTTAAATTTCTTTAAAGTGTAACATAATTGAATATTTATGCACTGAAACCAGTGCTCCATGCAATACATGCCCTCCATTATACCCAAAACCAGGCTCACCCAACTTCCCACCCTTTGCCCCTTCAAAACCCTCAGATTGTTTTTCAGAGTCCATGGTCTCTCATGGTTCATCTCCCCTTCCAATTTCCCTCCAATTCCCTTCTCCTCTCCATCTCCCATTGTCTTCCATGTTATTTGTTATGTTCCATAAATAAGTGAAACCATATGATAATTCTCTCTTCTTGACTTATTTCCCTTCTACTCTCCATTGCCCCATGTCCTCTGTGTTATTTCTTATGCTCCACAAATAAGGGAAACCATATGATAATTGGCTCTCTCTGCTTGACTTATTTCACTCAGCATAATCTCTTGCAGCTCATCCATATTAATACAAAAGTTGGATATTCATCCTTTCTTTCTTTCTTTCTTTTTTCTTTTCTTTTTTTCTTTTCAGTGTAACAGTATTTATTGTTTTTGCAACACACACAGTGCTCCATGCAATACGTGCCCTCCTTAATACCCACAACCTGGCTGGCTCCCCCAACCTCCCACCCCCCACCCCTTCAAAACACTCAGGTTGTTTTTCAGAGTCCATAGTCTCTCATGGTTCATCTCCCCTTCCAATTTCCCTCCAACTCCCTTCTCCTCTCCATCTCCATTATCTTCCATGTTATTTGTTATGTTCCACAAATAAGTGAAACCATATGATAATTCTCTCTGCTTGACTTATTTCACTCAACATAATCTCTTCCAGTCCAGTCCATGTTGCTACAAAAGTTGAGTATTCATCCTTTCTGATGGAGGCATAATATTCCATAGTGTATATGGACCACATCTTCTTTATCCATTCGTCCATCGAAGGGCATCTTGGTTCTTTCCACAGTTTGGTGACCGTGGCCATTGCTACTATGAACATTGTGGTACCGATGGCCTTTCTTTTCACTACATCTGTATATCTGGGCTACATACCCAGTAGTGCAATGGCAGGGTCATAGGGAAGCTCTATTTTTAATTTCCTGAGGAATCTCCACACTGTTCTCCAAAGTGGCTGCACCAACTTGAATTCCCACCAACAGTGGAAGAGGGTTCCCCTTTCTCCACATCCTCTCCAACACACATTGGACACGTTGTTTCCTGTCTTACTAATTTTGGCCATTCTAACTGGTGAAAGGTGGTATCTCAATGTGGTTTTAATTTGAATCTCCCTGAGGGCTAGTGATGATGAACACTTTTTCATGTGTCTGATAGCCATTTATATGTCTTCATTGGAGAAGTGTCTGTTCATGTCTTCTGCCCATTTTTTGACACGATTATCTGTTTTGTATGTGTTGAGTTTGAGAAGTTCTTTATAGATCCTGGATATCAGCCTTTTGTCTGTACTGTCACTTGCAAATATCTTCTCCCATTGCCTCTTTGTCTTGTGGACTGTTTCCTTTGCTGTGCAGAATGTTTTGATCTTGATGAAGTTCCAAAATTTCATTTTTGCTTTTGTTTTCTTGGCCTTTGGAGACATATCTCAAAAGAAGTTGCTATGGCTGATATTGAAGAGGTTACTGTCTATGTTTTCCTCTAGGATTCTGATGGATTCCTGTCTTAGGTTGATGTCTTTTATCCATTTTGACTTTATCTTTGTGTACAGTGTAAGAGAATGATCGAGTTTCATTCTTCTACATTTAGCTGTCCAATTTTCCCAGCACCATTCATTGAAGAGACTGTCTTTTATCCACTGGATATTTTTTTCCTGCTTTGTCGAAGATTATTTGACTATAGAGTAGAGGGTCCATATCTGGGCTCTCTACTCTGTTCCACTGGTCTATGTGTCTGTTTTTATGCCAGTTCTATGCTGTCTTGGTGATCACAGCTTTGTATTAAAGCTTAAAATCAGGTAACGTGATGTCCCCAGTTTTGTTTCTCTTTTTCAAAATTTCCTTAGCAATTCAGGGTCTCTTCTGATTCCATACAAAATTTAGGATTATTTGCTCCAACTCTTTGTAAAATACCGGTGGAATTTTGATTGGAATAGCATTATAAGTAAAGATTGCTCTAGGAAGTATAAATATTTTAACAATGTTTATTCTTCTGATCCAAGAGCATGGAATGGTCTTCCATCTTGTTGTGTCTTCGTTGATTTCTTTCATGAGTGTTCTATATTTCCTTGAGTTTAGATTCTTTACCTCTTTGGTTAGGATTATTCCTGGGTATCTTATGGTTCTTAGTGCTATATTAAATGGAATCTAATCTCTAATTTCCCTTTCTGTATTTTCATTGCTAGTGTATAAGAAAGTAACTGATTTTTGTAAATTGACTTTGTGGCCTGCCACATTCCTGAACTGCTGTATGAGTTCTGGTAGTTTGGAGGTGGAGTCTTTTGGGTTTTCCATATAAAGAATTATGTCATCTGTGAAGAGAGTGAGTTTGACTTCTTCATTGTCAATTTGGATACATTTTATTTATCTTTGTTTTCTGATTGCTGCTGCTAGAACTTCTAATACTATGTTGAACAGCTGTGGTGAGAGTGGGCATCCTTGTCATGTTCTTGATCTCATCGGGAAGGCTGTGAGCTTTACCCTATTTAGGATGATATTTGCTGTGGGTTTTTCATAGATAGATTTTATGAAGCTCAAGAATGTTCCCTCTATCCCTATATTTTGAAGCATTTATTAATGAATAGATGCTGGATTTTGTCAAATACATTTTCTGCATTGAGAGGACCATGTAGTTCTTCTCTCTTCTCTTACTGATTTGTTCTATTATAGTGGTTGATTTGCAAATGTTGAACCATCCTTGAAACCCAGGGATGAATCTCACCTGGTCATGGTGGATAATCTTTTTAATGTGCTGTTGGGTCCTATTAAGTAGGACCTTTTTGAGAATCATGGCATCCATATTCATTAGGGATATTGGTCTGAAATATTCCTTTTTGATAGGGTCTTTGCCTGGTTTGGGGATCATGGTAATGCTGTCTTCATAAAAAGAGTCTGGAAGTGTTCCTTCTGCTTCAATTTTTTTGAAACAGCTTCAGGAGAATAAGTGTTATTTTTTCTTTGAAACTTTGGTAGAATTCCCCAGGAATTTGTCAGGTCCTGGGCTCTTGTTTTTTAGAAGGTTTTTGATCACTGCTTCAATATCACTAGTAGATTTTGGTCTATTCAGGTTGTCATTTTCTTTCTGGTTCAATTTTGGGAGTTCATAGTTTTCCAGGAATGCATCCATTTCATCCAGTTTGCTTAACTTATTGGCATATAACTGTTGATAATAATATCTGATGATTGTTTCTATTTATTTGGTGTTAGTTGTGATCTCTCCCTTTTCATTCATAATTTTATTATTTATTTATTTATTTATTTATTTATTTTCCTTTTCTTTTTTTTAATTTTTTATTTTTTATAAACATATATTTTTATCCCCAGGGGTACAGGTCTGTGAATCACCAGGTTTACACACTTCACAGCACTCACCAAAGCACATACTCTCCCCAATGTCCATAATCCCACCCCCTTCTCCCAAACCCCCTCCCCTCAGCAACGCTCAGTTTGTTTTATTTATTTGAGCCTTCTGTCTTTTCTTTTGGATTAGTTTGGCCAATGATTTATAGACCTTATTGATTCTTTCAAGAAAACAGCTTCTAGCTTCAATGATGCGTTCTACTGTATCTCTAGTTTCTATCTCATTGACCTCTGCTCTAATCTTGGTTATTTCCCTTCTTGTGTGTGCAGTTCATTTGATTTGTTGTTGATTCTCCAGTTCTTGTTTTTTTTTTTTTTAATTTTTATTTTTTATAAACATATATTTTTATCCCCAGGGGTACAGGTCTGTGAATCACCAGGTTTACACACTTCACAGCACTCACCAAAGCACATACCCTCCCCAATGTCCATAATCCCACCCCCTTCTCCCAAACCCCCTCCCCCCAGCAACCCTCAGTTTGTTTTGTGAGATTAAGAGTCACTTATGGTTTGTCTCCCTCCCAATCCCATCTTGTTTTATTTATTCTTCTCCTACCCACTTAAGCCTCCATGTTGCATCACCACTTCCTCATATCAGGGAGATCATATGATAGTTGTCTTTCTCTGCTTGACTTATTTCGCTAAGCATGATACGCTCTAGTTCCATCCATGTTGTCGCAAATGGCAAGATTTCATTTCTTTTGATGGCCGCATAGTATTCCATTGTGTATATATACCACATCTTCTTGATCCATTCATCTGTGGATGGACATCTAGGTTCTTTCCATAGTTTGGCTATTGTGGACATTGCTGCTATAAACATTCGGGTGCATGTGCCCCTTTGGATCACTACATTTGTATCTTTAGGGTAAATACCCAATAGTGCAATTGCTGGGTCATAGGGCAGTTCTATTTTCAACATTCTGAGGAACCTCCATGCTGTTTTCCAGAGTGGCTGCACCAGCTTGCATTCCCACCAACAGTGTAGGAGGGTTCCCCTTTCTCCACATCCTCGCCAGCATCTGTCATTTCCTGACTTGTTGATTTTAGCCATTCTGACTGGTGTGAGGTGATATCTCATTGTGGTTTTGATTTGTATTTCCCTGATGCCGAGTGATATGAAGCACTTTTTCATGTGTCTGTTGGCCATCTGGATGTCTTCTTTGCAGAAATGTCTGTTCATGTCCTCTGCCCATTTCTTGATTGGATTATTTGTTCTTTGGGTGTTGAGTTTGCTAAGTTCTTTATAGATTCTGGACACTAGTCCTTTATCTGATATGTCGTTTGCAAATATCTTCTCCCATTCTGTCAGTTGTCTTTTGATTTTGTTAACTGTTTCCTTTGCTGTGCAAAAGCTTTTGATCTTGATGAAATCCCAATAGTTCATTTTTTCCCTTGCTTCCCTTGCCTTTTGCGATGTTCCTAGGAAGATGTTGCTGCGGCAGAGGTCGAAGAGGTTGCTGCATGTGTTCTCCTCAAGGATTTTGATGGATTCCTTTCGCACATTGAGGTCCTTCATCCATTTTGAGTCTACTTTTGTGTGTGGTGTAAGGAAATGGTCCAATTTCATTTTTCTGCATGTGGCTGTCCAATTTTCCCAGCACCATTTATTGAAGAGGCTGTCTTTTTTCCATTGGACATTCTTTCCTGCTTTGTCGAAGATGAGTTGACCATAGATTTGAGGGTCTATTTCTGGGCTCTCTATTCTGTTCCATTGATCTATGTGTCGGTTTTTGTGCCAGTACCATGCTGTCTTGATGATGACAGCTTTGTAATAGAGCTTGAAGTCCGGAATTGTGATGCCACCAACGTTGGCTTTCTTTTTCAATATCCCTTTGGCTATTCGAGGTCTTTTCTGGTTCCATATAAATTTTAGCATTATTTGTTCCATTTCTTTGAAAAAGATGGATGGTACTTTGATAGGAATTGCATTCAATGTGTAGATTGCTTTAGGTAGCATAGACATTTTCACAATATTTATTCTTCCAATCCAGGAGCATGGAACATTTTTCCATTTCTTTGTGTCTTCCTCAATTTCTTTCATGAGTACTTTATAGTTTTCTGAGTATAGATTCTGTGTCTCTTTGGTTAGGTTTATTCCTAGGTATCTTATGGTTTTGGATGCAATTGTAAATGGGATTGACTCCTTAATATCTCTTTCTTCTGTCTTGCTGTTGGTGTAGAGAAATGCAACTGATTTCTGTGCATTGATTTTATATCCTGACACTTTACTGAATTCCTGTATAAGTTCTAGCAGTTTTGGAGTGGAGTCTTTTGGGTTTTCCACATATAGTATCATATCATCTGCGAAGAGTGATAATTTGACTTCTTCTTTGCCGATTTGGATGCCTTTAATTTCCTTTTGTTGTCTGATTGCTGAGGCTAGGACCTCTAGTACTATGTTGAATAGCAGTGGTGATAATGGACATCCCTGCCGTGTTCCTGACCTTAGTGGAAAAGCTTTCAGTTTTTCTCCATTGAGAATGATATTTGCGGTGGGTTTTTCATAGATGGCTTTGATGATATTGAGGTATGTGCCCTCTATCCCTACACTTTGAAGAGTTTTGATCAGGAAGGGATGCTGTACTTTGTCAAATGCTTTTTCAGCATCTATTGAGAGTATCATATGGTTCTTGTTCTTTTATTGATGTGTTGTATCACATTGACTGATTTGCGGATGTTGAACCAACCTTGCAGCCCTGGAATAAATCCCACTTGGTCGTGGTGAATAAACTTTTTAATGTACTGTTGAATCCTATTGGCTAGTATTTTGTTGAGTATTTTCGCATCTGTGTTCATCAAGGATATCGGTTTATAGATCTCTTTTTTGGTGGGATCCTTGTCTGGTTTTGGGATCAAGGTGATGCTGGCCTCATAAAATGAGTTTGGAAGTTTTCCTTCCATTTCTATTTTTTGGAACAGTTTCAGGAGAATAGGAATTAGTTCTTCTTTAAATGTTTGGTAGAATTCCCCCAGGAAGCCGTCTGGCCCTGGGCTTTTGTTTGTTTGGAGATTTTTAATGACTGTTTCAATCTCCTTACTGGTTATGGGTCTATTCAGGTTTTCTATTTCTTCCTGGTTCAGTTGTGGTAGTTTATATGTTTCTAGGAATGCATCCATTTCTTCCAGATTGTCAAATTTATTGCCGTAGAGTTGCTCATAGTATGTTCTTATAATACTTTGTATTTCTTTGGTGTTAGTTGTGATCTCTCCTCTTTCATTCATGATTTTATTTATTTGGGTCCTTTCTCTTTTCTTTTTGATAAGTCGGGCCAGGGGTTTATCAATTTTATTAATTCTTTCAAAGAACCAGCTCCTACTTTCGTTGATTTGTTCTATTGTTTTTTTGGTTTCTATTTCATTGATTTCTGCTCTGATCTTTATGATTTCTCTTCTCCTGCTGGGCTTAGGGTTTCTTTCTTGTTCTTTCTCCAGCTCCTTTAGGTGTAGGGTTAGGTTGTGTACTTGAGACCTTTCTTGTTTCTTGAGAAAGGCTTGTACCGCTATATATTTTCCTCTCAGGACTGCCTTTATTGTGTCCCACAGATTTTGAACCGTTGTATTTTCATTATCATTTGTTTCCATGATTTTTTTCAATTCTTCTTTAATTTCCTGGTTGACCCATTCATTCTTTAGAAGGATACTGTTTAGTCTCCATGTATTTGGGTTCTTTCCAAACTTCCTTTTGGGGTTGAGTTCAAGCTTTAGAGCATTGTGGTCTGAAAATATGCAGGGAATGATCCCAATCTTTTGATACCGGTTGAGTCCTGATTTAGGACCGAGGATGTGATCTATTCTGGAGAATGTTCCATGTGCACTAGAGAAGAATGTGTATTCTGTTGCTTTGGGATGAAATGTTCTGAATATATCTGTGATGTCTATCTGGTCCAGTGTGTCGTTTAAGGCCTTTATTTCCTTGCTGATCTTTTGCTTGGATGACCTGTCCATTTCAGTGAGGGGAGTGTTAAAGTCCCCTACTATTATTGTATTGTTGTTGATGTGTTTCTTTGATTTTGTTATTAATTGGTTTATATAGTTGGCTGCTCCCACGTTGGGGGCATAGATATTTAAAATTGTTAGATCTTCTTGTTGGACAGACCCTTTGAGTATGATATAGTGTCCTTCCTCATCTCTTATTATAGTCTTTGGCTTAAAATCTAATTGATCTGATATAAGGATTGCCACTCCTGCTTTCTTCTGATGTCCATTAGCATGGTAAATTCTTTTCCACCCCCTCACTTTAAATCTGGAGGTGTCTTCGGGCTTAAAATGAGTTTCTTGGAGGCAACATATAGATGGGTTTTGTTTTTTTATCCATTCTGATACCCTGTGTCTTTTGACAGGGGCATTTAGCCCATTCACATTCAGGGTAACTATTGAGAGATATGAATTTAGTGCCACTGTATTGCCTGTAAGGTGACTGTTATTGTAAATGGTCTCTGTTCCTTTCTGATCTACCACTTGTAGGCTCTCTCTTTGCTTAGAGGACCCCTTTCAATATTTCCTGTAGAGCTGGTTTGGTATTTGCAAATTCTTTCAGTTGTTGTTTGTCCTGGAAGCTTTTAATCTCTCCTTCTATTTTCAATGATAGCCTAGCTGGATATAGTATTCTGGGCTGCATGTTTTTCTCGTTTAGTGCTCTAAAAATATCATGCCAGCTCTTTCTGGCCTGCCAGGTCTCTGTGGATAAGTCAGCTGCCAATCTAATATTTTTACCATTGTATGTTACAGACTTCTTTTCCCGGGCTGCTTTCAGGATTTTCTCTTTGTCACTGAGACTTGTAAATTTTACTATTAGGTGACGGGGTGTGGGCCTATTCTTATTGATTTTGAGGGGCGTTCTCTGAACCTCCTGAATTTTGATGCTCGTTCCCTTTGCCATATTGGGGAAATTCTCCCCAATAATTCTCTCCAGTATACCTTCTGCTCCCCTCTCTCTTTCTTCTTCTTCTGGAATCCCAATTATTCTAATGTTGTTTCGTCTTATGGTGTCACTTAATTCTCGAATTCTCCCCTCGTGGTCCAGTAGCTGTTTGTCCCTCTTTTGCTCAGCTTCTTTATTCTCTGTCATTTGGTCTTCTATATCACTAATTCTTTCTTCTGCCTCATTTATCCTAGCAGTGAGAGCCTCCATTTTTGATTGCACCTCATTAATAGCTGTTTTGTTTTCAACTTGGTTAGATTTTAGTTCTTTTATTTCTCCAGAAAGGGCTTTTATATCTCTCGAGAGGGTTTCTCTAATATCTTCCATGCCTTTTTCGAGCCCAGCTAGAACCTTGAGAATTGTCATTCTGAACTCTAGATCTGACATATTACCGATGTCTGCATTGATTAGGTCCCTAGCCTTCGGTACTGCCTCTTGTTCTTTTTTTTGCGTTGAATTTTTACGTCTTGTCATTTTGGCCAGATAAGAGTAAATGAACGGGCAAGTAAAATACTAAAAGGGTGGCAACAACCCCAGGAAAATATGCTTTAACTAAATTAGAAGAAATCCAAAATCGTGAGTGGGGAGAAAGGGGATAAAAAGAGGTTCAAAAAGAAAGAAAGAAAAAAAAAAGAAAAGAAAAAAAATTTTTTTTAAAAAAAGAAAATACCTGAGAAAAATGTAAAAAAGAAAAAATATATATATTAGATAAACTAGTAAAAAATCATTAAAAAAGAAAAAGGTAACAGTTTAAAAAAAAAAAATTTTAACCGAAGTCGAGAAGAAAAAGAAAAAAAAAAATGAAAAAGAAAAAATTAAATTAACTGCAAGACTAAAAAAAAAAATCACAGGAAAAAAGCCATGAGTTCCGTGCTTGGCTTTCTCCTCCTCTGGAATTCTGCTGCTCTCCTTGGTATTGAAACCGCACTCCTTGGTAGGTGAACTTGGTCTCGGCTGGATTTCTTGTTGATCTTCTGGGGGAGGGGCCTGTTGTAGTGATTCTCAAGTGTCTTTGCCCCAGGCGAAATTACACCTCCCTTACCCGGGGCCGGGGTGAGTAATCCGCTCAGGTTTGCTTTCAGGAGCTTTTGTTCCCTGAGCGCTTTCCGTAGAGTTCCAGAGGACGGGAACACAAATGGCGGCCTCCTGGTCTCCGGCCCGGAGTAGCCGAGAGCCCAGGGCCCCACTCCTCAGTGCGCCCTCAGAGAACAGCGCCCAGTTACTCCCGTCTGCCTGACCTCCGGCCGCGCTCCGAGCTCACCGAGCCTGCGATCGGTTCAAGGTAACACCGAGCTGCGAGCTTACTGTCGGCTCTGTTTCTGTAGCCGGCTTTCCCGTTCCAATACCCGCAAGCTCTGCGACACTCAGACACCCCCGATCCTTCTGTGACCCTGCGGGACCTGAGGCCACGCTGACCCCGCGTGGGCTTCGCCCCGGTTTAGCCTCTGGACTGATGTCCCTCAGCGGAACAGACTTTTAAAAGTCCTGATTTTGTGCGCGGTTGCTCCGCTGCTTGCCGGGAGCCGGCCCCTCCCCCCGGGGTCTATCTTCCCGTCGCTTTGGATTCACTTCTCCGCCGGTCCTACCTTTCAGAAAGTGGTTGTTTTTCTGTTTCCAGAATTGCTGTTCTTCTTCTCTTCGATCTGCCGATGGATTTTTAGGTGTTCGCAATCTTTAGATAAGCTATCTAGCTGATCTCCGGCTAGCTGAAGCAGTCTCAGCTTGCTACTTCTCCGCCATCTTGACTCCTCCGATTCTCCAGTTCTTTAAGGTGTAGAAACAGCTAGTGTATTCTGGATTTTTCTTTTTTTTTTTTTTTTAGGGACGCTTGGATGGCTATGTATTTCCCCCTTAGGACCACCTTTGCTGTATCCCACAGGTTTTGGGCCATAGTGTCTTCATTCTCATTGGTTTCCATGAGTTGTTTAAGTTCTTCTTTGATTTCCTGGCTGAGTCAAGCATTCTTAAGCAGGTGTTTGAGTTCCTTCTGAACTTTTCCTTGTGGTTGAGCTCCAGTTCCAAAGCATTGTGATCTGAGAATACGCAGAGAATAATCTCAATCTTTTGGTATTGGTTGTGCCCTGATTTGTGACCCAGTATATATATTCTGTATACATATTATACATATATTCTGGAGAAGGTTCCATGTGCTTTCAAGGAGCATGAGTATTCTGTTGTTTTAGGGTGGAATGTTCTGTATATATCTATGAGGTCCAACTGGTTCAATGTGTCATTAAATGCTCTTGTTTCTTTGTTGATTTTCTCCTTGAATTATCTGTCTATTACTGAGAGTGGTGTGTTAATATCTCCTATTATTAATGTATTCATATCAATATGACTTTTTATCTTGATTAGCCATTTTCTTATGAAATTGGCTACTCCCATATTGGGGGCATAAATATTTACAATTGTTAGATCTTCTTGGTGGATAGTCCCTTTAAGAATGATGTACTGTCGGGACGCCTGGGTGGCTCAGTTGGTTGGGCAGCTGCCTTCGGCTCAGGTCATGATCCCGGCGTCCTGGGATCGAGTCCCACATCGGGCTCCTTGCTCCGCGGGGAGCCTGCTTCTCCCTCTGACTCTGCCTGCCACTCTGTCTGCCTGTGCTCACTCTCGCTCGCTCTCTCTCTCTGACAAAATAAATAAAATCTTTAAAAAAAAAAAAAAGAATGTTGTACTGTCTGTCCTTCTGTATCTCTGACTACAGTTTTTACTTTAAAATCTAATTTATCTGATATGAGAATCACTAACCTAAACTTATATTGAGGCCCATTGGCATGAAAGATTCTTCTCCATGCTTTCACTTTCAGTCTGGGTGTATCCTTAGATTTGAAATGGGTCTCATGTAGACAACATATGGATGGGTCCTGTCATTTTATTTAATCTGCAATCCTGTGTCAATTTATGGGCACATTTAGGCAATTCATGTTGAGAGTGATTGATAGATATGTTTTTATTGACATCGTGTTACAGTGAAGTCTTTGTTTCTATGTATTGTCTCCATATATTTCTGTTCAATGATATTCTTATGATTTTTCCTCTTTTATTGAAATCCCCTTAATATTTCCTGCAGTGTCAGCATGGAGGTTTCATACTCTTTTAAACGTTGCTGGTCTTGGAAAGTTTTTATCTCTCCCTCCATTTTGAATGTCAGTCTTGCTGGATAAAGTATTCTTGGCTGCATGCTCTTATCATTTAGTGCCCTGAATAAATCTTGCCAGCTGTTTATGGGTTGTCAGGTTTCTGTGGACAGGTCTGACATTATTCTGATGGGCTTTCCTCTGTATGTAAGGAGCCTCTTTAACCTAGCTGCTTTCACAAGCTCCTCTCTACAGTTATGACTCATCATTTCTATATCAGGTGTCTTGAGGTCTTTATAGATTCTATAATCTTGGGAACAGATCTTTCTGCCTCTAGGATATGAACACTGGTTCCATTCGTGATATTGGGAAAATTTTCATGGAGGATTTGTTCAACTACCTCTTCTAGTCTTTTCTTCCTCCTCCCCCTCAGGGATTCCAATAATTCTGACATTGGAATGTTTCAAGGTATCGTTTATTTCCCTAATTCTGTTTTTTGGCTTCTAAGCTGTTTGTTTCAGAATTCCTCTTGACCTTTTTTCTCTATCTGTTTGTCCTCCAGATCACTAATTCTATCTTCTGTCTCAGTTACCCTAGCTTTTAGAAAATTTAGATTGGATTGGAACTCATTGAGCACATTGTGAACATCATTTCTGGTGGCTTTCACTTCTGCACTAATCAATTCCATTTCATTATCAAAGGCTTTCTCCAACCTAGCTATTGCCTGGATAATTGTTAGCTTAATTCTGTTTCTGACATACTATGTCCATATCCAATAGCTCTGATGCAGAAGGTCCAGTCTCTGAATTTTCTTCTGTTGGGCATTCCTCCTCCTAGTCATTTTGGTGAGAGATGGCTGAACGGATGTGTAGCTGAATGTATCGACTGTGGTGCAGGCAAGGTGCACCCTGGTACACTTCTGAGCAATCAAGAGTCCCCACCAAAAAGAAGGAAAAAAAGAAAAAAGAGAGAGAGAGAGAGAGACAGAAAAAAAATAAAGAAATAAAAGAGAAGTCCCAGCCCAAATGGGCCCCAAGGTAAGATTTATAAAGTATATGAATAAAAACAGACAAACAAAAAGATCAACAAAAGTAGATGACGGGGGGGGGGGAAAGAACCTCATCAAAAAGAACCCCAAGTATAAGATTTATATAATATGAGGACAATAACAAATACACAGAAACACTGGCAGAAGAAAAAGGTGGGAGAGTGGTTATAAACTCTCAGTGTGGGCGAGGAAGGTTATTTTGATTCTTCCTGGATGTATCTTGTTATCTTTGTTAAAGGTCTCAACTTTCCTAAGATAAAGGGAGATTAAGAACTGGTTTACCTATAGGGGTAGCATTGATTGGGGAAAGGGGATTACCTTGAAGCTTATCTCTGTATAAATATTTTAAAAAAAAAGAATAAACTAAACTAAACTAAAATTTTAAAAAATTTAAAAAATTGAAAAGCAAAAAAAAAAAAAAAAAAACAGGTATATGTATCAAAAGTTCAGGTTAAAATTTTATTATGGAATTTGATGTAGTGGATATCTCACTATGAAGGTAAATAGGTTAAAAAGTTATATATTTAAAAAATGAACCAGAATATTGGGAACAATTAAAAATAAAAGTTGTTTCTATGAAGCATTGGTGGTTGTCCTCTTGTCTTTTTTGCTTTTTGTTTGTTTGGTTTTTTTGTTTTTATTTTTGTTTTTATTTATTTATTTATTTATTTTGGTTGGCTTTCTGGGGGAGGGGCCTGCTGTGTTTTCAGAGACTCTTGCTAGAGCTAAGCCCTCCTGCGCCCATCAAGGGGGTTGGCTCTGGGGAAACCGGTTTTGTTTTGTTTTTGTTTTTGTTTTTGTTTTTCAGGCTTTTGTTCTCTGGAGATTTTTTTGTTGGTTGGTTTGTTTTCTCTCACCTTGAAAGCTTTTGATGGCTTTTGGAGGTTTAGAGAAAAGCAAACTGCTCCCTGACCTCCCTTTAAGAGAGAAGCCTCAGTCTGTTCCCTCTGGGTGCTCCAGAGCACATAAATTCCCCCTCTGCTGCAAGCAGAGCTCCTTCCCAGTCACAGTCTCTGGGGTCACAGGAACTCCCACTTGTGATAGCCGAGGCTGTCTGGGCAGCTCCAGACCTCCAGAGAGGTCCCAAGCAGCGATAGAGCACAGAGAGTTACCCATTGGCCCGGGCTGGGAGTGCTCAGACTCTCTGGGGTCCAAGAGAGTGCCAGCGGGTGCCTGCAGGCACTTATCTCAGGGGAGGGTGTGGGGTGCAACTCAGACTCTGGTAGCATGGTGCCTGCATGGAGAGTGCAAAAAGCTATGGTTCTGCCGGCTAGAGAGGCTCCCTCATCATTATGGGAGCACCACCCAAATACTTTCAGGTGTTTAGGCGACTCAGGGACCAAGACCTGGCTTCTTTGCTGCACTCTCTCTGGCTCAGCGCCCATGGTGGCTGTCCTAGGTCAGCGAACTTAAGCTCCTGTCCCTAACTGCCCTGATTCCCACAATTTTCCCCCATGATCCTTTGCTCTTTTTGAGTGTTTTCAACCAGACTCCAAGTTAATGCTGGTCCCTTATTGCAGGGTACTCTGATATTGGGGTATTACTTTCCAATGGATTGCTTCTGGTGGCTCCCCTTTTGTTTATCTTCCAATATCAATTCAACATTCCCACTCCACTTTACATGCCCACTGGCATCTTCTGGCCCTGTAGAGATCCAGAAGTGTATAATTCTAATCTCAAGCTGATTTCATGGGTGATCAGAGTTCTTTGGTAGGTAATCAGCTCTCTTTAGGGTACAGGTTGAAATGGCGCCTCCTCCTACTTCCCCACCATCTTGCTCCCTCCCACTGTGAGGTTTTTGTTAGTAGGTATATCCAGCAGTCAGATCAGATGTCTGCTTCCAGCTCACTGCTGGGACTGCAGTCAAACTGGTGCATGTGGTTATCTCTCTCTCCCCCCAGAGCAGCTGTCACTTTGGAGTGCTGCTGCTCACTGTCAGGGCTGATTGCAGGATGAGGTGTGTCAGAAGGTGCTTTGGAAGGATTCCTGCAAAATGAGTGGATTGGATGAGGTAGACCCATAGGACAAAGCGGGGACTGAACAAGAGGTATTAACAAGTTAGATGGGGAGTGTCTGTGCTGGTTCCTACAGGTCCAGGTATCTAGGCTAAGGTAAGAGGAGAAATGACAGTACCAGGTTTTTTAATCTTAAAAATGTCTCCAAAGATCTCTGTTCCTCCAGCATGTAGAAAATTAGTAATAAATCTTTATGTATACCCCAGATGTTTTCCAAACTGCTACTTTGGATTGTTTTTTTTTTTTTAAGATTTTTTATTTATTCATTTGACAGAGAGATATCACAAGTAGGTAGAGAGGCAGTCAGAGAGAGAGAGGATGAGGAAGCAGGCTCCCTGCTGAGCAGAGAGCCCAATGCGGGACTCCATCCCAGAACTCTGAGATCATGACCTGAGCCGAAGGCAGCGGCTGAACCCACTGAGCCACCCAGGCGCCCCTACTTTGGATTTTTTAAAGTACTTTTTTAAAGTACTTGGATTTAAGATCAGGTGGTTCTAAAAAACTCATGATGTTAAGCCTTATTGGTTTTCAAAGCCAAATATTATGGGGACCTGTCTTTCCAGTGCAGGAGTTCTGAGGCTGGTGCACCTGCTGTGGAGATAATTTCTCTTCTCCCTGCTTGTGGTGTCCCTCCCATTTTTGGTTATTTTTACAGGTTAGTTTGGCTCCTGATGGGGTCTCTGCTCCTCCTTATACCCTTTCCAGTATGGCCTCCTCTCTGTGATTAACTGTGGAGGGTCTATTCTCTCAGTCTTTGGGTTGTTTCCTGGGTTAGTTGCACCAGTATGGGTAATAGCTAGGTGTGTTCATGGGACAAACTTTGCTTATGACTACATCTTTTCTTTTTTCTTTCCTTTCTTTTATTTTCTTCCTTCCCCTCCTCTTCCCCCTCAATTCCTTTCTTTTTTTTTCTTTTCTTCCTCTTTTCTTTTCCTTTCCTTTTCTTTCATTTTCTTTTCTTTTTTCTTCTTTCTTTCTTAGTCACCCAAACCACATAATATTTGGGCCTGGCATTAAGGAAAACCCATGGAAAGTGGGAGCATGAAGTGTTGAGTGAGTGAAATGTCAAGTATATGATTTAGACAAGGGTCAAGTGATCTTCTCTAGAGACTAAGAGTAATCTGAGAGTGGTCACATCTAAGTTTGTATTTTAGAAATAGTGTTAATTTCCAGTTAAGGAATCTAAATCTACTACTTGTCAGTAGTTCTTGCTCTGCACTTGGTGGCTCTCAATCTTGTACATCAGAGACACCCCTTCCACCTGTACAAACTCAAACTTTATCAACTTTGAGCCATTTACTGTTCGTATTGACAGTGCAACTTATACCTTAAATGCTAATAAAAACCTAAGTGAAGAAACATTTTCCGAAGAAATAAAGGACTACATTTAGAGAAAATCATAATCACTTTTTTTTAAACTTTGTCATACACTATATTGAGTTGTTTACCTACTTCTCGTTACTTAATTCTTTACAGCAATCCTATGAGGCTGGTAATATTGCCCCCACTTTGAAGATGAAGAGAACAGGGTTCAACAAGGTGGATTTATTAACTGAGAACACACAGTCACTAAGGAGCCAGATTCCACAGCAAGTATGACCTGACCTCATGCCATACTCTCAAGCCTTATGCTGCATGGCCTTTTTTTCATTATGCACACAGTGGTCTTGGTCATTTAAAACTGTGAATTCTCTTCAAATTAATTTACAAATTTAGTACAACAAATCAAAGTCCCAGTGAAATATTTTTGAGGTTAATGGTAAGGCATCCTGTTATGACATTTAATCTTGTAAAACAAAACATTGTAACTGCCACAAAAAGTCTAAATTGAAAGAAAAAAAAAAGAAGAAAGAACAATGATCCATTCTTTGATCTACGAAATGATAAAATATTCTATAAATCTAAAATATCCTATAAATCCACAGTTACTAAAAGCATGTTACTTATATAGAAACTAACAAATATTACATGCTCAGAATTTATTTTCTCCCAAATAAATGTATATACATTGGAAATTTAGTATGTGGCAAAGGTATAATGAGGAAAATATAGTTAATAAAATTAATTGGGAACTGTCCAGTAAAAATTTTTGAAATATTTATATTATCTCTTCTTTCACTCAGTCATTGTAGATGTAATTGATTAAAAAGCTAAGCATAAAGCAGAAAACTATAAAGGAACAAGATAAACATAATCTCTAAGTATACCTTCAAACATCAATCTATAAAATCATGTCCTTTCCCAAATAGTCTGAAAACACAAAACAGTATTCCTCTGGGGTGTCTAAGACCCTTTATTATCTAATACTTCTGGGATACCTCAGAACTCACTTCCCATACTCTTCTTTTCACTACCTCTCAGCCATACCAGACCTTTCTACGTATGAATCTCTTTTTCCTCTAAACCCTTTGCACTACATCCTCTTGTGATTTCCTCTACACCCAAGTTGTGTGTCTCTCTCCCTCATTTCATCAGGGAGAGTTCACATGGCAGCTCCCAGATCTCTTGTTACTTCCTCTAGTCTCACCCTTTAGACTGTTGGACTTCTTCACCTCTATTCTCCAACGGCTTGCTTACTTGGTGAAACTTGTACATCTCTTAAAAGCAGTGACATCATTTCTTTGCTCTTGCATCTCCAGATAAGCCACATACATAAAATATGTTCAAATAATAATAATTCACTGAATTGAATGAAATAAATAACACAGAAAGTCACACATGCATGAGTGACAAAGTTTAATGCATAAAAATCAAATCTTTTGTACCACAAAGTAAATAAAACAAAATTAACCAAAGGAAAACATCCCACTGGAAAGATTATTCATTGCTTATACAATGACATAGCAGAATAGATTCATACAGCAAAAGTTAAAAAAAAAGAAAATAAATTAATCAAGTACAAGTAACCACAGAACATTTCAGAAGGTGTTAAAACTCACCCTTGTTCAAGTAAATTGATAATATGTAAGTTTGAAAACCAAAGACTGAAATGATCTACAATCCAATGTTAGTGAAATTGTGACTATATGCCTTTCTAAATGTGGTTGGTAAAAGTATAAATTTATGGTTTCTGATGGAAAATTTAAAGATGTCTACAAAATATATGAACATTGTTTTAGTATTCTAAGATCCATCTTCTAGAACTAGTAGTTAAGTTTGCAAGGATTTTAACATGTGCAACTTCATTTGTAATAGTGAAAATGGGAAAATGCCCTTGGTAATTAGGTTTTCAGGATACATGTGCACAACATAAATTGATATGAAAGATACATCTATGATCTTGTCAGAACCAAAATTGCCAGGATATCCTCAACCTGCTGTTCTCTGGTTTGGTTTCTCAATTTTTGTGTTCCCCTCTTGGAATGACAAGCTTGCTATGATGAGTGTGTTTTTAATTTTTAACCTTCAAATTTTTGATACCATCTGCCTCCTGATACTTTACTCACTGTTCTGTCCCAAGCTGGAAGACAACTTGCTGTGTGCTGAGATTGAGGAAAACACCTGAGTGTGGGTGTCCTCAAGGCAGCACCTGTGACTAGGGGAGTTGGTCTGTGACCCCTAAGAACAGGGATGTAGGGCAAGGGCAAAGATGGATTTGACCATAACTAAGAGCTATGTATGACCCAAGGGTGTCAGAGAGATGAATGAAATTATGATATTAAGATGTAATAAGAAGCATATATATTGGTCTTTGTCTATAGTCCACAATTCCTGGAATATAACTCCTCAAACCCTCGCAATTTCCTCAGTGATTAGAGAAATAATCTTTCATTATGAAATTGTTTTTTACCCTTGGTTCTTGAAATATTTACAGTAATAAAAGTTCGATGGCTGTCATTTGATATTTATATAAAAAAATCCCTTTCAACCACACTTGAGCTTATGATAATGAAATGACTTAAAAAAAAAAAAAACTCTTGACAAACACTAGATCAGGGTCATTTCCAGGTGACTCACTCACATGATCAGAAAATTGTAACTTTCAGTCTCCACACCAGCCCTGATATCTGGGGTGGGTATAGTGCTTGGAGGTTGAATAAATTACCAATGGCCAATGACTTCATATACTCAAATATCAAAGGAATTAAAAAGGATGAAGGTATGGTTCACCTCACCAGGTGAAGAATCCCTTTCCAGTTCAGATGCTGGAAAAAGGTTAGGGGAACATGGTTAGGGTGGTGGAAGAAAATAGTTGTGATTAAAAGCTCTTATCTCATACTTATCAAGAGTAATGGGAATTGTTAGCAGCTATGTTTTATCTTAAGTTATGCCCCCCTTTTATTTTACTAATTTATGTAAAAAAAAAAAAAACAATGGTAGTGGCTAACTTTTTAGATCTCAAAGAGCTTATTCCTAAATTGATATCACTTCTTGTGATGTGGTAGCCAAAAGGAGTTTCTATGTCCCTAGAGATGTGAACTTTTACCAAAAGACAAAGATAGAGATAGAGAGCAATGAATATGGACTCTGCCCCAGTAGATTTTCTCTCTACTTTCTCCAAATTCCTCTGTGCTGCATCTGCAGGGACAAGCCTTTATTCTGTGGTTGCATTCAGCTTTTATTCTGTGGTTGCATTCAGCCAATGGGGGGCCATGCCAGAGGTAGTAAGGATGGAGTAGAGTTAGGTCAACATCTTGACCCCTGTTTTTTCGTCCTAGGAGTGCATCTGGATGTTTCTCTAACCTAAAAAAAAAAAAAAAAAAACAAACAAAAAAAACTGCTGTTGAACATCTGTCCCCATACAGCCCTTCTTCAGGTTCCTGTAACTGCTTCTTTCCTCTTGCCTTTGTCCACACATAGCAATCATACCCACTGGGACTACCCCTGGAATGTTCCTTAGTCTGTCCACAATGTAGGTGATTTTCTCTTTATTAAATATTATTCAAATTGCCCCACTTTTATATCTGTTCCTTGATGAGACCCTGATTAATATAACTTCCCTGTAATTGGTTGACAAGTTTAATTATAAATCCAGCTCTTCTGGTTCAAATCCATACTCATTTCCATTCTTCCACATAGCTGTGGTGGGGTGGCAGTTGCCAGGTTAGCTGGGAGACCATTTTGGTTTCCATTACCTTATTAACTTAAGAAAGAGGAGTACACACCCTCTTCTTCATTTCAGAGGGAGAAGTAGTACCTGAGTACCACTCCTGAGTCTGGTACCTGAATTGCTTTATAGAGAAGTGTAAGGTAGTACAATATGAAATAGAGAATCAATGAAAACAAATGGGTATAATGTGATATTTGATATGCAGGTGGATTTCATTTTTTCAGGCAGATTTGTAAAATAAATTGAATTGTATCATCAATCTGTTTTCTTCCCCAACTGCTAGTGTGTGGGCAATGTTTGCAAAAACAATACAATTCTTGTAATATTTTCCCCCATGATATATATTCTGTAGAGTATTTGAAGAAACTGATTCAATATAAAAAAGAAGCCTGCATACATTCCATAACAACAAAACATAAAATAAAAATAGCCAGAATGTCTACAAAGTAGAAAGAGCTGGAAAAAAAAAAAAACAAACAAAAAAAACAAAAAAAACTACTGATTAAATTGTTGCACATTATTTTCAAAAAAAAAAAAAACACATCACGAGACTCTGTCAGTGTGAACATTTTTATGTGATTTAATGGGGAAAGTACTTAAGAAGCAGCAGGGTACTCTGAAACTGATGTCTGGATTAAAATATGGGCTTCCTGTATCCAAGCTTTGTTGATTTTGGCCTCATTTCCATCATTTATAAGATGGGGACAATGATGCTGCCTAATCAATAATGTCACTGTGAAAATTAAGTGAGTGAAGCCAGAAAATTTTGATAGAAATGTGCTTGGCAATACTATGGTGTCCCAGGGTCCTGGAATTAAACCACACACCAGGCTCCAAGATCAGTAGGGAGTCTGCTTCAGATTATTTCTCTCCTTCACCTTTTGCACCCCCTCAAACTATACATGTTCCTGCTCTATTTCAAATGAATAAATAGATCTTAAAAAAAAAAAGAAATAAAGAAAAGAAAAAAGAATGAATGCATGCATGCTTGGACGTAAGAGAAAAGTAAGCAAATGTACCAGTGAGTGAATGAAATCATCTTTACATATCCTAAAAAGGAAAGCCTAAGGTTGAACAGGAAAATAAGTATTTCAGTAGTTATAGATAAATCAGTGTAGCATATTATTGATGAAATCACTGATTTAAAGCAAATTTTTGCTTTAACATTAAATTCATATTCTCATCACTTTTTGCAGCTCCTTGCTACCATCCTGGCCTACATCACCATAATTTATCACCTGGACTATTGATCTAATATCTTAACTTGCTTTCCCTATTAGTTCCCTTCAGAATGTTCCCAACAGAATGTATCTTAGGATACAATATGATCATACTGCTCTTAACAGCCCTGTTGTCTTATAGCAAGGTTTTCAGTGACTTTCCCCCAAGACATCCATCCACAAACT
Source organism: Mustela nivalis (assembly GCF_964662115.1). Classification (NCBI taxonomy): domain Eukaryota; kingdom Metazoa; phylum Chordata; class Mammalia; order Carnivora; family Mustelidae; genus Mustela; species Mustela nivalis. Next base: position 8,273,840 of record NC_139022.1, on the reverse strand, counting down.
CAATTCTTACCTCCTTCAGGTTATTGTTCAGAAGTTATCTTTTATTAAACAAAAAATGGTATTTTTAAGTGCTTATTTAAATTCCAGTTAGTTAACCTACAGTGTAACGATTGAACACTTCCATACACTGAAGCAAATATGTTATTTAATATTGAAACCCCTCTCAACTCCCTTTTCTTCCTTTCCAGCTTTGTTTTTATCCATAGTACTTATCACTAAGGAACAAATATGCTATACTAAGTTACTATGTTTGTAATTGTCTCACTCTGCTGGAGTTTAAATCCCATGGACTCCTAGCTTTCTGTTTACTTTGTTTGCTTCTGGGTCCCCAATGCCTAGCTCATGTCTGGTACACAAAAATCCTTTAATCAACAGTCACTGAATGAGCAAAATGTGAAAAAGGTCATTATAATGGGTATATGGAGCAGAACAATATAAAGGCATAGTTAAGGAATGTTCAGTGTAATCTCATAGCAGTGGTATCAGGAAAGAACTCTTGGAACGGTCAGAGTCATGTACTCATGACCCAGATTATTCCATTCTCTTATGAGGTGGAAAAAAACAAACTGTTGGACAATGTGAGAAACCAGAAATCCCCAGGGGGGGGGGGGATATGTACAATCTTAGTGTCCTTCAGATGTCTTTGAAAAGCCCTGGGGTCCTTCTTACAAATACATTGATTTTTTATCCCTTGTCTTTTAAAAGGAAGAGTAAATCCATCATAATTAGAACCCATCCAGGTGTGAAGAACAGAACAGCTATAAACACAAAGGTCTGCCTTTCTAAATCCCAGGGAGTGTAATTCATTCGTCTCTAAAATGGTAAGTTGACCAAGGAAAATAGACTTGAACACACATGTTTATTCACAGATTTTCAAAATATCTGTAGTGCTTCCATCATGCATCTGTAAAAATGGGGCTCAGAGGGCCTCAGACATTTGCCAAAATTTATACATAGAAGCTGTACCAGTGTGGACCTCACTGAGCCACAATGCTGAGATAATTGTCTGCTTTGCATGTAGCAGAGCAGTGCAGCCTTGATGCTCTGAAAAAGCATCTGGGAAATGAATTCTGACCTCCTGTAACCTGGGGAAACATGGAAAGCTGCAAGGACATGGGTGGCTTCAAAATGTGGATGTAAGAGAGGAGAAGTGAATGAGGGCAGATATGAGCAACTGAGTCATGACACAATGAGGTGATTACCCCATATAGAGAGCCCTCTCAGATGAGCTGATGAGGACATAGAAAAGTGAAAGGCAAAACCCAAAACCATATTGTCCCCTATGGATATAAGCATACCCTCTGTGGAGATATGTATATTTTGTGGGCTCACATATGAAGAAAATGTAGGAATGTCACCAAAAGATAGTAGTCATAAGGTCAGTCATGAAGTAATAGTTCAGTAGAATTTTTGAGGAAATAGAGACATTTGTGGTGATTTGATCTATTTCTAGAAATGTTCAGTGGTATACCCAAAGTCCCAGAGCTGCTCAGTGCTGGCACTGGATCTACACCCAAGGCATTCAGATTCTTAGTACAAAAATAACATTCCCTTTAAGTAAAGGGGGAGGTTTTCTCATTCTCAGAGATTCACCAAAACTGTCACAGTAAATATAATCATTCTTGAAAATGTGATCTTACCCCAAGTCCTATGACATCATGACAAAGAAATATAGCATGGAGACAGTTGTGAAAATGTTTTGAGTTCAAATTTTAAATCAATTATGCAGTCATAAACTCTACTCCTGGCTGTAGCTAACCTGCCAAAATACCAAATACCTCAAGAAAAGCAAGTTAGATTATTGAAATGCATTCGTGTTCATCAAACTTAACTGGAACTACCAGAAACTTTGTGATCCCAGTTCATCTTAAATACCATAAAAAACAAACAAATGAACAAACAAATAAGCAAACCTAAGAATGTCACTTACTGATGGTGAGCTAGCAGCAGCATCTCACTGTATGGAGGGTGGAAATACCAAATAATGTGGAGTATTTTATTTCAAATATTGTTAAAACCCATGAATTCAATTGATGTGACATTAAAAAGTAGGAAGGTAGACATGGGATTTGAGAAGCCCTGCAAATATTGGAATTCTCCAAGTCATTGGTGGCAGACGTGTTAGATTCTGTTCAAATGTAAGTCTAAAGAACACTTACTTAAATTTTAAAATCATAATAGGTTTTAGTTAGAGAGAAACACTATTTTTTTCCCTATGAAAACTGTTAGCAAAAAGAATGAGGATGGCTCATAGTGTTTTCAGAATGAGAATTATATACCCACTCTCAAAGGACCTAGTGTGTCATAAAGCCTGTGTAATCACAAGACACTCATTTTATCCTCTGAAGCATTCAGAAGGAAGACAGAAGGTGATGTATGTATCAGGGGAGTGAAATTGGTGGTAAGGAAGCTTTGGAGATTTTTTCTTCTATTGAATAATTATTTCATTGTAGACAAATAAATGGTTATTTTTATGAATAAAATACCATTTTAAGTTTTTATACTGCTAAACACTGCTTACAGAACATAGAAATCAAGTCTTTACTCAAAGATTTATCATGTAGTGAAAGAGAGTCTGAAATATTTGCTCATTACAGTAATTTTGGTACATGTTGCTATAGATTATCTTCTTTTTATTTTCAAGAGAGAAGAAGACATTAAGAATTTTATTTTTTATTTTTGTTATTTAAATTCAATTATCAAAATATAATACATCATTAGCTTTTTTTATTTTTTTATTTTTTATAAACATATATTTTTTTCCCCAGGGGTACTTTTGATATAATGTTCAATGATTCAATAGTTGAGTATATCACCCAGTGCTCACAGATTTTCTTCAAAATTCAATCATATAACTATTGGTATCCAACACAGCAATGAACTAACATCTTTTCTTTAAAATAAACTTTTTTTTTTGTATTAAAATACACATAATGAATTTAGCATAACAATTTTTGCATATACAAATCAGTGAAATTAAGTGCATTCACAAAATATTGCAACCATCACCATCTAGTTACAGAACTTTCTCATCGCTTCAGATGTACCCCCTACATAGTCACTCTTCATTTGCTTTCTTTCTCCAGGCCTTGACAATAATTAATCTGCTTTCTCTCTCTAAGGATATACCTATTGTGAATATTCCACATATATGAAATCATGCATTTTGTGGCTTTTTGTGTTTGGTTTCTTTCACTTAGCATAATGTCTTCTTCATCCACCTTGTAACACGTGTAAGTATTTCACTCACTCTTGTAGCTGCATATTATTCTGTTGTGTGCCTTCACTATATTATATTTACCTATTCGTTTGCTGATGAAGACATATTTCCTCACAGTTTTGATTCGTACTTCCCTAGAGACTGATGGTATTATACATCTGTTTATGTACTTTTGGATTTTTTGTACTTCTGTGATTCTGGAGAATCACAGTTCTGGAGATCTTTTTTGGAGCAGGAATTATTCAGGTCCTTTGTCCACTTTTCATTGCATTGTTTTTTTGTTTGTTGTTGTTGTTGTTGTTAAGAAGAGTTCTTTATATATTCTGATTATTAGATCCCTTATAGCCAGATTATTTGCAAATATTTTCTTTCATCTGGGTGCTGTTTTTTTTCACTTTTTTCATATTTCATAGTGTCCTTTGACAAAGAAATTTTTCTTTCATGAAGTCCGGTGTATTTATCTTTTGTTTCTTTTGTTTAGGGTATTACATTTAGGAAACCATTGCCAAATCCAGACTCATGAAGTGTTCTTTCTGTATTTTCTTTTAAGAGTTGTATAATTTTAGCCCTTGTAATAAGGTCCCTGACCATGTATGTATGTATGTTTTAATATGGTATTAGATAGCAGTTCAGCTTCATTCTTTTATAGGTACATATTCAGTTGTTCCAGGAACATTTGCTGAGGAAACTATTCTTTCCCCATTGAATAGTCATGACACCCTTGTCTAAAATCAATTGCCACAGATGTATTAATTTATTTCTGTACTTCCAATTTTGTAGCACTGATCTATTGTTATATTAGGACCAATTTTATTTACTGTAGATTTGTAGTAAGTTTTGAAATTGGAAAATATGAGGTTTCCCCCCATCATTGTTTTGGGTATTCTGGGTCCCTTGTAATTAAAAATGAATTCGAGATTTGGCCTTTTTGTTTTTACAACAATGAAAACAAAACATTGGGGTTTTGATAGGCATTGTATTAAATCCATGGATCATTTTGGGGAATGTTGCCATGTAAGACATATTAGGTCTTCCCAATCAGAGATATTGATGTCTTTCTATTTATTTAGGTCTTCAGTATTTCATTAATATTTTATTGTCAGTGTATAAGCTTTAAACATTCTTAAATTTATTCCTAAGTATTTTCTTTCCTCCATGCAATTATAAATAGAATTACTCTGTTAATTTCCCTTTGGGATGTTTATTGCTAATGTACAAAAATACAACTGTATTTTGTGTTTTGATTAAACGTCTTGCAACTTTGGTCAATTAATTTATTAGCTCTAACAGTTTTGTGGATTCTTCAGGATTATATGCATTAAAAATCATGCCATTTGTGAATAGAGATCTTTTTACTACTCCCTTTTCATTTTGAGAGTTTTTATTTCTTTTGTTTGCATGATTATTTTCGCTAGAACTTCAGCATAATGTTGAATAGAAGTGGTAAAAGTGAATGCTATTGACTTGTTCCTGATTTTAGGGAGTAATCTTAGTTTTTCACAATTGAGATGTTAGGTGTGTGTTTTTAAAATTATACCACCTTACCATGTTGAAGCAGTTTCCTTCTTGAATTACAAGAAATTGATTTTTGTTTGCTGAACTGTCCTTGCATTCCTATACCAAATCTCACTTTGTCATCATGTATAATGCTTTTAACATGCTCTGCAAGATTTGATTTGCTTTTTTTGGATGATTTCTGTATCTATATTCCAAAGCACATTGATCTGCAATTTTCTTTCCTTCATTGTCTTTAGTTAACAGCTGTACATTTTTACATATATTCTGGAATAACTTCACTAGATAGTATTTCTTTTTTTTTAATTTTTAATTTTTTATTTTTATAAACATAAAATATATTTTTATCCCCAGGGGTACAGGTCTGTGAATCACCAAGTTTACACACTTCACAGCACTCACCAAAGCACATACCCTCCCCAATGTCCATATTTCTTATTCCTCTAGCAGTGGTCCCTAATTGAGCCATGATTAATTTACTCTTCAATTTGTGTAAAGATTTGGGCAAGCTTAATTACTAAGAATTTGGCCTTTGAAATTTGTCAAGACTGAGTTTGCACATTGCACTGGAACTAGCTAGTTCTGGCTATTAGTCAAGTCTCTAAATTTACTTATCTTCTATCTGCACATTAAAAGATTTGCAGAATATCATTCTAATTTTTACCTCAGTAAAGGTAAGGTCTGTGTCTATCCTGGTAACTATTATATTCTCCATTGTCCCAATATATGTCTTGATATGATACCTGGCATGTTGACAACATTCAATACATATTTATTTTTATTATTATTATTCAATGAATGAATGATTTCAAATCTATTCTGTTAATGAGTATATAATGCTTTTGATATAACATAGGAATGCAGGCATTGGAATATGTATTTGAAATAATTTATTCCAATATGAGTCATTTTACACCAATTATAGTTTTATCTAAATTTTGAACTATCCATGAATTATGAAGATTACTCCTAATTAACTCTGTAAAGAGCTATTATGAGTGCCACCTTAAAGATGAGGTCAGTAGGGCTTTGAGTGGGTTTGCTCAAGGTCATGTCTACAAAATGGCAGGACAAGGATGGCATTCAGTTTCTGCTCCTAAGTAACATTCCTTTCCTATTTCACAAATTCCCTTATTGACCTCCTCTAGTCCAATGGGTTCAAATACTAAATCCTGAAGACTTTCCATGTTATATCTATGGTCAGCACCTCTATCACAAAGTTCAGATTTCTATAGCTAATTGCCTGTACTGTTATGAAAAGAATTGTGTCCTCTCCATTTATATATTGAAATCTTAATCCCCAATGTGACTCCCCACAACAGGTGAAAGATATATACTTTTAATTTTTCTTTTTTCATGCGTTTGTGCCTGTTAATGAATGTGTGTGTGGCAAGTTGTGATGGAAACAAATGTATTAGTTTGCTAAGGCTGATATAGCAAAATACAAAACAAAACAAAACAAAAAAAGCAACACAACTCTGTAGCTAGAATAACAGAAATCTATTTCTCACAGTTCTGGAGCATACAGTTTTGTAAAGATCAAGGGGCCATCAGGGTTAGTTTCTCCTGAGGCATCTCTCCGTGGCTTGTAGATGGTACTTCTGTGTCTTCACATGTCTGTGCATCCCTGGTGTCTGTCTCTCCGTGTATTCAGATCTCCTCTTCTTATGACACCAGTCATTTTGAAACAGGGTCTACTCTAACGGTGTCATTTTAAGTTAATTATTACTTTAAAGAGCCTATCTTCAAATATGCTTTCTAAGGTAATGGAATTAGGGTTTCAACATATGAATGGGGTGAGGTCATAATTCAGTCCATAGCATTGTGATTTTTCTATTCTGAAAGTTCAGAACTATGGTCAATGCCCTAACAGGGAAGAACTTAAGTGAGTTCTTTTGATAACTTAAGTGAGTTCTTCCCTGACTCCTTCCTCTTTTTTTTTTTTTATTTTGCTTTGTTTTATTTAGGTATGATTGACAAATATTGTATATATTTAAGATGTACACAGTGATGTTTTTACTTATGTATGCTTGTGAAATGATGCCCCCAATTAAGTTAATTAACCTGTCCATCACCTCACCTTTCTTTCCTTGTGTGTGGGGAGAACAGATTTATTCTCTTAGCACATTTTGAGTATATAACACATTATTGTTATATAGAGTCACCAGGTTGTATATTACTTCCCCAGAACTTATTAATCCTCTAGCTGAATGCTTATATCCTTAATTCAGTTAGCTCTGACAAGATCTAAAACTCCTTTTTCTGCAATACAGAAACAGAGTCACAAAGAGCATCTTGCAGGGTAGCCTGTCACCTCTTACATCCCTTCTAGAGCCATTCCTGATACTTTGCTTAGGCAAAGATGCATACATCTGTGTGAACAGCTGCATATGCTCACACACACATATACATACCGAAACACACTTAGAAACAGTTAAATAACTAACTATTCAGACTGATTCAGACTGACTGATTCAGTCTACCTACAAAAATACAAAAGAACTTAGACAAGTTTTGAAATACACATTAAAATGCATACCACAGGGGGCACCTGGGTAGCTCAGTCATTAAGTGTCTGCCTTTGTCTCAGGCCAAGATCCCAGGATCCAGCCCCCGCATAGGACTTCTTGCTCAGTGGGGAGCCTGCTTCTCCTTCCTCTTTCTGCGGCTTCCCCTGCTTTGCTGTCTCTCTCACATAAATGAATAAAGTCTTAAAAGAATAAAATTCAGGGGTACCTGGGTGGCTCAGTCAGTTAAGCATCTGCTTTTGGCTCAGGTCATGATCCCAGGGTCCTGGGATCGAGTCCCACATCGGTCTCCCTGCTTGGCCAGGAGTCTCCTTCTCCCTCTGCCCCACCCACTCTGTCTGTCTCTGTGTCAAATAAAAAAAATTAAAAAAATTTTTTTTAAAAAATAAGTATAATTCATAACACAAATCCCATCAGAGCAACTTGGCAGTTTGGGAAAAACAAAAGCAGGACCTACTTGACTTGGTTATTTATTTATTTATTTATTTATCTATTATCTATCTATTTATTTATTTATTTATTTATATTGCTTTACTTAACTAATAAGGTTCTATTGAATAAATTGAGTTTAAACTAAGAATGCTGAGGGATCTTCATACATATTGTTTCCACAGTGGCCATACCAATATGTAGTCCCACCAATAGTGTACACAGGTCCCCTTTTCTCCAAATCCTTACTGTCTTTTGTTATCTTTTGTCATTTTGAAAATTGCGACATGACATCTCATTGTGGTCTTTATTTGTATTTCCTGATGGCTAGTGGTATTAAACACCTTTTTATGTACCTGTTGGCTACTACCTGTACTTTCATGTTTACTGTAACATTATTCACAATTGCCAAAATATGGAAAAACAACAACAACAACAACAGGTGTCTGTTGAAGGATGAATGGATAAAGATACAATGGAACATTATACAATCATAAAAATAATGAGATCCTTTCATTTGAAACATGGATGAAACTGGAGTGTGTTATGCTAAGTGAAATAAGTCATACAAAGAAAGAAAAATACTACACCATTTCATCTATAAGTCAAAGGAATGAAAGAGAGAAGGAAAAAAGGAAGAAAGAAAGAAGAAAAGAGAAAGAAAAGAGAGAAAGAGAAAGGAATTCAACTTCTAGAAACAGAGCATTGGATGATGGTTTTCAGGGAGCTGGGGAGTGGGAAAAATGGGGAGATACTGGTTAAAGGGTACAAAATTTTAGTTATTAGATATTTAATTTCTGAGGATCTAACACACCACACAGTGACTATTGTTAGTAATACTGCACTGTATTTTTGAAATTTGCTGAAAGTGAAACTGAAGTGTTCTCATTATGAAAAAAAAAGCCTCCATGAAGTGCTGGATGTGATAATTTACATCATTATAGTGATTATTTCACAATGTGTACGCATATCAAATCATCAAGTTGTATATGTCATTTATGTTTTTGGTGGGAGAATTCAGGATACAACATTTTATTTTATTTTTAAAAATTGTATTTTAACTCCAGTTGGTTAACATACAGTGTAATAAAAGTTTCAAGTATGCACTATAGTGAGTCAATACTTTTATACAGTAACTAGGGCTCATCAGCTCATCATGAGTGTTCTTAATCCCCATCACTTGTTTTCCCCTATCCCCCTACCCGCTCCCCTCAGGTCACCACCAATGTGTTCTCTATTGTTAACAGTCTGTTTCTTGGTTTGTCATGCTCTCTCTTGTTTCCCCCCTTTGCTCCTTTGTTTTCTTAAATTCCACATATGAATGAAATCATATGAAAATTGTCTTATTCTGACAGACTTACATCACTTAGAATAATAACACTCTAGTTGCATCGATGTTTGCAAATAGAAAGATTTCATTCTTTCTTATGGCTGAGGAATATTGCATTATATCAAATCTTTTTTTTTTTTTTCCTAGAACCAGGATTAAAATTTGGTTTAGGGCTCCAATAATGGTTAAGGTTAAGCTTAAGGTTAGAGAACAATATAAGGACATATGCCTATTATCTTGCAGTTGTTGAGGTTTTTTTTTTTTTTTTCAGTGTAACAGTATTCATTGTTTTTGCACCACACCGACTGCCCTTTGCAATCCATGCCCTCTCCAATACCCACCACCTGGTTCCCCCAACCCCCCCCCGCCCCTTTAAACCCCTCAGACTGTTTTTCAGAGTCCATAGTTTCTCATGGTTCACCTCCCCTTCCAATTTCCCCAACTCCCTTCTCCTCTCTAACTCCAATTGTCCTCCATGATATTTGTTATGCTCCACAAATAAGTGAAACCATATGATATTGACTCTCTGCTTGACTTATTTCACTCAGCATAATCTCTTCGAGTCCCATCCATGTTGCTACAAAAGTTGAGTATTTGTCCCTTCTGATGGAGGCATAATACTCCATAGTGTATATGGACCACATCTTCCTTATCCATTAGTCCGTTGAAGGGCATCTTGGTTCTTTCCACAGTTTGACGACTGTGGCCAATGCTTCTATGAACATTGGGGTACAGATGGTCCTTCTTTTCACTACATCTGTATCTTTGGGGTAAATACACAGTAGTGCAATTTCAGGGCCATAGGGAAGCTCTATTTTTAATTTCTTGAGGAATTTTAACACTGTTCTCCAAAGTGGCTGCACCAACCTGCATTCCCACCAACAGTGGAAGAGGGTTCCCTTTCTCCACATCCCTTCCAACACCTGTTGTTTCCTATCTTGCTAATTTTGGCCATTCTAACTAGTGTAAGGTGGTAACTCAATGTGGTTTTAATTTTAATCTCCCTGATGGCTAGTGATGATGAGCATTTTTTCATGTGTCTGATAGCCATTTGTATGTCTTCATTGAAGAAGTGTCTGTTCATATCTTCCCCGCCTTTTTTTTTTTTTTTTTAATGTTTGTCTGTTTTTTGTGTGTTGAGTTTGAGGAGTTCATTATAGATCCTGGATATCAACCTTTTGTCTGTACTGTCTTTTGCAAATAACTTCTCCCATTCCGAGCATTGCCTCTTTGTTTTGTTGACTGTTTCCTTTGCTGTGCACAGGCTTTCGATCTTGATGAAGTCCCAAAAGTTCATTTTTGCTTTTGTTTCCTTTGCCTTTGGAGACATATCTCGAAAGAAGTTGCTATGGCTGATATTGAAGGGTTTACTGCCTATGTTCTCCTCTAGGATTCTGATGGATTCCTGTCTCATGTTGAGGTCTTTTATCCATTTCGACTTTATCTTTGTGTACGGTGTAAGAGAATTGTCGAGTTTCATTCTTCTACATATAGCTATCCTGTTTTCCCAGCACCATTTATTCAAGAGACTCTCTTTGTTCCACTGTACATTTTTTACTGTTTTGTCAAAGATTATTTCACCATAGAGTTAAGGGTCCATATCTGGGCTCTCTACTCTGTTCCACTGGTCTATGTGTCTGTTTTTATGCCAGTATCATGCTGTCTTGGTAATCACAGCTTTGTAGTAAAGCTTGAAATCAGGTAGCAGGATGCTCCCAGTTTTATTTTTGTTTTTAAGCATTTCCTTAGGGATTTGTGGTCTCTTCTCATTCCATACAAATTTTGGTATTATTTGATCCAGCTCTTGGAAAATACTGGTGGAATTTTGATCAGAATGGCATTAAAAGTATAGATTGCTCTAGGAAGTATAGATATTTTAACAGTGTTTATTCTTCTAATCCAAGAGCATGGAATGGTCTTCCATCTTTTTGTGTCTTCTTTAATTTCTTTCATGAGTGTTCTGTAGTTCGTTGAGTACAGATCCTTTACCTCTTTGGTTAGGTTTATTCCCAAGTATCTTATGGTTCTTGGTGCTATAGTAAATGGAATAAACTCTCTAATTTCCCTTTCTGTGTTTTCATTGTTAGTGTATAAGAAAGCCACTGCTTTCTATACATTGGCTTTGTATCCTGCCACATTACTGAATTGCTGTATGAGTTCTAATAGTTTGGGGGTGGAGTCATTTTGGTTTTCCATATAAAGAATCATGTCATCTGTGAAGAGAGAGATTTTGACTACTTTCTTACCAATTTTGATACATTTTATTTCTCTTTGTTTTCTGATTGCTGTTGCTAGGAATTCTAATACTATTTTGAACAAGAGTGGTGAAAGTGGGAATCCTTCTCGTGTTCCTGAACTAAATGGGAAGGCTGCAAGCTTTTTCCCATTGAGGATGATATGGGTCTTTCATAATTGATGCTGTGGGTCTTTCATAGATAGATTTTATGAAGTTCAGGATTGTTCCCTCTATCCCTATATTTGAAGCGTTTTAATCAGGAACGGATGCTGGATTTTGTCAAATGCTTTCTCTGCATCAATTGAGGGGACCATGTGGTTCTTCTCTCTTCTCTTATTAATTTGTTGTATCACATTGATTGATTTGTGAATGTTGAACCATCCTTGTATCCCAGGAATGAATCCCACATAGTCATGGCAGATAATCTTTTTAATGTGCTGTTGGATCCTATTTGCTAGGATCTTGTTGAGTATCTTAGCATCCATATTCATCAGTGATACTGGTCTGAAATTCTCCTTTTTGGTAGGGTGTTTGCCTGGTTTGGGAATCAGGTCAATGCTGGCTTCATAGAAAGAGTCTGGAAGTTTTCCTTCTGCTTCAATTTTTTGAAACAGCTTCAGGAGAATAGGTGTTATTTCTTCTTTGAAAGTTTGTTAGAATTCCCAGGGAATCCGTCAGGTCCTGGGCTCTTTTATTTGGGAAGTTTTTGATCACTACTTCAATCTTGTTACTAGATATTGGTCTATTCAGGTTCAGTTTCTTCCTGGTTCAATTTTGGGAGTTTATAGTTTTCCAGTAATGCATCCATTTCATCTAGGTTGCTAAGCTTATTGGCATATAACTTTGATAATAACTTCTGAAGATTGTTTCTATTTCCTTGGTGTTAGTTGTGATCTCTCCCTTTTCATTCATAATTTTATGAATTTGGGCTTTCTCTCTTTTCTTTTGGATTACTGTGTCCAATGGTTTATAGATCTTATTGATTCTTTCAAAAAACCAGCTTCTAGTTTTATTGATACATTCTACTGTATCACTGGTTTCTACATCATTGATCTGTGCTCTAATCTTAATGATATCCCTTTTTATGTGTGGAGTTGGTTTGATTTATTGTTGATTCTCCAGTTCTTTAAGGAGTAGAGACAGGTGGTGTGTTCTGGATTTTTCAACTTTTTTGAGGGTGGCTTGAATGGCTATGTATTTCCCCCTTGGGACCGCCTTTGCTGTGTCCCATAGGTTTTGGACTGAAGTGTCTTTATTCTCATTGGTTTCCATGAATTGTTTCAGTTCTTCTTTGATCTCCTAGTTGATCCAAGCATTCTTAAGCAAGGTGGTCTTTAGCTTACAGGTGTTTGAGTTCCTTATGAACTTTTCCTTATGATTGAGCTCCATTTTCAAAGCATTGTGATTTTAGAATATGCAGGGAATAATCTCAGTCTTTTGGTATTGGTTGAGTCCCGATTTGTGACCCAGAATGTGGTCTATTCTAGGGAAGGTTCCATGTGCACTTGAGAAGCATGAGTATTCTGTTGTTTTAGGATGGAATGTTCTGTATATATCTATGAGGTCCATCTGGTCCAATATGTCATTCAATGCTCTTGTTTCTTTATTGATTTTCTGCTTCAATGATTTGTATATTTCTGATAGAGGCATGTTAAGATCCCTACTATTCATGTATTCATATCAATATGACTCTTTATCTTGATTAACAGTTTCCTTATGTAATTGGCTGCTCCCATATTGGGGGCGTAGATATTTACAATTGTTAGGTCATCTTGGTGGATAGTCCCTTTAAGAAAGATGTATTTTCCTTTTGTATCTCTGACTACAGTCTTTAGTTTAAAATCTACTTTGTCTGTTATGTGAATTGCTACCCTAGCCTTCTTTTAAGGCCCATTGGCATGAAAGATGTTTCTCCATTCCTTCACTTTCAGTCTGAGTGTATCTTTAGGTTCAAAATGGGTCTCTTGTAGACAACATATGGATGGGTCCTGTAGTTTTATCCAATCTGCAGCCCTGTGCCATTTTATGGGCACATTTAAGCCATTTATATTGAGAGTAATTATTGATAGATACATTTTTATTGACATTGTGTTACCTTTGAAGTCTTTCTTTCTGTAGATTGTCTCTATATTTCTGTTCAATGCTATTCTTAGGATTTTTCCTCTTTTATAGAACCTCCCTTAATATTTCCTGCAGTGCTGGCTTGGTGGTTGCATAGTCTTTTAAACCTTGCCATTCTTGGAAACTCTTTATCTCTCCATCCATTTTGATGTCAGTCTTGCTGGATAAAGTATTCGTGGCTGCATGGTCTTCTCATTAAGTGCCCTGAATATATCTTGACAGCCCTTTCTGTCTTGTCATGTCTCTGTGGTCAGGTCTGATGTTATTCTCATGAGCTTTCCTCTGTAAGTAAAGAGCCTCTTTGTCCAATCGGCTACAATTATGATTCCTCAATTTGACTATCAGGTGCCTTGAAGTTTTTCAGGAATCTTTAATTTTGGGTGGAGACCTTTCAGCTTCTAGTACATGAACGCTGGTTCCATTCGTGAGATTGGGAAAATTTTCATGAAGAACTTGTTCCACTATGTCTTCTAGACTTCTTTCTTTCTCCTCCCCTTCGGGGATTCCTATAATTCTGACGTAGGAATGTTTCATGGCATCATTTATTTCCCTGATTCTGTTTTCATGGCTTCTAAGCTATTTTTCCAGTCTCTCTCTTGATCCTTTCTCTCTATCTGTTTGTCCTCCAGATCACTAATTCTATCTTCTGTCTCAGTTACTCTAGCTTTGAGAGAATTTAGATTAGATTGGAACTCATTGAGAGCATTGTAAACCTCATCCCTGGTAGTTTTAAGCTCCTCCCTAACCTTGTGAACATCCTGTTTGGTCGCTTTTAGTTAGGCCCTAATCAATTCCGTTTGGTCATCCATGGCTTTCTCCAACCTAGCTATTGTCTGGATAATTGTTAGCCTGAATTCTCTTTCCGATATGTTGTCTATGTTGATAGCCATTAGCTCTGTTGCAGAAGGCCCATCCTCTGTATTTTTCTTCTGTTGAGCATTCCTCCAACTAGTCATTTTGGTGAGAGATGGCTGAATGGATGTAGCTGGATGTATCAGCCGTGGTGAAGTCAAGGTGCATCCTGGAATGCTTCTGAGCATTCAGGATTCCCCACCCAAGCGAGAGACAAAAGAAAAGAAAAAGAAAAAAAAAGAGAGAGAGAGAGACAGGAAAGAAAGGGAAGATAAAAGAGAAGCTTCAGCCTGTATGGGCCCCAAGGTAAGATTTATGAAGTATACAAACAAAAACAGAGAAACAAAAGACTGATAAAAGTATATGAAAAGAGAAAAAAATATATATAAATATATAAATATAATATATAATATAATAATATAATATATAATATTATATATTTATATACATATATATGTATATATATAAGCAAATAAAGGAAGAACCTCATCAAAGTGAACCCCAAGTGTAAGATTTATATACTATCTGGACAAACACAAAAACACAGAAACACTGGTGGAAGAAAAATATGGGAGAGTGGTTATAAATTCACAGTGTGAGCAAGGAAGGTTGTTTTGTTTCTTGATGTATCTTGATGTGTTTGTTCAAGAACTTAACTTTCCTAAGATAAAGGGGGATTAAAAATTGGTTTACCTATAAGGGTAGTATTGATTGGGGAAAGGGGATTACTTTGAAGTTTAACTCTATATGAATATTAGAAAATGAAAATAAAAAAGGAATAAACTAGACTAAACTAAACTAAAATTAAAAAAAAAGAAATTAAAAAAAAAAGAAATGCAAAAGAAAAACACAGGTATATGTATCAAAAAGTTAATTTAGATGGTTATTATGGATTTTGATGTTCTGGACATCTCACTGTGATGGTAAATAGTTTAAAAAAATCATCTATGGGGCGCCTGGGAGGTTCAGTGGGTTAAGCCGCTGCCTTCGGCTCAGGTCATGATCCCAGGGTCCTGGGATCGAGTCCCACATCAGGCTCTCTGCTCAGCAGGGAGCCTGCTTCCCTCTCTCTCTGCCTGCCTCTCCGTTTACTTGTGATCTCTTTCTGTCAAATAAATAAAATCTTAAAAAAATCATCTATATTAAAAAAAAAAAAACAGAATAGTGGGAACGAATTAAAATAAAAGTTGTCCTATGAAGTAGTGGTGGTTGTTCTCTTGTAGTCTTTTTTTTTTTCTTTTTCCTTTCCTGGTTGGTTTTCTGTGGGAGGGGCCTGCCACGTGGGTTTTCAGTCAATGATGTTCCCTGAATTAAGTCCCCCCACCCCCCTCAAGGTGGTGGGCTCTGAGAAAACCGGTTTTTTCAGGATTTTGTTCTCTGGAGGCTTTTATGTTTGTTCACTTTTATTTTTTTTTCTCTCGTCTTGATCGCTTTTTATAGCTTTTGTAGGTTTAGAGGAAAGCAAACTGCACCCCAACCTCTCTCTCAGAGAAAAGCCTCAGTCTGGACTCCTGTGGGTGCTGCAGAGCCCATCTAAATTCTCCCTTGGCTGCTGGCAGAGCAGATTCCAAGTCATGGTCCCTGGGGATGCAGGATCTTCTGCTTGTACCCAAAACCACAGCAGTGGCGGCTGTCTGGGCAGCTCCAGACTGCCAGAGAGGTCCATGCGGCGATCACACACAGATTTTCCCACTGGCCCAGAGTGGGACTGCTTGGTCTTTCTGGGTCTAAGAGCACTGGGCTTTTGCGCACTTCTCTCAGGAGAGGCTGCCTCCGGCATGTGTCTCAGGCTCTGCTAGCAGGGCGCGTGTCCAAGAGCCCCAGGCTGGGCCTTCGCGCACCTCTCTCAGGGGAGGGTGAGGGGCATGCACATCTCAGTCTCTGTCGCATGGCTCAGCATTCTGCCCTCTGGCGAGGCTCCCAGCCTCTCACAGGAGCCGGACCCCATGCATTCTCAGGCTCGCTGGTGGCTCAGGGACCAGGGCCTGGTTTCTCTGCTGAACTCTGTCTCAGCATCAGGGGAGGCTGTCCTGAGTCCAGGGTCTTAAGCCCCTGTCCCTAGGGGCCCCAATTCCCACAATTTCCACCGCTCCCCCGCTTCTTTGCTCTTTCTGAGTGCTTTCAACCAGTCTCCAAGTTAATGCTGGTCCCCAGATGCAGGGCACTCTTGTATTAGGAGTATTACTTTCCAATCGGTTGCCTCTGGTGGCTCCCTACCCCTTTTGTTTATCTTCCAATATCCTTTATCTCTGCTTTACCTGTCCACTGGCGTCTTCTGCCCCTTTAGAGATCCACATGTGTATAATTCTGATCTCAGGCTGATTTCATGGGTGATCGGAGTTCTTTGGTAGGTAATCAGCTCACTTTAGGATACAGGTTGAAACGGTGCCTCCTCCTTCTTCCCCACCATCTTGTTTCCTCCAAGTCATGTTTTTACCTTTTTTTTTTTTTATCATAACTGTGTATTATACTTTGTCAAATGCTTTTTTCTGTATCTGTTGAGAAGATCATATGATCCTTATCCTTTATTTTATTAATGTGATGTATCACATTGACTGATTTGCAAATACTGAATCACCCTTGCAAGCTGGTAATAAATCTCATTTCACTGTGGTGAATAATTGTTTTTAATATATTGCTGAATTCAGTTTGTTAGAATTTTATTGGGAATTTTTTCATTTATGTTTATCAAAGATATTGGCTGATAGTTCTCTTTTTAGTGGATTTTTTTTTATCTGGTTTTAGTAGCAGGGTATTGCTGGCCTTATGGAATGACTTTTGAAGTTTTCCTTCTGTTTGTATTTTCTAGAATAGTTTGAGAAGAATAAATATTAACTCTTCCTTTTTTATTATTTTTGAAAAGGCATGAGTGTGGGAAGGGGAAGAGGGAGAGAGAGAGATCATCTTAAACAGGTTCCAGGCCAACTAGGGCTTGATCTCATGATTCTGAGAACGTGATCTGAGCTGAAATCAAGAGCTGGATGCTCAATCAGCTGAGCCAAACAGGCACCCCAGTATTAACTCTTCTTTAAATGTTTGATAGAATTTCCTTGCAAAACCATCTGGCCCTGCATTCTTTCTTGTTTGCGGGGAGATTTCTAAATTTGCTGGATATCAGTCTGCTCAAGTTTTTTTTTTTTTTCTTCCTATTTTAGTTTTGGTAGTTTAAATGTTTCTAGGAATTTATCCATTTCTTTCAGGTTGCCCAATTTGTTGGCATATCAATTTTTATAACATTTTCTTATAATTATATTTCTGTAGTGTTGGTTGTTATTTCTCTTCTATAATGTTTGATTTTATTTATTTGGGTCCTTTCTGTTTTCTTGTTAAGTCTGTCTGATGGTTATCAATTTTATTAATTTTTTCAAAGCACTAATCTATTTTAATTGATAATATTCTATTTTGTGTGTGTTTTTTATTTTAGTTTCTTTTTTTTAAGATTTTATTTATTAATTTGAGAGAGAGACAGTGAGAGAGAGTATGAGAGGGGAAAAGGTCAGAGGGAGAAGCAGACATTCCGTGAAGCTGGGAGACTGATGTGGGACTCAATCCCAGAAACTCTAGGATCACGGCCTGATCTAAAGGTAGTTGCTTAGCCAACTGAGCCACCCAGGCTCCCTTATTTTAGTTTCAATATCATTCATTTCTGCTTTAATCTTTATTATTTCCCTTCTGCTGGCTGTGGCTTTGTTTTTCTTTTTCTAACTCCTTAGCTATAACATTAAGTTACATATTTGACATTTTTCTTGCTTCTTGTTGTAGGGTTGTGTTGCAATATACTTCCCTCTTATGACTGCCTTTTCTGCAGCCCAAAGATTTTGGATGGTAGTGTTTTCACTTTCATTTTTTTTCCATGTATGTTTTTCTTTCTTTTTTGATTTCCTAGGTGATCCATTCATTCACTAGAAGCATATTGTTTAACCTCTGTATATTGGGGTCTTTCCAGATTTTTTCTTGTGGTTGACTTCTAGTGTGATACCATATGCATAATATGATCTCAGACTTTTTTTTTCTTTTTCTTTTCAGCGTAACAGAATTGATATTATTTTTGCACCACACCCAGTGCTCCATGCAATAAGTGACCTCCTTAATACCCACCAACTGGCTCCCCCAACATCCCACCCCCCACCCCTTCAAAACCCTCAGGTTGTTTTTCAGAGTCCATAGTTTCTCATAGTTTACCTCCCCTTCGAATTTCCCTCAATTCCTTTCTCCTCTCCATCTCCCCATGTCCTCCATGTTATTTGTTATGCTCCACAAATAGGTGAAGCCATATGATAATTGACTCTCTCTGCTTGACTTATTTCACTCAGCATAATCTCTTCGAGTCCAGTCCATGTTGATACAAATGTTCGGTATTCATCCTTTCTGATGGAGGCATAGTACTACATAGTGTACATGGACCACATCTTCCTTATCCATTAGTCCTTTGAAGGGCATCTTGGTTCTTTCCAGTTTGGCGACCATGGCCATTGCTGCTATAAACATTGGGGTACAGATGACCCTTCTTTTCACTACATCTGTATCTTTGGGGTAAATACCCAGGAGCGCAATTGCAGGGTCACAGGGAACCTCTATTTTTAATTTCCTGAGGAATCTCCACACTGTTCTCCAAAGAGGCTGCACCAACCTGCATTCCCACCAACAGTGTAAGAGGGTTCCCCTTTCTCCACATCCCTTCCAACACATGCTGTTTCCTGTCTTGCTAATTTTGGCCATTCTAACTGGTGTAAGGTGGTATCTCAATGTGGTTTTAATTTGAATCTCCCTGATGGCTAGTGATGATGAACATTTTTTCATGTGTCTGATAGCCATTTTTATGTATTCATTGGAGAAGTGTCTGTTCATATTTTCTGCCCATTTTTTGATATGATTATATGTTTTGTGTGTGTTGAGTTTGAGAAGTTCTTTATAGATTCTGGATATCAACCTTATGTCTGTATTGTCATTTGAGAATATATTCTCCCATTCCGTGGGTTTTGTTGACTGTTTCCTTTGCTCAGCAGAAGCTTTTGATTTTGATGAAGTCCCACAAGTTCATTTTTGCTTTTATTTCCTTTGCCTTTGGAGACATATCTTGAAAAAAGTTGCTGTGGCTGATATCGAAGAGGTTGCTGCCTATGTTCTCCTCTAGGATTCTGATAGATTCCTGTCTCACGTTGAGGTCTTTTATCCATTTTGAGTTTATCCTTGTGTACAGGGTAAGAGAATGGTCAAGTTTCATTCTTCTATATATAGCTGTCCAATTTTCCCAGCACCATTTATTGAAGAGACTGTCTTTTTTTCACTGTATATTTTTTCCTGCTTTGTCGAAGAATACTTGACCATAGAGTTGAAGGTCCATATATGGGCTCTCTACTCTGTTCCACTGCTCTATGTGTCTGTTTTTATGCCAGTTGATCTCAGTCTTTTAGTGTCTGTTGAGGCCTGATTTGTGACCTAGTATGGGATCTATTCTGGAGAATGTTTAATGTGAACTTGAAAAAAATGTGTATTCTGCTGCTTTAGGATGAAATGTTCTGAACATATCTCTGAAGTCTATCTGGTCCAGTATGTCATTCAAAGCCCTTGTTTCCTTGTTAATCTTCTACTTAGAGGATCTGTCTGTTGCTTTGAGTGGGATGTTAAAGTCCTCTACTACTATTGTATTATCTTCAATAATTTCTCTTATGTTTCTTATTAATTGTTGTATATATTTGAGTACTCATGTGTTTAGTGCACAGATATTTACAATTGTCATATCTTCTTGTTGGATTGTCCCCTTTATTATTATACAGTGATCCTCTTTATCTATTGTTAGAGTTTTTGTTTGAAAGTCTATGGTCTGGTACAGGTATGGATACTCTAGCTTTCTTTTTACATCTTTTTATGTGATAGTTTTTTTTTTTTTTCTCCATCTTCTCACTTTCAATCTGCAGAAGTCTTTGGTATAAAATGAGTCTCTTATAGGCGGCATGTGGATGGGTCTTTTTTTTTTTTTTTTTTTTTTTTTTTTTTGTCCATTCTGTCACCCATGTTGTTTAATTGGAGCATTACTCCACTTACATTCAGAGTAATTTTAATTCATATGTATTTTTTGCTGTCTTATTTCTTGTTTGGTAATTTTTTTTAAAGATTTTCTCTCATTATTTCTTGTCTTTCTCATTCATATTTGGTTTACTTTCTTTAGTTATAAATTAGAAAATATTTCTTTTTTTTTGCATGTTTATTAATGGCTTTTGATATATTTACCATTAAATTGTATGTAACCTCTTCTACATATATCAGTCTATGTTAAGTTGATGGTCATTTAAGTTTGAACCCATTCTTTTTTTTTTTTTCTTTTTTAAAATGATGATATTTATTTATTCATTCATTCATTTATTTATTTATTTCTGTAAGCTTGGTTTTACACTTATTTAGTGCAGGTCTATTGAATGCCAAAGGTATTTTCCAAGCCCCTCCAAACTTTAGCTTTTCTTTTCTTTTCTTTTTTAAAATTTAATTTAATTTAATTTTTTCAGTATTCCTAGATTCATTGTTCATACACAGCACCCAGTGCTTCATGCAATACATGCCCTCCTTAATAACCACCACCGGGTCCTCCCAACCCCTGACCTCCTCCCCTCCATGAACCCTTTCTTTACTTCTCTCACAAATTTTAGGCATGTTGTTATATTTTTTACCCTTTTGAGTTCCTTGGGTGATTTTTTACAGAAATATTCATTCTTATGTTTCCTACCTTTATACTGTCAGTTTTGATCTTTCCATTCAAAGAGTTCTCTTTAATATTGCTTGCATTTCTGGGTTACTGGTCATGAATTTCTTTGGTTTTTGTTTTTCTGCAAAACTCTCTCTCTTGTTCTGAATGATAGCCTTGCAGGTGCAATATTCTTAGCTGCAGATTTTTCCTTTTCAGCATGTTGACTATATCATGGCACTCCTTCTAGCTAGCAAAGTTTCTGTTGAAAAATCTTCAGCTAGCCTTATGGACCTTCCTTTGAGGGTTACTGCCTTTCTTTGTTTTGCTGCTTTTAAGATTTAAAAAAAAAAGATTTTTTTCTTTATCATTATATTTTTCCAGCTTAATTTTAATATATCTCGATGTGAATCTGCTTTTTTACTTTCTTTTCTTTTTTTTTTTTCTTTTTCTTTTTTTTTTTTATTTTGGTGAGAGTTCTCTGCCTCCTGGAGCCATATGTCTCTTTCCTTCCCCAGACTAAGGAAGTTTTCAGCTACTATTTTTTCAAATAAATTTTCTGCCCTTTTGCTCTCCCTTCTTCTGGGTCTTCTATAATATGGATATTACTATGATATTACTATGTTGGATGGAGTCCATTAGTTCTCTAAGCCTATTCTCATTTAATGTAATTCTTTTCTCTCTCTTGTGTTTAGTTTGATTACTCTGTCTTCTTGGTCACTATTTTGTTCCTCTGTTTCTTATAGCCTGCTATTCATTCTATCAAGTCTATCTGTCATTTCATTTATTTATTGTGTTCTTCATCTCATAGTATTCCTTATCTGTGTGATAAAGGCCTCATTCAGGTCTTCCTCTCTCTTTTCAAGTCCAGTGACTATTCTTACAATCATTACTTTAAATTCTCTATCAGCCAGATTACTTATATCTGTTTTTTTTTTTCCCATAGATCTCTGTACGGCTTTGTCATGTTCTTGCATTTGGGATACATTTCTGTATCTCTTCATTTTGTCTGCCTCTGTGTGTCTGTTCCCTTGTGTTAAGAAAGTCAGTTACATCTTTTGCTCCTTAAAGTAGTGACTTTAAATAAAACAAAAAGGCAACCCATGGAATGGGAGAAGATATTTGAGAATGACACTACACAGAAAGGGCTGATATCCAAGATCTATAAAGAACTTCTTAAACTCAACACCCAAAAAACTGATAATCATGCCAAAAAAAGTGGGCAGAAGACATGAACAGACACTTCTCTAATGAAGACATACAAATGGCTAACAGACACATGAAAAAAAAAATGTTCATCATCATTAGCCATCATGGAGATTTAAATCAAAACCATATTGAGATACCACCTTACACCAGTTAAAATGGCCAAAATGAACAAGACAGTAAGCAAGTGTTGGAAAGGATGTGGAGAAAGGGGAACCCTCTTGCACTGTTGGTGTGAATGCAAGTTGGTGCAATCACTTTGGAAAACTGTGGAGGTTCCTCAAAAACTTTAAAACTGCCTTCACCTATTTTTCCCACCCCCAACACCCCACATAGTAGAGCCAGATGTGATGCTTGATCTCACAATACTTAGATCATAACCTGAACTGAAACCAAGAGTCAGATGCTTAACTGACTGAGCCACCCAGGTGCCCCAGCTTTTATAATAATTTAAAATGTGAAAGAAAATTTTCAGAAAATTCCTAAAGTTAGAAAGCATTTTTAAGAGAACAAATGGCAGGCTATCTTACAAACTGGTCTTATATTTTTATTTTCTTCCTCTTCTTCCTTTTTTTTTTTTTATTGGTCTCATGTTTTTATTTAAATTCCCTTACTTTTTTTTTGTTATTGTTGTTTTGTTTTGTTTTAAGTTTTTATTTAAATTCCAGTTAGTTAAATACAATGTAATATTAGTTCCTGGAGTAGAGTTAGTGATTCATCACTTACATATAACACTCAGTGCTCATCACAAGTGCCCTCCTTAATCCCTATCCCATGTTTAACCCATCCCCCACCCCTCTGGTAACAGTCAGTTTGTTCATCAGTTGATAGACATTGGGGCTCTTTCCATAATTTGACTACTGTTGATAGTGCTGCTATAAACATCAGGGTGCATATATACCTTTGAATTAATATTTTTGTATCCTTTGGGTATATACCCAGTAGTGCAATTGCTGGATGAGAGGGTAGCTCTATTTTGAACTTTTAAAAGAAAAAATTAGGGGCGCCTGGGTGGCTCAGTGGTTTAAGCCTCTGCCTTTAGCTCAGGTCATGATTTCAGGGTCCTGGGATCGAGCCCCACATCGGGCTCTCTGTTCAGCGGCGAGCCTGCTTCCCCCTCTCTCTCTGCCTGCCTCTCTGTCTACTTGTGATCTCTCTCTGTCTATCAAATAAATAAATAAAAATCTTTAAAAAAATTTAAAAAAAGAAAAGAAAAAATTATTTTACATTGGTCACCATACAGTACATCATTAGTTTTTGATGTACTGTTCCATTATTCATTGTTTGTTATGACATCTAGTGTTCCATGCAATCCATGCCCTCCTTAATACCCATCACCAGGTTCACCCATTCCCATTCTCCTTCCTTCTAAAACTGTCAGTTTGTTTTCTGGAGTCCATAGTCTCTCGTGGTTCATCTCCTACTCTGATTTTCACTCCCTTCATTTTTCCCTTTCTTCTCCTAATGTCCATCATGCTATTCCTTATGTTTCACAAATAAGGGAAACCGTATGATAATTGACTCTCTCTGATTGACTTCTTTTCTTTTGTTTTTTTAAGATTTTATTTATTTATTTGACAGAGATCACAAGTAGGCAGAAAGGCAGGCAGAGAGAGAGGAAGGGAAGCAAACTCCCTTCTGAACAGAGAGCCCGATGTAGGACATGGATCCCAGGACCCTGGGATCATGACCTGAGCCAAAGTCAAAGGCTTTAACCCACTGAGCAACCCAGGTCCCCATGATTGACTTATTTCACTCAGAATAATCTCCTCCAGTCCTGTCCATGTTGATACAAAAGTTGGGTATTCATTCTTTCTGATGGAGACATAATATTCCATTGTATATATGGACCATATTTTCTTTATCCATTCATCTGTTGAAGGGCATGTTGGCTCTTTCCACAATTTGGTTATTGTGGACATTGCTGTTATGAACATTTTTTTTTTTTTTAGACTGGAAATTTGGAAGAAAATTTATTTTATGAGTAAATGTCAAAAGAGCTTCTATGTTCAAATTATAAAGAATGTATTAGGAAAAATATGTAAATTTAGGTCAGAAAGGTATCTGATCTCCAGTAATGAAGGTTAATTGTCATATTTTTAGGAAAGTGAATATTTTTTTTTAACTTTTTATTTTTTATAAACATATATTTTTATCCCCAGGGGTACAGGTCTGTGAATCACCAGGTTTACACACTTCACAGCACTCACCAAAGCACATACCCTCCCCAATGTCCATAATCCCACCCCCTTCTCCCAAACCCCCTCCCCCCAGCAACCCTCAGTTTGTTTTGTGAGATTAAGAGTCACTTATGGTTAGTCTCCCTCCCAATCCCATCTTGTTTCATTTATTCTTCTTCTACCCACTTAAGCCTCCATGTTGCATCACCACTTCCTCATATCAGGGAGATCATATGATAGTTGTCTTTCTCTGCTTGACTTATTTCGCTAAGCATGATACGCTCTAGTTCCATCCATGTTGTTGCAAATGGCAAGATTTCATTTCTTTTGATGGCTGCATAGTATTCCATTGTGTATATATACCACATCTTCTTGATCCATTCATCTGTGGATGGACATCTAGGTTCTTTCCATAGTTTGGCTATTGTGGACATTGCTGCTATAAACATTCGGGTGCATGTGCCCCTTTGGATCACTACATTTGTATCTTTAGGGTAAATACCCAATAGTGCAATTGCTGGGTCATAGGGCAGTTCTATTTTCAACATTCTGAAGAACCTCCATGCTGTTTTCCAGAGTGGCTGCACCAGCTTGCATTCCCACCAACAGTGTAGGAGGGTTCCCCTTTCTCCACATCCTTGCCAGCATCTGTCATTTCCTGACTTGTTGATTTTAGCCATTCTGACTGGCGTGAGGTGATATCTCATTGTGGTTTTGATTTGTATTTCTCTGATGCCGAGTGATGTGGAGCACTTTTTCATGGGTCTGTTGGCCATCTGGATGTCTTCTTTGCAGAAATGTCTGTTCATGTCCTCTGCCCATTTCTTGATTGGATTATTTGTTCTTTGGGCATTGAGTTTGCTAAGTTCTTTATAGATTCTGGACACTAGTCCTTTATCTGATATGTCGTTTGCAAATATCTTCTCCCATTCTGTCAGTTGTCTTTTGATTTTGTTAACTGTTTCCTTTGCTGTGCAAAAGCTTTTGATCTTGATGAAATCCCAGTAGTTCATTTTTTCCCTTGCTTCCCTTGCCTTTGGCGATGTTCCTAGGAAGATGTTGCTGTGGCAGAGGTCGAAGAGGTTGCTGCATGTGTTCTCCTCAAGGATTTTGATGGATTCCTTTCGCACATTGAGGTCCTTCATCCATTTTGAGTCTACTTTTGTGTGTGGTGTAAGGAAATGGTCCAATTTCATTTTTCTGCATGTGGCTGTCCAATTTTCCCAGCACCATTTATTGAAGAGGCTGTCTTTTTTCCATTGGACATTCTTTCCTGCTTTGTCAAAGATGAGTTGACCATAGATTTGAGGGTCTATTTCTGGGCTCTCTATTCTGTTCCATTGATCTATGTGTCTGTTTTTGTGCCAGTACCATGCTGTCTTGATGATGACAGCTTTGTAATAGAGCTTGAAGTCCGGAATTGTGATGCCACCAACGTTGGCTTTCTTTTTCAATATCCCTTTGGCTATTCGAGGTCTTTTCTGGTTCCATATAAATTTTAGCATTATTTGTTCCATTTCTTTGAAAAAGATGGATGGTACTTTGATAGGAATTGCATTCAATGTGTAGATTGCTTTAGGTAGCATAGACATTTTCACAATATTTATTCTTCCAATCCAGGAGCATGGAACATTTTTCCATTTCTTTGTGTCTTCCTCAATTTCTTTCATGAGTACTTTATAGTTTTCTGAGTATAGATTCTGTGTCTCTTTGGTTAGGTTTATTCCTAGGTATCTTATGGTTTTGGATGCAATTGTAAATGGGATTGACTCCTTAATATCTCTTTCTTCTGTCTTGCTGTTGGTGTAGAGAAATGCAACTGATTTCTGTGCATTGATTTTATATCCTGACACTTTACTGAATTCCTGTATAAGTTCTAGCAGTTTTG
This sequence comes from Mustela nivalis, assembly GCF_964662115.1. NCBI lineage: Eukaryota > Metazoa > Chordata > Mammalia > Carnivora > Mustelidae > Mustela > Mustela nivalis. The sequence goes on along the minus strand of NC_139022.1, from coordinate 8,247,656 downwards.
GAGTGGAGTCTTTTGGGTTTTCCACATATAGTATCATATCATCTGCGAAGAGTGATAATTTGACTTCTTCTTTGCCGATTTGGATGCCTTTAATTTCCTTTTGTTGTCTGATTGCTGAGGCTAGGACCTCTAGTACTATGTTGAATAGCAGTGGTGATAATGGACATCCCTGCCGTGTTCCTGACCTTAGTGGAAAAGCTTTCAGTTTTTCTCCATTGAGAATGATATTTGCGGTGGGTTTTTCATAGATGGCTTTGATGATATTGAGGTATGTGCCCTCTATCCCTACACTTTGAAGAGTTTTGATCAGGAAGGGATGCTGTACTTTGTCAAATGCTTTTTCAGCATCTATTGAAAGTATCATATGGTTCTTGTTCTTTCTTTTATTGATGTGTTGTATCACATTGACTGATTTGCGGATGTTGAATCAACCTTGCAGCCCTGGAATAAATCCCACTTGGTCGTGGTGAATAATCTTTTTAATGTACTGTTGAATCCTATTGGCTAGTATTTTGTTGAGTATTTTTGCATCTGTGTTCATCAAGGATATCGGTCTATAGCTCTCTTTTTTGGTGGGATCCTTGTCTGGTTTTGGGATCAAGGTGATGCTGGCCTCATAAAATGAGTTTGGAAGTTTTCCTTCCATTTCTATTTTTTGGAACAGTTTCAGGAGAATAGGAATTAGTTCTTCTTTAAATGTTTGGTAGAATTCCCCCGGGAAGCCATCTGGCCCTGGGCTTTTGTTTGTTTGGAGATTTTTAATGACTGTTTCAATCTCCTTACTGGTTATGGGTCTGTTCAGGTTTTCTATTTCTTCCTGGTTCAGTTGTGGTAGTTTATATGTCTCTAGAAATGCATCCATTTCTTCCAGATTGTCAAATTTATTGCCGTAGAGTTGCTCATAGTATGTTCTTATAATAGTTTGTATTTCTTTGGTGTTAGTTGTGATCTCTCCTCTTTCATTCATGATTTTATTTATTTGGGTCCTTTCTCTTTTCTTTTTGATAAGTCGGGCCAGGGGTTTATCAATTTTATTAATTCTTTCAAAGAACCAGCTCCTAGTTTCGTTGATTTGTTCTATTGTTTTTTTGGTTTCTATTTCATTGATTTCTGCTCTGATCTTTATGATTTCTCTTCTCCTGCTGGGCTTAGGGTTTCTTTCTTGTTCTTTCTTCAGCTCCTTTAGGTGTAGGGTTAGGTTGTGTACCTGGGACCTTTCTTGTTTCTTGAGAAAGGCTTGTACCGCTATATATTTTCCTCTCAGGACTGCCTTTATTGTGTCCCACAGATTTTGAACCGTTGTATTTTCATTATCATTTGTTTCCATGATTTTTTTCAATTCTTCTTTAATTTCCCGGTTGACCCATTCATTCTTTAGAAGGATGCTGTTTAGTCTCCATGTATTTGGGTTCTTTCCAAACTTCCTTTTGTGGTTGAGTTCTAGCTTTAGAGCATTGTGGTCTGAAAATATGCAGGGAATGATCCCAATCTTTTGATACCGGTTGAATCCTGATTTAGGACCGAGGATGTGATCTATTCTGGAGAATGTTCCATGTGCACTAGAGAAGAATGTGTATTCTGTTGCTTTGGGATGAAATGTTCTGAATATATCTGTGATGTCCATCTGGTCCAGTGTGTCGTTTAAGGCCTTTATTTCCTTACTGATCTTTTGCTTGGATGACCTGTCCATTTCAGTGAGGGGAGTGTTAAAGTCCCCTACTATTATTGTATTGTTGTTGATGTGTTTCTTTGATTTTGTTATTAATTGGTTTATATAGTTGGCTGCTCCCACGTTGGGGGCATAGATATTTAAAATTGTTAAATCTTCTTGTTGGACAGACCCTTTGAGTATGATATAGTGTCCTTCCTCATCTCTTATTATAGTCTTTGGCTTAAAATCTAATTGATCTGATATAAGGATTGCCACTCCTGCTTTCTTCTGATGTCCATTAGCATGGTAAATTCTTTTCCACCCCCTCACTTTAAGTCTGGAGGTGTCTTCGGGCTTAAAATGAGTTTCTTGGAGGCAACATATAGATGGGTTTTGTTTTTTTATCCATTCTGATATCCTGTGTCTTTTGACAGGGGCATTTAGCCCATTCACATTCAGGGTAACTATTGAGAGATATGAATTTAGGGCCATTGTATTGCCTGTAAGGTGACTGTTATTGTAAATGGTCTCTGTTCCTTTCTGATCTACCACTTGTAGGCTCTCTCTTTGCTTAGAGGACCCCTTTCAAGATTTCCTGTAGACCTGGTTTGGTATTTGCAAATTCTTTCAGTTGTTGTTTGTCCTGGAAGCTTTTAATCTCTCCTTCTATTTTCAATGTTAGCCTAGCTGGATATAGTATTATGGGCTGCATGTTTTTCTCGTTTAGTGCTCTAAAAATATCATGCCAGCTCTTTCTGGCCTGCCAGGTCTCTGTGGATAAGTCAGCTGCCAATCTAATGTTTTTACCATTGTATGTTACAGACTTCTTTTCCCGGGCTGCTTTCAGGATTTTCTCTTTGTCACTGAGACTTGTAAGTTTTACTATTAGGTGACGGGGTGTGGGCCTATTCTTATTGATTTTGAGGGGCGTTCTCTGAACCTCCTGAATTTTGATGCTCGTTCCCTTTGCCATATTGGGGAAATTCTCCCCAATAATTCTCTCCAGTATACCTTCTGCTCCCCTCTCTCTTTCTTCTTCTTCTGGAATCCCAATTATTCTAATGTTGTTTCGTCTTATGGTGTCACTTAATTCTCGAATTCTCCCCTCGTGGTCCAGTAGCTGTTTGTCCCTCTTTTGCTCAGCTTCTTTATTCTCTGTCATTTGGTCTTCTATATCACTAATTCTTTCTTCTGCCTCATTTATCCTAGCAGTTAGAGCCTCCATTTTTGATTGCACCTCATTAATAGCTTTTTGGATTTCAACTTGGTTAGATTTTAGTTCTTTTATTTCTCCAGAAAGGGCTTTTATAACTCTCGAGAGGGTTTCTCTAATATCTTCCATGCCTTTTTCGAGCCCGGCTAGAACCTTGAGAATTGTCATTCTGAACTCTAGATCTGACATATTACTGATGTCTGTATTGATTAGGTCCCTAGCCTTCGGTACTGCCTCTTGTTCTTTTTTTTGCGTTGAGTTTTTACGTCTTGTCATTTTGGCCAGATAAGAGTAAATGAAGGGGCAAGTAAAATACTAAAAGGGTGGCAACAACCCCAGGAAAATATGCTTTAACCAAATTAGAAGAGATCCAAAATCGTGAGTGGGGAGAAAGGGGATAAAAAGAGGTTCAAAAAGAAAGAAAGAAAAAAAAAGAAAAAAGAAAAAAAAAAAAAAAGAAAAGAAAAAAAATTTTTTTTTTTTTTAAAAAGAAAACACCTGGGAAAAATGTAAAAAAGAAAAAATATATATATTAGATAAACTAGTAAAAAATCGTTAAAAAAGAAAAAGGTAACAGTTAAAAAAAAAAAAAAAGTTTTACCCGAAGGCGAGAAGAAAAAAAAAAAAATGAAAAAGAAAAAATTAAATTAACTGCAAGACTAAAAAAAATCACAGGAAAAAAGCCATGAGTTCCGTGCTTGGCTTTCTCCTCCTCTGGAATTCTGCTGCTCTCCTTGGTATTGAAACCGCACTCCTTGGTAGGTGAACTTGGTCTCGGCTGGATTTCTTGTTGATCTTCTGGGGGGAGGGGCCTGTTGTAGTGATTCTCAAGTGTCTTTGCCCCAGGCGGAATTACACCTCCCTTACCCGGGGCCGGGGTGTGTAATCCGCTCGGGTTTGCTTTCAGGAGCTTTTGTTCCCTGAGCTCTTTCCGTAGAGTTCCGGAGGACGGGAACACAAATGGCGGCCTCCTGGTCTCCGGCCCGGAGGAGCCGAGAGCCCGGGGCCCCACTCCTCAGTGCGCCCTCAGAGAACAGCGCCCAGTTACTCCCGTCTGCCTGACCTCCGGCCGCGCTCCGAGCTCACCGAGCCTGCGATCGGTTCAAGGTAACACCGAGCTGCGAGCTTACTGTCGGCTCTGTTTCTGTAGCCGGCTTTCCCGTTCCAATACCCGCAAGCTCTGCGACACTCAGACACCCCCGATCCTTCTGTGACCCTGCGGGACCTGAGGCCACGCTGACCCCGCGTGGGCTTCGCCCCGGTTTAGCCTCTGGAGCGATGTCCCTCAGCGGAACAGACTTTTAAAAGTCCTGATTTTGTGCGTGGTTGCTCCGCTGCTTGCCGGGAGCCGGCCCCTCCCCCCGGGGTCTATCTTCCCGTCGCTTTGGATTCACTTCTCCACCGGTCCTACCTTTCAGAAAGTGGTTGTTTTTCTGTTTCCAGAATTGCTGTTCTTCTTCTCTTCGATCTGCCGATGGATTTTCAGGTGTTTGCAATCTTTAGATAAGCTATCTAGCTGATCTCCGGCTAGCTGAAGCAGTCTCAGCTTGCTACTTCTCCGCCATCTTGACTCCTCCCCCTAGCTCTGTTATGAACATTTCACTACATTTTTATCATTGGGGTAAATACCCAGTAGTGCAATTGCAAGGTCTTAGGTAGCTCTATTCTTAATTTCTTAAGGAATCTCCACATTGTTTTCCAAAGTGGCTTCACCAACTTACATTCCCGCCAACAGTGTAAGAGAGTTCCCCTTTCTCCACATCCTCTCCAACACATGTTGTTTACTATCTTGTTAATTTTGGCCACTCTGACTTGTGTAAAGTGATATCTCTGTGTACTTTTGATTTGAATCTCCCTGTTGGCTAATTATGATGGACATTTTTTCATGTGTCTGCTATTCATTTGTATGTTTTCTTTTGTCTGTTCATGTCTTTTGCCCATTATTTTTTAATTCTTGAGGAACCTCCATACTATTTCTAGTGCGGCTGCATCAGTTTTCATTACCACCAGCAGTGTAAGAGAATTCCTTTTTCTCTGCATCCTCACCAAGATTTATTGTTTCCTGAGTTGTTTCCACACTTATGTGAGGTGGTATATCTTTGTGCTTTTTATTTATATTTCCCTGATGTTGAGTGATGTTGAGCATCTTTTCATTTGTCTGTTGGCCATCTACATGTTTTCTTTGGAAAAGTGTCTATTAAAGTCTTCTTATTTTTTCTTCTTCTGATTTTTAAAAAATATTTATTTATTTGAGATGAGAGAGAACAGAAGTGGGAATTTTAATGGTTTCCTGTCTCAGATTTAGGTCTTTAATCCATTTTGAAATTATTTTTGTGTATGGTATAAGAAAGTGGTCCAGTTTCACTATGCATGTTGCTGTCCAGTTTTCCCAGCACCATTTGTTGAAGAGACAGTTTCGCATTAGATATTCTTTTCTGCTTTGTCCAAGACTTATTGACCATAAAGTTGTGCTTTTTGAGCTTTCTATTCTGTTCCATTGATTTATGTGAAGTGTCTGTTTTTGTGCCAATACCTGGCTGTCTTGATGATTACAGCTTTGTAATATATCTTGAGGTCAGGAATTGTGATGCCTCTGGCTTTTCTCCCCCACCACCACCGCCAAGATTGTTTTGGCTATTTGTGGTCTTTTGTGGTTCCATACAGATTTTAGGATTGTTGGTTCTAGCTCTGTGAAAAATACTGGTGATATTTTGTCAACGATTTTATTAAATGTATAGATTGCTTTAGGTAGTGTAGGCATTGTATCAATATTTGTTCTTCCAGTCGATGAGTATGGAATATCTTCCCATTTTGTTGTGTCAGTCTCAATTTCTTTCATCAGTGTTTAATAGTTTTCAGAGTACATATTTTTTACTCCTTTGTTTAGTTTTTTTTTTTTTTTAACCTCTAGTTATCTTATGGTTTTGGTGCTTTTTTAAACTGGATCAATTCCTTGATTTCTCTTTCTCCTGCTTCATTACTGATATATAAAAATGCAACGGATTTCTATACATTGATTTTGTATTCTGTGACTTTACTGAATTTGTGTATCAGTTCTAGCAATTCTTTTGATAAAGTCTTTTGAGTTTTCTATAAAGAAAATCTTGTTATCTGCAAAATATTTGGCTTTTTCCTTGCATTTAGAATACCTTTTATTTCTATTTGTTGTCTGATTGCTAAGGTCAGGTCGTCCAGCACTATATTAACTAACATATGTGAGAGTGGACATCTCTGTTTTGTTCCTAACTGTAGAGGAGAAGTGTTCAGTTTTTCCCCATTGAGGATGATTATAGCTCTGAGTTTTTGTATATGACCTTTTTATATTGAAGTATGTTCCCTGTATCCCTACTTTGTTGAGGATTTTTATCATAAATGGATGTTTTACTTTATCAAATGCTTTTTCTGCATATGTTGAGAGGATAATATGTTTTTTTTATCCTTTCTTTTACTAATATGGTATATTATACTGACTGGTGAATATTGAACAACCCATGCAACCCAGAAATAGATCCACCTGATCATGGTAAATGAGTCTTTTAATGTACTGTTTGATTCAATTCATTAGTATTTTATTGAGAATTTTTGCATCCATGTTCATTAGGATATAGTTCTCTTTTTTTAGTGGAGTCTTTGTTTTTTGGTGTCAACATAATGCTGGCCTCATGGAATGAATTTGGAAATTTTTCTTCTTTTTCTGTTTTTTGGAACAATTTGAGAAGAATAGATATTAACTCTTTAAATATTTAGTATAATTCCTCCTTTTAAGCCATCTGGTCCTGTACTTTCATTTGCTGGGAGATTTTTGGCTACTGATTCAATTTCTTTGCTGGTTATTGGTCTGTTCATATTTTCTATTTCTTCCTGTTTCAGCTTTGGTAGTTCATATGTTTCTGGGAATTTATCTCTTTCTTCCAAATTGTCAAATTTGTTTGCATATATTCTTTCATAATATTCTGTTTGTATTTCTGTGATATTGGTTATTTCCCTTTTCACCTTTGTGATTTTATTTACTTAGGTGTTTTCTCTTTTCTTTTTGATAAGTATGGCTTAGGGTTTATCTTTATTTATTTATTTGTTTGTTTGTTTATTTATTTATTCAAAGAACCAGCTCCTGGTTTCATCAATCTCTTCTAGTAGGTTTTTTTTGTTAGTTTTGTTTATTTCTATATCATTTATTTCTGCTCTAATCTTTGTTATTTGTCTTCTGCTACTGTCCATAGGTGTTCATTGTTGCTGTTTTCAGCTCCTTTATGTACACAGTTGGGTTTTTTATTTAAGATTTTTAGGTCTAACTTTAATCCCTTGTAGGAAGCATATGGATGGGCCTTGTTTTGCTATTCATTCTGACAGCCTGTGTCTTTTGATTGGGGCATTTAGTCCATTTATATTCAGAGTAATTACTGATGCATATTTAGTGTCATTTTATTACTTATTTTGTCATTGTTTCTGCAGGCTTTCTCTGTTCCTTTGTAGTGTTTGTTGTTTTTTATCTTTCCCATTCAGAGTCTGCTTAGTATTTCTTGGAGGGCTTGTTTGGCAGTCTCAAACTCCTTTAGTTTTTGTTTGCCTGGGAAACTCTTCATGTCTCTTTCTATTCTGAATGACAGCTTTGCTGGATAGTGTATTCTGGCTACAGATTTTTCCAATTCAAAATTCCTGACTTTAAAAGCCCAAACTGAGATGATAGTTCTTTGAGTATCAGAGTCACCAGATAGTATTTTGTATAAAACCTGAACTTGTTGATAGGCAAAAGGCTAAGTAGTGAGGCTAAATAGATAGCAAACAAGTAGAGGGTATTAGCAGAGAGCTCCTGTAGAGATATAAAACTCTTGCATCAGGATGAGACACTGGTATTGAAAGGACTACATTTTCTCCTACATGGCACTGAGAGTTCAAATGAAGCTGGACATGTGCCTGTCTATTGTGTTTAATGAATAGTCACTGCCACCACCCCTGCGAGTACTTTCAGGTTGCTAAAACCCACTTCCTTATATCCTATCTATCTTACAGAAGAAGATGTGTTCCAGGTTGTCCACTGGTTAGACATTGGTAGTGGAATTAACATTTTGTCCTTTTCCAGATAGATTCATGCTAGTGTGAGCAGAAAGGGGAGTTAAAGAGGATGGAGAAACTAGAAATGTTCCGAGTAACGTATTTCTGTCATTTAGTGTCTTAGACCCAACAGGAACCTACTTAACTGAGCCTTTGTGGATTAATGACTTTATTCATGAGTAATCAAAACAAGCAAAATCTGACTGCAGTGTTTCTCAAATTTTAACAGGCAACAGAAGGAATCTACTCTCAGAGATTCTGATTTAGTAGGTGTGGGTGAATTAAGACCTGAGGATTTGTACTTCTAATAAGTTCAGGTGAACCTGATGATGACAGTCTGGGATGGTGCTTTAAAGATGGCTGGCCTAGTGTCTAGCTACTCAAAGGAAGAGCAGGAATGGTATACCTGGGAGCTTGTTAGAAAGGCAGAATGTTGAAAATTAGCATTTAACAGAGTCCTCTGAGGATCAGTAAGGTGTGAAAGTTTGGGACACAAGGTTTTAGTATGTAGGTTCTCAAATATGAATTAGATTAATCATAAACCCAGCATGGTTTTGTGGCAATCCTGCTTCAAATATTTTTCCCATACTATGATTAAACATAAAATAGTAATACATATTTCAGAAATGGCTATAAAGCATTTGAAACCCCTGAGCACTAACAAATTTCCTCAGGCTTGGTATCTCCATTTGGTTTAAAAACAGACAAAACAAAACAATGGGATATATAAGCATATAATTTCTGACTTCAGCAAATCAATTTCATGTTGGATGAAAAGTGAAGAAGTTTTAATCTGTTCTGTACTCCATTGGGTGACAGACAATATGAATTAACTGTTTTATTCCCCTAACAGCTACAACTCAGGGTCAGCAGTCAGCTAATCGCCTGCATGAAATTATCACTGAGGCCACCTTGCCCTCTGTGGCTCTGGTGGGTAGTGTAAGGGAGGAAGTGGGGGACCAGATGGGGGAGATGGGTCTGTCAGGCCCCATCTCCTTCCCCATTGCAACGGTAGCCTTGGAACAACAACAGGAAGAACAATTAGTCCTTTACCTAGCTTGTATAACATCAATACTCTTCTATTTTCATACTTTTTTTCTCTTTCTTTCCCATTTTATTATTATTATTATTATTATTATTATTATTATTATTATTTGAAGTATCAGACATTTCAGGAGAGATATTTACACTTGATTTAATGTTTATAACCTGGGGAATAATATATTTTATTTCTAACTTTTTTTTTTAAGTTTCCTTACAAGAGAATTTCTTTTTGTGTGTTTGAGAAAAGACAAAATATTGGTATTCTGGAGATCAAAGATTTGTGAAGAATCAGAAAGTCCCTGTCTCTTCTGATTCTTCAATCCTGGAGTTTCCTTGAAATCAAAGTAAACCCAGAGTGTTAGATTTATTCTCTCTCTCTCTCTCTCTCTCTCTTTTTTTCCCATGTGCCTTTCTTTACCCCTCCCCTTCAGAATGTTTCCTGCCTTCTCTACCATGCCCATCCCTTGGCAGCTCATGGTTGGTAGGAGCACAAGCCAGTGGTCAGATGCAACATCCTGTCTCATATTGTGTTCATCATTGCCAAAAGCGGAGTGAAACTCAGGAGCTGAAAAGTAGAGTCACAGTGAGAGAATGGGGAATTATCTCCTGAGAGAATTCAGGTGAGTCTGAAGCTGGGCAGGGGTCCTTTTTGGATAAATAGGGAGGGATAGACTGGGTATATGCATTTGGAACAGTGACACAGTGATGCTTTAAGAAGTTTGAACCTGATGACAGCATTTTTAAGAACACACAGTGTTCCATCACCACCTCAGTTTACTCAGCCCTTTTTACCTTCTTTGGAACCAAAGTAGGTTGCCAGTTTTAGAAAATAAAAATACAGGCTTTCAAGTTAGATTTTAATATCAGATAAACAATTTTTTAAGTGTAAATATGCCCTATGCAATATTGGAACATTATTGCACTGTCATACTTATACTAAAAAATTGCTGTTTAAATGAAATTCAAATTTAACTGTGCATTTTGCATTTTATCTAGAAACCCTAGTCTGTAGTCACTTGAATTTTTCTATACCTTTTTATCCTCATCTGGATATACAGTTTTTCTTCCCATTCTTCAACTTCATGGGGTCTGGATGAGAACAAACAGTCAGGTTCTTGAAAATTATGGATGCAAAATAATGTACTCAAATGCTTTTGAATTAATTAGTGCCTTCTCTTGGTGATTTTAGCCTTCTTCACCTTCTAATACTTTAAAAAAATATTTTATGTATTTATTTATCTATTTACATATTTGACACAGAGAGAGGGAGAGAAAGAGAGAGTGCACAAGGAGGAGGAGTGGCAGGCAGAGAGAGAGGGAGAAGCAGGCTCCCTCCTGAGCAGGAAGTCCAATTTAGGGCTTGATCCCAGGAAGATCATGACCTGAGCCAAAGGAAGACACTTAACTGACTGAGCCATCCAGGTGCACCTTGAATGCTTTTGAAGTTGTAGAATAGATATGGATAACAGACATTATTCTTATTACAGCTTGCTTAATCTTAAAGGACTGTTTTTATAGCACCCCACTCTTCCACATACTGACCTTAACTCCTTCCAATCTTATTATATTATGTTATATAGTAAGACAAGATTTTTAAAAGCAAGATATAATTGAAATATAACAGTATATGTTTAAAGTACACAGCTTGTTGATTTGATATATTTATTATTGCAATATGGTTACTACCATAGTATTAGCCGAACACATCTATCACATTACATAAATTATCACTTCTATTTTGTTATTAGAATAATTAAGATCTAGTTCCTCAGCAAGTTGGAAATTTACAATACAAAGTTGTTGTTATAATCACTATTTTGTGCATTCGATCTCCAAGACTTATCTATCTAGTAGTTGCAAGTTTGTACTCTTAAACAATATCTCCCTAATTTCACTACCTCTAGCCCTGATAACCACCATTCTACTTTCTGGTCCTAAGAGTTCACCTTTTTAAAATTCCATATAGAAGTGATATTTGTCTTTCTCTGTCTGTCTTATTTCACTGAGCATAATGCCCTCAAGTTCATGCCATGCCATGTTGTCATAAATGGAAGGATTTCTTTATTCTTGTGGCTGATATATGGACATATTCTATCCATCATCTGTATCTATTTTTCTATTATCTATCTATCAATCTAACATCTATCTGCTCTATCATCTATTTACATCTTCTTTATTCATTTATCCATTGACAGACCCTTAGATTGTTTCCATATCTTGGCCATTGTGAGTAATTTTGCAAAAAACATGGTAGTGCGGATATCTCTTTGATATCTTGTATTTATTTCCTTCAGCTGTATATCCAAAAGTGGGATTGTTGGATCATATTCTAGTTCCATTTTTAATTTAAAAATTGTTTTCCATGGTGGCTAGATCAATTTATATTTCTACCAATAATAAAAGGTTTCCCTTTTCTTTACATCTTTGCCAACACTTCATACCACTTCTCTTTTTGATGATAGCCATCTGACAGGCACCAGGTGATATTTCATTGTGGTTTTGATGTGCATTTCCCTGATGATTAGTGATGTTGAACACCTTTTAGTATACCTTTTGGCTATTCATTTATGTTCTTTAACACAACTAGATTCATCTGCTCATGACAGAGCTCTATTCACATTACTCCTGTGTTTCAGGATACATCCATTTCCCACTACTTAACATGTTAAATGTAGACCACTTATTTTGGAATTTAAGGTCTTATACATTCTTTTTTAATAACTCCCTGAAAAATGACATAAAATAAAATAAAATAAAATAATAATAATAACAATAACTCCCTCCATCTTGTTCTCTTTTCACTTGGGGCATTGCCTTCACTGCATGGCTTAGCAATAAGCCTCTGATCAATTATTTCAGTTTAGTAGAGAATCTCTCAAGGATAACTGTTTTCTTGAATATATCTTTGCAGTCCCTTTGTCTCCCTAGAACTTAACACAAAGCAGGGTTTTAAATAAAGTAAAATTAATTTGGTTAATATATATTTTTCTGCCCTTTCTATTGTAAATATGTTGCATGGACTTTATACCCTTATCAAATTGACCACTTTTGATTTCAAGTCTGTGTGCACTGGCTGTCAAAACTCTTACTCCTGAGTACTTTTCCAACAATTTTTACTTGTCAAAATATTTATTCTGCAATGCCCTGGCCTAATGTGACCTCTTTCTGATCTTTGCCAGAAATTATTCTTTCACATTTTTATGAGTTATAAATGGTTTATATGCATTTATGATACTAGCCACATTCTACCTAGTATCATGATTACTTATATACAAGTCTTTTAGATTATGGATCCTTTGATTACAATGACAGTACCTTTAAAACTTGAGCATCCCTGAAACTTGTGCTTATGCTCTATGGAAAGAAAGTTCTCTATAAATGTTTTTTTGCTCTTACAAAGAAGCATATGTAGTTCTTATTTGAGGGAAGTAGAGGTCAAAATGATCTGCTTTGTAGTACTGAGACTTAAAGGAACTTTCAATTTTTAATTATATTCCTTTTAAATTGATCAAGTTAAGTTTTCTGACATACAACTGCTATCATATTCTGATAGAGATGACGGTCTTTGGACTTTTACTTTATAAATATTAAAGCAGTAAGAAGATTTTGCTTCAATTTAACCATGCTGTAGTGAAGCCATTTAGACTCAGAGAGATGGAAATGTTTTGGTTTGGTCACATTTTCACTTGCAAAGACCCTCTTCTTATTCTGCTCTTTAGCCATTGCTCTTTGCTTAGAATTCTAGGCCTGACTTTCTGGAGAAGTCCATTTGATGGGTTTTGGTTTTATTTGTTTTTTAAGTTTTTATTTAAGTTTTAAATTTAAATTTTATTTAAACATTTTAATCATATAAAAATTATTAAAATAATATAATATAATTAAATAAACTATTAAATATTTTATTTAAATATATTTAAAATAAATAAAATAAATTTTATTTATTTAAATTTAATTTGTTTAAATTAAATTTTATTAGTTAACATACAGTATGATATCAGTCTCAGTTCTATTTTAAAATCTATACAGACACAAAGAGGAAAGAGGAGGACATTGAGTCAGGAGATCTCACTGTGGGTATCTGTGAATGAGACCTCCAGTGTCCAGCATTTTCCACACACTTTGCAGCAGTCAAATTCAGTGACACTCAAAGAATTCACAGGGTTGAACACAATATTCAACTTGCATTGATAATAACAAGTGATGATTATTTCAGGCTTTCTGAATACATAATATTAAGAATTTCACAAGATTATCTCAACATTTTTCCACAGCTATTATATGACATGGTTGTTGTTATTACTCCTATGTACTATGATTCTAGAATCAATCAATAAGTAAGTAAATAAATAAATAAATAAATGTGAGTTGCATAGTTGGATATATTTATTGATGAGTGATAGAGATATTTTATTCCCAGTAAGTAAAATATGAATAATTTCTGTCCAAAACACTCTTTTCTTTGGTGAACCTTATTTTTACTATCATTATTTGATTGGCCTCCAGTAATTTCTTTTTATATTACAAAACTATTTTATTTCTCAATTATATCTTGATAAATAACAGTTTGAAATTTTTATTTGAACCATATTTGAAACAATAGCATGTAAACGCAACCAGCAAAATCCAGAACATTTCTTCAGCAGAAAAATTCCAAGGAGGATAAACAAGAAGGGGAAAAAAAATCTTAGAGTTTAAAAGGACTTTAGGCAGCTATTAATTAACTGGAATATATTGATATTATTTGGACTCTTTTTTTTAAGTTTTTATTTTAGTTTCAGTTAGTTAAGATACGGTGCTATATTAGTTTCGTGTGTAGAATATTGTAATTCATCATTCCCATACATCACCCTTTGCTCATGACAAGTGTTTTCCTTAATCCTCATCACCTGTTTAACCCATCCCCTCACCCGCTTGCCCTCTGGTAACCATCAGTTTGTTCTTTTATTAAGAACATCAATTAAGAATTTGTTTCATGATTTGTCTCTCTTATTTTTTGTTTTACCTTTGCTCATTTGTTTTGTTTCTTAAATTCAACATATGAGTGAAATCATACTTTTTTTATCTATGACTAACTTATTTTGCTTAGCATTATATTCTTTAGCTCCATTCATGTAGTTGTAAATGGCAAGAATTCACTCATTTTTATGGATGAGCAATATTCCATTTTGCATATATACCACATCTTCTTTATCCATTCATTAGTTGATGACTACTGGGCTGTTTCCAGAGTTTGATTATTGTAAATAGTGCAGCAATAAATATAGGGGGGCATGTATCCCTTTGAATTAATGCACTTTTATTCTTTGAGTAAACTATTGGTGAACTTTGGAAGGCAGGTTAGCAGCATTGCCTGGAACTCATATAATTAGATAAAAGGGAAATGGATAGTTTCCATTAAAAGATCACCTGGGAAATCTCAGCCTGATTTTCCTGTAGCACTGGATACATTTCTTGGTTTCTCTGATTCCATATTCCCATACCCTAGGTAAGGATATGAATATTTCCAGATCCTTGATTTTGTGAAGCTAAAATGAAACAATGTATTTATGTTAGCAAGAACATGGTAGGTGATTAATCAGTATTAGCTGTTATTTAACTACTTATAGTGCTCTGAAGTTGAGCTTGTTTTCAGGTTCTTGAACTATATATTTTGTTTCAATGAACCACTCATAGAAATTATGTGGTTCTCAAGGAACCTCACTCAATGCACTGTAGATATGATTGAGAACAAGATGGAAAAATTCCACCTCATGGAACTTATTCTAGCAGGATGAAGGAGTTGCAAAAAGTTCTATAAATCATGTAATTTATTTGGTCATAAGTACTACAATATAAAGTAGAAGGAAGGGTGTGATATTATGGATACCTGACTTCTGAGGAAAGATGTGTATAATTAAGAGTGAGCAGGTTAAGCAAAGTGTGGGATTAGCTTCCAGACAAAAGATCATAGTAAAGACCCTGAGAAGGGTCTGAGCATGGAGTGTAGTGGGACAAAAAGGTCAAGAGTACATGAGGTTAATGAAATGAGTTGTTTCACTACTAGTCCACTCCACAACCTATAGCTGGTTATCTTGCTTTTTGTTGTTGTTGTTGTTTTACCTCTAAGTTTTATTAAGTTATAATTGGCAGACAAAAAATTACTCATAGTTAAAGTATACATTTGTTGATTTTAGACATATGTGAACTCTTGTGACATAATCACCACAATCAAGGTACTAAACATATCTATTATTTTCAATTTCCTTGTGTTTGTGTGTGTGTGTGTCTGTGTGTGTGATAACACTCAATATAAAATCTATCATTTTAACATATTTTGAAGTATTTGTTACATATTTTGTACAGTATTCTAAAGTATAGGTACTATGTCGTGTAACAGATCTTTGGAAACTATTCATGCAACATAAAAATAGTCCTTGGTAGCTACCACTCCATTTTCTGATTCTAAGAGTTTGATTATATTCAATTTGACATATAAGTGAGGTAAATCAGTATTTTCTCTCCAGTTATTGAATTATCTCATCTAAACATAATATCCATAAGGTTCACTCATGTAGTTGCAAATGGTAGTACTTCCTTCTTTTTTATGGTTGACTAACATTCCACCGCATGTCTATGTCTAAATATTTTCTTTATCCATTTTGGAAAGACATTTCGTTTGTTTGTACATCTTGGATATTGGTAAATAATGCTATAGTGAACATGGGCATGTGGATAGGTCTTTAAGATCTTTATCTTGATGCTTTGGATATATACTTAGGAACAGGATTGCTAGTTCATAGGGTTATTCTATTTTTAATTTTTGAGAAGGTTTCATGACATTTTCCATAGTACCTGTACCATTTGTATTTCTACCAACAGTTCACAAGAATTTTAATTCCTTCATACCATTGCCAACACTCATTATTTTTTTTTCATTTTTTTTCATTTTTGGATGACAGCCCTCCTAAAAGGTTTGAAATAATAATTCACTGTGATTTGAATCTGCATTTCCCTCATAATTATTAATGTTGAGTATGTTTTCATGTACCTGTTGGCCATCTACCTGTATGTCTTCCTTGGAGATGGAGGGGAAACAACATAATTTTGCTTAAAGAGTTGATTTCAGGGGCGCCTGCATGGCTCAGTGGGTTAAAGCCTCTGCCTTCAGCTCAGGTCATGATCCCAGGTTCCAGGGATCTCTGAGTCTGGGGATCGAGACCCACATCAGGATCTCTGCACAGCAGAAAACCTTCCTCCTTTCCTCTCTCTGCCTGACTCTCTGCCTACTTGTGATCTCTGTCTGTCAAATAAATAAATAAATAAAATATTTTTTTTTTAAAAAGAGTTGAATTCAAACATTCATTTTTATGGAAAAGGCTTTAATCAATAATTTTGGAAAGTCCATATGAGCACTCTTTGAATTAAGGAAAAAAATTAAACTGAGAAGAGACTTCAGTGAATGTTGATTTAAAATAATAATAATAATTAATATAATAAGGCCTTTTAAGAGACACTGCACTTAATCACTGTGCTATAGCTTAAGAAAAATTACATAGTTAAGAGAAGATAAAAATTTATCAAGGTCTTTTTTTCTATTAAGTGATGAAGTTACAGTGTAATTTCTGTCTTCCCTTGTTTTTCAGGGTTTATGGCATGATGACTTAATATAATATGTAATATACTATAAACTGAGTATGGGGGTAAAATTTCTGATGTCAGGTCATGTGTCATTTCCACTGTACCACAATAGCCTCTTTTTCAAATAGGGCAGAAGTTAATGTATTAATGCTCATCACCCATAAAAAAAATAGATAATTGAGACAAGCAAAATTTGAAACTTCTGTTCTTTGAAAGATGTAGTAAGATGAAACAGCAAGGCACAGGATGCCTGACAGGCTCAGTCAGGTAAGCTTCCAACTCTTGGTTTCTTTGGCTCAGGTCCTGATATTAGGGTACCAAGATTGAGTCCAGGATTGGGCTCCATGCTCAGCACAGATTCTACTTGAGATTCTTTCCCTCTTCCTCTTCCTCTCTCTCTGCCTTTTGCCATGCTTTCTCTATTCTTTTCTCTCAAATAAACAAATAAAATTTTTGAAGAAAAAAAAAAAAGGAAGTTAATGTATTTTACGTAGAAGTGTAAAGAATGTGGTATAGAAACAAGAGGAAATAAATGAGTGCAATTCTGATCCAGAATAGCTTAAAGGAAGGTCATGTTTTAGGAATTGCTGTATGGATTGTCTGTAAATGTTTAACAAACCAATAAAATTCAGAAAAGATTTTCCAAACTGAAGGGACAATATGTGAAAATGTATAAGAGTTTGAAATATCTGGTGGCTCCAAGCATATTGTTCAAGAATAGAGCCAATAGAAAAAAAAAAAAAAAAAGATGGAAATGAGGTTTGGTTGATGATGCAGTCTTCAAAGGCCCAAAGGAACTTGTAATTCAGTGGATATTTGTGAATTGGAGAAAGATGTAACATGGCTCATATTTTAGAGAGAAATGTCTGTCCTCTGTGAATTAGATGTAATGGCAGACAGAAATGGACAAGTTAAGAAACTTAAAATATAGCAAGCAATAGATTGTAAAAAGCTGAGATGTGGCAGGAACAACCAAAATGAAAAAAAAAAAAAAAAGTTAAACAATAGCCAAGCTATGGAAAGAAACTAGATGTCCATCAACAGATGAATTGATACACACACACACACACACACACACACACACACACACACACACATCTATAATGGAATACTATGCAGCCATCAAAAGAAATGAAATCTTGCCATTTACAATGACATGGGTGGAACTAGAGGGTATCATGCTAAGCAAAATAAGTCAATTAGAGAATGACAATTACCATATGATCTCTCTGATATGAGGAATTTGAGAGGAAAGGTGGGGGGTCATGGGGGGAAGGGAGGGGAAAATGAAACAAGATGGGACTGGGGAGGGAGACAAGCCATAAGAGACTCTTAACCTCAGGAAACAAACTGAGGGCTGCTGGGGAATGGGTGGGCACAGGGATAGGGTGGCTGGTGATGGACACTGGGGAGGGTATGTGCTATGGTGAGTGCTGTGAATTGTGTTAGACTGATGATTCACAGATCTGTACCCTAAAACAAATAATACATTATATGTTAATTTGAAAAACAAGGCTCAATAAAAGTAGACAGGTTTCCAATGATTCATCTTGATGTTTGCCGTTTGGATCACAGATGTGCTATAAGAGAAGGCTAAGATTATTTCCCCAAATGAAATTTAAAGTTACTCCTGTTATCTCTCAGAGAGCTCTCCATCATTAGAAAATCTTGGACTATACTGTACTTATATGGAGATAGAGTAGACACAGAAGCAGGGAAAGCAGGAATGGGTTTTATGTGAGGTGATATGGAGTTGGGAAATTCCCAGTTTCCTCCTCGGTGGTCAGATCCTCAACAAGTATATCAGATGGAGTAAAGAGAACTGATAAGAAACAGACACTCACTCTACATCACAAGTCACTTTCCTTTACTATGATAAAATATTTCACTCTCTCCAGACCTAACCATTAACCTAGTACCCCTGTGGGGTCAGCCAAGCAGCAAAAGAGTCCCAAGACTTGTACCAAAGACTCTCCAGATTTTATTCTTAGTCATTCCAGTCCAGTGGAATTAATGGGGAAGGGAAATGACATTTATGAATCTATTTAAGGGTTCCAAGCATGTTATGTAATTGGCCTTAATCCTCCTAATGATACTATAAAGGAGACATTGTTATTCCAATTTTTACAAGTTTTGAAATTTAGGTTAAAAGATTGTGGTTTCACAGTAAGAAAAGGTAATTTAAGTCACTAGAAATGAACCAAGCAAGACTCCAAAGTTCCCTGGCCTTCTCTAATTACTGAAGAAGGTCTTCTATAGGACTCCTTTCCATCTTAAAAGTGAGCCCATGCTTGGGCGCCTGGGTGGCTCAGTGGGTTAAAGCCTGTGCCTTCGGCTCAAGTCATGATCCCAGAGTCCTGGGATCGAGCCCCATATCAGGCTCTCTGCTCAACAGGGAACCTGCTTTCCTCTCTCTCTCTCTGCCTCCCTCTCTGCCTACTTTTGATCTCTGTCTGTCAAATAAATAAATAAAATCTTAAAAAAAAAAAAGTGAGCCCATGCTGTGTCCAGGACCTTCTAGTTGTTCTCAAAGGGGATTGAGGGGATGTAATGCAACATTCTAACTTCTCCTCATCTATGGGATTCAACACTAAATGAATAATGGGAAGTGTTCCTTCTTCTAGAAACCTATAGCTTGCATACAAATTACATGTAGAATGCATAAATTCTTCTCTCTGTTAGGGTCTGTAATCAAAGGAGAGAGACTGGTACAAAGTGAAGGTCAAGCAAAGCTTTATTTCACACCAAACATCGAGAATCAAACTGACCGGTCAGGGCCGTCTCTTGCAAAGAGGCAACCCCTCCCAGCCTCACAAACTAACCTTTATAGAGGTAGTTTAGCCAGGCTATACACAGGTGGCCAATGAGATTTCAATACACAGAGAAAACTGCACAGTCATGCTAAGTCTGCCACACACAGAAAAAAACTGCTAGGTAACACACAGGTGACCAATTGAATTTTAATTTACCCTAGTAGATATATGCACACCCCACTGATTGTATGTCTTCACCTGGCCTGACCCGCCCTTGTATCTAGGCTTTGCAAGTAAGTTCCTCTGGGAGGGGCAGGGTCAATCTAAGTTTACTGTATGGGGTCAATCTAAGTTTACTGCATAAACACAAAATGACTCCCTCTGGCCAACCAGGCAATCTCCACAAACCGTGGTATCCATAGTCTACAGTAGCCCACCATCCCAAGAAACTCCCTCACTTGTCAGGACGTGGTGGGGCAGGGGTATCAGGTGATCAACTGTTTCCTGCACTCAGACAGTGAACGCACTTCCTTGTGGAGATCAAAGCCTAAATAAGTGGCATGGCTCTGACAGAGCTGTGCTTTGTTCTCTGACACCCAATACCCCTTTTCATGCAGAGTCTGTAAGAGAGCTCCCATCCCCCACAAATATGACTCATATGACTCATAGTCCTCAGCGGCTACTAGCAAGTCATCAATGTACTGTAACAGAGTGACTCCTGGGTTGGAGGTTCTGTACCATGCAAATCCTCATGTAGGACCTCGTTGAAGATAGTGGGCGAATTCTTGAACCCTTGGGGAAGTCTTGTCCAGGTGAGCTGGCCTTGGAATCCTTCCTGTGGGTCTGACCACTCAAAATCAAAAAGGTGCTGAGAATTCCTTTGCTAAAGACATGCAGAGAAAATGCATCCTTGAGATCTAAGATGATATACACAGTTCTTTTGGGGCCCAGGAGGGAGAGTAGGGTATAGGGGTTAGGCACTATAGGGTGGATATCTTCAACCCATTTATTAACTTTCTGCAAGTCCTGGATGGATTGATCTCGGCCTTTTTGACAGGCAGCAAAGGTGTGTTCCATGGAGATTTGCAAGGAATTAGGATCCTGTCTCCTTGGAGGCAGTTAATGTGTTTTCTGATCCCTTCCTTCACTTCCCAGGGAAGGGGGGCACTGCTAAATGTGAACAGCTATAGCTGTCGCCTTTAATTGTACCACCACTGGAGGTTGTTCCTTGGTCAATCCAGGGGGCTTCCCTTCTGCCCAGACCTCCGAAAACTCATCCTGTAGGATTTGGAGAAAGCTCCCCCACCCTTGTGTCCTCTGGTTTTGAGACTGGCTCATAAAGGAGGTATTCATCTACTGCTGCCATAAGCACTTGTACAGTTGGTGGTCTCAAGGTTACAGTCATGTCTCCTTCCAAGAACTGAATGCCAGCTCTTAACTTGTGAAGGCAATCTCTTTCCATCAAGTTATATGGGGCATTAGGGAGGACCAAAAATCAATGTTTAACTACTCCCAAGGCCAAATTTAAAGTTCTTTCTGTTGTCCATTTATGTCTCTCTGTGACATTTGCTCCTTGTACCCAAACTTCCTCTCCAGATAGGTGTCCCATACTTTCAAGTAATGATGAGAATTGAACTCTGGTGTTGACCAAAAATCAACCGATTTCCCCTCCACTTCAATTTTTACCTGAGGTTCAGAGAGGGGCTCAAAACCATGGCCCCTGCAGTCTCTGGTGGGAAGCATTGCTGTCTTCCTTTTGGGGCACTCCCTGGCCCAATGTCCTTTTTCCTTACAGTAAGTGCACTGATATGGATCTAAGTCTTCCTGCCTGCCTTCTCTGTGCTTAGGCTTTTCCTTCCATTTACTATCCCCTACCCGTCTCCTCCCTGCCTCATGTAGTGCCAAAACCTTAACCACATTTTTGGTCTGTTTTTCATCCTCTTGTGCATCCCTGTTGTTAAACACTTTTTCTGCTATTTTCACTAACTCAGTCAGATTCTTCCCTTCAAATCTTTCAATTTTCTGGAGTTTCCTATATCTGGGTCTGACTGACTGGCAAAAGCAAGATCATCTAAATGAAATATCATGCATCTTCCCTGAAGTTTATCTCAAGTTGTCGAGCTTAAGTAAACAAACATTTAAAGACAATCAAATCTAGAATTTAACATCCATAAAGGTGTGTTATTAAACATAATTTTTCTCTCTAAAGTAACCCTCGTTTACAGAGATAGCCAAATCAGGACTAATTTATTTGAAAAACAAGTCCAGTTTTAACAAGCCTAATTATTTACACAAGCTCAGCAAGAACAGTGAGAGATCATATAAATCTTTTAGAATCTGCTCTACTGGAACGTCCCGTAAGAAATCTCTAGGTTGAAATTATGATAGCCTCTCCAAGCCAGAAGCCAAGCTACATACTTGCCATCACACATGCCTGCAATACCTGTCAATCTGGGAGAATTCCTCTTCCTATGACCCCAAAAGAATCCTGAGGCTCCTGCACCTTCCAGGAAGTAACATCCTTTACTCACCTGGTGAGGCTGCTGGGAACTCTGTAAGCAAGGTATCATGCCAACAGTTCCAAAGGGCTTTACGGTTCCAGGTTTTATAAAGTCAACCTTAGTTCCTTTAAGCTCTCTAGTCATATCTGAGTCTTTTCAAATATGATATTTCAGTCAAAACCATAGTAAAATAACCAGTGTTTCCAATGGTGTCCTGTTACAAGGAGAACAGATTCTTATTGAACTTATGCAAACGACTGATTGCTATGGAAGAAAGAATACTTGCCGAGACCTTTTGGTTTCAGAGGGTTCAGATAGAGAGAAAGAGTTGAATACCTTGATTTGTTTACAAATGACTACATTTTTATCTCTGTAAGTTACAGATAACTTAAGAAAAAGTTTCCCTAGTCTGGAAGAGCAAATATAAGACAAAACATCAAAAGATACAACATTACAATCTTTCAGTTCACCTAGTCCCGTGTTAATAATTCTGGTTTAGTCTGAATGCAGCTTTTACTTCTGTAAATTCTTACCCATTTCAGTTCCAGGATTTCAACATATCAAAGACCTATATTTGTCCTGAAAGTCTTCCCATATGATTTTCCTTTAAGGCAGAAGTTATTTTACAAGAGAATTCCTAGAAGGCAAATTTATGAATCAGTTAAACACAGCAGATTTCAAAAGCACAAACCCAGTTCCAGCAGCCAACACTCTAGCATTTTATCCCATTTGGTTAAGACCCAGATGTCCAACCAATTTAATTCCATTTGTCATTCAAGCAACCCTTCACAGTTTCAGGTTACCAAAGACTTTGGAAGACACTTTAACAATTACCCATTAAAACCTTGAGACAGACAAATAACCATTTCCACTTTAGATGCCATGCTCTCCAGCCAGCAAGGGGGAGGGGCTACACAGTCCACGTTGGGCCAGAGAAGGCAAGGAATTCCCTGAAACAAAGGGACTTTTGGCAGCTGCTTGGGAATATTCCTTAAAGTCTCTGTCTTGAGGTCGGTTCATCCCACAGTGCCAGTTCTGCTTACCAAAAGTGGCCCACTAGGCACTCATATTCCATGCTCAGCTCCAATGAGCATCAGCATTGGGCACCTTAACCCGGCATTAGACTAACCCCAGTTGGCTCCAGTAATAGCCCTTAACACACAAAATGATTGAGTGAGAAGCCTCACATCTATTATGAAGAACGGAGAGATAAAAGTCAGAGTCCCCTTACTCTCTGCTTGCCCCATTCCTTCAATCATAACAAACAACACAACAGACAACAAAAAGACCAGGCAAAGAAAACCACAGGCCCAATGATTCTTACCTAGAATCTGCCACTGGTGGGGGCATTCTTTATCCCCCAACCGCCTAGGGGGACTCGAACCTCCCAACCACCCAAGGGGACTCAAACCCCCTGACTCTCTGTGGGACTTGAACCCCCTGACTGCCCAGGGGGACTCAAACCCCCTGGTGACCACCTAGGGGTACTCAAACCCCCCAAAAGCCCAGGGGGACTCCAACCCCCCATAGATTTGCCAGCAGAGGGATGGGGTGTCTCCTCATCTACTTCAGCCCTGGAGGGCATGGCTGCATCCAGCTTCTCCCCAGTGGGCCATACCCTGAAGCTCCAACCAGACAAACAGGATCCCGTGATTTTACCTCTGGAGGCTTTTCCCAAAAATTCCATTGAAGGCTCATTTCTTGTCATTTGAATCTGGGTGCCTGCTCCAATGTTAGGGTTCATAATCAAAGGAGTGAGACTGATACAAAGTGCAGGTCAAGCAAAGCTTTATTTCGCACCAAGCATCAAGAATCAAACTGACCGGTCAGGGCCATCTCTTGCAAAGAGGCAACCCCTCCCAGCCTCACAAACTAACCTTTATAGAGGTAGTTTAGCCAGGCTATACACAGGTGGCCAATGAGATTTCAATACACAGAGAAAACTGCACAGTCATGCTAAGTCTGCCACACACAGAAAAAAACTGCTAGGTAACACACAGGTGACCAATTGAATTTTAATTTACCCTAGTAGATATATGTGTACCCCACTGATTGGATGTCTTCACCTGGCCTGACCCACCCTTGTATCTAGGCTTTGCAAGTAAGTTCCTCTGAGAGGGGCAGGGTCAATCTAAGTTTACTGAATAAACACAAAATGATTCCTTCTGGCCAACCAGGCCCTTACATTTCCATATATCCATTGATGGATTTCAGGATCCACTACCCCAAAATATGGTGCCTTGTTGTACTGAATATCTTACACCAAAGGAGTTTGAGAAAATGGCAGAAGCAGAAATGTCACTCTGATCTCCCTAGCCCCTCATCCCTCTACCTGAAAACAGATGATAAATCTCCCGCATAAAGGGGGTTCTTCCTGTACTAGGAGGAGAAGAGATATCCTCATTATCAGAGATAGTGAGTGTGGGGTTGATAGTGCTGTATAAACAAAACTTATTAATTCACTATTTACCACTGCGAGTGCAAACCCTCTGCCTTGTCCATTCTTCACAAATTTATTGTTTCTTTGGCTAAAAGGTATGAAAGTTTTCTGCTGTGGTCATTTTTTTGGGTCTCCATCCTCTTGTGAAGGCTCCTATATTTTCTTCTACTGCTATGTGACAAAGATATTTCTGTAAACTTTTTCTGACTGACTTTCTTATTTAGATTTTTATCCCCCATATTCATTGAACATAGCATGAAGTAGGGGTTTTTCTTTTTTCCCCACTCTCCAAATAGTGAGTCAGACTTTACAACTTCATCAATTAAAAATTCACTCTTTCGGGGAGGAGTCAAGATGGTGGAGAAGTAGCAGGCTGAGACTACTTCAGCTAAACGGAGATCAGCTAGATAGCTTATCTAAAGATTGCAAACACCTGAAAATCCATCGGCAGATCGAAGAGAAGAAGAACATCAATTCTGGAAACAGAAAAACAACCACTTTCTGAAAGGTAGGACCAGCGGAGAAGTGAATCCAAAGCGACGGGAAGATAGACCCCGGGGGGAGGGGCCGGCTCCCGGCAAGCGGCGGAGCAACAGAGCACAAAATCAGGACTTTTAAAAGTCTGTTCCACTGAGAGACATGGCTCCAGAGGCTACCCGGGGCAAAGCCCACACGGGGTCAGCGTGGCCTCAGGTCCCGCAGGGTTACAGAAGGATTGGGGGTGTCTGAGTGTCACAGAGCTTGCGGGAATTGGAATGGGAAAGCCGGCTACAGAGACAGAGTCGACAGTAAGCTCGAAGCTCGGGGTGACCTTGAACCGGTCACAGGCTCGGTGAGCTCGGAGCGCGGCCGGAGGTCAGGCAGACAGGAGTAACTGGGCACTGTTCTCTTAGGGCGCACTGAGGAGTGCGGCCCTGGACTCTCGGCTCCTCCAGGCCAGAGACCAGAAGGCCGCCATTTGTATTCCCGTCCTCCGGAACTCTACGGAAAGAGCTCAGGGAACAAAATCTCTTCAAAGCAAATTTGAGCGGATTACTCACCCCGGCCCTGGGTAAGGGCGGTGTAATTCTGCCTGGGGTAGACACATGAGAATCACTACAACAGGCCCCTCCCCCAGAAGATCAACAAGAAATCCAGCCAAGACCAAGTTCACCCACCAAGGAGTGCGGTTTCAATACCAAGGAGAGCAGCAGAATTCCAGAGGAGGAGAAAGCAAAGCACGGAACTCATGGCATTCTCCCTGTGATTTTTTTAGTCTTGCAGTTAATTTAATTATTTTCTTTTTTCTTTTTTGTTTTTTTTTCTCACCTTCGGGTAAAAAATTTTTTTTTAACTGTTACCTTTTTTTTTTTAACGATTTTTACTAGTTTATCTAATATATATATATATATTTTCTTTTTTATATTTTTCTTAGGTGTTATCTTTTTTTTAATTCTTTTTTTTTCTTTTTTCTTTTTATTCTTTCTTCCTTTTTGAACCTCTTTTTATCCCCTTTATCCCCCCTCATGATTTTGGATCTCTTCTAATTTGGTTAAAGCATATTTTCCTGGGGTTGTTGACACCCTTTTAGTATTTTACTTGCCCCTTCATATACTCTTATCTGGACAAAATGACAAGACGGAAAAATTCAACACAAAAAAAAGAATAAGAGGCAGTACCGAAGGCTAGGGACCTAATCAATACAGACATTGGTAATATGTCAGATCTAGAGTTCACAATTCTCAAGGTTCTAGCCGGGCTCGAAAAAGGCATGGAAGATATTAGAGAAACCCTCTCGAGAGATATAAAAGCCCTTTCTGGAGAAATAAAAGAACTAAAATCTAACCAAGTTGAAATCAAAAAAGCTATTAATGAGGTGCAATCAAAAATGGAGGCTCTCACTGCTAGGATAAATGAGGCAGAAGAAAGAATTAGTGATATAGAAGACCAAATGACAGAGAATAAAGAAGCTGAGCAAAAGAGGGACAAACGCCTACTGGACCACGAGGGGAGAATTCGAGAGATAAGTGACACCATAAGACGAAACAACATTAGAATAATTGGGATTCCAGAAGAAGAAGAAAGAGAGAGGGGAGCAGAAGGTATACTGGAGAGAATTATTGGGGAGAATTTCCCCAATATGGCAAAGGGAACGAGCATCAAAATTCAGGAGGTTCAGAGAACGCCCCTCAAAATCAATAAGAATAGGCCCACAACCCGTCACCTAATAGTAAAATTTACAAGTCTCAGTGACAAAGAGAAAATCCTGAAAGCAGCTCGGGAAAAGAAGTCTGTAACATACAGTGGTAAAAATATTAGATTGGCAGCTGACTTATCCACAGAGACCTGGCAGGCCAGAAAGAGCTGGCATGATATTTTCAGAGCACTAAATGAGAAAAACATGCAGCCCGGAATACTACATCCAGCTAGGCTATCATTGAAAATAGAAGGAGAGATTAAAAACTTCCAGGACAAACAAAAACTGAAAGAATTTGCAAACACCAAACCAGCTCTACAGGAAATAATGAAAGGGGTGCTCTAAGCAAAGAGAGAGCCTACAAGTGGCAGATCAGAAAGGAACAGAGACCATATACAGTAACAGTCAGCTATCAGGCAATACAATGGCCCTAAATTCATATCTCTCAATAGTTACCCTGAATGTTAATGGGCTAAATGCCCCTGTCAAAAGACACAGGGTATCAGAATGGATAAAAAAACAAAACGCATTTATATGTTGCCTCCAAGAAACTCATTTTAAGCCCGAAGACACCTCCAGATTTAAAGTGAGGGGGTGGAAAAGAATTTACCATGCTAATGGACATCAGGAAAAAGCAGGAGTGGCAATCCTTATATCAGATCAATTAGATTTTAAGCCAAGGACTATAATAAGAGATGATGAAGGACACTATATCATACTCAAAGGATCTGTCCAACAAGAAGATCTAACAGTTTTAAATATCTATGCCCCCAACGTGGGAGCAGCCAACTATATAAACCAATTAATAACAAATCAAAGAAACACATCAACAATAATACAATAATAGTAGGGGACTTTAACACTCCCCTCACTGAAATGGACAGATCATCCAAGCAAAAGATCAGTAAGGAAATAAAGGCCTTAAACGACACACTGGACCAGATGGACATCACAGATATATTCAAAACATTTCATCCCACAGCAACAGAATACACATTCTTTTCTAGTGCACATGGAACATTCTCCAGAATAGATCACATTCTCGGTCCTAAATCAGGACTCAACCGGTATCAAAAGATTGGATCATTCCTGCATATTTTCAGACCACAATGCTCTAAAGCTAGAACTCAACCACAAAAGGAAGTTTGAAAAGAACCCAAATACATGGAGACTAAACAGCATCCTTCTAAAGGATGAATGGGTTAACCAGGAAATTAAAGAAGAATTGAAAAAAATCGTGGAAACAAATGATAATGAAAATACAACGGTTCAAAATCTGTGGGATACAACAAAGGCAGTCCTGAGTGCAAAAGGCGGTACAAGCCTTTCTCAAGAAACAAGAAAGGTCTCAGGTACACAACCTAACCCTACACCTAAAGGAGCTGGAGAAAGAACAAGAAAGAAACCATAAGCCCAGCAGGAGAAGAGAAATCATAAAGATCAGAGCAGAAATCAATGAAATAGAAACCAAAAAAAACAATAGAACAAATCAACGAAAGAATTCTTTGAAAGAATTAATAAGATAGATAAACCCCTGGCCAGACTTATCAAAAAGAAAAGAGAAAGGACCCAAATAAATAAAATCATGAATGAAAGAGGAGAGATCACAACTAACACCAAAGAAATACAAACCATTATAAGAATATACTAGGAGCAACTCTATGACAACAAATTTGACAATCTGGATGAAATGGATGCATTTCTAGAGACATATAAACTACCACAACTGAACCAGGAAGAAATAGAAAGCCTGAACAGCCCCATAACCAGTAAGGAGATTGAAACAGTCATTAAAAATCTCCAAACAAACAAAAGCCCAGGGCCAGTCGGCTTCCTGGGGGAATTCTACCAAATATTTAGAGAAGAACTAATTCCTCTTCTTCTGAAACTGTTCCAAAAAATAGAAATGGAAGGAAAACTTCCAAACTCATTTTATGAGGCCAGCTTCACCTTGATCCCAAAACCAGACAAGGATCCCAACAAAAAAGAGAACTACAGACCAATATCCTTGATGAACATGGATGCAAAAATTCTCACCAAAATACTAGCCAATAGGATTCAACAGTACATTAAAAGGATTATTCACCACGACCAAGTGGGATTTATTCCAGGACTGCAAGGTTTGTTCAACATCCGCAAATCAATCAATGTGATACAACACATCAATAAATGAAAGAACAAGAACCATATGATACTCTCAATAGATGCTGGAAAAGCATTTGACAAAGTACAGCATCCCTTCCTGATCAAAACTCTTCAAAGTGTAGGGATAGAGGGCACATATCTCAATATTATCAAAGCCACCTATGAAAAGCCCACCGCAAATATCATTCTCAATGGAGAAAAACTGAAAGCTTTACTGCTAAGGTCAGGAACATGGCAGGGATGTCCATTATCGCCACTGCTATTCAACATAGTACTAGAAGTCCTAACCTCAGCAATCAGACAACAAAAGGAAATTAAAGGCATCCAAATCGGCAAAGAAGAAGTCAAACTATCACTCTTCACAGATGATATGATACTATATGTGGAAAACCCAAAGGGCTTCACTCCAAAATTGCTAGAACTTGTACAGTAATTCAGTAAAGTGTTAGGATATAAAATCAATGCACAGAAATCAGTTGCATTTCTCTACACCAACAACAAGACAGAAGAAAGAGAAATTAAGGAGTCAATCCCATTTACAATTGCACCCCAAACCATAAGATACCTAGGAATAAACCTAACCAAAGAGGCACAGAATCTATACTCAGAAAACTATAAAGTACTCATGAAAGAAATTGAGGAAGACACAAAGAAATGGAAATTTTTTCCATGCTCCTGGATTGGAAGAATAAATATTGTGAAAATGTCTATGCTACCTAAAGCAATCAACACATTTAATGCAATTCCTATCAAAGTACCATCCATCTTTTTCAAAGAAATAGAACAAAGAATCCTAAACTTTATATGGAACCAGAAAAGATATCGAATAGCCAAAGGAATATTGAAAAAGAAAGCCAAAGTTGGTGGCATCAAAATTCCAGACTTCAAGCTCTATTACAAAGCTGTCATCATCAAGACAGCATGGTACTGGCACAAACAGACACATAGATCAATGGAACAGAAAAGAAAGCCCAGAAATAGACCCTCAACTCTATGGTCAACTAATCTTCAACAAAGCAGGAAAGAATGTCCAATGGAAAAAAGACAGTCTCTTCAGTAAATGGTATTGGCAAAATTGGACAGCCACATGCAGAAAAATGAAATTGGACCATTTCCTTACACCACACACAAAAATAGACTCAATGTGAAGAGGAATCTATCAAAATCCTTGAGGAGAACACAGGCAGCCATCTCTTCGACCTCAGCCGCAGCAACATCTTCCTAGGAACATCGCCAAAGGCAAGGGAAGCAAGGGAAAAAATGAACTATTGGGATTTCATCAAGATCAAAAGCTTTTGCACAGCAAAGGAAACAGTTAACAAAATCAAAAGACAACTGACAGAATGGGAGAAGATATTTGCAAATGACATATCAGATAAAGGACTAGTGTCCAGAATCTATAAAGAACTTAGCAAACTCAACACCCAAAGAACAAATAATCCAATCAAGAAATGGGCAGAGGACTTGAACAGACATTTCTGCAAAGAAGACATCCAGATGGCCAACAGACACATGAAAAAGTGCTCCATATCACTCAGCATCAGGAAAATACAAATCAAAACCACAATGAGATACCACCTCACACCAGTTAGAATGGCTAAAATTAACAAGTCAGGAAATGACAGATGCTGGCGAGGATGTGGAGAAAGGGGAACCCTCCTACACTGCTGTTGCGAATGCGTGTTGGTGCAACCCCTCTGGAAAATAGCATGGAGGTTCCTCAAAATGTTGAAAATAGAACTACCCAGTGACCCAGCAATTGCACTACTGGTTATTTACCCTAAAGATACAAACGTAGTGATCCAAAGGGGCACATGCACCCGAATGTTTATAGCAGCAATGTCCAAAAGAGCCAAACAATAAAAAGAACCTAGATGTCCATCAACAGATGAATGGATAAAGAAGAAGTGGTATATATACACAATGGAATACTATGCAGCCATCAAAAATGAAGTCTTGCCATTTGCGATGACGTGGATGGAACTAGGGGGTATCATGCTTATCAAAATAAGTCAAGCGGAGAAAGACAACTATCATATGCTCTCCATGATCTGAAGAAGTGGAGATGCAACGGGGGGGGGGGTTTAAGGAGGTAGGAGAATAATAAATGAAACAAGATGGGAGTGGGAGGGAGACAAACCATAAGTGACTCTTAATCTCACAAAACAAACTGAGGGTTGCTGGGTGGAGGGGGGTTTGGGGAAGGGGCATTGGGTTATGGACATTGGGGAGGGTATGTGTTATAGTGAGTACTGTTAAGTGTGTAAACCTGGTGATTCACATACTTGTACCCCAGTGGATAAAAATATATTTTATGTTTATAAAAATAAAAATAAATTTTAAAAAATTGATTCTTTTCCCATTGATTTATGGTTACTTCTTTATTATACATCAAGTTTTTATGTATAGATATATGTAAATAGATCTGTTTCTTTGTACTCAGTTTCTTTATATTGACCTATTTCTTGTTTGTCTTTACTAGCAGCATACTGTTTTTATTATTATGACTTTGTAGCATCATTTGGTATCTGGTGTGTTGTCATCCTCTATGATATCACAGAGGCTTGGCACAGGAGATATAAACCATGGCAGATTTTTTTTTTTTAAGTAAGATGGTTTCAATATAAAGAATTAGCTGTATATAAAATCGCTGGAATGGCTGAAGGTGAGGGTTTGAGGCTGGACTCTTGTAAAGATATCCTTACCCTACAGAATTGATCTAGGAAGCTACTGCTGCCCGGGAGGCTTTTTGAGTGACTCCACATTCAAGAATTCACCACCAGCAATGTTTGCAAGGTTGGAAATGGACAACATAATGCTGATGCAGAAAAACTTCCCACCTCTGAGCCTGATTGTCAGAGGAAAAGCCACAAAAGTCCTCTGGGTACTTTAGACAGCACCTAATTTGCAGCCTGAATATTGGCTGCAAGTGAGTCAGAAATAAATTAGCTAGCTGTTGCTTTCCTCTCTGACCAGAAAGAGCGTGGAATGGACATTGATATTGCCTGATAACAGTTTCCAGGACATGCTTCTTTGTTCTTTGTTTCAAAACTAATTTAGCTTTTTGAGGACTTTCCCTTCCCACATTTATTTAAAACTGAATTTGTTGATTTTATCAATAGTACAAGCTTAACTTTTGATTGGGATTACACTGACTATACAGATTATTTTGAAGGAAAAATGCTATTATACACAAATACATTATTTAATAAAAACAATTATTTAATGGCATTTATTCAAGTCTCCTCCCATGTATTTTAGTACGGTGATAATTTTTGTCTTGCATTGTTAGGTTGATTCCTAGAAGTCACTTACAACAGTCAGTTTATGAAGTGTTTTATTTTCTAGACTGCTGTTGTTGAAATGTTACTAAACTTTGTAAGATTATTGTGTATCTACCACCTTGTTAACCTCATTTCTTTTAATACTTTGTTAATTTTATTGGACTTTCTACGTAGTTAATATATTTTCTATAAAAATTTTTTCTCTACTTTTTCATCTTACAACTAATACCTTTTTTCTTGTCTTATGGCATTATTATGTTTAAGCTGTCAAAATTTTGGGGTGTCCTTGTAAATAATCTTAGTTTTTTTTTTTTTTTTTTCTGAATTGTTCCATTAAGTTTGCTGTAGGTTTTTGGTACATTGATCTTATCACAATAAGGAAATTTCATCTTAAAATAAGTTTCACTGTTTTATTTTTATTTTTAATGGGACTAGATATCATCAGATACATTTTTTTGAAACTATTAAGATAACCGTGTAATTTTTCCCTTAGACCTCTAAGGTGGCAAATCATGGAAATGGGTTTTTTGTTGTTGTTGATGATGAACTATCTTTTAATTTCAGGGATAAAACCCACTCAGTTGCTATGTTTGTGTTATTTTTACTGAACTTTTAGAATTAATTAATTCATATTGAAAATTACTGTGTCTATTTTCATGGGTAAATTGAACCTGTAATTCTTTTCTCCCACTAATTTAATTTTGCACTGAAGAGTCTTCTCATCTCAGTAAGTGGATTTGACATTGTTTTCTGTTTTTCTATTTCTGAAACATCTTTCATAAGAGGATATATTTGTCAAAGAACTTTGGTAAGACTTTATATGGAAACATGTTGGCTAGAATATTTTGAGGTATGGATGATATTCAAGTGACAAATTTTGCATTTTGTTTTTGTCAGATTTTAATGCATCAGGTTTGTTATGTAACTTTTCATAGTACTTGTTTTTTTAATCTTTGTAATACTTACTCTGAAATTTGTTTTGATGTTAGATTTGTTCCCTTTTTCTTTTTACTTGAATGTTTCTGCCAGATTTTTGCCCATCTTGACAATATTACTCTTTTCCAATATTTGGTTCTCAAATTCATTTCTGCCCATAACTTTTTTTTCCCCCATGCAGAGATATCTACTTACTTTGTCATTGCCAATCATTTGTGTTTTCTTATGAAATCAACTCATTTTCTTCACATTTCCCTTTATCTATATCTTGGAAATTATCTTCTTCTTTCACTATATTTTTGTTAGTGTTTTAGGATATTTGCTTTATGTTCCTTTCTTTAAAATAAGGTTTTCTTATTATATTACTTTATGTCTAGACATATGTGCATTTTTAGGTATTTCACTGTTAATTTTCAGTTTTATTACTTGATAAATAAATGGAATTTAAGCTGTTGTTTTTTGGTATTTAGATTTCCTTTGTGAATTTGCAATGTATTAAGTTAATTCCAAATACTTGGAGAGTTAAAAAAATAAAATAAAAAGAACTGAAAAAAAATAGGAAGTTTGGAAAAATCACCCATAATCTCAACACCTTGGCCAAAACACTTTTTTAAGAATCATTTAATGTCTTTTGTCTTAATGATAGAACATAAGATGGTACATTAATTCAGCCAACATATATTTGTAAATCACCTATGACCTGACATTATTTGAGTTCTGCCTGATTAAAAAAAAAAAAAATTACTTTGTGTACAGCAGAATTTAGTGTCCATTTATGTTCAGTAATAAAGACATGGAATTCCAATTAGGTTCCTGCTAATGTTAAGGATTTTATGTTCCTGTTTTTTTTTAATAGATTTTATTTATTTATTTGACAGAGAGAGAAATCACAAGTAGGCAGAGAGGCAGGCAGGGGCTAAGGGAGATCAGGCTCCCTGCTGAGCAGAGAGCCATGTGGGTCTCAATTCCAGGACCCTGAGATGACATTCAGGTCTTGAGATGAAGGCAGAGGCTTAACCCACTGAGTCACCCAGGTGCCCCATATGTTCCTGCTTTTAACTTTAAAATACAAACATCCCTTTGAAGGGGAAGTTAGTGAATCAATAACTTTAAGGAGAATTATTTTAGCATATTCTGTTTTCATTGACCAGTTTAGAAAAATGGAATATTGAGAAATCTGGATGCTAGGGAACCATAAGAGAACACATGGGACACTGAAATTAAATTTTGCTTGATTTACAATCGATACTATGAAGTAATCATTACATCCAAATTTAATCACTTGTGAATATCATCCAGAAATCTCTGCATCTGAACTCATCTCCAAAAAGGACCCTTCCTCCTCAAATTTGATTTCATTTGTATTTAGCAAATTATTTTCTTTCCTTCCTGGCCCAATATGTCAATATCTAACTGTTTCTTGAACTTTTAAACACCAACACTGATGAAATGTCTTCTCCAAATAATCATGGTGAGAAAAAGTGAGATTCATAGTCAGGATATTTTGCATGCAGTCCTACATAGAAGGAGGAGAATAGACAAGTGCTGGGAATGCAATAATAGAAGAAAAATGACACTCAAAAAATTACTATTTGGATAACCAGTGTAGTGACAAATTTGATTAATGCAATCATGCACTTGGGTCTGTAGCTCACTATTGTATAATCTTGAAAGCCCCTGATTTCTCTAGCCTTAATTTCATCACTCAGTGCTTATTTGATTCTTATAAGGAAGATAATAATTTTTGGGACAATACCAAGAGTAATATGTGCAACAAACTTCTCTGAATGTAGGTGTGGGTTATAGTGTTCAATATGTGCATGGATGGTCAAACAGCAGGGTTTGGACAATCTTGCTCTGGCTCAGAGGTCCAAAGTTGATAGGACAAGTATTCCATGGGGATGGATGCATGAGAGCTCCCTGTCTCTTCTGGGCTCACTGGATAAGCCATATCTTCTTGTTGTTAAGATCTTTCTCTATTCTTAACCCCTCTCACCTCTTCTGGAGAAGTCAGAGTACAGGCATTCCAAACCGTTGTGAGCCTGGTCTCTATGGTTAATTTCTGAACTGCTTCTATATTTATGACTGCCTGCCAGCTCTGAAGGACAGAGAAGTTTGGCAAAAAGAAAAATCAGTCTTTGCTTTAATGGTAAGGAAAGCAAGAAAAGGGGGTAAAAACATGTTAAGAAAATAAGACTTTCTTTTCTTTTTCCATCCAGTTGCCTGAGAAACAACCAAAACAAACTCAAGAAAGTAAACCAAGATGTAGAAAGAAAATGGTAAGCACAGAGTGTGTCATAGTATTTTTCTCTGAGATTACCTCTGTCTCACAAGGGACTGAGAATCTCTCTTAAGAGCTAGCATCTTATTTTAGAACTTATAAAGGTACAATCACAGAATTCTTTGATTACCTCTAAGACTTGGGAGAAGGTTAGTTGGAGTTTCTAAATAAAAGAAATAGGCTATTAGTGCACATGTTTCATTGCTTCATGGTTATATAAAATACATGTACAAACCTATAAGTGAAATAAAGGATGCTTATTTTAGGTTGTCTTTTTACAATGTCCGCACCTCCAATTGTAAACAGTACAGTTTACAGTTCTGTACAATATAAAGTCATTTAAACTTGGCTTTTGCTTTTTTGTTTCTAAAATCAGATCTGTGCTAGGTGATGTTCTTCAATTCTTCCATTTTAAAGGAGCTGAAGTGTTGACATTGCCAAATACAACCAAGTCTTTATTAAAAACAGACAGTAACTAAATGAGAAATTAAATATCTCCAGGGTGTCTCCATCTGAACATTTTTTTTAATTTATTTTAATTTCAGTGTAGTTAACATACAATGTTATATTAGTTTCAGGTATACAACTTAGTGATTCAACACTTATATAAAACACCCAGTACTCATCATGATAAGTGCACTCCTTAATCCCCATCAGCTACTTCACCCATGTCCTTGCACACTTTTCCTCTAGTGACCATCAGTGTGTTCTCTACTGGTAACAGTCTATATATTGGTTTCACTCACTTTTTCTCCTTTGCTTGTTTTTTCTGCTTCTTTTTAAACAATTTTTATTTTATTTCATTTCTTTTAGATAGAGAAAGCATGAGCAGTGGGGGAGGAGCAGAAGGGAAAAGAGAGAGAGAGTATTTGAAGCAGACTCCCAGCACAAAGCCTGGCCCAGGACTCAATCTCACAACACTGAGATCATGACCTGAGTTGAAATCAAGAGCTGGAGACTTACCTGACTGAGCCACCCAGGCACCACTGTTTTCTTCCTTAAATTCCACATATGAGTGAAATCATAATGATATGCATTTTTCTCTGACTATAGTTCCATCTACAACATTGCAAATGGCCAGATTTCGTTCTATTTGATGGCTGGGTATTATTCCATTGTATACATATACCAGTTCCTTATCCATTCATCAACTGATGGACATTTGGGCTCTTTCTATAATTTGACTATTGTTGATAATGCTGCTATAAACCAGTATCCATTTATCCATTTGAATTAATGTTTTTGTATCCTTTAGGTAAATACCTAGCGGTGAAATTGCTGGATCATAGGATAGATCTATTTTTAACTTTTTGAAGAATCTCCATACTGTTTTCCCCCAGTGGCTGCTAATTTTATGAATGGGACTCTCAGATCTTTAACTAATTAGTTTGGTGAGGAAAAACTCAACTTTTCTGATTACCTGAGTCAATTGCAATCAATAATATTATGTAAGACATACATGGGCTAGAATTAAATTCAGTTTCATCTTGGATAATTTGATCAGATCATGTTCTTTGAATAAAGTTACTTTTGGGGGCGCCTGGGTGGCTCAGTGGGTTAAGCCGCTGCCTTCGGCTCAGGTCATGATCTCAGGGTCCTGGGATCGAGTCCCGCATCAGGCTCTCTGCTCAGCAGGGAGCCTGCTTCCTCCTCTCTCTCTCTCTCTCTGCCTGCCTCTCTGCCTACTTGTGATTTCTCTCTGTCAAATAAATAAATAAAATCTTTAAAAAAAAAAAAAAAAAAAAAAAAAGTTACTTTTGCTACATTTTCCTGAGTCAATTTTGGTTATTTCATTGTCACTAGAATATTATCAATTAATTCATGATTTTAAACATATTTACCAAAGTTATTATGTGAGCTCTTTCAAGTTATTTAGCTTTTTAAAATTTAGGTTTATAGAAGCACAGCAAAATTCATCCATTTTAGGTAAATTATTTCATTGGTTTAGAAAAACATACAGTCATGTGACCACCATCTCAATCAAGATATGGAATATTTTTTCACCTTTCCCTCACTGACAATCCCTAGCAACCACTGATCTGATTTCTGTTTTTTTTTTTTTTCCAGGATGTCACAATA
Organism: Mustela nivalis; assembly: GCF_964662115.1. Lineage (NCBI taxonomy): Eukaryota > Metazoa > Chordata > Mammalia > Carnivora > Mustelidae > Mustela > Mustela nivalis. The sequence goes on along the minus strand of NC_139022.1, from coordinate 8,210,484 downwards.
TCATTGCTTTTATTTTTATTATGTTCTTATTTTTGCTGTCCTTAGATTTTTTCATTGTTGCTATTCTAATTACTTTAAATTGAAACTTAATTTTTTTGTTTTCAGTTTTTTCTTGTTTAAAAATGGGGGCATGTAAAAATATAACTTTTTCTCCAATAGTGTTTCTCTTTTAATTTTTTTAAAATTTAAATTCAATTTAATTGACATATTGTGTATTATTAGTTTCAAAAGGTAAAATTTAGTGATTCATCAGTCTCATATAACACCCAGTGCTCATTACATCTAGTGTCCTCCTTAATGTCCATTACTGCCACTCACTTAATGTCCCATATCTCCACTCACCTCACCTCCAGCAACCCTCAGTTTGTTTCTTTTTGTTGAGTCTCTTATGGTTTCTCTCTCTGTCTGATTTTGTCTTATTTTGTTTTTCCTTCCCTTCCCCTATGTTCATCTGTTTTGTTTATTAAATTCTGCATATAAGTGAAATTATGACATATTTGTCTTTCTCTAGTTGATTTATTTTGCTTAGCATACTACATTCTTGTTCCATACACATTGTTGCAAATGATAATATTTTATTCTTTTTATGTCTGAGTAATGTTCCACTATATATTACTTCTTCATCTATTCATTTGTCAATGGACATATGGACTCTTTCCATGTTTTGGCTATTGTGGGCCTTGCTGCTATAAACATTGGGGTGCATGTGCCTCTTCAAATTACTATATTTTCCTCCTTGGGGTAAATACCTAGGAGTGCAATTGTTGGGTTATAGGGTAACTCTATAACATTAAAAATTTTATCTCACCTTCTTCCATTCAAATGCCAAGCACAAAATTGTAAACATGAACTAGATTAAAAAAATAATAATACAAAAAAAATCTATTAAAGTCATATAGATGTAATCATCTCTTAATAATTATTGTTAAAAATACTTAATTAAGAAAAGGAAGTGGCTAGCATAAAGAATTAAAACAATGGAAAAGAATGATAAAATCTTTAGAAATTAAAACATCATTGAAAGCATCAATAAGGACAACTAAGTCTTTATTTATTTTTTGTTACTTTCAGAGGTAGAATTTAATGATTCATCAATTTCATACAGCACCCAGTGCTCATTAGTTCAAGTGCCCTCCATAATGCCTGTCACCCAATTAATTCTTCCCCCACCTACCTCCCCTCCAGCAACCCTCAGTTTGTTCCCTATAGTTAAGAGTCTCTTATAGTTTGTCTTCTTCTCTGTTTTTATCTTATTCTTTTTCCCTCCCTTCCCTTATGTTCCTCCTCTATTTTGTTTCTTAAATTCCACATGTGAGTGAAGTCATATGGCATTTGTCTTTCTCTGACTGACTTATTTTGCTTACCTTAATACCCTCTAGTTCTAGTCAGGGGACATACAGATTTCTCCCGCTCTGAGAGTTATGCAAAGTGCCAAATGGCACGTTTTCCTCCTAGGCAGCAACCAGAGTCCTGGGTTCTGAATCAGGGATCCCCAATCTGGAGGGCTTGGTAGCTAAGCCTCTGGGGATGGAAGCTTGAAAATCCAACCTAGGGTTAGGGTTAAGGCCTAGGGACATGACAGCTCTTATCTGCCAGCACTGAGGCAGTCTCCCCCAATGGCTGAGTGGAGGGCAGGTGTTTGGAGGATAGTCAGGTCCCTGGTTGGTGGTCCTGGGGGGCACCTACACTGGTGGTGGCCTCATGGGAGCACACAGGTTTTTCCTGCTCTGAAGGTTCTGCACAACTCCAAATGGCACCGTTTTCTGCTGGGTGGTACTTGGAAAAGTTGTTGCAAATGGCAATATTTCATTCTTTTTGCTGGGTGAGTAGTAATCCATTCTGTCTCTATCCCATGTGTTGTTAAAGGAAACAGTATTATTGTCCAATATTCTGTTACTTTGTTTTTTTTCCTGTTTTTTTTTGTACTTTAACTGTTTTTCATTCCAAATATTTTAAAAATATTTTCAATAATAAATTCTGATCTTATTGCATTATTATCAGTATCAGTACCAGTATCTATGTAATTTCTGCTTGTGAATTTTATTGAATTTTTTTTCATATATTGTGCATCAACTTTGAAATAAGTTACTTATAGTTTTTAAATTGTTTCTTCATATGGAGAATAGTTTTACAATTAAAAATATTGTAACTTTAGATTGTGGTTGTAAAGGAAACATTTTAAAAATTAACAATCAAACATTAGCTCATCCTTGGATGCCACCAGAATTTAATAAGTGTAAGCTAGCAATTTGTCAATTATGTTCCATAGACTTTGGAAATTCCAATGATAATTTTTTTAAGGATCATAATTTGAAATTTATCTATTAGGGAAGCCTGATTAATTATGTATTTTAGATATTCTATGTCCTTATTTTTCTTACTTTTTGTTACTGTCTGAGAGAAATTAATCTACTATTTCATTTGAGTTAATGTTCACTTTTTCCTTTGCTTCATATTGATTCTAAATATTTCAGTAAATAACATTTCATAAGAGTTGCAGGCATTTGTGGTTTTGTCCTTATCATGTCATCTCCTGTCCATCTTTGTTCTGAAATGAGAGGAGGGAAATTTGTTAGTCTTTATCTTCTAATGTGTATGAAGACCAAAGTGGAATGATCAAGATAGATGGGGGAATGGCAGACAACTCCCCTTCAGGAAGCAAAGAGAATAAGGGTGATTAACATACTAACATAATATTGTCTGAATTAGTTTTTACATATAAGGCTGCATTGGTTTCCTTGGATTGCCATAACAAAGTACCACAGACTGGAAGCTTTAACAGACATTTATTTTCTTTCAATTCTGGAGGATCTAAGTCCAAGATCAAAGTGCTGGCAGAGTGGGTCTCTTACGAGGCCTCTCACGTAAGCTTATATGCCTGTCTTCTCTCTGCATCTTACTCTAAGCCTGTTTGTGTCCAAATTTCATTTATAAGGGCAACACTCAAATTAGATGAGGGCTCACCTCAACAACCCCATTTTAATTGAATTCCCTCTGTAGAGGCCTTGTCTCCAAAAATAGTCACATTCTAAGATACTAGGTATTAATCTGGGGGAATACACCCTTAAATCCATAACATAGGTCAGTACGTAACAACAACAACAGGAAAGAAAACAAGAAAGCAAGCAAGAAATTAAAGAAAAAAGAAAGAAAGAAAGAAAGAAAGAAAGAAAGAAAGAAAGAAAGAAAGAATCAATCAATCCAGGGATATTTCCAGTCTGCAAGTTACAGCTATCCACAGTTCCCAAAACTATCTCACTGTGTTTAAGACAGGCAGTAGATAGTGATAATCCATAGCATGGATTTAGACATATTTGGATTTTATGACCAGATCCCCAATGACAGAGCTGGCTGAGCAAGTTAGATTGATCATGCACCAACTTCTTTGTAACGTGACTTTGCATTCTAATATTCAAATAAAGTTTACAGTCATCTTCTGATTTGTTCTTTTCCATAAAGAACTCAAAGGTTTTATAATCCCTGGTACTAATGTCCTTGACAGTACATTTTCACTTCTTGTTGAATAATAGAATTCTTGCTGTCATCCTATTTTCCTCACCACTTTGTGGACTTGGCTCCAGATGGGAAGTCTGGGCTACCTTAAGTTCAGCTCATTGATGAATTAGATTCACAGTAAGTGTTTTCTTCATGGATGTTTTAGAATTTATTATTTATTCTTGAAGTTCAGAAGCTATTACATATCTCAAGGTTCCATGTGATTTTTAGGGTTTTTTCCCCCATAAAATACATTTTCAGATTGAAGTCTTTATTTAAGATATCTTATTACACCTTTCAATACTTTTGTTTCATTTATGTAGTTCTTATCTCAAAGATTAACAACTGTGTGTATGATGATTTCTTTCCATTTTATTATTCTTTATCTAAACATACTACATTCTCATTTTCTATCACTTAGATTTCACTTCCAGCATGCCTTACATGCTGCCAGCTTTTTAGAAATGCCCTTTGCAATGACATGGAGGGAACTAGAGGGTATTATGCTAAGTGAAATAAGTCTGTTAGAGAAAGACAAATACTATGATTTCACTCATATGTGGAATTTACGAAACAAAATAGAAGAATATACGTGAAGGAAAGTAAAAATAAAACAAGATAAAAATAGGGAAACAAACCATAAGACTCTTAACTATAGGGAACAAATTGAGGGTTGCTGGAGGGAAGGTGGTGGGGAGATGGGGTGATTGGGTGATGGGCATTAAGGAGGCCACTTGAATTAATGAGCACTGGGTGTTTTATGAAACTGATGAATCACTAAATTCTACTTATAAACTAACCCAAAAAATAAACAAATAAAGAAAGAAAAGAAAAAAGAAAAAAAGAATTGATTGGATGCTTTTAATGTTGTTTTAATCTCTGAAGATTTTATCATTCCTTTCTATTGTTTTCCTGCCTTTGATAGCCACTTTTTTCTCCATATATTATTATTTTTAACAATAACTATTAACAGATGATTATATTTATATAACTTTAATACATTTTTCTGTTTTGTATATTATTATTATTATTTTTTTTAATCTAGTTCTTGTTTACAACTTTGTGCTTAGTACTTTGACTGGAAGTAGATGAGATAAAGTGGTGTGTTCATACCTTTGTGTAATTGTTTCGGGAAGACACAGAGAAGAATATAAGTTAAGATTCAGGTTTTGCTTTTGGTGTGTTGTCTCAGACTGCCTCCTCACCTCTTCCTTCTGCAGTGGGAACATTTTCTTTCCATGTATATTGCCCTCTTTGATGTGGGCAGATCATTAGAATATTCTTTGTCTATCTTTAGACAAAGATTGAGAGTCTGAGATGCAGAAATAAAAGCTGACATGTTGGCTACTCCATCCTCTCTTAACCATTTACTTGCTGTTGTGGTGTAGAATTGTGTCTTTGTAGAGATAATCTCTATTTCTCTCATCACCAGCCTACACTTAATAATATTGATCACTGTAAATTTGTGTTCAAATATTTGGAATTTTCTCATTTACCTTTAAAGATATAGATAACCTCATCAAGGACAGCAGAAAAATAAATTGAATTTCAATATTCTCCATTAAATTGTTCCAAATTTTAGGGGTGCCTTAGTCAGTTAAGTGTCTACCTTTGGTTCAGGTCATGATTACAGGGTCCTGGGATCAAGCCCCATGTAGGGCTCCCAGGTCAATGGAGAGCCTGCTTCTCCCTCTCCCTCTGAAGCTCCCCCTGGTTGTGAGTGCACTCTCTCTCTCTCCCAGTCAAATAAATAATTAAAATATTTAAAAAAGTAAATTGTTCCAAATTTTACTATATTGCACATCTGTTCTTCATGCACATGGTATTGTACATAGTATGATAATCTAGTAATTCCTTCAGCTTCATAAAATATGGAATTTTATTTTCTGCTTCTTGTTCTTTTCTTAGATTTTTTTAAAAAGCGAGTGCACACATGTGAGATAAAGGGGGGAAGGACAGAGGGAAGAGAGAGAATTTCAAGCAGGCCTCACACCCAACCCACTGCAGGACCTCCTCTCATGACCCCGAGATCATGACCTCAGTTAAATCGAGTTGGACACTTAACTGATGGAGCCACCCAAGCACCCCTCTTTTTCTAGATTTTTGTATTTTCATCTTTATTTAGTTATAATTGACAAATAAAATTTTAAAATATTTAAGGTGCATGTGGTGATATATGTATATTTTGTGAGTAGAATCCCCCTCATCAGGTTGACTCCCACAGTGTTATCAACTATATTTCATGGTTTTTCAGAAACAACTTGAGTAAGGAGGCTTTTTTTTTTTTTTTAAGATTTTTTTTTTATTTATTTGTCAGAGAGAGAGCGCGAGCGAAAGTGAGCACAGGCAGACAGAGTGGAAGGCAGAGTCAGAGGGAGAAGCAGGCTCCCTGCGGAGCAAGGAGCCCGATGTGGGACTCGATCCCAGGACGCTGGGATCATGACCTGAGCCGAAGGCAGCTGCTTAACCAACTGAGCCACCCAGGCGTCCCGAGTAAGGAGGCTTTTAATTTTAATTAACATTTGAATTGCAAGTTTACCACTGACATTAAGTTAATAGCAATAAAATCTTTCTTTCAAGTGTGTTTTCAGCTTCAGATGACTGGGCTGTGTCATGTTATTATCTCTTTCCTTTGCAGGTAGGAAATGACTACATTTGAGAGACAAAATCAAGTACAGGATAAGAAAAGTAAGTCATTGCATCATACTATTTTTCATACAAGGGAATTAGCAAATTTAACATCTAAATTTGTTCTGATACTGTGTTAGGTTTGAAGGAAACACAGTTTTAAGCCCTTATAGGGATGTCTTAGTCCTTCATTTTTTTTTTTTTTTTGTCTAACAAAATTGATCTCATTACTTTTTGCATGAAAGTAATATCTGTGTGTGATTTATTTAATTTTCCTTAAATTTTTAAGTTTTTACAAGCTTATTATTCACTTTTTGTTAGAGGTAATAATTTATTTATCTTGTTAAAAAATCTAATAACTCAGTGGAGTGTTAACCAGGTGACATGTAAAATACAGAAAAATAAAGAAGCTAGATTCTTAGCTATTTGTCCTATTGGAAATATTCCATTTTTTCCTGGATAGCCTGAATTTCTTTTTTTCTTGTGAATTATACTTTTTTATTTATTAATTTTTTATTTTAATTCTAATATAGTTAACATAAAATGTTATATTAGCTTCAGATGAATAATGTGGTGATTCCACAATTTAACACATTACTCAGTGCTCATCACAAATGCACTCTTTAATCCCCATCACCTATTTCACCCAACCTCCTCCAACTTCCCTTTCAGAACCATCAGTTTGTTGATGTATTTTGTTTCTTAAATTCCACATATGAGTGAAATCATATGGTACTTATCTTCCTCTGACTGTCTTATTTTGCTTAGCAGTATACTATGTGGTTCCATTCATGTTATCGCAAATGAAAGATTCATTCTTTTTTATTGCTGAATAATGTTCTGAGCTGTGTAATTTCTTAACACATTTTGAATATTAACTCCTTAGCAGATATATAATTTGCAAATATCTTCTCCTATTGAATAGACTTCATTTTTGCTTGGCTAATGGTTACCTTTGCTCTGAAAAAACTTTTTATTTTGGTGTAGTCCCAGTGATTACTCTTACCACTTTTATTCAATATTGTACTGGAATTCCTAGCCACAACAATCAAAGAAGAAAAATAAATAAAAGGCATCAAAGTGGTAAGGAAGAAGAAAAACTTTCATTTGCAGATGACATAATACTATATATGGAAAACCCTATAGACTCCACCAAAAACCTATTAGAACTGATAATTGAACTCAGCAAAATTGCAAAAAAAAAAAAAAACTATACAGAAATATGTGGCATTTCTATACACAAATAATAAAGAAGAAGAGAAATTTTAAAACAACATCTCATTTACAATTGCATCAAAAAGAATAAAATACTGATTAAACTGAACCAAGCAGGTGAAAAACCTGTACCCTGAAAACTACAAAACATTGATGAAACAAACTGAAGTCAACACAAATAAATGGAAAGATATTCTATGTTTATGTATTTCAAGAAACAGTTTATTAAAATTTATATACTACCCAAAGCAGTATACAGATTCAAGGCAATCCCTATCAATATGCCAGCATTTTTCACAGAACTGGAACAAATAATGCTAAAATTTGCATGGACCACAAAAGACACTGAAGATCCAGAACAATTTTGAGCAAGAGCGCAGAGAAGTTAAGAGCAAAACTGGAAATAGCACAATGTCAGATTCTGAGTTGTACTTCAAAGCAATAGTAATCCAAACAGCATGGTGCTAGCACAAAAATAGACACATAGATCAATGGAACAGAATAGGAAAATCAGAAATGGACCTACAACTCTATGGTCAATTAATCTATGACAGAGGAGGCAAGAATATATAATTGGAAAAAGTCTCTTCAACAAATGTTGAAATTGTGTCTGGAAAATAGAACAGCAACATGCAAAATAATGAAATTAAAACATTTTTCCCCCCACCCCCAAAACACAGATCAAAATGAATTAAACACCTAAATGTGAGACCTGAAACATAAAAGTCCTACAAGGAAACATGGGCAGTAACTTCTTTGACATCAATTGTAGAAACATTTTTTAAAAGATATATCTTTTTTTTTAATATTTTATTTATTTACTTGTCAGAGAGAGAGCACAAGCAGGGGAGCAGCAGGCAGAGCAGGGAGAAGGATAAGCGGGCTCCTGACTGAGCAAGGAGCTCAATGGGGGACTTGAACCCAGGATCCCAGGATCATGACCTCCCCTGAAGACAGAAGCTTAACTGACTGAGCCACCCAGGCATCCCTAAAGATATATCTTATTTGGTAAAGAAAACAAGAAAAATTAAACTAATGTATGTGATTTATTTTAAGCAACACTTTATAAGTTCCCATGGAAGGAATTAACCCAAATACAGATTATTTAAATTTCAATATAGATGCTTTAAATATAAATTGCATAAATAAAAATTTTTATATAGATGTTTTGATTAAAGAGGACACGTACTGCATGGAGCACTGGATGTTAAATGTAAACAAGTAATCTTGGAACACTACATCAAAAAGTAAAGACATATTGTATGGTCACTAACATAACATAATAAAAATTTTTTAAATCATAAATAAATAAATAAACAAACAAATAAATAAATAAATAAATAGGGCCATTTTGAAAATTAGCTGTGTTATTACTTTTTTCCTTTCCTTTCCTTATTCTTTATTTTTTTCCTTTCCTTTCCTTTCCTTTCCTTTCCTTTCCTTTCCTTTCCTTTCCTTTCCTTTCCTTATTATTTTTCTTTTTTTCTTTTTTTTTTTCCTGCTCTAGCACTACCCCCCTTTTTTTAAACAGTCACCAGGTGTAGTAATCATGTTACTACCCAGAATGAACAATTATGAACAGCAATACTTGTTCCCTGGGGACAGACATAAATGAAAGAAGTTCTCTTCTTATCTTCTTACAGCAAAGTGTATTGAAAAAATTGTGTAGCCTCATTATTTGGAACTTTGCATTTATCATCTCTCATCTCATGGTGGCTTGCTTCTGGCACTATGGTTTCATTGAGCACATTTCATGGGTCGTGCAGCAAAGGTATTTCACCTTTGCTGAAAATATATTTTAAAAGCATCATAGCTTATTGCACATTAAATTGTCACATATGACAATTATATCGATTGCATTTATTGTATTATGTGAATATTATTGTACTAAAGCATGGTAGAAAATATATTTCTAACTTTGGGTTTAGTTTAAAACAAAAACAAAAACACCTCTGCCAAAATGTAACCACACACTCTAAAGGACAATTGTTAATCTTAATTACCCTGTCTCTAGCACTTACAAATATTGTTCAACATCTCCTTCCAAAAAGTGTTTCTTTCTCCATTTCTTTGACTTCTACACTTTACTGTTCATGACCTAGGTCACAGCCACCTTTCAGATATCTGACTTGCCCTTTTTTTGGCAGACACCTAAAGTGCTGGTGTTCCTCAGCAAAGTGTATTGAAAAAATTGTGTAGCCTCATTATTTGGAACTTTGCATTTATCATCTCATCTCATGGTGGCTTGCTTCTGGCACTATGGTTTCATTGAGCACATTTCATGGGTCGTGCAGCATTAGTTTTCTTTCTACATTCCTAAAGAATTTGTGTCTGATTAATCTTTCTTCTTTTAATCTCTGATAAGATTTACTGGTAAGGCTATGTATGGGAGATGACATTTATTAAGAATTTTTTAAATAAACAGATGAAAATACTTCTCTAGTTACAAATAATTACCATTTTCTGCTTAATCTTGTCAACTTCACAAGTTCCATTTCTCATTAAATTTGTCCTTTTCAATTAAAATTGTAAAGTATTAAGCCTTAAAATAGTTCATTATATCCCTGAATGTATTTAATGTTTTGAGGATCTACAGTGGTGCCTTCTTGTTCATTCCTAACATTGTTTCTGTGTGTGTGACTGCATGTGTGTGAGTGTGTGTGTTTTCTATTTTATAATTAATTAGTCTTGCTAGAGTTCATTCACTTCATTCATATTTTTACAGAATCAAATTTTGACTTTTCTTAGTTCTCTATCACAGGAGAATCTCTTTTCAGGTCCCACTCCAACTGGTACATGGCTTACTCAAATTCTAAGAGATTCCCCAAGCACTGTGCTGTTTTATAGGAAAAGGAGATGCAAACTGATTTGGATGAATCTACCCTGAAATACCTCAGACTATTAAATCACCTGAAACTTCACTGATGTGTTGACACTTTTAATTTTCCTTAGACATGCTGTTTAAAGTAGACTAGGAGTCCTGCTCCTTGCTGTTCACCTGGACTTAGTTTATGATCTCCATGCAGTAGACCATTACTATGTCCTGTGGATATATGAAATGATCAAAAAATGATCTGCAAAGCAGATTTTGACAGAGAGAGAGAAATGGACAATGCCCCCCAAAAACACTACTGTAGCTGTGCTTGTGTTTCTTCCTGTAAAATAAAGGCATCTTAGATGTCTGTCATTATATTACTTTGGTCGAGTAAACACACTCATTCACAATAGTAAATGTGATTGAATTTCCCATTTAAATTCGTGAAACTGTCCAAAAGGGGAAATTAAATGGAGAAGTTGTGGGGTAAGGAGTGTACTTGTGATGAGCACCAGGTGTTGAACAGAAGTTTTGAACCACTGTATTGTATACATAAAACCAATAGAACACATTAGCATGTTAACTATTTGTAATTAATTAATTAAATTAATTCTTTTGCTTTATTTAAATTAAATCTTGTTAACATATAGTGTATTTTATTTGTTTTTTTAACTGTTTTTACAGTACTCCAAGATTCATTATTTATTCATTACACCCAGTGCTCCATGCAATAAAAGACCTCTTTAATTCCCACCACCAGGATCACCCCACCCCTTACCCCACCACTCCCACCAAAAAACCCTCAGTTGGTTTCTCAGAGCCCACAATATCTCTTGGTTCATTTCTCCCTCCAATTTACCACAACACCTTTCTCCTCTCTTTCTCCCAATGACCTCTGTGTTATTCCTTATGCTCCACAAGTAAGTGAAACCATATGATAATTGAATCTCTCTGCTTGACTTATTTCACTCAGCATAATCTCCTCCAGTTCCATCCATGTTGATACAAACGTTGGGTGTTCATCTGTTCTTATAGAGGCATAATACTATATATGTGGACCATATATTCTTTATCCTCTCGTCTACTGAAGTGCATCTTGGTTCCTACCACAGTTTGGTGACTGAGGCCATTACTGCTATGAACACTGGGGTACAGTTTCACTACATCTGTATCACTGAGGTAAATGACCAGTAGTGCAATTGAAGGGTCTTAGTTTCTTAAGGAATCTCCACACTGTTTTCCAAAGTGGCTGCCTCAACTTGCATTTCCACCAACAGTGTAACAGGGTTCTCCTTTTTCCACATCCTCTCCAACACATGTTGTTTATTGTCTTGTTAATTTTGGCCATTCTAACTTGTGTAAGGTGGTATCTCAATGTGGTTTTTGTTTGAATCTCCCTGATGACTATTGATGATTAACATTTTTTTTTCATGTGTCTACTAGCCACTTGCATGTCTTCTTTGAAGAAGTTCATGTCTTCTGCCCATTTTCTGACATGGTTATCTCTATTTGGGTATTGAATTTGAGGTGATATTTACAGATCTTGGATATGAGCCCTTTGTCTGTAATGTCATTTCTGAATATCTTCTCCCATTCTGTGGGTTGCCTCTTTGTTTTGTTGACTGTTTCCTTTACTGTGCAGAAATTTGGATTTTTTTAAAGATTTTATTTATTTATTTATTTATTTATTTGACAGAGAGAGAGAGAGCATAAGTAGGCAGAGAGGCAGATGGGGGAGGGGGTGGAAGTAGGCCCCCTGCTGAGCAGAGAGCCTGATGTGGGATTCAATGTCAGGACCCTGGGATCATGACCTGAGGTGAAGGCAGAATCTTTAACCCACTGAGACACCCAGGCACCCCCAGAAGTTCTGAATCTTAATGATGTCCTGAAAGTTCATTTTTGCTTTTGTTTCCTTTGCCTTTGAATATATGTCTTGAAAGAAGATGTTGCTGATGTTGGAGACGTTATTGCCTATGTTCTATGATACTGATGGATTCCTGCCTCACGTTGAGGTCTTTTATATATTTCAAGTTTATCTTTGTGTATGGTATAAGAGAATGATCAAGCTTCATTCTCCAATACATTGCTGCCCCATTTTCCTAGCACCATTTATTGAAGAGACTGTCCAACTGGATATTTTTTCCTGCTTTGTAGAAGATTATGTGACCATAGAGTTAAGGGTCCATATCTGGGCTCTCTCTGTTGCACTCATCTATGTTTCTATTTTTATTCGAGTACTATGCTGTCTTGGTGATCACAACTTTGTAGTAAAGCTTGATACCAGGCAACGTGATGCCCCTAGTTTTGTTTTCTTTTTCAACATTTCCTTAGAAATTCGGGGTCTCTTCTGATTCCATACAAATTTTAGGATTGTTTGCTCCAGCCCTTTGAAAAATGCTGGTGGAATTTTGATTGGAATGACATTGAAATTTAGATTGCTCTAGACAGTATAGACATTTTAACAATGTTTATTCTTCCAATCCATGAACATGAAATGGCCTTCCATCTTTTTGTGTCTTCTTTAGTTTTGTTCATGAGCATTTTGTAGTTCCTTGAATTCAGATTCTTTACCTCTTTGGTTAGGCTTATTCCCAGCTATTTTATGGTTCTTGATGCTGTATAAAATGGAATTGATTCTTTAATTTCACTTTCTGTACTTTCATTGTTAGTGTATAACAAAGCACCCGATTTCTGTACTTTGACTTAGTATCTTGCCACATTACTGAATTGTTGTATGAATTCTTGTAGTTTGGGGGTGGAGTCTTTTGGGTTTTCCATATAAAGTATCATGTCATCTGCAAAGAGAGAGACTTTGATTTCTTCATTGCCAATTTGGATACCTTTTATTTCTCTTTGTTTTCTGATTGCTGTTGCTAGGACTTCTAATACTATGTTGAACTAGAGTGGCGAGAGTGGACATCCTTGATGTGTTCCTGATCTCAATGGGAAGGCTGTGAGATTTTTCCCATTGAGGATGATATTTGCTATGGGTTTTACATAGATAGTTTTTATGAAGTTGAGTATGTTCCCTCTATCTCTATACTTTGAAGTGCTTTTAACAAGGAATGAATGCTGTATCTTGTTAAATGCTTTTTCTACATCAATTGAGAGGGGCATGTGGTTCTTCTCTCTTCTATTATGATTTGTTCTATCACATTGATTGATTGGCAAATATTGAACTATCCTTGAAACTGAGGGATGAATCCACCTGGTCATGGTGGATAATCTTTTTGATGTGCTGGTGGATGCTATTATCTAGGATCTTGTTGAGATATTCATCAGTGATATTGGTCTGAAATTCCTTTCAGTGAGGTCTTTGCCTGGTTTGGGGATCAGGGTAATACTTACTTCATAAGAAGAGTCTGGAACACATTAAAATATGTTCATCATCACTAGCCATCAGGGAAATTCATATTAAAACCACACTGAGATACCACCTTACACCAGTTAGAATGGCCATAATTAGCAAGACAGGAAACAACATGTGTTGGAGAGAATGTGGAGAAAGAGGAACCCTCTTCCACTGTTGGTGGGAATGCAAGTTGGTGCAGCCACTTTAAAAAACATTGTGGTTGGGCGCCTGGGTGGCTCAGTGGGTTAAGCCACTGCCTTCGGCTCAGGTCATGATCTCAGGGTCGTGGGATTGAGTCCCGCATCGGGCTCTCTGCTCAGCAGGGAGCCTGCTTCCCTTCCTCTCTCTCTGCCAGCCTCTCTGCCTACTTGTGATATCTCTCTGTCAAATAAAAATAAATAAATAAATAAATAAAAAATAAAAAACATTATGGAGATTCCTTAAGAAATTAAAAATAGAGCTTCCCTATGACCCTGCAATTGCACTGCTGGGTATTTACCCCAAAGATGCATAAATAGTAAAAAAAAAAAAAAAGGGGGGGGCCATCTGAATCCCAATGTTTCTAGAAGCGATGGCCATGGTCGCCAAACAGTGGTAAACCAAGATGAGCTTCAGCAGTTGAATGGATAAGGAAGGATACCCAAATTTTGTAGCAACATGGACGGGACTGGAAGAGATTATGCTGAGTGAGATAAGTCAAGCAGAGTCAATTATCATATGGTTTCACTTATTTGTGGAGCATAACAAATGACGTGGAGGACATAGTGAGATGGAGAGGTGAAGGGATTTGATGGAAATTGGAAAGGGAGGTGAACCATGAGAGACTATGGACTTTGAAAAACAATCTGAGGGATTTGAAGTGGTGGAGGGAGAGGTTAGGGGAACTAGGTGGTGGGTATTATAGAGGGCACGGATTGCATGGAGCACTGGGTGTGGTGCAAAAACAATTAATACTGTTATGCTGAAAAGAATTGAAAAAAGAAAAGTGTGGGGGTGCCTGGGTGGCTCAGTGGGTTAAAGCCTCTGCTTTCGGCTCAGGTCATGATTCCAGGGTCCTGGGATCAAGCCCCACATCGGGCTCTCTGCTCAGCGGGGAGCCTGCTTCCCTTTCTCTCTCTCTCTGCCTGCCTCTCTCTCTACTTGTGATCTCTGTCAAATAAATAAATAAAATCTTAAAAAAAAAAAAAAAAGAAAAGTGTGGAAGTATCCCATCTGCATAAATTTTTTGAAACAGCTTCTGAATAATAGGTACTATTTCTTCTTTGAAAGCTTGGTAGAATTCCCCTGGATATCTGTCAGGTACTGGGCTCTTGTTTTTTAGAAGGCTTTTTATTCTTTTTAATTTATTTAGTTTTTTCAGCATAACAGTATTCATTGTGCACCAAACCCAGTGCTCCATGAAATACGTGCCCTCTCTAATATCCACCACCTGGTTCCCCCAAGCTCCCACCTCTCAACCCTTCAAAACCCTCAGATTGTTTTTCAGAATCCACAGTCTCTAATGGTTCACCTTCCGTTCCAATTTCTCTCAATTCCTTTCTCCTCTCCATCTCCCCTTCTTATCCATGCTATTTGTTATACTCCACAAGTAAGTGAAACCATATGATAATTGACTCTCTCTGCTTGACTTATTTCACTCAGCATAATCTCTTCCAGTACCTCCCATGTTGCTACAAAAGTTGGGTATTCATCCTTACTGATGGAGGCATAATTCTCCATAGTGTATATGGACCACATCTTCCTTATCCGTTCGTCCATTGAAGGGCATCTTGGTTCTTTCCAGTTTGGCGACCATGGCTATTGCTCTATAAACAATGGGTTGCAGAGGGCCCTCCATTTCACTCCATCTGTATCTTTGGGGCAAATACCTACTAGTGCAATTGCAGGATCACAGGGAAGCTCTATTTTTAATTTCTTGAGGAATCTCCACACTATTCTCCAAAGTGGCTGCACCAACTTGCATCCCCAGCAACAGTGTAAGAGGGTTCCCCTTTCTCCACATCCCCTCCAACACATGTTGTTTCCTGTCTTGCTAATTTTGGCCATTCTAACTGGTGTAATGTAATATCTCAAAGTGGTTTTAATTTGAATCTCCCTGATGGCTAGTGATGATGAACATTTTTTCATGTGTCTGATAGCCATTTGTATGTCTTCATGGGACAAGTGTCTGTTCATATCTTCTGCCCATTTTTTGATATGATCATCTGTTTTGTGTGAGTTGAGTTTGAGGAGTACTTTATAGATCCTGGATTCAACCTTTTGTCTGTACTGTCATTTGCAAATATCTTCTACCATTCAGTGGGTTGCCTCTTTGTTTCCATGACTGTTTCCTTAGCTGTGCAGAAGCTTTTGATATTGATAAAGTCCCAAAAGTTTATTTTTGATTTTGTTTCCTTTGCCTTTGGAGACATATCTTGAAAGAAGTTGCTGTCGCTGATATCGAAGAGGTTACTGCCTATGTTCTCCTCTAGGATTCTGATGGATTCCTGTCTCACGATGAGGTCTTTTATTTATTTTGAGTTTATCTTTCAGTACGTTGTAAGAGTATGGTCGAGTTTCATTCTTCTACCTATAGCTGCCCAGTTTTCCCAGCACCATTTATTGAAGAGACTTTTTCCACTGTATATTTTTTACTGTTTTGTTGAAGATTATTTGAGCATATTGTTGAGGGTCCATATCTGGGCTCTGTACTCTGTTCCACTGGTCTATGTGTCTGTTTTGATGCCAATACCATGCTGACTTGGTAATCACAGCTTTGGAGTAAAGCTTGAAATCTGGTAACGTGATGCCCCCCATTTTATTTTTGTTTTTCAACATTTCCTTAGCGATTCGGCATCTCTTCTGATTCCATACAAATTTTTGGATTATTTGCTCCAGCTCTTTGAAAAATACCGGTGGAATATTGATCAGAATGGCATTAAAAGTATAGATTGCTCTAGACAGTATAGACATTTTAACAATGTTTATTCTTCCGATCCAAGAGCATGGAAAGGTCTTCGATCTTTTTGTGTCTTCTTTAATATCTTTCATGAGTGTTCTGTAGTTCCTCGAGTACAGATCCCTTACCTCTTTGGTTAGGTTATTACCAGGTATCTTATGCTTCTTGGTGCTATAGTAAATGAAATCAATTCTCTAATTTCCCTTTCTATATTTTCACTGTTAGTGTATAAGAAAGCCACTGATTTCTGTACATTGACTTTGTATCCTGCCACATTGCTGAATTGCTGTATGAGTTCTAGTAGTTTGGGGGTGGAGTCTTTTGGGTTTTCCATATAAAGAATCGTGTTATCTGTGAAGAGAGAGAGTTTGACTTCTTCATTGCCAATTTGGATGCCATTTATTTCTCTTTGTTGTCTGATTGATGTTGCTAGGACTTCTAATACTATGTTGAATAAGAGTGGTGAGAATGGGCATCCTTGTAGTGTTCCTGATCTTAACGGGAAGGCTGCAAGCTTTTTCCCATTGAGGATCATAGAGTCTTTCATAGATAGATTTGATGAAGTTCAGGAATGTTCCCTCTATCCCTACACTTTGAAGCATTTTAGTCAGGAATGGATGCTGTATTTTGTCAAGTGATTTTTCTGCATTAATGGAGAGGACCATGTGGTTCTCCTCTCTTCTCTTATTAATTTGTTCTATCACATTGATTGATTTGTGAATGTTGAACCATCCTTGTAGCCCAGGAATAAATCCCACCTGGTCATGGTGGATAATCTTTTTAAAGTGCTGTTGGATCCTGTTTGCTAGGATCTTGCTGAGAATCTTAGCATCCATATTTTTCAGTGATATTGGTCTGAAATTCTCTTTCTTGGCAGGGTCTTTGCCTGCTTTGGGGATCAGGGTAATGCTGGCTTCAAAGAAAGAGTGTGGAAATTTTCCTTCTGCTTCACTTTTTTGAAACAGCTTCAGGAATATAGGTGTTATTTCTTCTTTGAAAGTTTGGTAGAATTCCCCAGCGAATCTGTCAGGTCCTGGGCTCTTGTATTTTGGGTGGTTTTTGATCACTGCTTCAATCACGTTACTAGATACTGGTGTATTCACGTTGTCAATTTCCTCCTGGTTCAAGTTTCGAAGTTTATAGTTGTCCAGGAATGCATCCCTTTCATCTCAGTTGCTTAACATATTGGCATATAACTGTTGATAATAATTTCTGATGATTGTTTCTATTTCCTTGGTGTTTGCTGTGATCGCTCCCTTTTCATTCATAATTTTATTAATTTGGTCTGTCTCTATTTTCTTTTGGATTAGTTTGGCCAATGGTTTATCAATCTTACTGAGTTTTTTCAGAAAACCATCTTCTAGTTTCATTCATGCATTGTACTATATATATCTCTAGTTTCTATCTCATTGACCTTTGCTCTAATCTTGATTATTTCCCTTCTTGTGTGTGGAGTTGGTTTAATTTGCTTTTGATTCTCCAGTTCTTTAAGGTGTAGAAACAGCTGCTGTATTCTGGATTTTTCTTTTTCTTTTTTTTTTGAGGGAGAATTGGATGGCTATTTATTTCCCTCTTAGAAAAGCCTTTGCTGTATCCCATAGGTTTTGGACCAATCTGTCTTCATTCTAATTGGTTTCCATGAATTGTTTACGTTCTTCTTTGAATTTCTGGTTGATCCAGGCATTCATAAGCAAGGTGGTCTTTAGCTTCCAGGTGTTTGAATCCCTTCCAAACTTTTCCTTGTGATTGAGCTCCAGTTTCAAAGCATTGTGATCTGAGAATACGCATGAAATAATCTCAATCTTTTCGTATTGGTTGAACCCTGATTTGTGTCCCAGTATGTGGTCTATTCTGGAGAACATTCCATGTGCTTTCGAGAAGCTTGAGTAGTCTGTTGTTTTAGGGGGGAATGTTCTGTATCTACCTATGAGGCGCATCTGGTCCAATGTGTCACTCAATGCTCTTGTTTCTTTGTTGATTTTCTGCTTGGATAATCAGTCTATTAGTGAGAGTGGCATATTAAGATCCCCTACTCTTAATGTATTCATATTAATATAACTCTTTATCTTGATTAACAGTTTTCTTATGTAATTGGCTACTCCCATATTGGGGGCATAAATATTTATAATTGTAAGATCTTCTTGGTGGGTAGTTCCTTTAAGAATAATGTAGTTTCCTTCAGTATCTCTGACTACAGTCTTTAGTTTAAAATCTAATTTATCTGATATGAGAATCACTACCCCAGCCTTCTTTTGAAGCCCATTGTCACAAAAGATGCTTCTCCATCCCTTCACTTTCAATCTTGATGTATCCTTAGATTCTAAATGGGTCTCTTGTAGACAACATATGGATGGATCCTGTCGTTTTATTCAATCTGCAACCCTGAGCTTTTTTATGGGCGCTTATAGGCCATTCACATTGAGAGTGATTATTGAGAGACACATTTTTATTGACATCGTGTTACCTTTGAAGTGTTTCTTTCTGTAGATTGTCTCTATATTCTGCTCAATGCTATTCTTAGGGATTTTCCTTTTTTATAGAACCCCCCTTAATATTTTCTGCAGTGTCAGTTTGGTGGTTGCATAGTCTTTTAAGCTTTGCCAGTCTTGGAAATTATTTATCTTTCCATCCATTTTGAATGTCAGTCTTGCTGGATAAAGTATTCTTGGCTGCATGTTCTTCCCATTTGTGTCCTGAATACATCTTGCTAGCCCTTTCAGGCTTACCAGGTTTTAGTGGACAGGTCTGACGTTATTCTGATGGGCTTTCCTCTGTACATAAGGAGCTTCTTTGCCCTAGCTGCTTTCATGAGCTCTTCTCTACAGTTAAGGTTCGTCATTTTCATATCAGTTGTCTTGAGGTCATTCTAGATTCTGTGATCTTGGGAACAGACCTTTCTGCCTCTAGAGCATGAGTGATGGTTCCATTTGCTAGATTGGGAAATATTCATGGAGAATTTGTTCAACTATATCCCCTAGTACTCTTTCTTTCTCCTCCCTCTCAGGAATTCCAATAATTCTGACATTGGAACATTTCATGTTGTCATTTATTTCCCTGATTCTGTTTTCATGTTTTCTAAGATGTTTGTTCCTTCTGATCCTTTTTCTCTCACTTTGTCCTCCAGATCACTAATTCTATCTTTTGCTTCAGTTACCCTAGGTTTTAGAGAATTTAGATTAGATTGGAACTCATTGAGCACATTGTGAACACCATCCCTGGTGGCTTTCACTTCTGCACTAATCAATTCCATTTTATCATCAAAGGCTTTCTCCAACGTAGCTATTGCCTGGATAATTGTTAGCCTGAATTCCCTTTCTGACATACTGTCTATGTCCATATCCAAAAGCTCTGATGGAGAGGGTCTAGTCTCTGAATTTTTCCTCTGTTGGGCATTTCTCCTCCTAGTTATTTTGGTGAGAGATGGTTGAACAGATGCATAGCTGGATGTATCTACAGTGGTGCAGGCAAAATGTACTTTGGAGCGCTTCTGAGCAATAGAGTGTCCCCACCGAAAAGAAGGAAAGAAAAAAAAAAAAAAAGAGACAGAGAGAGAGAAAGAGGCAGGGGAAAAAATAAAGAAATAATAAAAAAGAAGACCCAACCCTAATGAACCCCAAAGGTAAGATTTAAAAAATAAACAAAGAAAAACAGACCAAACAAAAAAAAAAAAACAAAAAAAAAATGACAAAAGTAGATGCCAAGAGAAGAAATAAATAAATAAATAATACCCAGTCAAAATGAACCCCAAGTATAAGATTTATGTACTACAAGAACAAAAATAAGTGCACAGAAACACTGACAGGATAAAAAAAAGGTGGGAGGGTGGTTATAAATTCTTAGTGTGGGCAAGGAAGTTTATTTTTATTCCTCCTGGATGTATCTTGATATAGTTGTTAAAGAACTGAACTTTCTTGAGATAAAGGGGGATTAAAACTGGTTTACATATAGGGTTAGCACTGATTGGAGAAAGGGGATTATTTTAAAGCTTTTCTCTATATGAATATTAAATAAAATAAAATAAATTTAAAAATAGGAAAGAAAAAAAATAAACACAGGTATATGTATCAGAGAAGTTCAGATTAAAGGGATATTATGGGGGATGTCCAGGTCAGTTAAGTGGCTGCCTTTGGCTCGGGTCATGATCCCAGCATTCTGGGTTCGATTCCTGCATTGGGTTCCTTGCTCTGTGGAGAGCCTGTTTCTCCCTCTGCCTCTGCCTGCCACTCTGCCTGCCTGTACTCTCTCTATCTCTCTGACAAATAAATAAATAAAATATTTAAGAAAAGGTTATTATGGAATTTGATGTACTGAACATCTCATTGTGTTGGTAAATAAGTTAAAACGTTATATTAAAAAGAAAAAAATGAAAATAACCAGAATAGTGGGAATGAATTAAAAATAAAAGTTGTATCGATGAGTAGTGGTGGTTGTCCTCTTTTTTTGTTTGTTTGTTTGTTTTGGCAGGCTTTCTGGGAGGAGGGTCCTCCTGCATGGGTTTTCAGGGAATATTGCTAGAGTTGAGTCCTCCTATCCCCATCAAGGGGCTGGGCTCTGAGGAAACTGGTTTTTCATTCTTTTGTTCTCTGGAGGGTTCTTTGTTTGTTTGTTTGTTTTTTCTCTCTTTAGCAGCTTTTGGTGGTGGTTCTTTGGAGGTTTGGAGGAAAGCATATCGCTCTCAGACCTGCCTCTGAGAGAGAAGCCTTAGTCTGTTCCCCTCTGGGTGCTCCAGAGCACATAAATTCCTCCTCTTCCACTGGCAGAACATGTCCCCAGTCATGGTCTCTGGGGTCACACGAACTCCCACTTGTATCCAAAACCACGAGAAATACTAGCCACGGCTGTCTGGGCAAACCCAGACCACCAGAGATGTCCCAACCAGAGATAGCACACAGAGATTTTCATGCTGGCCCTCCTGAGTGTGTTCAGAATCTTCCAGTCCTAGAAAGCGCTAGTTAGTGCTTGCATGGGCCTCTCTCAGGGGAGGATGTGGAGTGCAACTCAGACCATGGTCTCGCAGCACACGTGTAGAGCACTAACAGCTGTGGTTCTAGAGAGTCCCAGCTGGTGTCCATATCAGACTCCCTCCCAGTTGCTGCCACCCAGATGTTCTCAGTCACGCCAGTGGCTCAGGGACCAAGACCTGGATTCTTCACTGTACTCTCTGGTTCCCTGCCCACGGTGGCTGTCCTGGGTCAGTGGGCTTTATTCCCTCTCCCTAACCGTCCAATTCCACCAATTTCTCCTTAAGATCTTTTGCTCTTTTTGAGTGCTTTCAACCAGACTCCAAGTTAATGGTGGTCACCAATCATAGCGCACTCTCATATTGGGGTATTACTTTCCAGTGGGTCACTTCTGGTGGCTCCCTCCCCCTTTTGTTTATCTTCAGATATCAGTCGATATTCCCACTCCACTTTACCTGTCCACTGGTGTCTTCTGCCCCCATAGAGATCCAGAAGTGTATAATGCTAAGTTCAGGCTTATTTCATAGATAATCAGAGTTCTTTGGTAGGTAATCAGCTCACTTTTTGGGACCGGTTGAAACAGTGCCTCCTACTTCTCTGCCATCTTTTCTCCTCCCACTCGGTGGAAAATCTTTTTTAATGTACTATTGCATCCTATTATCTAGAATCTTATTGAGAATGTTGGCATCCATATTCATCAGATATGATTAGATATTAGATGGATAATACCATTAGATAGATTAGATATTAGATAGATAATATCATTAGGTATTGGTCTAAAAATCTCCTTTTTGCTGGAGTCTTTAGCCTGGTTTGGGGATCAGCCTAATTCTGGCTTCATAAAAAGAGTCTGGGCGTTTTCCTTCTGTTTTTATTTTTTGAAACAGCTTGGGAGAATAAGTATTATTTCTTCTTTGAGTGTTTGATAGAATTCCCCATGAAATCCATCAGGTCCTGGGCACTTGTTTTTTGGGAGGTTTTTGATCACTGCTTCAATCTTGTTACTAGATATTGGTCTACTCAGGTTGTCAATTTCTTCCTGATTCAGTCTTGGAGGTTTATAGTTTCCAGGAATGCATCCATTTCTTCTAGGTAGGTTAACATATTGGGCATATAACCGTTGATAATAATTTCTGCTAATTATTTATTTTTCCTTGATGTTAGTCGTGATCTCTCCCCTTTCATTCCTTATTATTTTATTTTACTATTTATTTATTTTATTAATTTTTGTCCCCTCTCTTTTCGTTTGGCTTCATTTGGCCAATGTTTTATCAATCTTATTGGTCATTAAAAAAAAAAGCTTCTAGTTTTATTGATGTGTTCTACTGTATCTCTAGATTCTATCTCATCGATCTCTGCTGTAATCTTAATTATTTCCCATCTTGTGTGTAAGGTTGGCTTAATTTGTTGTTGGTTTTCCAGCTCTTTAAGGTGTAAAGACATTTGGTGTATTCTGGATTTTTCAATTTTTTTGAGGGAGGCTTGGATGGCTATGTATTTCCCCCTTAGGAGAGCCTTTGTTATACCACATAGGTTTTGGACCAATGTGTCTTCATTCTCATTGTTTTCCATAAATTGTTTAAGTTCTTCTTTGATTTCTTGGTTGATCCAAACAGTCTTAATCAGGGTAGCCTGTAGCTTCCAAGTGTTTGAATTCCTTCCACACTTTTTCTTATGGTTGAGTTCCAGTTTCATAACACTGTAGGTCTGAGAATATGCAGGGAATAATCTCAATCTTTTGGTATTGGTTGAGCCCTGTATGTAGTCTCAGTATTTAGTCTCTTCTGGAGAACATTCCATGTGTGCTCAAGAAGAATGAGTAACCTGTTATTTTAGGGTGGAATGATCTTTATATATATTTGAGGTCCATATGGTCCAATGTGTCATTCAAAGCTCTTGTTTCTTTATTGAGTTTCTGCTTGGATGATCTATTACTGGGAGTGGTGTGTTAAGATCCCCTACTATTAATGCATTCATATCAATATGACTTTTTTTCCCCAATTTGTTTTTTTTCAGAAAAACAGTATACATTATTTTTTCACCAAACCCAGTGCTCCATGCAATCCATGCCCTCTATAATACCCACCACCTGGTACCCCAACCTCCCACACCCCCGCTGCCACTTCAAACCCCTCAGATTGTTTTTCAGAGTCCATAGTCTCTCATGATTCACCTCCCCTTCCACTTTACCCCAACTCCAGTTTTTTTTTAATTTTTTTTATTTTTTATAAACATATATTTTTATCCCCAGGGGTACAGGTCTGTGAATCACCAGGTTTACACACTTCACAGCACTCACCAAAGCACATATCCTCCCCAGTGTCCATAAACCCACTCCCCTTCTCCCAACCCCCCTCCCCCCAGGAACCCTCAGTTTCTTTTGTGAGATTAAGAGACACTTATGGTTTGTCTCCCTCCCAATCCCATCTTGTTTCATTGATTCTTCTCCTACCCACTTAAGCCCCCATGTTGCATCACCACTTCCTCATATCAGGGAGATCATATGATAGTTGTTTTTCTCTGCTTGAATTATTTCGCTAAGCATGATACGTTCTAGTTCCATCCATGTTGTCGCAAATGGCAAGATTTCATTTCTTTTGATGGCTGCATAGTATACCATTGTGTATATATACCACATCTTCTTGATCCATTCATCTGTTGATGGACATCTAGGTTCTTTCCATAGTTTGGCTATTGTGGACATTGCTGCTATAAACATTCGGGTGCACGTGCCCCTTTGGATCACTATGTTTGTATCTTTAGGGTAAATACCCAATAGTGCAATTGCTGGGTCATAGGGCAGTTCTATTTTCAACATTTTGAGGAACCTCCATGCTGTTTTCCAGAGTGGCAGCACCAGCTTGCATTCCCACCAACAGTATAGGAGGGTTCCCCTTTCTCCACATCCTCGCCAGCATCTGTCATTTCCTGACTTGTTGATTTTAGCCATTCTGACTGGTGTGAGGTGATATCTCATTGTGGTTTTGATTTGTATTTCCCTTATGCCGAGTGATATGGAGCACTTTTTCATGTGTCTGGATGTCTTCTTTGCAGAAATGTCTGTTCATGTACTCTGCCCATTTCTGGATTGGATTATTTGTTCTTTGGGTGTTGAGTTTGCTAAGTTCTTTATAGATTCTGGACACTAGTCCTTTATCTGATATGTCATTTGCAAATATCTTCTCCCATTCTGTCAGTTGTCTTTTGATTTTGTTAACTGTTTCCTTTGCTGTGCAAAAGCTTTTGATCTTGATGAAATCCCAATAGTTTATTTTTTCCCTTGCTTCCCTTGCCTTTTGCGTTGTTCCTAGGAAGATGTTGCTGCGGCTGAGGTCGAAGAGGTTGCTGCCTGTGTTCTCCTCAAGGATTTTGATGGATTCCTTTTGCACATTGAGGTCCTTCATCCATTTTGAGTCTATTTTTGTGTGTGGTGTAAGGAAATGGTCCAATTTCATTTTTCTGCATGTGGCTGTCCAATTTTCCCAGCACCATTTATTGAAGAGGCTGTCTTTTTTCCATTGGACATTCTTTCCTGATTTGTCGAAGATTAGTTGACTGTAGAGTTGAGGGTCTATTTCTGGGCTCTCTATTCTGTTCCATTGATCTATGTGTCTGTTTCTGTGCCAGTACCATGCTGTCTTGATGATGACAGCTTTGTAATAGAGCTTGAAGTCCGGAATTGTGATGCCACCAACGTTGGCGTTCTTTTTCAATATCCCTTTGACTATTCGAGGTCTTTTCTGGTTCCATATAAATTTTAGAATTATTTTTACCATTTCTTTGAAAAAGATGGATTGTACTTTGATAGGAATTGCATTAAATGTGTAGATTGCTTTAGGTAGCATAGACATTTTCACAATATTTATTCTTCCAATCCAGGAGCATGGAACATTTTTCCATTTCTTTGTGTCTTCCTCAATTTCTTTCATGAGTACTTTATAGTTTTCTGAGTATAGATTCTGTGTTTCTTTGGTTAGGTTTATGCCTAGGTATCTTATGGTTTTGTGTGCATTTGTAAATGGGATTGACTCCTTAATATCTCTTTCTTCTGTCTTGCTGTTGGTGTAGAGAATTGCAACTGATTTCTGTGCATTGATTTTATATCCTGACACTTTACTGAATTCCTGTATAAGTTCTAGCAGTTTTGGAGTGGAGTCTTTTGGGTTTTCCACATATAGTATCATATCATCTGTGAAGAGTGATAATTTGACTTCTTCTTTGATGATTTGGATGCCTTTAAATTCCTTTTGTTGTCTGATTGCTGAGGCTAGGACCTCTAGTACTGTGTTGAATAGCAGTGGTGATAATGGACATCCCTGACATTAGCGGGAAAGCTTTCAGTTTTTCTCCATTGAGAATGATATTTGCAGTGGGTTTTTCATAGATGGCTTTGATGATACTGAGGTATGTGACCTCTATCCCTACACTTTGAAGAGTTTTAATCAGGAAGGGATGCTGTACTTTGTCAAATGCTTTTTCAGCATCTATTGAGAGTATCATATGGTTCTTGTTCTTTCTTTTATTGATGTGTTGTATCACATTGATTTGCGGATGTTGAACCAACCTTGCATCCCTGGAATAAATCCCACTTGGTCATGGTGAATAATCCTTTTAATGTACTGTTGAATCCTATTGGCTAGTATTTTGTTGAGTATTTTCGCATCTGTGTTCATCAAGGATATTGGTCTATAGCTCTCTTTTTTGATGGGATCCTTGTCTGGTTTTGGGATCAAGGTAATGTGGCCTCATAAAATGAGTTTGGAAGTTTTCCTTCCATTTCTATTTTTTGGAACAGTTTCAGGAAAATAGGAATTAGTTCTTCTTTAAATGTTTGGTAGAATTCCCCCAGGAAGCCGTCTGGCCCTGGGCTTTTGTTTGTTTGGAGATTTTTAATGACTGTTTCAATCTCCTTACTGGTTATGGGTCTGTTCAGGCTTTCTATTTCTTCCTGGTTCAGTTTTGGTAGTTTATATGTTTCTAGGAATGCATCCATTTCTTCCATATTGTCAAATTTATTTGCGTAGAGTTGCTCATAGTATGTTCTTCTAATAGTTTGTATTTCTTTGGTGTTAGTTGTGATCTCTCCTCTTTCATTCATGATTTATTTGGGTCCTTTCTCTTTTCTTTTTGATAAGTCTGGCCAGGTGGTTATCAATTTTATTAATTCTTTCAAAGAACCAGCTCCTAGTTTCGTTGATTTGTTCTATTGTTTTTTTGGTTTCTATTTCATTGATTTCTGCTCTGATCTTTATGATTTCTCTTCTCCTGCTGGGCTTAGGGTTTCTTTCTTGTTCTTTCTCCAGCTCCTTTAGGTGTAGGGTTAGGTTGTGTACCTGAGACCTTTCTTGTTTCTTGAGAAAGGCTTGTACCGCTATATATTTTCCTCTCAGGACTGCCTTTGTTGTATCCCACAGATTTTGAACCATTGTATTTTTATTATCATTTGTTTCCATGATTTTTTTCAATTCTTATTTAATTTCCTGGTTAACCCATTCATCCTTTAGAAGGATGCTGTTTAGTCTCCATGTATTTGGGTTCTTTTCAAACTTCCTTTTGTGGTTGAGTTCTAGCTTTAGAGCATTGTGGTCTGAAAATATACAGGGAATGATCCCAATCTTTTGATACCTGTTGAGTCCTGATTTAGGACCCAGGATGTGATCTATTCTGGAGAATGTTCCATGTGCACTAGAGAAGAATGTTTATTCTGTTGCTTTGGGATGAAATGTTCTGAATATATCTGTGATGTCCATCTGGTCCAGTGTGTCATTTAAGGCCTTTATTTCCTTGCTGATCTTTTGCTTGGATGATCTGTCCATTTCAGTGAGGGGAGTGTTAAAGTCCCCTACTATTATTGTATTATTGTTGATGTGTTTCTTTGATTTTGTTATTAATTGGTTTATATAGTTGGCTGCTCCCATGTTGGGGGCATAGATATTTAAAACTGTTAGATCTTCTTGTTGGACAGATCCTTTGAGTATGATATAGTGTCCTTCCTCATCTCTTATTATAGTCCTTGGCTTAAAATCTAATTGATCTGATATAAGGATTGCCACTCCTGCTTTCTTCTGATGTCCATTAGCATGGTAAATTCTTTTCCACCCCCTCACTTTAAATCTGGAGGTGTCTTCGGGCTTAAAATGAGTTTCATTGAGGCAATATATAGATGGGTCTTTTTTTTTTAATCTATTCTGATACCCTGTGTCTTTTGTTTGGGGAATTTAGCCCATTAACATTCAGGGTAACTATTCAGAGATATGAATTTCGTGCCATTGTATTGCCTGTAAGGTGACTGTTACTGTATATTTTCTCTGTTCCTTACTGATCTACCACTTGTAGGCTCTCTCTTTGCTTAGAGGACACCTTTCATTATTTCCTGTAGAGCTGGTTTGGAAATTCTTGGTTTGCAAATTCTTTCAGTTTTTGTTTGTCCTGGAAGCTTTTAATCTCTCCTTCTATTTTCAATGATAGCCTACCTGGATTTAGTATTCTTGGCTGCATGTTTTTCTCGTTTAGTGTCTGAAAATATCATGCCAGCTCTTTCTGGCCTACCAGGTCTCTGTGGATACGTCAGTTGCCAATCTAATATTTTTACCATTGTATGTTACAGACTTCTTTTCCTGGGCTGCTTTCAGGATTTTCTCTTTGTCACTAAGACTTGTAATTTTTATTATTAGGTGACTGGGTGTGGGCCTATTCTTATTGATTTTGAGGGGCGTTCTCTGAACCTCCTGAATTTTGATGCTCATTCCCTTTGCCATATTGGGGAAATTCTCCCCAATAATTCTCTCCAGTATACCTTCTGCTCCCCTCTCTCTTTCTTCTTCTTCTGGAATCCCAATTATTCTAATGTTGTTTCATCTTATGGTGTCACTTCTCTCTCGAATTCTCCCCTCGTGGTCCAGTAGGTGTTTGTCCCTCTTTTGCTCAGCTTCTTTATTCTCTGTCATTTGGTCTTCTATATCACTAATTCTTTCTTCTGCCTCATTTATCCTAGCAGTGAGAGCCTCCATTTTTGATTGCACCTCATTAATAGCTTTTTTGATTTCAACTTGGTTAGATTTTAGTTCTTTTATTTCTCCAGAAAGGGTTTTTATATCTCTCGAGAGGGTTTCTCTAATATCATCCATTCCTTTTTCGAGCCCGGCTAGAACCTTGAGAATTGTCATTCTGAACTCTAGATCTGACATATTACCAATGTCTGTATTGATTATGTCCCTAGCCTTCGGTACTGCCTCTTGTTCTTTTTTTTTTTTTTTTTTTGTGGTGAATTTTTCTGCCTTGTCATTTTGTCCAGATAAGAGTATATGAAGGAGCAAGTAAAATACTAAAAGGGTGGCAACAACGCCAGGAAAATATGCTTTAACGAAATCAGAAGAGATCCCAAATCGTGACGGGGGAGAAAGGTGATAAAAAGAGGTTCAAAAAGAAAGAAAGAAAGAAAATATATAGAAAAGAAAAGAGTTTAAAAAAAAGAAAATGAATAAAGAATAATATAAAAAAGAAAATATATATATTAGATAAACTAGTTAAAAAAGAAAAGGGTAAAAGTTAAACAAAAATTTTAGCAGAAGAAGAGAAAAAAAATAAAAAAGAAAATAATTAAATTAACTGCAAGACTAAAAAAATCACAGGGAGAAAGCCATGAGTTCCGTGCTTTGCTTTCTCCTCCTCTGGAATTCTGCTGCTCTCCTTGGTATTGAAACCGCACTCTTTGGTAGGTGAACTTGGTTTTGGCTGGATTTCTTGTTGATCTCATGGGGAAGGGTCCTAGTGTAGTGATTCTCAAGTGTCTTTGCCCCAGGTGGAAATGCACCGCCCTTATCAGGGGCTGAGTATTCTGCTCGGGTTTGCTTTCAGGGGCTTTTGTTCCCTGAGCGCTTTCTGTAGTGTTTCACAGGATGGGAATACAAATGGCAGCCTCCTGGTCTCCGGCCCGGAGGAGCCAAGAACCCGGGGCCCCACTCCTCAGTGTGTCCTCAGAGAACAGCGCCCAGTTATTCCCCACTGCCTGACCTCCGGCCGCGCTCCGAGCTCACCGAGCCTGTGACCAGTTCAAGGTAACCCTGAGCTGTGATCTTACTGTCAGCTCTGTCTCTGTAGCCGGTTTTCCCATTCCAATACCCGCAAGCTCTGCGACACTCAGACACCCCCGATCCTTCTCTGACCCTGCGGGACCTGAGGCCACGCTGACCCCACGTGGGCTTTGCCCCGGTTTAGCCTCTGGAGTGATGTCCCTCAATGGAACAGACTTTTAAAAGTCCTGATTTTGTGCTCCATTGCTCTGCCGCTTGCCGGGAGCTGCCTCTCCCCCCAGGGTCTATCTTCCCGTAGCTTTGGATTCACTTCTCCGCCGATCCTACCTTTCAGAAAGTGGTTGTTTTTCTGTTTCCAGAATTGCTGTTCTTCTTCTCTTTGATCTGCCAATGGATTTGCATGTGTTTGCAATCTTTAGATAAGATATCTAGCTGATCTCCTGCTAGCTGAAGTAATCTCAGCCTGCTACTTCTCCACCATCTTGACTCCTCCCCTCTGTAGATCACCTTTTACTTCTGTTGTTTCCCTCATTGTGTAAAAGCTTTTAATTTTGATAAAGTTACAATAGTTTATTTTTGCTTTTGTTTCCCTTCCTCAGGAGACATACCTAGAAATAATTTGCTATGACAACTGTCAGAAAAGTTACTGCCTGTGGTCTCTTCTAGAGTTTTTAGGTTTCATGACTCACATTTAGGTCTTTAATCCATTTTGCAATTTGTTTTTTGTGTATGATATAAGAGACTGGTAAGTTTACTCTTTTGGATGTTGCTGCCCAGTTTCCCAAAACCATTTGTTAAGACTATTTTTTTCTCATTGGATATTCTTTCCTGATTTTGTGAGAATAATCGACCATATAATTGAAGACTTATTTCTGGATGCTCTGTTCTATTGCATTGATCTATGTGTCTATTTTTGTGCCAAAACCTTTTTACTTGTATTACTGAAGCTCTATGATACAACAAAGTCCAGAATTGTGATGCCTCCAGGTTTGATTTGCTGTTTCAAGACTGTTTTGGTAATTCAGGGTCTTTGCAGTTCCATTTAAATTTTGAAATTGTTCTAGTTCTGTGAAAAATGTTGTTGTTATTTCAATAGGGGTTTAATTAATTCTGTAGATTGCTTTGTGCAGTATAAACAGTTTAACAATATTTTTTCTTGTAATCCATGAGGATGGGATGTCTTTTCATTTTCTTGTATCCTCTTCAATTTATTTCATCAGTATTTTATATTTTTCAGAGTACAGATCTTTTAACTTTCTGGTCAGGTTTATTCCTAGGTATCTTATTTTCAGTGCAATCTTATTTCAGTGCAATTGTAAATGAGATTGATTCTGCTGCTTCATTATCAATTTATAGAAATGCAACCAATTTCTGTGCATTGATTTTGTATCCTGTAACTTTAATGACTTTGTTCATTAGTTCTACCAGATTTTTGGATGAGTCTTTCAGGTTTTCTATGTAGAACATCTTATTATCTTCAAGTAGTGTATGTTTTACTTCTTTCTTACTGATTTGCATGCGCTTTATCTCTTTTTGTCTGATTATTGCAGCTAAGACTTCCAATACCATGTTGAATAAGAGGAGAGATTGACCATCCTTCAGTTTATGGTTATAAAACAATATTAATATTGAAATTATATTTAATTAAATCATTTTATATGAATACATTTATAAATAAGTAAATGAATAAATAAGTCAGTCCCATATATGAAATGGGTGCATTGAACATGACATTTTATTTTTAAAAAATAGTGAGTTATGAGAAATTATTAACATATTGTTGTTTTACAGAATCTGTTAAATTTATCTAGTATATACTGAGGGTCACTATCAAGGTTATTAATGGTAAATTACAAAATTATTCAATATTCCTCTTATAAATGGTATTTTTGCATATTTTGTATTTTGTGACAACCCTCATTCTCAATTGTTAGATAAAAAGCAAATCATCTTAATACCTCAGAAATAGACTTGAACACTGATGGGACAAATTCAACAACTAAAGGGAAGGAAGAAGCCACCTTTAAGAAGATAGAAAGTGCAAAGATGTAGTTTAGGGGATAAATAAATTATGGGTGCTGTGGAAGGGAGGGAGCCATGGTCATAGACAAGGGCAAGAGAGAGAGAGAGGATCACATAGAGGAACCTACAAGAAGAATGTTTCCCCAAAGTCATTGGCTTGGAAAATGGGAGTACCTGAATATCATAGGTTTTGCAACCAATAAGGCTTAAAGCCTGGAGTTTTAAAGGCCAAGTCTAGGCTGGAATAGAGACTGGCAGACACTGTGCTGCTCCAGAAGAGAAGGCAGGCAAGTAACTGCGAGCAGACAGCAAGTAACAGCAAGTAAATGGAAGCAGCAAACTGGAGAACACCTAGGGCACACAGGTGGGAGATTATTTGCTCCTCTCCTAGCACTTCCCTGAGAAGCAGCATTCATGGACATACCCTTCTGGAAAAAAAATGGAGCATGTCAGTGCCATTTCTGTCCTCTGCACCTCAACATAAATACAGATCTATCTGTGGGAAGCAGTGCAGTCTTAATTCAGGCTGCTTAACTTGCTTACCACAAGACCAATACAGCTGTACTCTGGTGAAACTGCACTTTTCAGTCCACTTGCCTCAGTTCCAGTACAGTGGGCCCTTCCCCAGAAGACCAGCAAAACCCCTCCCCTACACCATGTCTCCTAACTAGAGAGTTTTGCAGGGCCTCACTTCTAGTGGAGGCAGTGTGAAGTCTCATTACACAAACAGACTAGAGCACACCTAGTTAAAACTCACCATATTCAAGTCAGGGACCAAACACTGTCCACAACAGGCAAGGAGAGCCTCTACAGGCAACTGGCCTATAGGACAGAGCAGCCAAGAACAGAATAGCAGAGCATACACTGTACACACCAAAGACATTTCCTGAATTTCCAGATGCTACATGACCTCTTCATCTCTAGGTCATTATTTTCAGGAACAGGAGACATAACTGGCTTTTCTAACAAACAAAAGAAGACAGAAACTTAGACAAAATGCAAAGACAGAAGAATTTATCCCAAAAGAAAAAACATGTGAGGACTTATCCAGAGATCTAAGTAAAATAGATATAAGCAACATGTCTGATAAAGGATTCAAGGCAATGATCATACAGATACACACTGAGTTGAGAAAACAATAGTAGACATCAGTGAGACCCTTACCACAGAGACAGAAGTCATAAAAGGAATCAATCAGAGAAGATGAGCACAATAAATTAGATTAAAAACAAACCTGATTCAATGATCAGCAGCTTAGAGGAAGCAGAGGAATAAATTAATGGCCTCTAAGACAAAGTAGTGGAAAACGATGAAACTGAACAAAAGAGAGGAGGAAGAATTATGCAGAAGGAGAATAGACTTAGGGAACTCAGTGACTCTATCAAAGATATTATTTGTCTTATAGGTGTCCCAGAAGAAAAGAGAAAAAAGGTGACAACCTGGATGGTTCAGTTGGTTAAGCAACTGCTTTCAGCTCAGGTCATGATCCCAGAGTCCTGGGATTGAGCTCCACATCAGGTTCCTTGCTCAGCAAGGAGACTACTTCTCCCTTTGCCCCTCCCCCAGCTCATGCTCTTTATCTCACTCTCTTTCAAATAAATAAATAAAGTCTTACAAAAGAAAAATAGAGAGAGAAGAGGACAAAGAAAGTTTATTTGTGGAAATAATAGTTGAAAACTTCCCTGATCTGGGGAAGGAAATAGATGTCCAGATCCAGGAGGAACAGAGAACTCCCTTCAAAATCAACAAAAGCAGCAGAACAATACTAGGACATATTGTAATTAAATTTGCAAAATATAACAACAAAGATAAAAAATCTTAAAAAAAAAAAACAAGACAGAAGAAGTCCTTAGTTTGCAAGGGAAGACCCATAAGTCTAGCTTTATATTTCTCAACAGAAACTTGGCAAGACATAAGTGAATGCCATGATATATTCAATGTGCTAAATGGAAAAAATATGCAGCCAAGAATATTTTGTACAACAAAGCTATTATTCAGATGGAAGAGGAGATAGTTTCCCAAACAAATATGAAAGGAGCTCATAAACACTAAACCAGTCCTACAAGAAATATTACAGAAGATGCTTTGAGTGGAAAGGAAATATCAGAAATGACAATATAAAGACAGGAAACAGAAGCAGTGAAAATAAATGTTTATGTAAAAATCAGCTAAGGAACTTACACCAAAAAAACCCAGATATAAAATATAATAACATATATGCCAAATGTGTGGGGGATATAAGAAAAGAATGGATTCAAACTTGAATGACAATCAGCTAAATATAGACTGCTATTTGCAGAAAAGTTTGTATACAAATGTAATACCAACCATATATCAAAGACAACTAATGAACATGCAAAGGATGAAGAGAAATAAATCCAAATATATCACTAAAGAACATTAGCAAAGCCTGGGGCGCCTGGGTGGCTCAGTGGGTTAAGCCGCTGCCTTCGGCTCAGGTCATGATCTCAGGGTCCTGGGATCGAGTCCCACATTGGGCTCTTTAAAACAATAAATACGTATTACTAATTACTTCGAATGCAAATGGACTAAATGCTTCAATCAAAAGACATAGGTTTTGTAATATTGAAAAAGAACAAAATGACAAAAAAAAAAAAAAAGCCCCATCCCTTTCCACTGTACCCAGGGAGGTGTCCTTATGGCATTGGTTGTGTTCCCACCATAACTTACAAGGAAAATTTCACAAAGTCCAGAGCCCTTGATGTCTGAAAATAAATGAAGAAGATATCCTCAAATTCCTTGTAATGGGAACCCTTTTATGTGGCACCAACCCTGATTTCCAAATGCAACAGCACATCTAAAAAAAGAAAAGTGATGACATCTACATCATGAATCTGAGGAGAACATGGAAGAGGCTGATGCTGGCAGCTCATGCCTATTTTGCCATTGAAAACCAAGCTGAT
Organism: Mustela nivalis; assembly: GCF_964662115.1. Taxonomy (NCBI): domain Eukaryota; kingdom Metazoa; phylum Chordata; class Mammalia; order Carnivora; family Mustelidae; genus Mustela; species Mustela nivalis. Next base: position 8,176,101 of record NC_139022.1, on the reverse strand, counting down.
GTCAGGGTCTTAACATCCAGGAATACTGGCCAGTGAGCTAAGCTGAAATTTGCTGCTGCTACCAGAGCCACTTCTATTTCTAGTGGCTTCACTCTTGGAACTTTCACTAACCAGATCCAGGCAGCCTTCTGGGAGCTGAGACTTCTGAGATCCCAGTGCTGACCACCAAGCCCCTCACAAAAGTACCTTATGTTAGCTGCCCTGTGTAATACAGACTCTCCTCTGTGCTATGTGGACATTGCCATCCCTTACAACAACAATGGAGCTCACTTGGTGGGTTGATGTGGGGGATGTTGGCCCTGGGGAAGTTCTACACATGTGTGGCATCATTTCCCATGAACACCATGGAAGCTGGTGCCTGATATCTACTTCTACAGAGATTCTGAAAAGTTTGAAAAGAAAGATCAGGCCACTGCTGAAAAGACTGTGACCAAGGAGGAATTTCAGGGTTAAACACACTGCTCCACTTGCTGAGTTCATCACTACTCATCCTGAGGTCCCAAACTGGTCTGAAGGCATGCAGGTGCCCACTGTTCCTGTTCAGCAGTTCCCTACTGAAGACTAGAGCATTCAGCCTGCCACTGAAGACTGGTGTGCTCCTCCCACTGCTCAGGCCAATGAATGGGTATGAACACTTTGTGGTTTTAAGCTGCTCCTCCACAAAGCCAAAATTGAAATAAGGTTGACAGAAAATAGTTTCTAAAAGTGGGAAAACAAACCAAAACAAAATACCCATTTATATGCTGCCTTAGATTCATCTTAGGTAATCATCTTAGACCTAAAGATACCTGGAAATTGAAGTGAGGGGTTGGAGAAACATTTATCATGCAAATGCATGTCAGAAGAAAGCCAGAGTAGCAATATTTACACCGGACAAACTATACTTTAAAATGAAGACTAACTTTTTGAGGAACATCCAGACTGTTTTCCACAATGGCAGCATCAGATTGCATTCCCACCAACAGTGAGAGAAGGTTCCCTTTTCTCGACATCTTCACTAACACCTTTTGTTTCTTGTGTTGTTAATTTTAGCCATCTCCTGAGGCAAGGGAAATGGAAACAAAAATAAACTTTAAACAATGGATATGAACAAATAAATAATATCTAAAAATTACTACTTGTGTATTTCAGATTAACAACAAAAATATAAATTACTTTACCACTTATAGATGCTATTAACCTGAATCTTTATATTTGTATTTAATTTAAAATAGTAAATCTTGTTACTTCAGTATCTACCTCTGTAATGATTGTCTTTAAGAATTAAGACTTTCTTATGATAGCTTTATAGGATTTATATCTTAAATTACATATGTAATTATTCTTTCTTTGAACTTACCTTACTTTCTTTATTGTCATGACATGTTTGGGAAGGAAAATTCTTTATTTTATTTACTTTATTGTCATGACATGCTTGGGAAGAAAATTTCATTACTCAATTCTGAAATTTGCTTTTATTTGGAAAATTTACTTTATTTTAGCAAATTACACAGAAACATGACATTAATGCTTCCTGAACATATATTTACATATATTCACATATCTTCTTTCCTTATTTTGTCATTCAGCTTGAGGACGTCAATAATAATATGAGATGTCACATGCTTAAATGATGGACTTTCTTGTAGTTTTATCAATGTATTCGATCCTTTTCCCTTTTTTCTCAATTTACGATAGAAAAAAAAATCTTAGTTTTGTTTTTCGTTTTTTTTTTTTTTTTTTTAATCCTTCAGGTAAAGATGTTTCATCTACTTCTAATCAGGTAATAAAAAAGAAATTCATGTGATAAACATCAAAATACAGATGATTTAATTTAAGGATAGCTGCAGGATTTCTTTTAATTTCTGAATGAGCTTATCAAAGTATTTTATGCTTTAAATAATTTTCTTTATAATTTTAATGGAGAAATAGAGAAAAATTAAAAAAAAAATATTTTAACTGATTTTAGTAACAAGTAAATTCTTACTGTTGACCCAATTCTACTGAAGTATATTATTTTAATTTTCAAAACTATCATAACAAAAATAAAATTGAATAAATTTACACATATAATTTGATGACCATATAACCACATTAATTCTTTTCAGTTTTCCATGTTGCCTTCTAATTTTTAAGCCCAGGAATTATCATTTATATTTACAAATATGGTGGAAATTAACAGACATAAAAATGTTTATTCCTGGTGTGCCTGGGTGGCTCAGTGGGTTAAAGCCTCTGCCTTCAGCTGAGGTCATGATCCTAGGGTCCTGGGATTCAGCCCCACATCGGGCTCTCTGCTCAGCAGGGAGCCTGCTTTCCTCCCTCTCTCTCTGCCTGCCTCTCTGCCTACTTGAGATCTCTGCCAAATAAATAAATAAAATCTTTAAAAAAATATTTATTCCTTTTAATAGTACATCACAAGCATTTTATTGATTTAATTACAGTAGAGTATCTAAATGTTTTCATTTTTCTTTTATGGTCAGTGCAGCTGAGAATATTTAAGCTCAAAATTTTAACTTTAATTTGTCTTATAAAGCTTTATTTTTATGTAGTTTGATTAGTTACTTATTTGAGGTATGATTATTGCATATATTATGTCTGAATATGTGTGACTTAATGTAAACAACTACTTTTTTTTTTTTAGGTATTTAGAAGGATAGTAATATCCTTCTTTTCTCTTTTATTATTTGAAGTGAAATGAAAGCATAATGAATAGTAGCTTGGAGCACAGTACATATTTGCTAAAATGAAGTCTGTAAGATATCAGGATTTGGAGAAAGGGTTTTAGACACTCGATGTGTGAAATCACTGTCAGACAAGAGAGGAGGAGCAGTCACTTAATTCAAATTTGATGGATGGTCCTAGATCCTTGATTTATTATTATTAATATTATTTTTGTGTTTGGTAGGAAAATGAGAATGGTTCTGAGGAACTGTGCTACTCCATCATTAGTCACAGATCTTGTCGGAGGCCCTCCCTGAGCTCCAATGATGATGGTTATGAGAATATTGACTCTACCACAAAAAGAGTGAAACCATTTAGAAATGGGTCAGAAACAGAATATGCCCTTGTTAAGATGACTTGTGTAATTAGGCCTTCTTCCTGTACCCTCTAACATGATTATGAACTTGTGCTTCCCCACTAGAAATCTCATGCTTCATCATTTTACACTAATAGAGATGATACAAAATACTGACCTGGTTTTGGTTAAGTCGTATAAATTGACAGAAATACATACAGTATTCTATATCTTTTTGTTTATAAAGTTTAAAGACATGGAGATGGTGGAAGCTTCCTAGGCGATGTACATCTATAGTTATATGACCTAATATCCAATTCCAACACAGTTCCCCAAATTTCAAATGCCAAATATTTCCACTCATAATTTTCCATTTCACTTTTGAGGTGTAATCTACTCAATAAACCTTTAAAATATAAAACAATTGTTAACCTGATTTTTACTTAAATTTTATTTATTTATTTATTTATTTATTTGACAGACAGAGATCACAAGTAGGCAGAGAGGCAGGCAGAGAGAGAGAGAGAGAGAGAGAGAAGCAGGATTCCTGCGGAGCAGAGAGCCCGATGCGGGGCTCGATCCCAGGACCCTGAGATCATGACCCGAGCCGAAGGCAGCAGCCCAAACCACTGAGCCACCCAGGCGCCCCTAAATTTTATTTATTTATTTATTTATTTATTTATTTATTTATTTTATGTATTAGTAATTCTTGTTTGCAAATTGTGGTAAGAGTTCTAAGAATCAATAGGTTTTGATACTGACCTTCCTGAGACGGGATGTTAAAAGTCATTAAAAAATGAAAAAAATGTGCCAAATTTAGTTACCCACTATTTTTTTCTCCAATGGTGACTCAGAGGATTCTGTTAAAAGCTTAGTAAAAACAAACAAACAAATTAAAAAAAGGTAAACTTTGTGCATACAACTTTGTTTACAACATAACTAGTTAATTTATTACTAGTTAGCACTGCTGAAGGATTGTCAAGTGTGTTGGTCTTAAAATCAGGCATATTGGGAGTTCTGGGAAGATGGCAGTGTAGGAAGATCTTGAGATCCCCTCACTCCACAAATACACTGAAATAATAGACACATTAGTGTAACTAATTCTGAAAAGGACCTGGAAGCTGGAAAAACAGATTTTTCCATAGTTACTTATCAAGAAAAGCTCATATCAGAAAAGGTAGGAAGGGCAGATATGTTGGGAAATAAGTACCTGGCGAGACTAACCACAAAGAGGGTACCAAAAGTATGGTCAAACTGTAAGGGCCTACTTGGCCAGAGGGAGCCATTTTGTTGTTTATGTAATAAACTTAGATTGACCCTGCCCCTCTCAGAGAAACTTACTTAAAAGCAAGTCTGGGAAACCAGTCCCAAGTAGCAAAGTCCAGATACAAGGGCGGGTCAGGCCAGGTGGAGACATCCAATCAGTGGGGTGTGCATACTGTCTCCCTAGCTACGAAGGAGAGTGGACGCCACCTTTTGGGCACCAATTCTGACCAAGGTGATAGGCTAATTCAAATATCTACTAGCGTAAATTGAAATTCAATTGGCCACCCATGTGTGACCTAGCATGACTGTGCAGTTTTCTCTGTGTATTGCAACCTCATTGACCACCTGTGTGTGGCCAGTCTCAACCACATGGCCTTTGCTCTATAAAAGTTAGTCTGTGAGGCTGGGAGGGATTGCCTCTTTGTAAGAGATGGTCCCAGCGGTCAGTTTGATTCTTGATGCTTGTTGCAAAATAAAGCTTTGCTTGACCTTCACTTTGTATCCATCTCACTCCTTTGATTATGGACCTAACAAGTCAAGCAGATAAGACTTCCACACCAGGCACTCCAGGTATGGGGGACCTACACTAAGACCAGCCCCCATGATATTGGGCCTTAATTACAAGTGAGGCATAAAATTGTGAGCTTCTGCAATACGTGGTCCTTAACTCCAGGAACTTAAAAAAACAGTGGACTTAGCTCTAGGAGATCTGGAGGAAAATAGAAAAGTAAGGCTCCAACCTTAAATAAACCTGCTGAGCTAGAGCATGGAAGCAGCAGGTAGAAAAGTTCCTGGAATACACAAGAGGAGATTTATTTACTAATCTCCAGTAAATAAATACTTCTCCAAGAACAAAAAGGCATCATATTATAGATAGCCAGACATTTCTGAGGATCAATGGGAATGCTCTCCACCTACCTTGCTAACACCATGCACCTTACCCACATACTCCCCTGTAGATGCACTTCATTCAACCCACCCCACTCTGTAGGCCTTCCTCCAAAGTGACTACTGCCACAACATACCCTGGAAGCAACCCCAACAGGGACCAGCACCATTTGGAAGGGACTCCTGCTCTGGGGAGAGTAAAATATAATCAGACCAGTGCACCAGCAGTCCAAGCAGCTGAATATTATAGCTGGCAGCACAGAGAGAGCATACTACTAATCAGTACAATTGCAGCACTGGTGGGCAAACTGGGGGCAGGCATCTGGTCTGACTGGTCCCACCCAGCAATGAAAGACTTTCAGGGCACAATATCAGGAAAGGCAATCTGCAAGATGGTGTGGCTGCAGTCCCAATAGATGGACTGGGAGTAAGCATATGGTCTAATTAGGCCAGCAACAAAATTCTCTTAGGGGGCAGCATAGTGAGAGTGCCCTGCAGTTCAGTGTGACTGCAGTCCCAGCAAACAGGCTGAGGCAGGCATCAGCTCTGACAGGTGACATGGCAACTACAAGCTCATGGTGGCTCCAGACAGGCGCATTAACAGAACAGGAACCAAACACTGCTTAGTGTGTTAGGCCATTGCAGCCAACTGGACTGAAAATAAACATGGCTCAGCCACAAGAGTTAGGCACATGCAACCTACATAGGAGACACACCTCAATTCATTAGTCTGGTGAATAGAGGATGTTGTATGACAGGGCACCATAGGATCTCTTCTTTATAAGGCCACCATTTTCAAGATCTGGAACATAGCTGACTTTCCTAATACATAGAAACAGAGAGTTAGATAAAATGAAGAAACAAGAATGTGTCTCAAATAAAAGAACAGGGCAAAGCCACAGCAAAAGAGCAAAATGAAATAAGATATACCTCATAAATAATTCAAAGTAATGGTCAGAAATGTACTCATTCACTTAAGAGTGGAGAATCTTAGTGAAATCTTCAATAAGAGTATATGAAAATGAACTGGAAATGAAGAATATGATAACTAAAATTTTTAAAAAATACATTAAAGGGAATCAACAAAACATTAGAGAAAACAAAAAAGCAAATTGGTGATCTGGAAAGCAGTGTAATGGAAAGTAATAAAGCTGAATCGCAAATAGGAAAAAAAATACTAAAAAAAAAAAAATTAAGGGAGCTAGCTGACATCATCAAACCTAATAACATTAGCATCCCAGAAAGAGAAGACAGAGATATGGGGGCAAAAAATCTATTTAAATAAATAATAGTTGAAAGTTTCCCTAACCTGGAGAAGGAAACAGATACACACATCCAGGAGGCACAGAGAGCCTCCAACAAAATCAACCCAAGGAGGCCCACACCAAGACATGTAGCAATTAAACTAGTAAAGAGTAGTGATAGAGGATACCTGGGTTTCTAGTTGGTTAAGTATTTGCCTTCAGGTCAGGTCATGATCCTTGGGAGCTGGGATTGAGCCCCACATTCGGCACTGGGATTCTCCCTCTGCCTGCCACTCCCCTTGCTTGTGCTCTCTGACTCTGACAAATAAATACATAAACAAAACCTTTTTTAAAAAGTAGTGATAGAGAACTCTAAAAGCAACAGAGAAAAGCTGCAAACAAGGGAAGGCCCATAAGGTTATCAATTGATATTTTAACAAAAAATTTAATAGCAAAAAGAACGTGGCATATAGGTTCAAAGTGCTGCCCCCCCCCCAAAGAAAAGAATAAAAGAAAAAACTTGCAATCAAGAAGTCCCAGCAAGGTAATTATTGAGAGTAGAAGGGGACATAAAGTTCCACAGACAAACAAAAGTTAAAGGAGTTTATCACCACTGAACCAGAATTATATTATATATATATGAATATATATATATATCCACATTAATATATATATTAATGTGGACTATTTAAGTAGAAAGAAAAGATCATAACCAGGAATAAGTATTATAAAAGGAAAATATTTAAAAAGTAATGCAGACATATAAAAAACAGTAGACTAATGATTATAAAATCAGTAGGTGATTAAAACACAAGGACAGTAAAATCAATTATAAGGGGGGGGACGAGATGGCGGGGGAGTAGGAGGAGGCGCCTTTTCAGCCGCTACCCCAAAGTGAGCTGATTACCTACCAAAGAACTCCATTCACCCATGAAATCAGCCTGAGATCAGAATTATACACGTCTGGAACTCTACAGGGGCAGAAAATGCCAGTGGGCAGGTAAAGCAGAATGGGAAAGGCAGACTGATACGGGAAGATAAACAAAAGGGGGAGGGAGCCACCAGAGGCGACCTGTTGGAAAGTAATAACCCAATTCCAGCAAGAGTGCCCTGCATCTGGAGACCAGCATTAAGTTGGAGACTGGTTGAAAGCACTCCAAAAGAGCAAAGGATCGCGGGGGAAATTGTGGGAATCGGGGCAGCTAGGGACAGGGGCTTAAGTTCCTGGTCCCAGGACAGCCTCCCCGGCGCTGAGGCAGAGAGAGTGCCACAGAGAAACCAGCTCTTGGTCCCTAAGCCACCAGCGCACCCGAGAATGTATGGGTTCTAGTTCCTGTGAGGGGATGGGAGCCACGCGCAAGCCCTACTACAATGCTTGAGATAGGCGCACACATCCCTCCTGCTCCCCTGAGTTACAAAGGCCTGGCCGGCGCTCTTTGACCCGCGCCATTGTTTTAAAGCCTAAGCCACGCACCCCGAACTCTCCCCTGACAGAGGTGCGCAAAAGCCCAACCTGGTGTTTAAGGACCAGCACCCTGTTCTCAGTGCCCCAGATGCGCGCCGCCTCTGAAAGAGGTACAGGCAAACCGGGCACTCCCAGCCCGGGCCAGCAGCAAAATCTCAGTGTGCGATTGCTGCTTGGAACCTCTCTGGCAGTTGGGAGCTCCCAGACAGCCGCCACTGCCTTGGCTTTGGGTAAAAGCAAAAGATCCTGCGCCTCCAGGGTCTGCAACTTGGAACCTGCTCTGCCAGCGGCCAAGGGGGAACTTATTTAGGCTCTGCACCCAGACTGAGGCTTCTCTCTGAGAGGGAGATCTGGGTGTGGTTTGTTTTCCTCTAAAACTACAAAAACCATCAAAGGCGGTCAAGGTGAGAGATAAAAAAAAAAAGTGAACAAGCATAAAACCGCCAGAGAACAAAAGCCTGAAAAAAAAAAAAAATTCCTCAAAGCCCACCCCTTTGAGGGGGGCAGGAGGACTCAACTTCATTGACTGACAACCCATGTGGCAGGCCCCTCCCCCAGAAAACAAACCAAGAAAGAAAAAAAAAAAGAGGAAAAAAAAAAAAGGACTACAAAAGAACAACCACTACTTCATAGGAAAGCTTGAATTGTTCATTCGTTCCCACTATTCCAGTTCTTTTTTTTTTTTTTTTACACATAGGTAATTTATTTTAACCTATTTACCATCACAGCGAGCTGTACAGTACACCAAATTCCATAATACCCTTCTAACCTGAACTTTTTGATACATACACCTATGTTTTTCTTAGAACCTTGTCAAAAACAACCACCTCATCAAAAAGAACCACAAGTGTAAAATTTATATACTATCAGGACAAACACAAAAAACACTGAAACACTGGTGGAAGAAGATGGGAGATTTCTTATAAATTCTCAGTGTGTGCAAGGAAGTTTGTTTTGATTCTTCCTAGATGTATCTTGATATCTTTGTTAAAGGACTCAACTTTCCTAAGATAAAGGGGATTAAAAATTGGTTTACCTATAGGGGTAGTAGTGATTGGGGAAAGGGGATTACTTTGAAGTTTAACTCTATATGAATATTAGAGGATAAAAATAAAAAGGAATAAACTAGACTAGACTAAACGAAAATTTAAAAAAAGCAATTCAAAAAATAAAAATGCAAAAGAAAAACATAGGTGTATGTATCAAAAAGTTCAGGTTAGAAAGGTATTATGAAATTTGATGTACTGTACAGCTCGCTGTGATGGTAAATAGGTTAAAATAAATTACCTATGTGTAAAAAAAAAAAAAAAAAAGAACTGGAATAGTGGGAACGAATGAACAATTCAAGCTTTCCTATGAAGTAGTGGTTGTTCTTTTGTAGTCCTTTTTTTTTTTTCCTCTTTTTTTTTTCTTTCTTGGTTTGTTTTCTGGGGGAGGGGCCTGCCACATGGGTTGTCAGTCAATGAAGTTGAGTCCTCCTGCCCCCCTCAAAGGGGTGGGCTTTGAGGAATTTTTTTTTTTTCAGGCTTTTGTTCTCTGGCGGTTTTATGCTTGTTCACTTTTTTTTTTATCTCTCACCTTGACCGCCTTTGATGGTTTTTGTAGTTTTAGAGGAAAACAAACCACACCCAGATCTCCCTCTCAGAGAGAAGCCTCAGTCTGGGTGCAGAGCCTAAATAAGTTCCCCCTTGGCCGCTGGCAGAGCAGGTTCCAAGTTGCAGACCCTGGAGGCGCAGGATCTTTTGCTTTTACCCAAAGCCAAGGCAGTGGCGGCTGTCTGGGAGCTCCCAACTGCCAGAGAGGTTCCAAGCAGCAATCGCACACTGAGATTTTGCTGCTGGCCCGGGCTGGGAGTGCCCGGTTTGCCTGTACCTCTTTCAGAGGCGGCGCGCATCTGGGGCACTGAGAACAGGGTGCTGGTCCTTAAACACCAGGTTGGGCTTTTGCACACCTCTGTCAGGGGAGAGTTCGGGGTGCGTGGCTTAGGCTTTAAAACAATGGCGCGGGTCAAAGAGCGCCGGCCAGGCCTTTGTAACTCAGGGGAGCAGGAGGGATGTGTGCGCCTATCTCAAGCATTGTAGTAGGGCTTGCGCGTGGCTCCCATCCCCTCACAGGAACTAGAACCCATACATTCTCGGGTGCGCTGGTGGCTTAGGGACCAAGAGCTGGTTTCTCTGTGGCACTCTCTCTGCCTCAGCGCCGGGGAGGCTGTCCTGGGACCAGGGACCTAAGCCCCTGTCCCTAGCTGCCCCGATTCCCACAATTTCCCCCGCGATCCTTTGCTCTTTTGGAGTGCTTTCAACCAGTCTCCAACTTAATGCTGGTCTCCAGATGCAGGGCACTCTTGCTGGAATTGGGGTATTACTTTCCAACAGGTCGCCTCTGGTGGCTCCCTCCCCCTTTTGTTTATCTTCCCGTATCAGTCTGCCTTTCCCATTCTGCTTTACCTGCCCACTGGCATTTTCTGCCCCTGTAGAGTTCCAGACGTGTATAATTCTGATCTCAGGCTGATTTCATGGGTGAATGGAGTTCTTTGGTAGGTAATCAGCTCACTTTGGGGTAGCGGCTGAAAAGGCGCCTCCTCCTACTCCCCCGCCATCTTGTCCCCCCCAATATAATGCTTTTAAAATGAGTCCATACTTAAGTGACCATCAATATAGCATAGACTTCTATCATCATAAGATGTTATATGTGAAAATAATGGTAAACAAAAGTAAAAAAAAAAAAAAACCTATTACAGATACATAAATAATTTAAAGGATTCCAAGCACATCACTAAAGAAAGCCATTAAACCACAAGAGACAATAACAAGGCAAACATAAAGGACAGGGAAGAATTACAAAACAACCACAAAACCAAAAATAAAATTTCAATACATATCTACTGATAATTACTTTGAATCTAAGTGAAATAAATGCTCCATTTAACAGACAGGGTGCTTGACATACATGAAAAACATTTCTCCAAGGAAGATGTACAGATGGTCAACAGGCACTATAAAAAGATGATCAACATCAGTCATCATCAGGGAAATGTAAATTAAAAGCACACACTCATCAGAATGGCTAAAACACACACAGACACACCCACTCAGAGAAACCAAGTGTTGGCTAGGATGTGAAGAAAAAGGAAATCTCATGCATTGTCAGTGGGAATGTAAATTGGTGCAGCCAGTGTAAAAAACAGTATAAAGTTTCCTCAAATACTAAATACTAAAAAATATAATACCATATGATCCAGTAACTCCACTACTGGGTATTTACCCAGTGGAAAAACAGTAATTTGAAAAGATATATGCACTCTTATGTTTATTACACATTATTTTTCAATAGCCAAATTATATAAGCAGCCCAAGCATCCATCCATTATATATTATATATTATATATATATATTTTTTCATCCATATAAAAGAATGAAATCTTGCAATTTGCAGCAATGCGATAGCTCTAGAAATTATAATGCTTAGTGAAATTAGGTGTTCATTTATTTGGATGCTGAATACTGCAATAATCCATTGCTAAGTAGTAATATTAGACTGACAAAAATTTCTATTATACAGGAATTCTTTCCCCAAGTGATTCCTGAAAAACTATACACTACTGAGCACATATCTTAATTACTTCCTTGGGGTTCTTTGCCCCTGTGATCTCAGCCAAGTAAACAATACTATTTATTCCTCTTCCTTACTTTCTTATATTCTCATTTTAGAGACAAAGGAGAGTCTACTCCAGGAGTAGATTCATTTTCTCTTTGCTAGTGTCTGCTTTTTGACCTCAGGTAACAGTGTCAGTAACAATGCCCTTATTTCTCTTTATATGTATGTGTCCATTGATCTTTCAAGAAGAGGCTCTATGGAATATAAAACAATATTTTTATGGCTCTTTTATAATAAATACATAATTGAATAAAGATTTCTGTTGTTTATTAGATTTAAGTGAAGCTAATATGATTATTTTTCAGTATTTTACTAGACAGGTATATGTATATGTTTCTCTTATGCCAGTTAATTGAATGAATTATTTGCACATAGATCCAAAACTACCACTTTGTTCACTCTCTGTAATGGAGGAAGTGTTAACTTGAAAGCAATGTTACTTGAATTTCATGCAAATATTTTCAATAATTCTGTCCTTTTCCAATATATGAATGTTATTATGTAGACAAAATGTGTCATACAACACATAGTTCAATTAAATTTTCAGAAAGTATAAGCCAATTTAAAAAAAATTAGAAAATTAAAATATGGATGATGTTTATTGTGAGTATACCAACACAATCCATTTTAAAGTGGCCAAATGCACTTTCATTCTCCTGCCTATTCTATATTATGATCATGCTTAAGGAATTTCTTTGGCAATAAAGATCTGATAGATGGAATCTTCTGACAAAGCCCCAAGCATGCTACAACATGTATGGAGTCATTATCTCAGTTCAGAATGAAAATTTCTGTTCTCAATTTTCAAAATAGGGGAGATCTATGCATTTTTGAAGGTAGAGGTAACAAAAATGGGAGTAGTCAAGGTTCCAGACAATGGAAATATATTAAATAAGCAAATGGTGAAAATTCTAAAGAAGACAGGAAGAAAATATTAATATAGGTATAAGAGAAGGGTGAAGGTTTAAATTTTAAGTGATTATATGGTTCAGAAAGGAATTTGCTTTTTTTGCATGTTTTAGGTTGGCACCCAGGAAAGATGATGATGGTATAGATTTCTATTCAGTTTCATAGATGCAATGAAAAGTAATGGTTATTCCTAATGCCAGCTCCTTTGGTGGATTTTTCCTGTTGGGCTTCTCTGAGCAGCCTCTGCTAGAGATGACCCTTTTTGCTATCATTGTGGTTTTCTACTTGCTGACTCTGCTTGGCAATATGGCCATCATTATATTGGCTCATCTGAATCCCTGGCTCCATTTTTTTCCTCATCCATTTGTCTTTAATGGACCTCTGCTATACCACCAGCACAGTCCCCCAGCTGCTGTTTAACCTGCAGGGCCCAGAAAAGACAATAAGCTATGGTGGCTGTGTTGGTCAGCTGTATGTGTCCTTGGCGATGGGTTCCACAGAATGCATTTTCCTCACAATCATGGCTGTGTACTGCTATATGGCAGTATGCCGGCCACACCTCTTTTGGCAACTGGCAGCGACCACTTGGCTGACTGGCTTGGTTAGCTCACTGGTACAGACTGTGCTCACCACACAGGTTCCCCTTTGTGGAAGGAACATCATAGACCATGTCTTCTGTGAAGTACCAGTTCTCAAACTCGTTTGTGTGAATACCACATTTAATCTAGTGGAACTCTTCCTGGTCAGTGCACTTTTACTTTCTGTGCCTCTCATTCTCATTCTTATTTCTTACAGCTGCATTGTCCAGGCTGTGTAGAAGATCAAATCTGCTGAAGGTCGCCAAAAAGTTCTAGGGATTTGCTCTTCCCATCTGGTGGTGGTGGTTCTTTTCTATGGCACTGCTATGGCCACTTACCTGCAGCCCCCTGCAAATACCTTCCAGATCCAGGACAAGTTCATGGCCTTACTTTACTCTATGGAATTGTCGCTCCAACTCTACATCCCTTCATCTACACGTTATGTAACAAAGATGTGAAAGGGGCACTAATGAAGATGATAGGGAAAGATTTTTAAAAAGGAATATGAAGAGATTATAGAAACTGGAGAATTGCTTAATGCAAATGATTCATGAGATGTTTTTAATTCTGAAGAAATGATCAAGTTTATTTTATTTCTGAGTAGCCAATCTCCTGTATCAAAATGCATTTTATAATGTTATGTTTTTACAGCTTATTTACAAGGAATAGGCAAATGAGTTTAGCCACATCTACCTTCACTCTACTATCTACTGGCTACATAACAATGCTCAACTTGTAATTTCTTTTGTTGTCATTATTATTTTAAATGGGCATGAAAATACCCATTCTATTGAGTTGAGAGTCTATTCTGAAGATGGAGCTAGACAAAGTAATGTTTTATAACCTGAAAATATAAAACATAAGTTATCTTACATAAAATTTGGAGGCATTACTATTAGTTTTAGATAGTTTATTTAAAGGTATATAATCTTCAAGTCAGTAGGGGCCTTAGAGTATAGCTGGCTTTATCTAGTATAAAAATCTCTGTCAAATGCTTTTGAGTAGTAGTCATTCAAGTTTGTATCAAAATTCCCACAAAATCTGTTTTATCCCAAGGTATATACTCCCCAGTTTGAAATATATGTTCATTAAGGTTTTTTTTTTTAATTAGATTAAGCTGGATATTTTCCTTTTTATGAATTCAATCTTATTGATTTGGCCTTTGGCTTGCAAAGCCAGAAAGAAAAAAAATCTCTTGAAAATATATTCTTCCCTTTACCTAAACATTTTCAACATATGGGATAAACCACAAATCTTCCTTAATTTATGATGGGATTACACTCCAATGAATCCTTTATAAACTGAAAATATTTTAAGTAAAAAATGCACTTTATGCATTTAACCTATTGGACACTATTGGACAACATAACTTAGCCTAACATTCCTTAAGCACACTCAGAACACTTACAATAGCCTACCACTGGGAGAAATCATCTAACACAAAACCCATTTTATAATAAAGTGTTAAATATCTCATGTAGTTTATTTGATACAACACTGAAAGTGAAAAACAGAACGATTGTATGGGTACAGAACAGTTGTGAGTGTATCAGTTCTTTACCCTCATGATCACATGGCTGACTGGGGCTATGCCTTGCCTTCTTGTTCTGCCCAGCATCATGAGACTAATGTACCACATGTTGTTATCCTGATAAATAGCAATAAGCTTTGGTGGCTGTGTTGGTCAGCTGTATGTGTCCTTGGTGATGGGTTTTGAAATATGAAATATTTTGAAATATGGTTTCTATGAATCACTCTTGCACCATTGTAAGTTCAAGAATTTGTAAGTCAAATCATTGTAAGTCAGGGATTGTCTGTACTTGTTATAAAACTTCTTTCAATAAATGCATAATCATTTAAACTATTCCTTTGGCATCATGATGCCAACTCTTTTCACAATCCTGGTATTTATATTTAAATTTAATTAAAATTTTTGAAAAATATGCTTCAACAAATCAACTTTTTGATCAAGTTGATTTATATGGACATAGTAGGGCAGGCTGAATTTGTATTTTACATTCCATGAATATATTTTACTACCAGCCAACCTGATTTAAAAACTGTTATATTACTTTCTACTTAATTCATATAGGCATTCCTCTCTGTTTTTGTAGAATATAAAATGGTTGTAATATCATTGACAGACAGTATTCTGCCACATCCACTAAAAATAAGCAGTGGTCATTATAAATTATACTCAGACTCCATAGAAATAGTACTTTCAGAACTGTTCAGAACTCTGAAGACTACACATATTACTGAAGTCCTTTTGTCACTTTCCCACCAAGTATTCTTTCTCAGTATAGAAACCATTATATTATGTCCCTGTAAAATACACAATAAAGCAAGAAAAAACACTTAAAGTTTTCTTCTGCTTGGCTGCCTCAAGCAGAAACATATGAGACATCTGTGAGTCCTCTCTTTTCCCACTTTCCATATCCAATCAACCATTATACCCATGGATATGTCTCCTTATTGTTCCTCAAATTTGTTTACCATCATATGTAGTCTAACTTAAAAGAGTGTCATTTGTTTTCAATAGGCTGTATAAATACTTGCTGACTAATTGAATGATTCAAATAAATAATTTTTAGCTTCAATAAATTGCTTAGGTAACAATGCTATATTAAACATAAATAATCATCTATATAATAGTGCTATGTTAAACACACTCCTCCTTATATGTCAGCAATAAAAAGTTAAGGGTAAAACTCAATTATTTCATAATTTTGAATTGTATATTAACCATGTTTTTCCTTATCTTATATTGACCTGGGCCTTTGTAGGGAGCAGTAATGGCAGGTAATTTTTTTTTTTTAAGTCTTTAATGCATTCAAGTTTTTTCCACTAAATATATTATTAAAAGTTGGTTTTGGCATAGAATTCTTAATAGATATAAGAATTTCCTTTTCATTTTTGGTTTTCTGAGATTTAAAAAAAATCCCATGTTGCTGTTGCTTTTCCCTGCTTTATATTCTTATATTTACTATGATTGACTCATCTTTCGAAAGCTTGTATAAACTCTACTTGATAATTATTTAAAAATGTTTACCTGGATTCATAAATATTCTATTTATGTTTTCATAAATTTTTAATGTTAATAAGTGCTTGTTATTATTCTGAAATACAATTCTGATGATCAGTGAAGAATACCCTAGAACAATCTACTTCTGAAGACAATTCAAACGAGAGAGAGAGAGATTACAATGGGGGCTTACAGGCAATGCAAAACTGACCATATTGAGAGGAACTTATTCCCAGAGGAAGTTGCATTTAATATAAAACCTGTATAGGACAGTGGAATGAGTTTTGGTGCAAGAGGAAATTTGTGAAATTACAGGGCTATGGGCTATGTTCCTTAGGCAAAAAAAAGTAGTCTCATAGGTTGGTGGCTCAATGATATCATTAGAAATCATTTAAGTATGGAGGGGAGAGGGACTTTACATAAGATAAATCATCCTGGATGGTTTATATAAAATAAATCTAATGTCTAAGGTATACCTACAATTTTGAGTGGGAATCTGGGAATAGAGAAGGGTTGGTAAGTGATCAAGAAATTAGGCTCAGAGGGAAGCATGGTCCATAATATCTGAAAGACAAATGGAAGGAGAAAGTCATTCATGTAGAGGGCTACTGAGAATTGTGGATGGAACTGCTTTGAGCATACTGTAGGGATGTTGCCACTCCCAGAGATGCATTTAAACAGAGACAGAGTTGGGAGAAATTATCCTGATGGCTTTCCTTCTAAATTTGTCCATGTCATCCTGGTGCTTTGAATTGCTTAGATTCAGGAGCTCCAAATAGAAGTCAGTAAGAAGGTAAATCTGAGATACAGTCCATAGGGATCAGCTTTCCTGCAACTGCCCCTCAGAACAATGTATTACTTAAAATATAAAATATAACTCATGGGAAATAGTTACCAAGCACATTTAGATATAGCCTTAAGAAAAACACATACTGGCAACAGGTCTCTGGGGGTGAGCAGGATATACGGCCTTGAAGCTGAGCAGCTGGGGATGCCTGGCTCACTCAATGAGAAATGCTGCCTGCTTCATGGAAGCTGAGTAGCTGGGAATGCCTGGCCTGCTCAGGGTGGAATGCTGCCTGCTTCATTTTTCCATTATCTCTCCTTTCTCCTCCCAAAAGTGCCTGTGGCTACTTAGATAAGTCCTTTGAATATGCTTGTTCAACTCTAAACTTTATACTGCTTGTACAGAAATATTTTGCCCTCCTTCTTGTTTATCTACAAGGCATGTGACTGACTAATGTTTGGCCTTCTTCTGCTCTTCTGTTGGTTACTGTTTCTTTCTAATAAAAGCGGGACTGAGGAGTTGCTCAGGGCAACAGTCTTATTTTCTACTGTTGTCCCCTGCTGCCTTTCTCTTGCAGCTGACTTGTCTGTGCCTCATTTTTCTCACCATCACCGACTGGGAGCAGCATTTCCCTAGCTGGGAGGAGAGATTAAAGAAGGGTAGGTAATTGACATAAGACCACGTGGAAAAACAGTTTTCCATTTTGGCCCACCAATCTGGCATTTCCACCAACAGTGTATGAGGATTCCTTTTTCTTCCCATCTTCTCCAACACTTGTTTTTTCTTGTCTTTTTGATTCTCATAATTCTGACAGGTATAAAGTATTATCTCATTGTGGTTTTGATTTGCATTTCCCAGATGGAATATGATGGTGAACAGCTTTTCAGGTGTTTCTATGTTTTTGGAGAAATTGTTCCTCATATTTCTGCTCATTTTTAAATTGGGTTCTTTGGCTTTTGGGCATTGAGTTGTATAAGTTCTTTCTAAATTTTGGATACTGACCCTTTTTCAGATAAGTCATTTGCAAATGTCTTCTCCCATTCCATAGGCTGACTTTAAGTTTTGTTTTTTCCTTCATTATGCAGAAGATTTTTATTTTGATGAAGCCAATAGTTTTATTTTTCTTTTCTTCCCTTGTTTCAGGAGGCATATCTAGAAAGAAATTGCTACAGCCAATGTCAAAGAAGTTACTGCCTGTATTCTCTTCAGGAATTTCAATGGTTTTAGGCTTTTCATTCATTTTGAATTTATTTTTGTATATGGTATTAGAAAGTGGTCCAGTTTCATTCTTTTGCAGGTTGCTTTCCAGTTGTCCCAATGCCAGTTGTTGAAGAGACTGTTTTCCTTTGTTATTCTTTCCTGCTTTCTTGAAGATTAATTGACGATATAGTTGTGTGTATATTTCTTTTTTTTTATTCTGTTCTTTTGACCTATGTGTCTATTTTTGTGCCAGTACCATGCTATCTTGATTACTACAGCTTTGCATATACTTTTAAGTCTAGAATTGTGATGTCTCCAGCTTTATTTTTCTTTTTTGAGGTTACTATGGCTATTTGGAGAATTTTGTGGTACCATACAACTTAGAGAATTGTTTATTCCAGTTCTGTGGAAAAAATTCTGGTAATATTTTGTTAGAGATTGCATTAAATGTGTATATTTCTTTGGCTAAATCGAACTTTTAATTTTTTTTTCATCCAATCTATAAGCATGGAAAAGTCTTTCCATTGTGTCATCTTTAATTTCTTTCATCAATTTTTTTTTAACCTTTCAGAGTACAGGTCTTTCCTCTCTTTGGTTAGGTTTATTCTTAGGTATCTTTTTATTTGGGGTACAATTGCAAATAGAGTTGTTTTCTTATTTTTTCTTCCTGCTGCTTCATTATTGGTGTATAGAAACACACAGATTTCTGTACATTCATTTTATATCCTGCAACTTCACTGAATTTTTTAAATCAGTTCTAGCAGTTTTTTGGTGGAAAATATCGGGTTTTCTATATAGTGTCATATATCATATGTCATCTGCAAAAAGTGAGAGTTTTCCTTCTTTCTTACTGTTTTAGATGCCTTTTATTTATGTATTTGTCTGATTCCTGGAGCTAGAACTTCCACTATTATGTTGAATAAAAGTGTGAGAATGGACATCTTTGCATTTTTCCTGATCTTAAGGGAAAAGCTCTCATTCCTTTCACATTGAGGATATTGGCTGTGGGTTTTCGCACATGACCTTTATTATGTTGATGTATGTTTCCTCTAAATCGACTTTGTTGAGGTTTTTTTTTTTTTTTGGTTTCTTTGTTTTTTTAATCATGAGTGGATGGTATACTTTGTCAAGTGCTTTTTCTACTCTATAGAAATGATCAGATGGCTCTTACCTTTCTCTTACTTATGTGATATATTACTTTCATTGATTTGCAAATATTGAACCACCTCTTCAACCCAAGAATAAATACCACTTGATCATTATGAATGATGTTTTTAATGTATTGTTGGGCTTGATTTGACAGTTTTTTGTTGAGAAATTTTGTGTCTATATTCATCAGGATTATCAGCCCATAGTTTTTGTTTGTTTTTTGTTTTGTGGAGACTTTGTCAGTTTTGGTATCAGAGTAATGCTGACATATAGAATGAATTTGGAGGTTTTCCTTCCTTTTCTATTCTTTGGAACAGTTTGAGAACAATAGGTATTAACTCTTCTTTAAATGTTTGTTAGAGAAGAACTAATTCCTATTCTCCTGAAACTGTTCCAAAAAAATAGAAATGGAAGGAAAACTTCCAAACTAATTTTATGAGGCCAGTATCACCTTGGTCCCCAAACCAGACAACGATCCCATCAAAAAAGAGTACAGACCAATATCGCTGATGAACACAGATGCGAAAATTCTCACTAAAATACTAGCCAATAGGATTCAACAGTACAATAAAAAAAAATTATTCACCACGACCAAGTGGGATTTATTCAAGGCCTGCAAGGTTGGTTCAACATCTGCAAATCAATCAATGTAATACATCACATTAATAAAAGAAAGAACAAGAACCATATGATACTCTCAATAGATGCTGAAAAAGCATTTGACAAAGTACAGCATCCATTTCTGATCAAAACTCTTCAAAGTGTAGGGATAGAGGGCACATCAATATCATCAAAGCCATCTATGAAAAACCCTCCACAAATATCATTCTCAATGGAGAAAAACTGAAAGCTTTTCCGCTAAAATCGGGAACAAGTCACGGATGTCTATTATTACCACTGCTATTCAACGTAGTACTAGAAGTCGTAGCCTCAGCAATCAGACAACAAAAATAAATCAAGGTCATCCAAATCGGCAAAGAAGAAGTCAAACTATCACTCTTCACAGATGATATGATACTATATGTGGAAAGCCCAAAAGACTCCACTCAAACTGCTAGCACTTGTACAGGAATTCAGTAAAGTTTCAAGATATGAAATCAATGCAAAGAAACCAGTTGCATGTCTCTACACCAACAACAAGACAGAAGAAAGAGAAATTAAGGAGTCAATCCCATTTACAACGGTACCCAAAACTATAAGATACCTAGGAATAACACTAAACAAAGATGCTAAGAATCTATATTCAGAAAACTATAAATTACTCATGAAAGAAATTGAGGAAGACACAAAAAATGGAAAAAATGTTCCATGCTCCTGGATTGGAAGAACAAATATTGTGAAAATGTCTATGCTACTAAAGCAATCAACACATTTAATGCAATTCCTATCAAAATATCATCAATTTTCTTCAAAGAAATGGAACAAATTATCCGAAAATTTATATGGAACCAGAAAAGACCTGAATAGCCAAAGGAATATTGAAAACTAAAGCCAAAGTTGGCGGCATCACAATTCCAGACTTCAAGCTCTATTACAAAGCTGCCATCATCAAGACAGCATGGTACTGGCACTTAAAACAGACACATAGATCAATGGAACAGAATAGAGAACCCAGAAATAGACCCTCAATTCTACAGTCAACTACACTTCAACAAAGCAGGAAAGAATGTCCAATGGAAAAGGGACAGCCTCTACAATAAATGGTGTTGGGAAAATTGGACAGCCACATGCAGAAAAATGAAATTGGACCATTTTCATACACCACACGTGAAAATAGACTCAAAATGGATGAAGGACCTCAATGTGAGAAAGGAATCCATCAAAATCTTTGAGGAGAACACAGGCAGCAACTTCTTCGACCTCAGCTGCAGCAACATCTTCCTAGGAACATCCCCAAAGGCAAGGGAAGCAAGAGCAAAAATGAACTTTTGGGATTTTATCAAGATCAAAGGCTTTTGCACAGCAAAGGAAATGTTAACAAAACCAAAAGACAACTGACAGATGGGAGAAGATATTTGCAAACGACATATCAGATAAAGGACTAGTGTCCAGAATCTATAAAGAACTTAGCAAACTCAACACCCAAAGAACAAATAATCCAATGAAGAAATGGACATAAGGCATGAACAGACATTTCTGCAAAGAAGACATCCAGATGGTCAATAGACACATGAAAAAGTGCTCCATATCACTCAACATCAGGGAAATACAAATCAAAACCACAATGAGATATCACCTCACACCAGTCAGAATGGCTAATATCAACAAGTCAGGAAATGACAGATGCTGGAGAGGATACAGAGAAAAAGGAACCTTCCTACACTGTTGGTGGGAATGCAAGCTGGTGGAACCACTCTGGAAAACAGCATGGAGGTTCCTCAAAATGTTCAAAATAGAACTACCCTATGACCCAGCAATTGCATTACTGGGTATTTACCCTAAAGATACAAACGTAGTGATCCGAAGGGGAACGTGCACCCAAATGTTTATAACAGCAATGTCTACAATAGCCAAACTATGGAAAGAACCTAGATGTCCATCCGCAGATGAATGGATAAAGAAGAGGTGGTATATATACACAATGGAATACTATGCAGCCATCAAAAAAATGAAATCTTGCCATTTGCGAAAACGTGGATGGAACTAGAGGGTATCATGCTTAATGAAATAAGTCAATTGGAGAAAGAGAACTATCATATGATCTCCCTGATATAAGGAAGTGGAGATGCAACATGGGGGGTTAAGTGGGTAGAGGAAGAATAAATGAAACAAGATGGGAGTGGGAGGGAGACAAACCATAAGTGACTCTTAAATCTCACAAAACAAACTGAGGATTGCTGGAGGGGAGGGAGTTTGGGAGAAGGAGATGGGGTTATGGACATTGGGGAGGGTATGTGCTATTGTGAGTGCTGTGAAGTGTGTAAACCTGGCGATTCACAGACCTGTACCCCTGGGGATAAAAATATATTATATGTTTATAAAAAATAAATAAATACACAAATAAATGTTTGTTAGAATTCTCCTGTGAAGGTATCTCATTCTGGATTTTTGTTTGTTGGGGAGATTTTTGAATACTCATTCATTTCCTTTGCTAGTTATTGATCTGTTCAAGTTTTCTATTTTTTCCTGTTTTAGTTTTGGTAGTTTATACATTCCTAGGAGTTTATCCATTTCTTTTAAGTTGTCCAATTTGTTGGCATGTTGTCATGTGTAATCAAATTCTTTCTCATTTTTTCTTGATACATGTTGCTACAGGTTTATCAATTTTATTAATTTTTTTAAGGAACCGCCTCCTCATTTTGTTGATTAAAAAAAAAAGTTCTGTATCATTTATTTCTGCTCTAATCTTTATTATTTCTTTTCTTATACTGGTTTTGGGTTTTTTTTGTTAGCTGCTTTCGGTACAAGATTAGATCGTAACATGTGATTTTTTTTCTCTCTCAAGGCAGTACTTTCCTCTTAGAGCCACTTTTGTTGCATCCCAAAGTTTTGGGACCATTGTGCTTTTTAACTTTTTCTTTTATATCCTGGTTGACTCATTCATTGCTTAGTAGCATGATACTTAACCTCCATTTATTTATTGTTCTTCCTGCTTTTTGCTTGTGATTTTTCTTCTAGTTTCAATGTGTTATGATCAGAAAAGATTCATGAGATGACTTTGATTTTGAATTTGTT
Source organism: Mustela nivalis (assembly GCF_964662115.1). NCBI lineage: Eukaryota > Metazoa > Chordata > Mammalia > Carnivora > Mustelidae > Mustela > Mustela nivalis. Next base: position 8,153,260 of record NC_139022.1, on the reverse strand, counting down.
GAGGCTGATTTTTCAGGCTAATATGTGATCTATTCTGGAGAATGTTCTGTGTGCACTTGAAAATAATGTGAATTCTGCTTTAGGATAAAATGTTCCAAATATATCTGTTAAGTCCATTTCATCTAGTTGGTTATGCAAAGCCATTGTTTCATTGTTGATTTTCTCTTTAGATGATCTGTCCATCAGTGTAAGTGAGATGTTGAAATCCCTAACACTCTATTGGTTAGTTTCTTTATGTTTTTTATTAAATGTTTTACATATTTTGGTGCTCTTATGTTTGGTGTGTAAATGTTTACAATTGCTATATCTTCGTGTTTGATTGTCCCCTTTATTATTTTATAGTGTCCTTCTTTTCTCCTGTTACAGTCTTTGTTTTAAAGTCTGTTTTGTTCAATATAAGTATTTCTACTCTGGCTTTCTTTTTATGTACATTTTTATGATAAATGTTTCTCCATCTCCTCATTTTCAATATCCAAATGTCTTTAGGTCTAAAATGAGTCTCTTGTAAGCAACATATAGATGGGCCTTGTTTGTTGTTTCTTTTTCTTCTTCCTCCTCCTCTTCCTCTTCCCCCTCCTCCTCCTCTTCCCCCTCCTCCTCCTCTTTTTCCTCCTCCCCCCATCCTCCTCCTCCTACTCCTCTTCTTCTCCTTCTTCTTCTTCTTCTTCTTCTTCTTCTTCTTCTTCTTCTTCTTCTTCTTCTTCTTCTTCTTCTTCTTCTTCTTCTTCTTCTTCCTCTTCTTCTTCTCCATCTATTCTGCCACCTTATTTCTTTTGATTGGAGTATTTAGTCAATTTACATTAAAAGTAATTACAGATAGATATGTATTTATTGTCATTTTCTAATTTGTTTTGTAGTTGTTTTGAAGATTTTATCTGATTCTTTCTTGTCTTTCTATCTTTCATATTTGGCGATTTCCTTCAGTGATATATTTTGATTTTTTTTCCTCTTTATTTCTTGCATTTTATGAGTAGTTTTTAGATATATGGTAACCATTAGGTTTCTACATAACTTTTCTGCTTTTATTAGTCTATATTAAGTTGATAGTCATTTAAGTTGGAACCCATTCTTTACTCTTCCTCTTGTTAGGTCCCCCCAAAAATGGGTACCCCAAAAATGGGTCCGTGATTAAAGGAGCAAGACTGATACAGAGTGAAGGTTAAGCAAAGCTTTATTTCATGCCAAGCATCAAGAATCAGACTGACCATCAAACAGACCAGTCGGGGATGCCCCTGTACAGAGAATGACCCTTCACTGCTTTCCAGACTAACTTTTATAGAGCAAAAGCCATGTGGTTTGGCCTGGCCACACACAGGTGGCTAATTGAATTACAATTCACCCCACAGTAGCCATGGAAACTAGCCCATCACCTTGGTAGCTAGGAGACAGTATGTGCCCCCACTGATTGAATACCTCTACCTGGCCTTACCCACCCTTGTACTTGGGCTTTGTAACCTGGTGCTGGTTTCTGGGACTTGTTTTTAAGTCCCATGGGGGAAGGGGACAATAACAAAGTTATTGTTTCACCTTAATGGAAGCATCTGGCTAAAATAAAAATATAACATAGGTCCTTACACTTCTCATATTTTATGTGTTGTTATATTTTATAATTTTTAAAACATTTTAATTTACATTTATTTTGTCCTTTTATTTTATAAGTCCTTTGACTAATTTTTTACAGAAGTATTTATTTTTACTTCTTTTGTGTTTCCTAATTTTATTCTGTCATTTTTGGACTCTCCTTTCTATTCAACAACTCCCGTTTAATATTTCTTGCTGGGCTGGTCTAGTGGTCATGAATTCCTTTAGTTTCTGTTTGCTGGGAAACTCTTTAGCTCTCCTTCCATTTTGAATTATGTGCTTGTTGGATAGAATACTTTGACTGGAAATTTTTACCATTCAGCATTTTGAATGCATCATGCCACTCCCTTCTGACTTTTAAAGTTTGTGTTGAGAAACCTCCAGCTAACCTTATGTTATGGATTTTCTCTTGTAAGTTACTATCTTCTTCTGTCTTGCTGCTTTAAAACTTTTTCTTTATTGCTACATTTTGCCATTGTAATGTATCTTTGTGTGAATCTGCTTTTGGTAATTTTGATGGGAGTTCTCTGTGGCTCCTGAGTCTAGATATCAGTTTCTTCTCCAGATTATGGACGTTTTCATGAAACATTTATTTAAATAAAATTTCTGCCTCCTTTTCTCTCTGTTCTTCTGGGACTCCTATAGTATGGATGTTATTATACTTGGTGGAGTCACTGAGTTCTCTATTTTTTTTTTTTTACATATTTTTTTCTCTTTCTTTCTTCTTCTTCTTTTTTTTTTAATTAAAATTTTTTATTTTTTATAAACATATGTCTTTATCCCCAGGGGTAAAGGTCTGTGAATCACCAGATTTACACACTTCACAGCACTCAGCTTGATTACTATTCATTGTTCTGTATTCTCGACCACAAATTCATTCCTCTGCTTCTTCCAGCCTACTATTCATTCCATCAAGATTATTTCTCAGTTTGTTTATTGAGCCCTTTATCTATGTTACATTATTCCTTATCTTTGTGGTAAGGGTCTCACTCACGTCCTCCACTTTTCTCAAGTCCTTTGAGTATCCTGATGACCATTGGTTTAAATTCTCTGTCAGGTTTGTTACTTATATCTGTTTTGCTTAGATCTCTCATGGCCTTGTCTTATTCTTTCATTTAAGATAGATTTGTCTCCTTATTTTATCTGCCTTTCTGTGTCTTTGTCTGTGTTAAGAAATTCAACTGTGTCTTCTGCTCTTGAAAGTTCAGATTTTATGCAGGAGAGGTAGTGAAGTGCTTTGTAGTGCAGTGTCTCCTGTTGATCAGAAACTAGCTCTTCAGAAAAGTATGCTGTGTGTTGTTTACACCCTGCTGCTGTGTCTGAGTCATTTTTTTTCTTTCAGAGCAGTAATCTGCACTTATTCTTTGCTTGTTTCAGTCTCTGTTTGCCCTTTGTGATGTTAATGTGACCCAGCTATATCTGCTTTTGGGGATCTTTGAAGAAGGGAACTTTGAAGAAGGCCTTCAATGTTAATAAAATTTATGTTGGGGCATCAGTCCTATGCTGGATCCCCTGAAGTGCTGCAGTGGCTGGGAGCTACACACTAGGTGGCCTGGCACAGGAGTCTTGGTATGGCATGTGGTGACAACTGTATACCTGGCAGCTGGGCTGTATGCATATCTTTAACAAAATTTGTCCTCAGCTCATGGCCAAGGCTATCAAGCTTGGAGTATTTGAGTTCCTAGGAACACTTGTGGATGCGACATAGTGCTGACAGGAAAGTTAGCAAGAGTCTGTCCAATACCATTTACTACATGGTCCTGTGTTTATGCTGGGGGCAGGGAAGCAAAATGATGCCTTCCTTCTCCCTCATTTTTAGAGAAGACCTCAACAAGGTCTAGAATCAGTAAGACAAATTTGTCTCTCATTTGCTCCCAATAGTGTGTAAATTGCTGCTTGCATGTTACCTCCTTGTGCAGGCTGCTATCTTTTTAAGAATGGTAACTTAGCTCTCACTCACCCTCTCTGCTTGCCCACTGCTGAGTCAGCTGACACTGAAAGCTCCAGGCTCCATGTCCCACTGGATATACAAAATCATGGAATTCAGCCCCTCTGGTTTTTGAAGTAATATGTTATGGAATTAGTCCTCTCCAAGTGAGTTCCCTGGTGTGAGGGCCCATTTCTCTGCTCTTTCCATCCATACAGCTCCCTGCTTCAGGCATTCTCCCTTTGTCTTTCTGATCTTTCTAACCTTTTTTTTTTTTTTTAAGATTTTATTTATTTATTTATGAGAGACAGAGAGAGAGAAGAGAGGGAGAAGCAGGCTCCCTCTGCAGAGATCCTGATGCAGGACTTGATCCCAGGACCCTGGGATCATGACCTGAGCAGAAGGCAGATGCTTAACTGACTGAGCCTCCTAGGCTCCCCAATCATCCTTACCTTTTAAATGCAGCTTCTTCTTTATATTTAGTTGTGGAGTTTGTACTTCTGATCTTCAGATTACTTTTCTGGTTCCTTGATTTGGATATGGATATCTACTTAAAAATGTGGGACAGGTTGAGCTCAGGGTCTTCCCACTCAAGTTACCAAGTTCCACTCTATATTGACTTAGTGAAATAATTTAAACTAAGACTCTTGAAATCAGATTTTTAAAATTCCACAAATAAGTTAGATCATACAATATTCATCTTTCTCTGACTTATTTGGCATAATACCCTAAAGGTTCATTTATATTGTCACAGATGGCATGATATCCTTTGTCTTTATGGTGAAACACTATTCCATTGTATATATGCAATACATGTTTTGTGTGTGTATATGTATATGTAAGTGTGTGTGTGCATGTGCATATATATATGTATATGATCTATTTGTTAGGAGTGTACAGAACTCTTTGAGATAATGATTTGATTTCTTCTGGATAAATACCTAGACATAGGATTGCTAGATCATAGGTAGTTCTAATTTTTTTGTTGTTTTGTTTCATTTTTTGTTAAACAATATCCATACTGTTTTCCATAGTGGCTGCACCAGTTTACATTTCCACTGACAGGACATCAAGTTTCTTTTTTCTCCACATTCCTGTCAACAATTATCTCCATTCTTCATGATGATAAACATACTAACAGGTGTCAGGTCATATCTCGTGATTTTGATTGGATTTCCCTGATGATTAAGTATGTTGAGCAAATATTCTTCTACCTATATGCCATTTGGATGACTTCTTTGAGGAAAGAAAAAAAGTCTATTCAGGTCCTTTGACAATTTTTTAAATGAGTTCTTTATTCCATCATGTAGTTCTGTGATTTCCTTAAACATTTTGATATTAGCCACTTATAAGATAAAGGTTTGCATATTTTTCCCCAATTATGTAGGTTGCCTTTTAATTTTGTTAATTGTTTCTTTTGCTATGTAAAAGCTTTTTACTTTGGCATTGTCCCACTTGTTGAATTTATTTTTCTTGCTTGTGCTTTTGGAGCCATAACCAAAAAATAATTGTCAATATTGATATCAAGGAAATTTCTCCCTATGTTTTCTTCGAGTAGTTTTATGATTTTAGATCTTATATTTACATTTTAAAAGGCTTATTTATTTTTATCTTAGAAAGAGAGGGGGGAAGGTCAGAGGGAGAGGGGGAGAAACTTAGGCAGATTGTGCTAAGTGGAGTCCTATGCAGGGCTCAATCTAATGACCCTGAGATCATGACTTGAGCAGAAACCAACAGTCAGACATTTAACCAACTGCACCAACCAGGAACCCCCATTTACATTTTTAATACACTTAAAACAAATTTTTATTAATGAACTTTTCCAAATATAAATCTTGTTTATATTTTCTTATATTTATGCTTAAGTATTTCATTTTGGGGGGTGTTAATATAAATGGGATTGTCTTTTGAATTTTAAGTTATATTTGTTTATTGCTGGTTTAGGGGAAAGTGTTTGACTTGTATATTAGCCTGCATATTATAACATTGCTGTACTCACTTACTTGTTCCAGGGGGATCTTTTTTTTTTTTTTTTTGAATTTTTTTTCTTACTGTTAATTTGTTTGGATTTTTTAGGTAGATGTTAAGTCATTTACAAAGACAGTTTTATTTCTTCCTTTCCAAAGCTTACATCTCTTATTTCCTTTTCTTGTCTTACTGCATCACCTAGGATTGCCAGTACAATGTTAAAACAGAGTTTTGTTCCCAATTTTAGTAGGAAAGTTTCTTGTTTCTACCTAGTAAGTAGACTGTTAGCTGTAGATTTTCCATATATATTCTTTTTTTTTAAATTAACATATACTGTATTATTTGCTTCAGTGGTACAGGTTTGTGAATCATCACTCTTACACAATTCACAGCACTCACTGTAGCACATACCCTCCCCAATGTCCATCACCCAGCCACCTTATGCCTCCCATTCTCCTTCCCTCCAGCAACCTTTAATATGTTTCCTGAGATTAAGAAACTTTTAATCCTTAGTTATTATTTATAAAGTAATGAATCTTTTCCTGTATCCCTTGTATACTGAAAGTTTTTATTAGGAATGGGTGTTTGGTTTTATCAAGTGTGTTTTTATTTCCTGCATCAGTTTATACAATTTTTTGACTCTTTTTCTCTTGCTTCTTGATATGATGCATTGTATTAGTTGGTTTTTAAAAGGTTGAACCAGCCCATCAAGATGTCAGTTCTTACCAAATTAGTATATATATTAAAAGCAACCTAAATAAAAATCTCACCACATTGTTTTATGGATATCAACAAACTATTAAAGTTGATATTGATAAGCAAAAGACCCAGAAGCTCACAAATCTTGAAGGAAAAAGACAAAACTGGCAGACTCACATTTTAAAACTTTAAGACATAATATAGAGTTATAGTAATAAAGAGTTATGGTGTGGTGTTGGGTGTTGGTTAAAGAATAGGTAAAATAGATAAATTGAGCAGAAGATAGTTCAGAAATAGACCCATACAAATATAGCTAAATCAATGGAAACTGATAGTCATTTCCACAAACAGTTCTGGAACAACTGGACATCTATATGTAAAAAGAATAATGTAGATTGACATATTTGTTATAAAAATTAACTCAAAATGGATCATAGATCTAAATATTAAATGCAAAACTATAAAACTCCTTGAGGTTAACATGGCAAAAAATTTAGATGGCTTTGTGTTATCCATTACATTTTAGGAAAAATTAGAAGTCACGATTTATGAAAGAAAAAAAAAAAAGATTGGCATTGCAGCTAAAAACTTGTCTTCTGTAGAAGGTAATTTCAAGAGTATGGGGGCATAAGCCAGAGGCCAATATTCTAAATATTCCAAAATACAAATCTAGTAAAGAAAGCACTGCTTTCTAAAACACACACACACACACACACACACACACACTCCTTAACTTTCTTTTTTTTAAAGATTTATTTGAAAGATAGAGAGTGTGTATGTGAGAGCACAATCAGGAGAATGACAGGCAGAAATAGGGAGAGAAGCAGGCCACACACTGAGCAGAGAGCTTGATACAGGGCTTGATCCCAGAATCCTGGGATCATTACCTGAGCTGAAACAGATGCTTAATTAACTGATCCATCAAGGCATCCCATTAACTTTCAGAATAAAACAATGAACAACCTAATTAAAAAATAATAAGTAGTACCTTAGTGTTTACAGCAGCACTCTCAACAATAGCAAATTATGGAAAGAACCCAAGTGTTCATTGACTGATGAATGGATAAAGATGTGGTGTATACAATGGAATATTAGTCATTAAAAAAAATGAAATCTTGCCATTTGCAATGATGTGCATGAGTGAGAGAATATTATACTAAGTGAAATAAGTCAAACAGAAAAAGATAAATACCATAAGAATTCACTCATATGTGGAATTTAAGAAACAACAAATGAACATGGAGAAGAGAGAGAGAGGGATAAATTAAAAAAAAAAAGTCTCAGTTATAGAGAACAAACAGTCTCAATTATAGATAACAAAATACCAGAGGGATGGGGGATGACAGGATGGGTTAAATAGGAGACGGGGATTAAGGAGTGCACTTGTGATGAGCACCAGGTGTTGTATAAAAGTGTTAAATTACTAAATTATATACCTGAAACTAATATTACACTGTATGTTAACTAACGTGGTATTTAAATAAAAACCTGGACAAATAAAAAAAGTGAGTAAAAGATCTGAACAAACATCTTACTAGAGAAGACATGCATGTAGATAGGTGTGTCTGGGTGACTTAGTCGGTTAAGTGTCTGTCTTTGGCTCAGGTTGTTGCAGAACCTGGACTGGATGGTGGTGGAAGAACCAAGTGGTACTTGGAGACTTTGGGGGATTGGAGGATCAGTGGTTTATTTTACACCAGTGGGCTCAGACGGGGTTATTCTCCAAAGGTCTGATCCCTGAGCACAAGCAGGGAGGGGAATTTATACCCTTCCACTTCCACATACTTGGTACTTTTGGCATGCGTGGGGAAATGGGCTAGGAAAGAAGAACCTGGAAGGGCTTTGAGACAGGGACTGGAATTCCCTTGCTTGTTTAGTCAGCTATCATAGAGTATAGTTTTCCCAATCAAGGTCATGATCCCAGATTCCTGGGATAGAGACCCTGCTTAGCAAGGAATCTGCTTCTCTTTCTGTCCTTTCCCCCACTACTCATGTTCTCTATCTCTCTTACTCTCTGTCTGGAATAAATAAATAAAATCTTAAAAAAAAAAAGACATGCATGTAGCTAGAAAATATAGGAATGCTCAAAATCATTAGATGTATTATTAAGTAATTGCAAATTAGATAATTGCAAATTAAAACACCTATGAGTACAACTACAGACTTACTAGAATGGCAAAATCCAAAATATGGATGATACAAAATGCTTGTGAGAATATGTAGAGTAATAGGAACTCTCATTTGTTGCTGATGAAAGTCCAGAATGACATAGCCACTTTGAGAGACAGTTTGGCAGTTTCTTACAAGAGTAAACACACTCTTACCATACAGCCCAGCAATCATGCTGCTTGATATTTACCCAAGGAGTTGAAAATATGTCCTCAGAATAACCTCCACAGAAATGTTTATAAACACTTTGTTCTTAGTAGTGCAAATATGGAAATAACCAACATGTTCTCAGGTAAGTGAAAAGATATATAAACTGTGGTTTATCTAAACAGTGGCATATTATTCAGTGTTAAAATTAGGTGACTGTCAAATCATGAAAAACATGGATGAATTTTAAATGTATATTACAATGTAAAGAAGCCAGTCTGTAATGGCTACACTACTGTGATTCTAATTTCATGATATAATGGAAAAATATTAAGGCAATGAAATATCCATAGTTTCCAGGGGTAAGGAGACAGGGGGATGTATCTGTGAAACATGGGATTTTGGGGGGTTGCAAACTACTATGTAGAATATTATAATGGTGATGAATGTTATTATATATTTGTCAAAATTCAGCACCAAAAGTAAATGATATTATAAACTATGTACTCTGATTGAAAAAAAAAATATCCTGGTACAAGATGGTGATGTAGGAAAACTCTGAATTTGCATCCTCTGTGGAAACATCAGATATACACCTATTTAGAGAACGATTCCTCCTGAAGAAGAACCAATCAACTGAACAGCTTCTGCTCAACAAAAGAGAGAGAGACTGCATAAGTAATAGGAGGAGAGATGGAGACACAGAAACAAAGGGAATGCTCACTCCTGCTGCAAACTGCAGTGGGGAGTGATAGTACTGTTAGAACAGGAGCAGATTCATCTCCCCTGAGACACAGAAAACAGCCATGGTTTAAAAGAACAACTGAACCAAAAAAAGACCCAGCTCCAGAATTCTGCCAAATGGTAGAGGAGCTACTTAAACTCTCTCTGGGTCAGAGAAGCTGGTGAGCATGATGGTTTATGTTCCTCCTCCATACTGACAGTGCAGACAGGAGCAGGATCTAGATGCTATGGGCAGCATGCCACATAAGCAAACTCTAGGCTTCTAGACCACAGCAGGCTCAGATGCCTTGGAAGACAGAAAGAGAAAGCCATGGATTAAAAGAACTACTACACTATGAAGAAACTAGCCCCAAACTCTGACAAATGGCAGGGGAGCAGCTGGAACTCACTCTGGGTCAGAGGAACCAGTGAGTGGTAGGATTTACATTCTCTTATGATATTGATAGCATGGATGGGAGCAGGGTCCAGATGCTCTATTTCACCTACAACCTCAGTAAGCCTCAAACTACTACCCCACACCAGCCCCAGCCACCCTTAGCATAGTGCATACAGGGACACACTTGGTCAGTTCCTACTACAGCTCCAGCCCTCTTGTCAAGGTGACAAATGTGCAAAGCACCGTGAAACACTCCAGGCTTGCACCACTTAGGCTCCAGATATCTTTCTAAGGCATCCCTTGCTCAGAGTTCTCAGGGAATTCCCAGCTTATGCCTGCTTCAGCTCTAGACAGTGTTCAGAGCACCCCACATATTTCCAACCTTTGTCCATCTCAGCTTTAGCCACAATACCAGGGTGCCCCCAGCATCACACAAGCACTCAGCCCACACCAATTTCAGTACCAGCCACAATGTCAGGGTGCTCACTTCACTGAACACAGTGTGTATGCACTTCAATGTTAGCTATTTTTCCAGGGTGTCCTTGTGTGAAGAGACCTGGGACCACCCCTGCTTCCACCCACTTGATAAAGTGCTGTCCACAGAGCAACCCCCTACATGGAGTGCACTGGGATCCCCAGGACATTAATCCATCTCGGATTCAGCCACCCCAGCAGGGTTTCCCACCCAAATAGCATCTCATGATGCCCTAGCCCACATCGTGCTTTAGCCCCAGTGAATCTCCATATGCTCCATATAGAGCATTCCAGGAACTACAGCTTGCACCCACATTTCTGTTAGCTATCTTGCCAGGTACCCTCTGTGCAGATCCTTGGGATCCCCAGCTTGCATCTGCACAAGCTTTAGCTGTTTTGCTAGTTTGTATTCTGCATGGAGAGCCTAGCAACCACAATGGCCTATGTCCACTTTACCTCTGGCCACTCTCCCATAGCAGCTCTGACATACAGTGCCCTGGAAACCCCAGGAACCACAGCTCATATTAGACACAGCCCCATTTAGCCAACCAAAGTCCCCAGGCACAGTCTAAACAGGGAGTGACCGTAGACCCCCTTTTCTCCAAGTCTTTTCTCCAAGTCTAGAAGAAATAGCAGTACCACCTAATTCATAAAAAAACAAAGACAGAAAGGCAAGCAAATTGAGGAGATAGAAGCATATGCTTCAAATGAAAGAACAAGATAAAACCTCAGAAATATAACTAAGTGAAATAGAGATGAACAGTATGCCAGGTGAAGATGTATGATTATAAATGATCATAGAGATGTTCCTTAGACTGGAAAGAAGACGGAAAGGACTCAGTGAGAACTTTAAAAAAGAAATAAAAAATATAAGTAAAACTCAGAGTTGAACATAATAACTGAAATGAAAAATACACTAGAAGGATTCATCAAGAGATCAAGATGCAGAATAGGTCAGTGATCTGGAAGACATGGTAATAGAAAGCACCCAAGCAGAACAGCAAAATGAAATATAAATACATAGATAAATAAATACATAAATACATAGATAAATTTTAATACATAGATAAATACATAGATAAATTTTATTTTATAAATAAAGTAAAAGCATAAAATAAAATAAAAATGAGGCTAGCTTAAGAAACATTTGGATAATATCAAGTAAACAAATATTCACATTATAGGGGGTCACAGAAGAAGAAGAGAGAAAGGAGTACTAAAGCTATTTGAATAAATAATAGCTGAAAATGTCCCTAACCTGGAGAAGGAAAGAGACATCCAAATTTAGGAAGCACAGTGAGTTCCAAATACCATAAACTCAAGGAAATCCAAACCATGACATAATAATTAAAATGTCAAAGATTAAAGGTAAAGAGGAAAAAAAAAGATTTTATTTTCTTGAGAGAGGGACAGAGAGAACAAAAGCAGGGGCAGAGACAGAGGGAGAAGCAGAATTCCCACTGAGCAGGGAGCCTGATGGGGGCTCAATCCTTGGACCCTGGGATCATGACATAAACCAAAGGCAGACACTTAACTGAATGACCCACCCATGTGACCCAGATCTACGATTTTAATATTTATCACATAAGTAATCTAATTTTTATGCTTTATATTTCTTACCAATATTTCAAGTTCTTTTAATTTTAATTAGTTAAAATATATAAAATTTACACACAAAAATAGACTCAAAATGGATGAAGGACCTCAATGTGAGAAAGGAATCCATCAAAATCCTTGAGGAGAACACAGGCAGGAACCTCTTTGACCTCAGCCGCAGCAATATCTTCCTAGGAACATCCCCAAAGGCAAGGGAAGCAAGGGCAAAATGAACTATTGGGATTTCATCAAGATCAAAAGTTTTTGCACAGCAAAGGAAACAGTTAACAAAATCAAAAGACAAATGACAGAATGGGAGAAGATATTTGTAAACGACATATCAGATAAAGGACTAGTGTCCAGAATCTATAAAGAACTTAGCAAACTCAACACTCAAAGAACAAATAATCCAATCAAGAAATGGGCAGAGGACATAAACATACATTTCTGCAAAGAAGACACCCAGATGGCCAACAGACACATGAAAAATTGCTCCATATCACTTGGCATCAGGGAAATACAAATCAAAACCACAATGAGATATCACCTCACACCAGTTAGAATGGCTAAAATCAACAAGTCAGGAAATGACAGATGCTGGCGAGGATGTGGAGAAAGGGGAACCCTCCTACACTGCTGTTGGGAATGCGTGTTGGTGCAACCACTCTGGAAAATAGCATGGAGGTTCCTCAAAATGTTGAAAATAGAACTACCTAGTGACCCAGCAATTGCACTACTGGGTATTTACCCTAAAGATACAAACGTAGTGATCCAAAGGGGCACATGCACCCGAATGTTTATAGCAGCAATGTCCAAAAGAGCCAAACAATGGAAAGAACCTAGATGTCCATCAACAGATGAATGGATAAAGAAGAAGTGGTATATATACACAATGGAATACTATGCAGCCATCAAAAGAAATGAAATCTTGCCATTTGCAACAACATGAATGGAACTAGAGCGTATCATGCTTAGTGAAATAAGTCAAGCAGAGAAAGACAACTATCATATGATCTCTTTGATATGAGGAAGTAGTGATGCAACATGGGGGCTTAAGTGGGTAGGAGAAGAATCAATGAAACAAGATGGGATTGGGAGGGAGACAAACCATAAGTGACTCTTAATCTCACAAAACAAACTGAGGGTTGCTGGGGGGAGGGGGTTTGGGAGAAGGGGGTGGGATTATGGACATTGGGGAGGGTATGTGCTTTGGTGAGTGCTGTGAAGTGTGTAAACCTGGTGATTCACACACCTGTACCCCTGGGGATAAAAATATATGTTTATAAAAAATAAAAAATTAAAAATATATATATATATATATATAAAATTTAGTTAGTTAAAATTTTAGTTAGTTAAAATATTCCATCATTTGTAATATTAGTTTCAGGAGTAGAATTTAGTGATTTATCACTTACATATAACACCCAGTATTGATCACAAGTACCCTTCTAACCTTCACCCATTTATCCCACCTCCCTCTATCAACCCTCAGTTTGCTCATTATAGTTAAGATTTTCTTATGGTTTGCCTCCCTCTGGTTACTTTCCTTTCCCCTTTGTTCATCTGTTTGTTTGTTTGTTTGTTTCTTCAATTACACATATAGCTGAAATCATCTTTTTATTTGACTGACTTATTTTGCTTAGCATAATACACTCCAGCTCCATGTATGTCATTGCAAATGGCAGGATTACATCAGTTTTGATTTTTGAGTAATATTCCACTCTGTATATATACCATATCTTCTTTATCCATTCATCAGTTGTTGGACACTTAGGCTTCTTCCATCATTTAGCTATTGCTGATAATGCTCCTATCAAGGTGCATGTGCCCCTTCAAATCAGTACTTTAGAAGCATATTTTATATTTTATTATATTAAGATGATCATTAAGTATTCATATATTATGTTCCAAACAACATTATATTATTTTAATGGTGTTCTTTTAAAAAATTTTTTATGATTAAGTTGAATTAGCTTATATATAGTGAAATACTCAGGGCTCATCACAACATGTGCCCTCCTTAATATTCATCACCCTGTTACCTCATCCTCCCCCCACCCCCCAATTCTGTAACTCCCAGTTTGTTTCCTGGAGTTCAGAGTCTCTCATGGTTTGTCTCCCTCTCTGATTTCCTCCCATTCAGTTTTCTCTTCCTTCCCTTATGGGCCTCTGCATTATTCCCTATGCTCCATGTATGATAATTGTCCCTCTCGGCTTGACTTATTTCACATAGCATAAGCCCCTCCTGTTCCATCCATGTCAATGCAATGATAGGTATTCATCCTATCTGATGGCTTTAATTATACTGATATTTTCCTTCACTGTATAGAAGCTTTTTATCTAGATAAAGTCCAAATACTTCATTTTTGCTTTTTTTTCCTTTGACTCTGGAAAAGTGTGTAGTAAGAAGCTGGTACAAATGAAGTCAAAGAGAGTGCTGCCTGTGTTCTTCTCTAGGATTTTGGTGGTTTCCTGTCTTACATTTAGGTCTTTCATCCACTTTTAATTTATTTCTGTGAATAGAATAAGAAAATGATCCAGTTTCATTCTTCTGCATATTGCTTTCCAGTTTTCCCAAAACCATTTGCTGAAGAGACTGTTTCCCATTGGATATTCTTTACTGCTTTGTTAAGGATTATTTGAACTATAGTTGTGGATCCCTTTCTGGGTTTTATATTCTGTTCCATTGTTTTATGTGCCTGTTTTTGTGCCCAAACTGTACTGTCTTGAACACTGTAGCTTTGTAGTACAACTTGAAGTCCAGAAACATGATGCCTCCAGATTTGCTTTGTTTTCCCAAGATTGCTTTGGTTATTTTGGGTATTTTGTGGTTCCTTACAAATTTTGGGATTGTTCTAACTCTGTGAAAAATGCTGGTCATATTTTGATAGGTAAAGCATTAAGTGTGTAGATTGCTTTGGGTAGCATAGATATTTTAACAATATTTGTTTTTTCAATCTATAAACATGGAATGTTTTCCCTTTTCTTTGTGTCATCTTCAGTTTCTTTCATAAGTATTCTGTAGTTTTCAGAGTATAGATTTTTTTACATCTTTGGTCAGGTTTATTACCAGGTATCTATGGTTTTTTGGTGCAATTGTAAATGAGATTGATTCCTTGATTTCTTTTTCTGTTGCTTCATATTTGGTATTTTATTTCTGTATGTTGATTTTATATCCATTTTAAGTAATTTTTTAAAAAGATTTCATTTATTTATTTATTTGACACAGAGAAAGGGCAAACAAACAGGGGCAGTGGCAAGCAGAGGGGCCAAGCAGGGAGCCTGATGTGGGGCTTGATTCCAGGTCTCTAGGATCATGAACTGACTAGAAGGCAGACACAACTGACTGAGCCACCCAGGCACCCCAAGTTCTAGCAATTTTTGATGGAGTCTCTTGGGTTTTGCATATATATCGTGTTGCCAACAAATAGTGAAAGCTTGACTTCTTCCTTGCTGGTTTGGGTACTATTTATTTCTTGTTTTCTACTTGCTGAGGCTAAGACTTCCAGTACTGTGTTAAATAACAATGATGAGAGAGGAGATTCCTATATGACTATAGATGAAAATTTCTCAGTTTTTCCCCATTGAGGATCATATTAGCCATGAGTCTTTCATGCATAGTCTTTATGATGTTGAGTTTGTTCCACCTCTGCTTTGTTGAGGCTTTTATGAAGAATGGATGTACTTTGTCAAATTATTTTTCTGCATCTATTGAGAGGATCATTTAGCTTTTATCCTTTTTTGTTGTTGTTAATGTGGTGTATCATGTTAATTATTTTGTTGAATATTAAACATTCCTAACACCCAGTAATAAACCCCACTTGATCCCAAATAATTCTTTTAATGTATTGGATTTGATTTGCTAGTATCTTGTGAATTTTGCATCCATGTTCATCACGGATATTGGCCTGTAATTCTTTTTATTGGACTCTTTCATTTTGGCATCAAGATAATGCTGGCCTTGTAGATCGAATTTGGAAATTTTCCTTTCATTTTTATTTTTCAGAACACTTGAGAAGAATAGGTATTAACTTTTTTTTCTTCCTTGTTTCATTTTTAAAATTTAAATTTAATTAGCCAACATATAACACATCATTAGTTTCAGATGTAGAGTTCCATAATTCATCAGTTCATATGACACCCCCTGCTCATCACATCATGTGTCCTCCTTAATGTCCATCATCCATTTACCCCATCCCCCAATCCACCTCCTCTCCAAGAACCCTCAGTTTTTTCCTATAGTTAAGAGTCTCTCATGTTTTTTCTTCCCTCTGTTGACTTCCCATTCAGTTTTCCCTCCCTTCCCCTATGATCTTCTGTGCTATTTCTTATATTCTACTCATGAGACCATATGATAATTGTCTTTCTCTGATTGACTTATTTCACTCAGCATACATGTCAATGTACATGGTAAGAGTTATATTCCGTTGCAACAAAGCAGGAAAGAATATCCAATGGAAAAAAGACAGTTTCTTCTATAAATGTTCCTGAGAAAACTGGACAGCCACATGCAGAAGAATGAGACAAGACCATTCTTTTACACCATATAAAGAAATACTCTCAAAATGGATGAAAGATCTACATGAGAGACAGATATCCATCGAAACCTATCAGTGGACACAGGCAGCAACCTCCTCGACCTCAGGTGCAGCAACTTCTTACTAGATACATCTCCAAAGGCAAGGGAAACAAAAGCAAAAATGAACTATTAGAAATTTGTCAAGATAAAAAGCTTCTGCAAAGCAAAGGAAACAGTAAGCAAAACTAGAAGGGAACCTATGGAATGAGAAAAGATATTTGCAAATGACACTATAGATAAAGGACTGGTATCTAAGATCTATAAATAACTTCTCAAACTCAACACCAAGAAATGGACAGAAAACATGAGCAGACATTTCTGCAAAGAAGACATACAAATGACCAACAGACACATGAAAAAAATGCTCCATATCACTTTACACCAGGGAAATACAAATCATAACTGCACTAAGATATCACCTCACAGCAGCCAATTTGGCCAGGAAATAGCAAATGTTGATGAGGATGTGGAGAAAGGGAACCTTTTTACATTATTGGTGGAAATGCAAGCTGGTACAGACACTCTGGAAAACAGTATGGGGGTTCCTCAAGGAGCTAAAAAATAGGATATTAACTTTTCTTTAAATATTTGGTAGAATTCCTCCAGGAAGTCATCTGGCTCTGGACTTTTATTTGTTGTTTTGATTACTGATTCAATTTCTTTGCTGGCTATGTCTATTCAAATATTCCATTTCTTCCTGTTTCAGTTTTGGTAGTTAATGTTTCTAGGAATTCATCCATTTCTTCCAGACATAAAACTTCCATATGTTCTCTAATAATGGTATTTCTGTGGTTTTGGTTGTAATCTCTCCTTTTTCATTTGTGATTTTATTTATTTGGATCCTTCTCTTTTCTTTTTGATAAGTCTGGCAGGGATTTACCTTTCTTATTAATTCTGTCAAAGAATCAGATCCTAGTTCCACTGATCCGATTTACTGTTTTGTTGTTGTTGTTGTTGTTGTCATCTCTATATCATTTATTTTGGCTCTAATCTTTAGTATTTCCCTTCTGCTGGCTTTAGGCTTTAATTACTTTACTTTTTCTCCTTTAGGTATAAGGTTAAGCTGTTTATTTGAGATTTTCCTTGCTTCTTGAGTCCTGTATTACTATTTGATTCCCTCTTAGGACTACTTTAGCTGCATCCCAAATGTTTTGGACTGTAGGATTTTCATTTGTTCCCATGTATTTCTTTATTTTTTTCTTTAATTTCCTGGTTAAATCATTCATTCTATTCTAAAGCATTCATTCTATGTTCTTCAACCACCATGTGCCTATAGTCCTTCCAAAATTTTTTTTTTCTGGTTGACTCTAGTTTCATAGTATTATGGTCTTAAAATATGCATGTTATGATCTAAATCTTTTTGTATTTGTTAAGGACTAGTTTGTGACTCAGTTTGTGATCTATTCTGGAGTATGAACTATGTATACTTGAAAAAAAAATGTGTAGCCTGCTGCATTAGGATGAAATGTTCTGAATATATCTGTTAATTCCATCTGGTCTAGTGTGTCACTCAAAGCCATTGTTTCCTAATTGATTTTCTGTTTAGATGATCTGTCCATTGTGTAAGTAGGATGTTGAAGTCCCCCACTATTATGATATTATTAACAATGAATTTCTTTGTGTTTGTTATTAATTGATTTATACATTTGGATCCTCCAAAGTTTGGGACATAAATATTTATAATTGTCACATCTTCTTGTTGGATTGTCCTCTTTGTTGTGATGTAGTGTCCTTCATCTCTTGTTACAGTCTTTGGTCTAAAATCTAATTTGTATGATATAAGGATGGCTACTCTTCTTTTGACATCTATGACCATGGTAAATGTTTGTCTATCCCTTCACTTTCAATCTGCAGGTGACTTTAGGTCTATATGAGTCTTTTATATCCAGCATATTGATGGGTCTTGTTTTTTGTCTATTCTGGCACCCAAGTCTTCGATTGGAGTACTTGGTCCATTTACATTCAGAGTGATTATGGGTAAGTATGAATTTAATGCCATTGTTTTACCTGTAAATTCATAATTTCTGGATATTTTCCCTGTTCCCTTCTAGTCTTTGTTGCCTTTGGCTACTACACCCCTCCACCCCAACAACCACACACACACATTCTAAGAGTCCTCTTTATTATTTCTTGTAGGGATTGTTTAGTGGCCACAAGTTCCTTTAGTTTTTGTTTGGGAAACTCTTTATATTTCCTTCTTTCTGAATGATAGGCTTGTTGGATTAAGTATTCCTGACTGCATATTTTTCCCATTCTGTACATTGTATATATCATGCCACTCTCTCTGGATTGCCAAGTTTCTCTTGATAAATCTGATGATAGCCTGATTTGTCTTCCCTTGTAATTTAGGGATTTCTTTTCCCTTGCTGTCTCAGGATGTTTTTCTTATGTCGGTATTTTTGCAAATTTTACTACAGTATGTCTTGGTGTTGGCCTGATTTTGTTGATTTTGATGGGAGTCTTCTCTGCCTCCTGGATTTAGATGTTTCTTTCCTTCCCCAGTTAGCAAAATTTTCAGCTAAAATTTACTCACACAAACCTTTTCCCTATTTTTTTCTTCTGGAACTATATGGTATGAATGTTATGCATTATCCACTTTCATGAGCTAATATTTTCCTTACCTTCTCCTTTACAGCCTCATTATTTTCCGTAATTTTATCTTCTGTATCTCATTAATTCCTCTTCTTCTTCTTCTTCCATCTTTGTGGCCATTAGATGCAATCAGTTTTACATCTTGGTTATAGCACTTTTTATTTCAGCTTTATTAGTTTTTATGTCTTTTTATTTCTGTGCTAAGTGATTCCTTGGTGTCCTTTTGCCTTTAAGCCCAGTTAGTAAGCTTATGGTTGTTCTTTTAATTCTGGTTTAGGCATATTACTTATATCTTGATTAGATCCCTGGTGTGCCCTTTCTTATTCTTTCATTTGGGATGAATTCCTCTGTCTTGGCATTTTGCCTAAGTCTGTTTTCTTTGTGTTAGGAGAGTCTGTATTTCTTACTCTTGAGCATAATGTCTATATTATGAGGATGTCATATACTGATAAAGGTCTGGCATCAGAATGTGTTTCTGGCATATGCTCTATGTTCTCTGCTCTTGTGTTTTGGGTGTTCTAGTCCTCAAGTCAGTCCTCTTCAGAGTTTTCCTTGCCTACAGTGGGAAGTGTGTGAACCTTGTCTAGTGTGGGGGAGTATTTTAACTAGGTGTGTTTTGGTCTCCGTGTTAAAAGAGGGTAGACAAAATTTCCCCTAGAGCTGAAGTTGTGCAATAGTCTAGGTCACTTCAGGAAAAACAGTTCCCCTTCTTGGAGGGCATTTAGGAGGGGTGGCACTGCCTCTCAGGGGACAAAATAGCTGCTGAGTGCCATTGACCTAACCCATTCAATTAGCATAGTCTCAGAGGCACTGCTAAGGGCAACTAGTCTGGATGCTGACTTTTTGGTGTGTTTTATGATAAACTCCAAGCCCCTGAGCATTCGTGCTGCTGCCACTGTGGGACAAACTGGCACCCACCAGAGAAGAGAGAGACCCTTGCCCAGAGGATCAGTGAAGGTCCACATCATGCTGGGTCCCTAAAATTTAGGGTTTTGAAGCATAACCAGCACACATAACATAAAACACAGGAACACAGCATCATCAGGTGGTCAGATAGCTTGGATAAAGACAGGATGAAGGCAGAGATATGAGGGATACCTGGAACACACAAGGGGAGATAATTCACTCTTTTTTGAGGGCTTCCTGAATAGCAGTGGATGCAAATTCCCCTTTCTAGGGATGATAGAACAGGCTAATACCATTTTTATTCCCTGCCAGTCAGTATAGACTGACTTCAATGACCAGTACAGTGCCCATAATGGAGGCTTGAGCTGCTTATAACAAGCCCCACCCCCCTTCACTCTGCAAGTGCCTTTTAACTAGGGAAACTCAGCCTAAGAGCCAGAACAGCAGGAGGCCCCTTCTCCAGAAAACCATCAGAAACCACCACCATGCCCTACACGCACATGCACCAAGTCTACTGTCAAAGAGTTTGGCTAACTTCAGCTCTAGTGGAAATGGGATCTAGCCTTTTTTAACAAGCAGACCAAAACACACTTAGTTAAAATTACCCACACACTCTGAAGAGGACTCAGACAACACTGTATTCTTGGGCCCTGTCCTCCTTCTCCATAGGAGTACTGTTGTGCCTGCCAGGGCATACCCCAGCAATGCAGACTTCTAAACTCTGTACTTTGAATGCTGCCACTTATAAAAACTTGGAATAATCAGCTTTACTTATTTTCCCTGTAAATGGCTTTGGGGAAGGGTTTTTCTTCTGCAATTCCCAGGATGTTAGTCTCTCTCCCCTGTTTCTCTCTCTTATCCCCTGATCCAGGTTCCTTTCCCTCTGCAGCACTCATTTTTTTTTTCTCCCCCCAATCACATCTCTGCACCTCCTACCTTCCATCACGTGGCCTCTTTTATTTCTCTAGTTGTGGTAGTTTGTTCTCTCAGTTCTCAGATCAACTTCTTGGGGTTCTCAGAGTGATTTAATATTATCTAGCTGTGTTCAAGGGAAAAGACAAGCATAGTGTTCCCCTACTACTCTGCTGTAACTACTACACAACTCTAGCTGCTTTTAAGATTTTTTTCCCTACATCAATATATTTGTCAAATTTAATTACAATATGTCTTGGTGTTTTTTTGGTATTGTTAATTTTGGCGGAAATTCTCTGTGCCTCCTAGTTCTGGATGTCTGCTTCCTTCCCCAGATACGGGATGTTTTCAGCTATTATTTTTTCAAATAAATGTTCTGCTCTTTTCTCTCCTTCTATGATTCCTAGAATATGAATGTTATTACATCTGAGTCACTGAGCTCCCTAAGTCTCCTCTCATTCTGCTTTCCTCTCGATTTTATTCAGCTTGTTTATTTTCCATTAATCTGTTTTCTAGGTCACTTATTCACTACTCTGCTTCTTCCAGACTGCTCATCATTCCATCAAGTGGGTTTCTCATATCATTTATTGTGCACTTTATATATGCCATGTTATTGATATCTTTGTGTTAAGTGTCACTTAGGTCTTCTACTCTTGTCTTAAGTCTAGTGAGTATCCTTTTGATCATTGCTTAAAATTCTCTATCAGGCATGTTACTTATATCTGTTTCACTTAGATTTCTGTTGTAGCCTTGTCCTGTTCTTTTATTTGGTGTAAATTTCTCTGTCTGCTTAAATTTCTGCCTTTGTGTGTTTCTGCAGGCAGAAAGTCAGTGTTGATTTTATATTTATACTCTGCTGAATTCATGTGTTAGTTCTAGTAATTTTTTGATGAAGGCTTTCAGGTTTTGACTGAAAGTTTGACTTCTTTTTTGCCAGTTTGGATGTCTTTTATTTCTTTTTGTTGTTTGATTGCTGAGACTAGAGTTTCCACTGTTAAATAACAGTGGTAAAAATGGACATTCTTGTCTTGTTCCTGACCATAGAGGAAAAGCTCTGTTTTACCCCATCAAGGATCTTATTACCTTTGGGTCTTCCATATATCGCCTTTGTGATGTTGAGGTATGTTCCCTCTATCCCTGCTTTGTTGAAGATTTTACCAAGAGTAGATGCCATGTTTTGTCAAATACGGAAAGAGGTCAGTGTTGGGCTGGCAGGAAGGGCTACTAAAGATGGCGAAAGTTCCCGCTCGGACAGGAGAACAAAGGCCCAAGCAGGAATCTGAGACCATTGGGATGCCGATGAGCGGCGGGATATCCAAATAAGGGAAACTTGCCAAAAGACCCCTGAGCTTTCCCCAAGACCCCTTAAAAGCCCCCTCCTCCCTGCCTTGGGCGCGACTTCCCCCACTCTGCTTTCCAGAGTTGTGGAACCTCGCCCGAGGGTGCCCACCTCCTCCTGGTGCAACTTTCTCGGCTCCCCTTCACCTGGGCCCTGAAACTTCACCGGAGAGAACCTTTAATAAACCTTGCCTTACACCCACTTTGCCTGGTGTTGTGTTTATCTCGCGAGAAAAAAACTTTACATTTGGCGCCGAAACCGGGGAGGAGATTGAGCCCCCACCCCAGTGGGGAGACTCTCTCCTTTCCCTAGCCGGACTGGGCCTGCCTTTCCGAACGCCACTTCCGAAGCCCTGGTGAGTTTCCCCGATTCCGCGCCCCCTTCCGGAAAGCCCTGCCTTAATCGTGGCCGCGTCAGGGCGGACCCCGCTGGTCACCAGGTGACCTCCGTGACTCTGAGAGGCTGGGAGACGTCCCTACCTCTACGGCAGTCTACACAGTTTTTCCTCAACCCAGTGGTGGATGAGGGGACGCCTTCCTCCAGCCCTCGGGTTGCCTGGCAACGAATCATGGGGACCTCCCAATCCAAATTCGATTCTAAAACACCCCTAGGGTGCCTGCTGGCCAATCTTAAGACCTTGGAACTGGACCAGGACTTGCGTAGGCGACGTCTCATACATTATTGTACCGTCGCTTGGCCGCAATACCAATTAGACAATCGGTCCCAGTGGCCTCCGGAAGGCACATTTGACTATCAGATTCTCATGGACCTAGGCAATTTCTGCAAACGCCAGAGCAAATGGGTCGAGGTCCCTTATGTCAGGCTTTCTGGACCCTGTGCTCTCGCCCCTCCCTCTGCTCTCACTGCTCCACCTCTCAGGTCCTCTTGGCCTGCTCCCCTCCCCCTATCCTGCCACCCACTGCTCCCAAAGACCCAGACCTCTCCTCCCCGTCTCTCCTCTCTGATTCTCCCCTCTCTGAACCTCCGGAGAGCTTCACCCACCCGCCGACGAGAGGGGCCCCGGCTCCTCTTCCTCCTCCTCCTTATCATGATCCCCCACCCCAAGGCCCCTCTCTCCCTACGCCCCCTAATCCTCCCGCTGCTCCAACCACCCCCCTTTCGGTCCCTTCCACCCCCTCCAACCTTTCCACCCCTTCCACCTCGACTCCTGTCTCATCCCCTCAACCCCCAAAACCTGAGTCTGCTCCTGATGCGGCACCCCCAGAACCTTCCCCTACATCCCCTCCAGCCTCCCCTCCCATCTCCACCCGCACTAGGGCTCGAAAACCCTCCCCTGAGTTAGTCTGCCCCCTAAGGGAGGTTGCTGGAGCTGAGGGAGTTGTTCGAGTCCATGCGCCCTTCTCTCTACAGGACCTTTCCCAAATTGAGAAGCGTTTGGGCTCCTTTTCGGCCAGTCCTGATAACTATATTAAAGAATTCCAATACCTAGCCCAAGCCTATGACCTCACCTGGCATGATTTACATGTGGTCCAGACCACCACCCTCACCATAGAGGAGAGGGAAGGCATCCAGGCTGCTGCCCAGGAGCACGCGGATCAGGTCCAGCTCACTGATGCTGGAGCCCAGGCGGTCCCAGCTGTAGAACCAGGTTGGGATTATCAGGATGGCCAAGATGGCCACTGGTGCCATGACCGCATGGTCCAGTGTCTCATAGCAGGCATGTGGCCAGCCTCTAATAAGGCCGTTAATTATGACAAGATTAGGAATATTGTCCAGGCCCCTATGACAACCCCACCATGTTTCTTAACCAGTTGACCTAACCTTTAACCCAGTACACTCGCTTGGACCCTGCCTCTCCTACGGGGGCCACGGTACTGGCTACTCACTTTATCTCTCAATCGGCACCGGATATACAGAGAAAGTTAAAGAAGGCTGAGGAGGACCCTCAGACCCCCATTTCTGACTTGGTGAAAATGGCATTTAAGGTCTTTAATTCCCGTGAGGAGGTGGCTGAGCTTAAACGACAAGCCATATTCCAGCAAAAGGTTCAGTTGCAGACCCAGGCCTTGGTAGCAGCCCTGCAGCCGGCCGGCTCCGGGAGCCAGCAGAGAGGGGCAACCAATCGCACCCCACCAGGGGGCCTGTTTCAAATGCGGGGCCGTGGGACATTGGGCTCTCCAGTGCCCCAATCCAAAGCCGCCAACTCGGCCTTGCCCTCAATGCCATTTGATGGGCCACTGGAAATCCGACTGCCCTAACCTCGGGGTATCTTCGGCGCCTCAACGTGGGGGACCCCCTGAGATAGTAAGTCTGGCCTTTCAACTGCTTGGATTGGAGGACGACTGACGAAGGCCAGACTCAGCCACCCCTCTGACCCAGGCCGAGTCCAGGGTTACGCTCCAGGTAGTGGGTAAGTCCATCTCTTTTTTGCTGGACACGGGGGCTACCTACTCTGGACTTCCTACTGCCTTCCTACTCGGGACTTACTCGAACCTCACCAATTACTGTTACGGGGATCGATGGGACCTCCTCCAATCCTAGGGTGACCCTTCCCCTTACCTGTAGCCTGGATGGGTTTCCCTTCCCCCACTCGTTCCTATTATTCCTTCCTGCCTGGTCCCTCTACTGGGTAGGGACATTCTCCAGAAAACTAAGGGCAACTATCTGCCTCTCCCCTTCCTCCCCTCTATCCACCTCAACCTGTCTCATCCTACACCTCTCCACTCCCTCGACCCTCACTCCAGATGACCTACCTACTGTAGACCCTCAGGTGTGGGACACCTCAGAACCCATCATTGCTTCCCACCTTACCCCGGTTAAAGTACAGCTTAAGGATAACTCTAAGTTTCCCTCAAGCTCAGTTCCCTATTTCCTTAGCCCACCGCAAGGGCCTGAAACTATCGTAGAACGGCTTTAACATCAGGGACTCCTGATCCCCATCATTTCCCCCTGTAACACCCCATCCTCCCAGCATGCAAGCCCTCAGGGGCTTATCGACTGGTACAAGACCTTAGGCTTATCAACGAGGTCGTGGTCCCCCTCCACCCAGTTGTTCCTAACCCTACTGTCTCGCATTCCCCAAACACCTCTCACTTTACTGTACTGGAGCTAAAGGACACTTTTTTCACCGTCCCCTTGCACCCTGATTCCAATTTTCTTTTTGCCTTCATTGGGAGGATCCTGACACACATGCTTCTGGACAACTAACTTGGACTGTTCTACCCCAGGGGTTCAGGGATAGCCCCCACATTTTTGGCCAGGCCTTGACTACAGATTTACAGCAGTGCGCCCTTAAGGCCAGCACTCTACTACAGTATGTGGATGACCTCCTCCTCTGTAGCCCCTCCCTCTCGGTCTCCCAAGACGACACTTCCACCCTACTTAATTTCCTGGGGGCCAAGGGATATCGAGTCACCCCCTCTAAAGCCCAATTGTGTGCCCCTTCGGTTACCTATCTGGGCATATTCCTGACTCCCACTTCTAAGTCCCTTACTGGGGACCGCATAAGACTCCTCCAAGAACTCCAACCTCCCCAAACGGCGGATGAGATACTATCTTTTCTTGGGTTGGTCGGGTTCTTTAGACATTGGATTCCAAATTTCTCTATCCTGGCCCGTCCTCTGTACCAGCAGCTAAAGAGACCCCCCAGGGTCCCCTGACTGATCCCACTTCAATCAGCCAGTCATTCCTTAAGCTGAGAGACCGCCTTACCACCAGGCCAGTTTTAGCCCTACCTGATATCTTTAAACCGTTTCATCTCTACACCGATGAGCGCTCCGGCTCTGCCACCAGCCTCCTAACACAACAGGTGTGACCTACGCATAGGGCTATAGCCTACCTATCCAAGCAACTGGATGCCACCGCCCGGGGATGGCAACCTCGCCTCAGAGCCCTAGCGGCAGCCGCTTCTCTTACAAAGGAGGCCCTTAAACTTACCTTAGGGCAGCCTATCACGGTCTACTCTCCCCACTGACTCACAGACCTCCTTAGCCACCGATCTCTGGCCCATCTGACTCCTTCCCGTCTTCAACTATTCCATCTGCTATTTCTAGAAAACTCTTATATCTCTCTCTCTACCTCCCCCCGCTTAAACCCCACGACTTTACTGCCTATACCCTCACCCACCCCGGAACCTGTTCACTCTTGCCTACAACTTATAGAAGACCTCACTCCTCCCCATCCCAGTCTCTCTGATCAACCACTATCCAACCCTGACCACGTGCTCTTTGTAGATGGCAGCTCCCTCCTGGCCTCAGATGGCCAGAGGCACGCTGCTTATGCTGTAATCAGTATGGATGCGGTATTAGAGACAGCTCCCCTCCCAATCGGAACCACTTCCCAGAAGCTCTCACCAGGGCATTACACCTGTCGAAGGAACAACGAGTCACCATTTACACTGACTCTAAATATGCCTACCTCATAACTCACACACACTCTGCTCTTTTGCAAGAACGGGGGTTCCTAACTACCAAGGGCACCCCTATAGCTAATGGACCCCTCATTGCCAAGTTGCTTGAGGCCCTTAGTCTGCCCACTGAGGTAGCAATTGTCCACTGTCGAGGCCACCAAACAACCAGGGATCTGGTCTCCCTAGGCAACAACAGGGCAGACTCAGTGGCCAGACAAACGGCCCTAAGTACCCCTGCATCTCCTATCCTCTTTCTTAACACCCCTCACCAGCCTTCCTACTCTACAGAGGAAACACAAGCCCTCCAGGCATGGGGAGGAAAAATTGGAGGTAAAGGGTGGATCTACATTCAGGACAGGATTGCCCTGCCAGGCAATCTGGTGCACACCCTAATTACTGACATCCACTGATCCCTCCATATTGGCCCAAAGGCTCTCCACCAATTTCTTCAGCCATTGTTCTATTATCCTTCCTTATCTAAAGTAATTGAAGTTGTCCACAGGGCTTGCAAAACCTGTTCTGCTGTGAATTCACAAGAAGGAATCCGCAGACTGGGGCCTAACCATCAGCTCCGAGGGCATCAGCCGGGGGAAGACTGGCAACTGGACTTCACTCATATGCCTCGCCATAAAACCTTTCGCTACCTATTAACCTTGGTTGATTCGTTCACAGGTTGGATTGAGGCATACCCTATGGCTCGAGAAACAGCAGACGTAGTGGCTACAATACTCATCGAGCACATCATCCCGAGGTTTGGATTGCCCCGGACCCTCCAGTCAGACAACGGACCTGCCTTCATCTCCAGTGTAACCCAACAGGTAGCTGAAAGCCTCAACATAACCTGGAAACTTCCCATCCCATACCACCCACAGTCATCGGTAAGGTAGAAAAGGCCAACTGGCTGCTCAAAGCCCAACTCACCAAACCTACCCTAGAAACCCATCTTTCCTGGCCTACACTTTTGCCTATGGCTCTCACCAGACTCCTGGCTACGCCCGGCTGGTCTTCAGGCTTAAGCCCATTTGAATTACTATGCGGCCAGCCCTTTCTTAGAAATCATAGCCCTCCAGCCATTTCCCCGCCTCTTTTATCCTATCTACCTTACCTCACTCTATGTCCTGGAGATACCCCTCCCTATTGACTGGCCACTCCCCAACTTCAGGGCCACAAATAATATGGTCCATATGGGCCCCATTGGGGGAAACATACATACTATTAATGTGTCCTCCCTTACCACCGCAGCTGTCATATCACTAATTCCTCCCTCCTGTACTGTACTCCCTCGGGAATATTTCTCTTGTGCCCTCAGGGAATCTATCTCTGCCTGACCACTAACGACTCTCTGGGCTGTATATTTATTCTACTATCTCCTTCTACCACCATCTACTCTGAATCCCAGCTGCTGTCCATCCTACCACCATCTACTCTGAATCCCAGCTGCTGTCCATCCTATTTCCCCAACACCATGGAGGAAGGGCTGCCCTCCTCCCATTCATAACAAGGGCAGGAATAGCCACAGCGGTGGCAACTGGAACAGCGGGGATAGGAACCTCCATAGACTTTTTTCTTACAAACTCTCCCAAGCCCTGAATGATGACATGGAACGGGTTGCTGACTCCCTCACAGCCCTACAGACACAAGTCACCAGCCTGGCAGCCTTAGCTCTACAGAACCGATGGGCCTTATACCTTCTGACCGCTGAAAAAGGGGGGACCTGCCTATTTTTAAATGAAGAATGTTGTTACTTTGTTAACCAATCATATAGTTACCTCCAGGATCAAAGAACTCAGGGATCAGATGCAAGCACAGTGGCGAGACACATCCTCCTGGGGCCTGGACACCTACAACTGGGTAACCTGGCTGCTCCCTCTGGCGGGACCTGTATGCATAATCCTCCTCCTAATCTCAGTTGCTCCCTGTCTTTTCCGGTACTTGCAGGGTCGCCTACAAGAACTTGCCTGAGTATCTGTCAATCAACTCCTCCTCCAGCCCTACTCTCGCCTGCCCACTTCCGACTACCTCCATGACGACACCCCCTTTCAGCAGGAAGTAGCCAGAACCGAGTCGACGCCCCTGACAACATTATATTAAGCTAAAGGTTGGAATGTTGGGCTGGCAGGAAGGGCTACTAAAGATGGTGAAAGTTCCCACTCGGACAGGAGAACAAAGGTCCAAGCAGGAATCTGAGACCCCTGCCCCGGGCTCCTGTGGACCAATGGGATCCCGATGAGCAGCGGGATATCCAAATAAGGGAAACTTGCCAAAAGACCCCTGAGCTTTCCCCAAGACCTTTTAAAAGCCCCCTCCTCCCTGCCTTGGGTGCAACTTCCCCCACTCTGCTTTCCAGAGTTGCGGAACCTCGCCCGAGGGTGCCCACCTCCTCCTGGTGCAACTTTCTCGGCTCCCCTTCACCTGGGCCCTGAAACTTCACCGGAGAGAACCTTTAATAAACCTTGCCTTACACCCACTTTGCCTGGTGTTGTGTTTATCTCGCTGGAAAAAACTTTACAGTCAGATGTTCATTGACTGTTGAATGGATAAAGAAGGTGTGATGTACTATGATGTACATCACGTCTAATGAGTATGTGTATATGACACATACTCATTAGTACTCACATTTACATACACACACACATATACGTATATATGATTATATATATATACATACACATGTGATTATATATACACACATATACATATATGTGTATATATATATAATCATATGTATACATCTGTATATGTACATATATACACAATATATAATTTCAGCCATCAAAAGGAATGAAATCTTGTCATTTGTGAGGACATAGATAGAGCTAGTGGATATTAAAATAAATAAGTGAAATAAATCAGAGAAAGAAAAATACCATACAATCCACTCATAATGTGGAATTTAAGAAACAAAACAGATGAATATAAGGAAAGGGGGGGTGGAGGAGAAAGTAAACCAAGAAACATTCTCTTAACTATAGTGACCAAACTGAGTGTTGATGGAAGGAAGGCAGGTGGGTGATGGGCTTAGTGAGGGATGGGCTATGTGGGGAATGGGTATTAAGGAGGGCACTTGTGTTGAACTCTGGGTTTTATATACAAGTGAAGCATTGCTAAATGCTACTTGTATGTTAACTGACTTTTATGTTAACTGTTACTTGTATGTTAACTGAGTAGAATTTAAACAAAATTTAAATAAAAATTTGAAAAAGAAATCAGTTTGAAGTGACGGGGGGGTGGGAGGTTGGGGTACCAGGTGGTGGGTATTATAGAGGGCACAGATTGCATGGAGCACTGGGTGTGGTGAAAAAATAATGAATACTGTTTTTCTGAAAATAAATAAATTGAAAAAAGTTAAAAAAAGAAAATAAAATACTCTAATATTTCAAATTAAAAAATAAAAAGAAAGCAAAAAAGAAAGTGAGCTTTGTCTTATTTTCCTGAACTTAGTAATTTTATGAAGAAGAGGTACTGGATTTCCCTGAAGTACAGTCCCCCCCTTCGGCAGAACCCGACACTTTTGGAGAATATCCAAAAGTGCTGTGAATGTTGTGCTATTTTTTTTATTCCCTTTTACTTTCAGTTTGTTTTTTTGCACTGACTTTTTGCTTGTTGTGGGATATTTTTGTTCTCTGTAGGAGGCAGACAAGGCAAGACTTCTGTGGAAGCTGGATGCAGGGCAGTGATGTTAACAAAATTTGCGTGGGGCCACTAGTCCTATGCAGGATCCCCTGAATCTCTGTCAACTGGGGACTGCATGTTGGGGTAGATGAGGGCATGAAGCTTGGCACATCATAAAATGATGGCTGGCTATTGTTGCACCTGTTACACGACATTGTTTAATGGCCCATGACTGAGCTCTATGTGGTGGGTTGGTCTGGCAGTTCAGCTGGGCATTGCACACACCAGCAGCTGTGCACCAGCAGCTGTGTGCATTGTGCAGTGATGGCTGGGGACACACTTGTGAGCCCTGCACAGCAGATGTTCACAGCACACAGGGACAGCTATGGATTCAGCGTCTGCATGGTGTGCACACACAGTTTTAACAAAATTTGTACTGAACCCAAGTCCCAGGCTAGCAGGTTTGTAGTGGGCAAGTCATCAGGAGAATTCATGGGTGTTGTACACTCTAGCAGGTATGTAGTAAGTGTCTGTACAATCTCATCTCTAGAAGGTGTCTGTGTGTTTGTGTTGTTGACAAGGAAAGAAAATGGAGTCTTTCAGCTTCCTCATTTTCAAAGAACTCCCCCAAAATCCTCTAAAATCAGTATGAGATCCATTTCCTGTTTACCCTTGATGTTTTGTAAACTGTCACTTTTATATTTCTCTTTGGGCAGGCTAATGTAAGGACCTATTTAGCAAGAGGCTTTCATTAAAGTTAAACTGCCCCTGCTTCCCTTCCCCCAGGGGATTTACTTAAAAAGAAGTCCTGGAAACCAGCTCCAGGTAACAAAGCCCAGATACAAGGGTGGGTCAGGCCAGGTGGAGACATCTGATCAGTGGGGGGTTGCATACTGTCTCCCTAGCTACCAAGGAATAGGGGCCCCCGCCCTTTGGGAGCCTTTTTGGCACCAATCCTAATCAAGGTGTAATAAACTGGTTCAAATGTCTACTAGGGTAAATTGTAACTCAGTTGGTCACCTAGCATCACTGTGGAGTTTCCCATGTGTGTTACAATCTCATTGGCCACCTGTGTGTGGCCAGACCAGACTGTATGGTCTTTGCCTTTAAAAACTAGTCTGTGAAACAGAGAAGGGTTGCCCTCTCTTGTAAGAGGTGCGTCCCTGAACGTTCGGTTAGATTCTTGATGCTTGGCATGAAATAAAGCTTTGCTTGACCTTCGCTTTGTATCAGTCTTGCTCCTTTAATCATGGACCCATTATTGGGGTATAACACTACTATCTCTTTAAGGGCAGTGACCCAGCTATCACTGACCCTCCTGGGTGACCCTGTGCTAAGTCAAGTTATTTTTAATGCTCCAGGTTCCAAGTTCCACTGGTTTTATGAACTCACGAAATTCAGCCCCTCTGGCTTTTAAAGCCAAATATGGGGATCAGTCTTCGTTGTGTGGGCTGTCTGGTGCAAGAGATGCTTTCTTTGCCCTCTGCATGCATGCAGCTTCCTCTGCCTTTCTGGCAATCCTTGCCTTCCAGAGGTAGCTTCATTTATTTAGAGAAGGTTTTTTTTTTTTTTTTCAGCCAAACTTTGGGTCACTCTCTGGCTTATTGACTTGGATGTGGATGATAGCTCATTGTGAACATAAGAGCAGGTGAGATTATCTGCCATCTTCCCAAGCTCCTTCCCTGCCATGTTTCTTTATTGATTTTCTCTCTTGAACATCTATTCATAATTTAAGTATGATATTGAAGTCTCCTACTATCATTGTATTGATATCTATTTCTTTTTTTAGGTCTGTAAGGATTTGCTTTCTATATTTAAGATTTCCTATGTTTGGTGCATATATATATATATATATATATATATATATATATATACATATATGTATGTGTGTGTACACACACACACATTTGTTGTATCTTCTTATTGGATTGACCTGTTTAACATTATACAATGTCCTTCTCTATATGTTTTTTTTTTTTTTTTTTTTTGGTAAAGGGGGAAGATTATTATATTATTATTTAAAAATTTGGTTACAACCAATTTTGTTGACATTAAAATTAGAGGTTGTTTTAGATTTGAATGAATAAATCAAAAACCAGAAATTAAGTTTGGTAAAAATGAGACTAGTGATGAGGGAGCACTAGGCTGACTGAATACATAGCAAAAGCTGGCGCCCTGCACCCTCTCCCCCTCAATCATATATGTAGTATCCCTCAGGCAGCCCTGACTGCCATGAACAATAAGCAAATAGTTCACTTGCAGAGCTCACAATCCTGCAAGACAGGAGTCTCCCTTGGCTTACAAATGTCCTAAATCTTACTAACAAAGACAATTGATAGCAGGATTGTGACACCCCACTAAAAAGTCTCCCAAATCTCTTAATGTTAATGGCTGGTCTAAAGACAACATTAATCCAGCTACAAAGGCAAGGCCTCCAGTAGGCCTGGGACATCCTGGCACCTTGTAGGCCCTCTTTAGCATATGAAAACTCCATTGAAACCTCCCTTCCCCTCACCTTCCCCCAACCGCAGGGTACATAACCTGCCATTCCTCACAACCCAGGGCAGCAGCTCTTCCTGCCCATGGGTCCTGTCCCCATGCTTTAATAAACCATCATTTTGCACCAAAGATGTCTCAAGAAGTCTTTCTTGGTCATGGGCTCCGGACCTCAGCCCACTGAACCTCACCTAGTTTCTAGAACTTCATCACATGGTGCCCAAACGTGGGGCTGTGAGTCTTTACATTTGGACTCTGAGCTTTGGTGCAAAATTGGTGAGTACTTTCTCTCCTTTTACTTTACTCTTATTTCAGGGCTTTTCAAGGAGTATGGTCTTATTGGAACACTTGCATGTCAGTTGCTTAGGCTGTAATCCTGTAGCCCGTGGCTACTCTACGGGGAGGAGAGCGTCTGCCTTTTGGCTCTAAGTTAGTACCCTAGCCAGAATGGCAATTAGACTCAGAAACTTGATGGCCTCTCTTTATTCCTGTTCTTATATAAAGTTGTCTCTCTTCAGCACGGGACAACCTCTTATGTCACCAGGATGGCTGCCAATCTTAAGACTCCCGTGTGAGTTTCGTCCTGATTGATCTAATGTAATCCCCTCCACATCCCTGGTCTAGCCACTTCTGGCCGAGAGACCTCCACTGGGATCCAGCTGAAACCAGTATCCAATTGAATTAAAACACAACCGGGGACCGAAGTTGGCTGTAAGGGCCACATGTGTTGGAATGTCGCATAGAACATGATGGATTTCAGTCTTTACTGTTTCTTGTCAGTGTTTTCTACAGACTACTTATAGCTATGAAATTGGGTAATTTCCCCTTGCCAAACTTTTCTAGTATTTCCATGGGTTAAAATGGCTAAATAGTATGCAGTCTTCAGGAGAGACAATGGCATGGCATGGCACAAGTATTTTGGTCCATTCACCAGGCACCCATCAGCAGCCTAGGATGCGATGGGGAAGTGGAGGGATGCCAGCACCCCTCCAGGGCCTTTTATGGCAGAAATGCCTTCCCGGGGAAGGCAGGATGGTGATCAATAGCGATATCTTGAGGGACACCTCTGGTCGCTTTTGACACACAGAAACCTCTGACATACCCTGCATGGGATGCCACCCAGGACTCAGGGGATTTGGTAATGGACCTTTACATATCTGGGAGCATGGCCTCTATCTTGGGGTGCCTTTTAACCCACTGGAAATAATTTGGATTGCAAAACTTAGGAAAGGACTGAGCTCCTGTAACACTGCATGGCCTCAGTGGGATCTATCAGTTAGACCTCCTCTGCAGGAAACCGGGCAACTGGACCTAGGATACTTTTATTGCTCATACCTAGGCCTTTATTGCTCTGCACCAGGACCCTGAACTAAGGGGCTTTTGTGGAATGTGTTGTCCAAATGAGTAAGTTAGTAAACCCAGGTTGTTGGGCCATCCCTAGCAAAGGGGGCTCTGACCTTATTTCTGTTTCTCCTGATAGTTGTGGGGTCTTCTCCCTCACTCACTTCCCGTGTTAATGGCTATAACTGGAGCCAACTGAAGTTAGTCTAACTTGAGACAGAGACCGTAAGGAACATTCCCAAGCAGCTGCTGAAACTCTCTTTGTTTTGGGGAATTTTCCCTGTCTTCTCTGGCTTAACTTGGACTGTTTAAGCCCTCCCCACTTGTTGGTGGGAAATCATGGCTTCTGCTCCTCTTTTGGGGCTTATGAGCTCCAAAACCTGGAATCCTTTCTCTGCCTCCTGGTAGCACTTTGTTTCTTCTGTTTCCCCCTTCTCCTGTTTCTGCACCAACATGCATGCAGCCTGAATGACTAGCCTCTAGATCATGCACCACAGCTCCTTCTTTCTTCACTGTCAAGGAGCAAGAAGAGCACCCCCTGGACCTAACACCCCCTACTCCAGATCTTCCCATTTGTGTCTCAGGTAAACATTCAAAGTGGAATGGACCCAGGTGAAATGTAAATCAGTATTGGAACTAAGTTAAGTTTGTTGGTTTAATTAAGATAGACCTGTCTTAAGTTATCAGTAGTAAATGTGAAACTTTGTGAAGCTTACTGAAGGTCAAATAAGCTCATGTTATTTGTTAAAATCTGTTAGCAAAGAAATGACTAAACTGATGGTTAATTGTCTGTCTCAAAGTTTTAATGGGTAATTGCTGAAGTAACTTTCAAAGTCTTTGGTAACCTGAAAAATTTAAAATTTTGGTTGGATAAAAAATGGAATTAAATTGTGGAAATTTAGGTCTTAAAGGATAAAATGCTAAGTCGTTAATTACTGGATGTAGGTTTGTGCTTATGATTTCTTACTGCAAGGAAACTAAGAGTATTTAAATCTGTTGGTAAACATGTTTTGCACTTAACTATTTCATAAATTTGTCATCTAAAGAATTCTGTTGTAACAGTTCACAATTGGTTAATACTTAGTCTTCACTAGAGATTAAGGTATTTCTAAGAGTACAAAATTCTGCTTAGTGTAACTAAGACTGATGGAAATAAAGGAAATTCTGTAGGAAAGTAGATGATATGTAAGAAAGATTTAAAGAATGGAAATGCATTTTATTAAAGATAAAAGGTAATTTTCTCCAAAATGAGATGGTGGTTTGTGATGAGGGAGCAGGAAGCTGGCTGAGGACAGAGCAAGAGCTGGCACCTTGCACCCCCTCTCCACCTGCCCCCCTCCATATGTGTAACATTCCTCAGGCACCACTGACTGCCATAAGACGATAAATAGTTAACTTGCAGGGATCGCAAACCTGCAGAACAGGAATCTCCCTTGCTCTACAGATGTCCTAGAGACCTAAACAGGGAGGTTACCTTATCAATAGCGCAAATTTCCAGAGGCAAATAACTCTCGGTTACTGAAGCCCTAATGTCTCCCTCCCACCATAAACTGGAGGAGCTGAGGTAGAAGGGAATGTAAATGATAGCCGGATCATAATACCCCACCAAGAATCTCCCAACTATCTTGATGTTAATGCCTGACCTAAAGACGACATTGATCAGGCCATAAGGGCAAGGCCTTCCCCGGCACCTTTTAGGCCCTCCTTAACATGTGAAAACTCTGTTGAAACCTCCCATCCCTTGCCCTCACTTTCCCCCAACCACAAGGTATATAACATGCCGATCCTCACAATCTGGGGCAGCAGCTCTTCCTGCCCACGGGTCCTGTCCCCATGCTTTAATAAACCACCATTTTGCACTAACGACGTCTTAAGAATTCTTTCTTTAGTCGTCGGCTCCGAACCTCCTCACCCCACCGAACCTGACTTAAGTTCTGGGACTTCATCAGTTTGAAAAGAAATGGCTTGGGACAAAACCTAGATGCAAAGGAAAGTTGTAGAAGGTTTGTGAAGGGAAATCTTCAGAAAAGAAATTTTAGCTTTAGTCAAGATGGACTAAATGAAAGGGTTTTAAAGGTACATTGATATAAGACTGAAATTGTCTCTGTTCAAAAGGACAAAGTTTTCTTAGATTAATTGATCTGCTGTTAAGAAAATGTAAATGGTTTTTCTCTTTGCCTGCCCAGAAAAAGCAGTTTCTATGTTTTGTTTTATCAGGTGTTTAACATCCCTAATTATATTTAGGCATGTGCTTTAAAACTTGATAAGATTTTAGCAAATGTTGACAACATTTAAGTTGTAAATCTCTTTAACTCAGGCTTTTCCTTGGTATGCAAAGTTGCTCACGAAGTACTACTGAACCAAACCTTGGGTTACATTTGGGAAAATGCTGTAACTATTCTAGAGATTCTATACACTTCCTAAAGTTTTAATGTTTTGAGAGATCATTGCTTGATATCGTAATTATGGAAATGTTATGTGTCACAGAAATAACCTGATTTCCTTGCCAGCTAAACTGTAAAACTCTCCTGGTCAACTCTAACCATATCCATTCTGAGTTTTTGTCATTTATAATTGTTTCAATTCTCTTATAAAAAGAGTTTTATCTTCAAGGATATTCATACAAAGGACTTTCAGTACAAATACAGATATTTGATATATTTGAAAATCCTAAAACTGAAATGGGTAAGAATTTCCAGAACTAACTAAAAGCTGCATTCACCAGATTTAGTAACATGGGACTAAATGAACTAAAAGATTATAGTGTTGTGTCTCTTAATGTTTTGTCTTACTTTAAACATTGCTGGTTCTCTCTAATATTTGCTCTTACAGACTAGGAATACTTTTTCTTAAGTTATGTGTAACTTACAGAGATGTAAAAGTGCTGATTTGTAAACAAATCAAGGCATTCAACTTTTCTCTCTATCTGAACCCTCTGAAACCAAAAGGTCTCAGTAAGTATTCTTTCTTCCATGGCAATCAGTCATTTGCATAAGTTCAATAATAATCTGTTCTCCTTGTAACAGGACAGCATTGGAAACTGGTTATTTTACCAAGGCTTTGACTGGAATGTCATATTTGAGAAAGACATGCATAGACTCAGATATGCATGTCTTTCTCAAATATGACCAGACAGCTTTAAGGAACTAAGGTTGACTTTATGAAACCTGGAGCCATAAAGCCCTTTGGAACTGTTGGCCTTGATACCTTGCTTACAGAATTCCCAGCAGCTTCACCAGGTGAGTAAAAAATGTCATTCCTTGGTAGGTGCAGAGTCTCAGAAGAGGAATTGGGCCAAATTGACGGGTATTGCAGGCATGCCTGGTGGCAAGTACCTGGCTTGGCTTCTGACCTGGAGAGGCTACTAGAAAAAGTTCAACCTAGAGATTCCTTATAAGAATTTCCAGCAAAGCAGATTCTAAAAGATCTATATGCTCACACTCACTGTTCTTGCTGAGCTTATGTAAATAATGGGCCAAGTTTGTTAAAATTGGACTTGTTTAACAAGTGAATTAATCCTGATTTGGCTATCTCTGTAAATGAGGGTTATTTTAGAGAGAAAAATTCTGTTTTAATAACACACCTTTATGGATGTTAAATTCTAGATTTGATTGATTGTCTTTACATGTTTACCTAAGCTAAACAATTTGAGGTAAACTTCAGAGAAGTTACACAATAGCTTCTTTAGTCGATCTTATTATTTTGTGGGGATAGTAGCAGAACCCCCTGGAACATGTTTAAACAACTATAAAATGGGATTGATTCCCCCACAATTGTATAACTCAACACCTTGTGTGTGACTGGGATAATGAAATTGCCTAAAAGCCAGCCTATCGCACTCCATAGGATTAACTATGGACTTGTGGAGATAATGGATGACCCCACTTTCTTTATGATTGGATCGGATGATGCATGGGGAACTCCCCTTATCTCTTGACAAGTTTTCTCCCACTTGCCAGTGATCCTCTGCAATCAGGGTATTGTTAAGGCTGGACCACTCAAAGGGCTACTTAATGGTTTCATCCCTTAGTCATATTTATCCTAGAAGCCACCTCTGTTGGGTTGCAATTGCAAACAGATGCTTTAGCTAAACATAGAACAGCCCTCATAAAAGGAGCCTCAAAGCTCACTATGGGGCAGCCCCTATATAATGAGTTCATATCAGGTCCAGATTTGTCTTAGAATTCAAAGGCCATCAATGGATGATGGAGGCTAACTAATTAAATATTGGGCGATACTTACAGATATGCCAGAAATAATACTTAAAAACTTGTCAGACTTTAAACCTAGTTACCTGTATGCCTGAACCTGACAACTGTACTTCTTTATAGAGCAAAACTGTTCAGAGGTTATTGATCTTGCTTACTCTATTTGGCCAGATTTAAGATGCCCCTGTTAAAAATATGAATGTCAGTTTACTGATGACAGTAGTTTTCATAGAAAGAATAAAAAAATCTAGGTATACTGTAGTGCTCACTAGCACTTTTCAATTGTCAAAGCCTTAAAAATAAACATTAACATGCCCATGGAGCTATTTGGAAGGAAAGGGGACTGCTATCAAGCCATAACTCCCCAATCAAATATGGGCCTAAGTTACAAGACACTCCTTATGGCTATACTAAGGATGGCGTATATCAAATCTGGGATACATATTTGTGTTTCATACCCACACCTACTGGACAGCTCAGTCAAAAGGCAGTTTTATGCTGGGAACAAAAAAATCATACGTAAGATACTTGGGCAAATAACACATGACATCTAGGATGGCTATCACTAGAAATGTGTTCCCAAATAGTACTCCAGGCTACTGACTGGTTTGCTACTGACTGGGTAAGGTGACGTGGCATTAGATGGTCAGCTCCAAATGGAACCCACTGGATATGTGGAACTAACCTGTGGCCCTGGCTTCCTCCAGGTTGGATAGGTCACTGGACTTTAGGATTTGCCTGGATTTATTGGCGCATTACTAAAACCATTACCACTCCAGTTAATCTTCCTTATTTAAAGCAAAGATGGACACAACTGGGTTTTAAATGGTATGATCACTTAACATCCATTTTTGTTCCATCTGCAGGACTAGAGGATGTCATGTGGCATGTAGAAGCCCTTAGTAAATACACTACAAAGGGACTCAGTGATTCACTAAATAGCCTCTCCCTACTTAATACCAAAGTCTCAGATACGCAAGGCAGTCCTACAAAATAGGATGGACTTAGATGTCCTGACAACAGCACAGGTTGGCACATACACAATTATCAAAGCAGAATGTTGTGTGTACATGTGCAATTATCAAAGCAGAATGTTGTGTGTACATCCCAGACTACCACAAAAATGTCATAGGACTAATGCTCTACAAGATCCTTCTCTCTCTCTCAATGAATGGTTAAGTTCCTGGTTTGGAGGAGGACTATGGCTGTAGTGAGTATGAACCTTTAATAAATAAAGTGTAATAAATAAATGAATAAATAAATAATATATAGTAAGTGCAAACTCCTACTAAATGAAAAACAGAAACAAATTGCAAACTAACCACATAGCAAGTAAGCCTAGACCATATGCGTGTAGTGATAACAAACTAACCTCATAGCAAATACCACATAGCAAGTAAGCCTAGACCATATGTGTGTAGTGATAAGATTAGCGTGAAGTAAAAAGTTGTAAATATTTTTAACTTATGCGAAATATCGTAAAGACCAAAAAATGTTTTTGACATGTGTGTGTTTTTGATGTGCAAGCATGAGAAAAATAAGTGATGTAATGTGTTTTTGAAGGAGACTTAGCACAGTATATAAAAGAGGCATCAGGTTGGACTGAGGTGAAGCGAGTTCCCTGTCGGGAGGACATCATCGCCGATGTTACCGACGCCCCGACAGCTTCATTGCCGACCACTCGCTGGCTCTCAGTCTCAACTTCTGCGGTGACCTCTCTGTCTAGATTGTGAGGCGACGTCTCCTTCTCCAAGACAACTTCAGCGGACCGTGACCGGACCACAATAGTGGTGTGGACCTTGTCCCAATAAAGATCAAGTGAGTTACATCATATCCATCTCTCTATCTCTTCTTTACACACACGACCTCCTGGCGGGATGCAGGGATTTTGCTCGCGTCAATGGCCAACAATTAAAAATCTCCTTTTTGGGCTTCTCATTTTTATTACCTTATTAATCTTAATATGTTGCTTTGTTCATTGTTTCTCTACTTGGTGCCCAGACTCCATTGCTGCAGTGATGTCACAGCAACAGATGATCATGACCACACACAGAGACACTTCATGATCAGCGCTGGATTCAGCTGCCTCCTCCTTTTGTAACTCCCTTAGACATCCCTCCACTGATCAGTGTTGATCCAAGTAGGTAGGGACAGCTCTACACCCCTATTCAGCAGGAAGAAGTTACAGAAGATAAAACCTTCCGCCTTCAACCACTTTAAAGATTTAAGGGTCAAAATTGTTCAGGGGGGAATGATGAGGGAGCACGGGGCTGGCTGAAGACATAGCAAAAGCTGTCGCCCTGCACCCTTTCTCCATCCGCTCCCCCTCAATCATATGTGTAGCATCCCTCAGGCAGCCCTGACTGCCATGAACAATAAGCAAATAGTTCACTTGCAGAGCTCACAATCCTGCTAGACAGAGGAGTCTCCCTTGGCTTACAAATGTTCTAAATCTCACTAACAAAGACGATTGATAGCAGGATTGTGACACCCCACCAAAAAGTCTCCCAAATCTCTTAATGTTAATGGCTGGTCTAAAGACAACATTGATTAAGCCACAAGGGCAAGGCCTCAGGTAGGCCTGGGACATCCTGGCACCTTGTAGGCTCTCTTTAGCATATGAAAACTCCATTGAACACTTCCTTCCCCTCACCTTCCCCCAATCGCAGGGTACATAACCTGCCATTCCTCACAACCTGGGGCTGCAGCTCTTCTTGCACACAGGTCCTGTCCCCGTGCTTTAATAAACCACCATTTTGCACCAAAGATGTCTCAATAAGTCTTTCTTGGTCATGGGCTCCGGACCTCAGCCCACCGAACCTAACCTAGGTTCTAGAACTTCATCACTAGTTTTCCAGTAATTACAGATTAGAAGGCAGAAATCAATTTAGAGAAACACAGACAAACCCCATGTTTATAATGATTGTGCCACAGATTTAAAATTCAGTAGTGTATTAGTAAACTTTTCACATTTAGATCTTCATCTTGAGATTATGGTGAAGTTTTAGAATATAGGTGAGATTCAGTGGGGTTAGTTCCAGAGCCCATGACCAGGAAAGAATTCTTGAGACATCTTTGGTACAAAATGGTGTTTTATTAAAGCACAGGGACAGGACCTATGGGCAGAGATAGCAGCAGCAGCTGCTGCTGCTGCTGCCGCTGCCATCCCAGGTTTGTGAAAAGTGATCCATTATATACTTGCAAGTTGGGAGGGGGTTAGGAATAGCATAGATCTCTAAGTAATTTTGGAAGCGAGGTTTCCAGAACCTTGATGGGCTAGCTGTTGTTTGGAATACCATTTTTTACTGTCTAATAAAACTTTAGTCATGAGACCATTCAGATATATATCGGTGGGCCATATGCTTGAGGATGATTGCCAGCATGTATCTTGGAGGGTTAGAGATAAAGGAAGTTTCCAAATGAATTTTTATATATTAAAGTAGACTAACAGGATCCTGGTTGGGGGTGAAGGGTGGTCAGTGATGAAGTTCTAGAACCTAGGTGAGGTTCGGTGGGTTGAGGTCCAGAGCCCATGACCAAGAAAGACTTCTTGAGACATCTTTGGTGCAAAATGATGGTTTATTAAAGCACGGGGACAGGACCCATGGACAGGAAGAGCTGCCGCCCCAGGTTGTGAGGAATGGCAGGTTATGTACCCTGCGGTTGGGGGAAGGTGAGGGG
Source organism: Mustela nivalis (assembly GCF_964662115.1). Lineage (NCBI taxonomy): Eukaryota > Metazoa > Chordata > Mammalia > Carnivora > Mustelidae > Mustela > Mustela nivalis. Next base: position 8,111,544 of record NC_139022.1, on the reverse strand, counting down.
AAGGGAGGTTTCAATGGAGTTTTCATATGCTAAAGAGGGCCTACAAGGTGCCAGGATGTCCCAGGCCTACTGGAGGCCTTGCCTTTGTAGCTGGATCAATGTTGTCTTTAGACCAGCCATTAACATTAAGAGATTTGGGAGACTTTTTGGTGGGGTGTCATAATCCTGCTATTAATTGTCTTTGTTAGTAAGATTTAGGACATTTGTAAGCCAAGGGAGACTCCTGTCTTGCAGGATTGTGAGTTCTGCAGGTGAACTATTTGCTTATTGTTCATAGCAGTCAGGGCTGCCTGAGGGATACTACATATATGATTGAGGGGGAGAGGGTGCAGAGCGCCAGCTTTTGCTATGTATTCAGTCAGCCTCCTGCTCCCTCATCAGTCAGGTTAGGATTGCCTTTTGCCCTTAGCAAAGTATTTTTTTTTAAAGATTTTATTTATTTATTTTACAGAGAGAAATCACAAGTACAGGCAGAGAGAGAGAGAGAGGGAAGCAGGCTCCCCGCCGAGCAGAGAGCCCGATGCGGGGCTCAATCCCAGGACCCTGAGATCATGACCTGAGCCGAAGTCAGCGGCTTAACCCACTGAGCCACCCAGGCACCCCTGCCCTTAGCAAAGTATTAAGGTAGAGGCAGGTGAGTCCCCAAAAGAATGTCACTCTGCCTGTTTCAAGGACTTCTCAGTGGGCTCTAGATAGTAAGGAAATTTAATAACTTTTCTTCTGCCTCTGTTTCCCACATCAATTAGCTGTTTCTTAAAAAAACAAACAAACAAACCAAAAACCCCAAACTCAGTACCTTGTGCAAATAAATCAATTTTCCATGTACCTCAGCACACTTAAAATGTGGAGGCCAAGAAAATTAAGGCCATCTCACTTCAAGTTTAGTTGATGTGGGAAACAGAGGCAGAAGAAAATCATTTAAATTTTTTGCCTACTGACAAGCCCTTGAAACAGAGTGGCTCTCCCCTGGGGACTTAACTGCCCTCACCTTGAGGTTTTGCTAAGGACAATCCTAGCCTGACTGACCCCCTACTCCAACAGGTCCAACCAGGATCTTACAGGATACTTTAAAAATTATTTCAGGAAACTTTATTTCTAAACCTCCAAGATAGTGTCGAGAATCATTCCCAAGCATATGGCCCACTGATATACATCTAAAGGTTATCACGAGAAGATTTTTATTATTGGTAATAAATAACCTTTCTCCCAACAATAGCTAGCCCCTCAAGGTCCTGGAGACCTTGCTTCCAGAAATCCTTGGAGACTTACTTCATCCATAATTCCCTTTGTCCTCACCCACCGCTGAGTCCACCCTTACTCTGCCTTTAAAAACTCTGACTGTAATCTGGTTCAGGGTCCAAGTCCCTACTCCACTGCATCAGGTATACTTGGACCCAAGCTTAAGCATGTCACCTCCGGGTCCAAGTCCCTACTTTGCTGTGTCGGGTATACTTATACCCAAGCTTAAGCTTGTCAAATAAGCCCTCATGTGATTGATTGCATTTGTGCTTGTTCATGGTGGTCTCTGGGATGTGAAAACGTGGGCATAACAAAAATTTCTTCATTGTATATATACAAAACACTTACTAATTGGTAGAACAAAATACATACCTTCACAACAAAACTCTCTTTCTCAAGTATGAACAATATAACCATAATACATGGTGTACAGTATTTAAAATATATAAAATATAATACAGTTTGTTTACAATTTTTAAACTCATCTTTTGCACTTGTATGTTAAGGCAAATTTCCATTTCCGTACCAATTTTCAGGAGTCTAGAGATTTTGAAAAAACTGTTTTACAAGACATACTGTGATCTGAGAGCTAAGTGTGAACTCTTAGGAGCATTTTTAAAAGATTTTATTTATTTATTTGAAAAACAGAGATCACAAGTATGCAGAGAGGCAGGCAGAGAGAGGGGGGCGAAGCAGTCCCCCTGCTGATCAGAGAGCCCCATGTGGGGCTAGATCCCAGGACCCTGAGATCATGACCTGAGCCAAAGGCAGAGGTTTAACCCACTGAGCCATCCAGGTACCCCTTCAGAAGCATTTTTAAGTGTACTGATGAAGTTCTGGAACCTAGGTGAGGTTCGGTGAGCTGAGGTCCAGAGCTGATGACCAAGGAAGAATTCTTGAGACATCCTTGGTGCAAAGTGGTGGTTTATTAAAGCACAGGAATTGGACCGTTGGGCAGAAAGAGCTGCTGCCCTGGGTTGTGTGGATGGCAGGTTATGTACCCTGTGGTTGGGGGAAGGTGAGGGGAAGGGAGGTTTCAAAGTAGCTTTCTGCCAGATGCCTGGATACCAGAGGCTTGATAAATGTTGTCTTTTGGCAAGCCATTAACATCAAGATAGTTTGGAGATTCCTGTCATGCAGGTTTGTGATCTCTGCAATTTAACTATTTGTTTCTCGATTAAGGCAGTCAGGGGTGCCTGAGAAATGTCACACACATTACCGTGGGGAGTGGGTGAAGAGGGGGTGCAAAGCTTTTGCTTTTGCTTTGTCCTCAGCCAGCCTCCTGCTCCCTCATCATGTACAGCCATCAGCTCCCTATTTTTGTTGCAATTTCCAAAAGTGTTTCCTATACAGTGACTGGGAGCCTTTGGAAGAACACTAGGAGAAGGCTGATCACTAAATTTTGCCCCAGCATAATTTTCCTTTTGGTTCACTTCAGTTAGAAATGATGATTTCTTCAAATGTGTATTTTTAATGTTCTCAGTATTTTTAAAAAGGCTTTATTTTTTTCCTTCTTCTGGAGTTGTCAGATGAAGCAGAATCCTGCCGAAAGTTATTTTCATTTCTTTTTGAATAGTGATTTTGGTTAGTGGTAAGTTATATTTGCTTTTCTGTCTGCTTATCTTTGGTTGTTCACACAAGTGTATACCATGAACAAACTAGACACAGGGAATGGCAATTTTCTCCAATTTTCCCATTTTTGAATGTAAAACTTCTCTTCTGAACAAGAGTTGGCTGGGCATGGCCAGCAGCAGCTGCCCAGGGAAAGGGCTCACTTCCTCAATTTGGGTTGCAACTGCAGGACTGGACCAGGGGATAAATTGGCCAGCTGGTGTGGGACTTCCTGTGCTGCACTAGGCCAGTCCCTCCAGGACTGGCTGGTGCCCATGGTACTGATGGAAGCAGCTGGGCAATTGTCCAGCCGTGCTGGCCCGCACTCTCTTCTTTCACCACTTCTTTTGCACTGCCCAAGGGATGCCTCCCACCAGAGCAAGACTACAGCTGGACAGAGCTGCAGGGGCATGAGACTGTGCAGTCAGCCCGGGACCATCTCACCCTAGGAAGTGAGAGAGGTAAAGGGTGTCGGGCAGTGCTCAGAGGTCCAGGATTCAGGGTCCAGGTGGCAGGGCTGTGGCCACCATCGGGAGGGCCCCAAAGTAACATGGGTAACTGTGGGTGGGAAAGGCCAGGGACACCAGGTGGCCACCCAAACAAGAGGCTCCCACTGTGCTGGGGGACAGAGATGACAGTCCTAGTGATGAGGGGACAGAAGGCTGATGGAGAACAAAGCAAAAGCTGACACCTTGCAACCCCTCCAACCCCCCACGCCCCAACCCACCATTCTTGGGTGGGACATTTGTGACATTCTTTAGGAATCTCCCACCCATCTTAATGTTAATACCTTGCTAGAGGACAAAACAACCTTGGTAAAGGCAAGACCTCTGGTATCCAGTATCTTGCAGGTCCTCTTTAGCATATGAAAGTTGAAACCTCCCTTTTCCTTACTTCCCCACCCCCATGGTACATGACCTGCTACCTCTCACAACACAGGGCAGCAGCTCTTTGTCCCCTTGCTTTAATAAACCACCATTTTGCACCAAAGATGTCTCAAGTATTCTTTCTTTGTCATCGGCTTTGGACCTCCCCCCACTGAACCTAACCTATATTCTAGAACTTCATCATAGCTCCAATAGCTCAGCAGGGAGAGAAGGGAGGGGCGACATCCATGACCAACCCAATACACCTCCTCCCCAACCATGGGGCTGCTAAGAGAGCACCACAGTTCAGGCACTAGCAGAGAGGCAAATCTGTTTTTACAGCCCTTGTTTCAAAATCTGTTTGTCTGCTATAAACATTTCCCAACTTTCATTTGTTTTTCATTTGTATGGAGTATCTTCCACTCTAAGGCTCTTATAAACAGCATCTTTTTTTTTTTTAATCCCATTTAGCCACTATTTGTCTTTCTAAAGTCCAATTTACTCCATTTACATTTAAATCAGTAATAAGTCTGTACTTACTGCCTTTTTGTTAATTGTTTTCTGTTTTTTTTTTTTTGTTTTTTTTTTTTAGTTTCTAACTCTTGTTTTATTCTTCTGCTCTCTCTTTGTGATTTGATATTTTTATTTAGTGGTATATTTAGAGTCCTTTCTATCTTTTAGGATTTTGCTTCGATGTTACAAGTCTTACCTATAACAACTTGTATGTATAACAGACTACATAAGTTAATAACAACAAAAATTTGAATATATTCTGAATCTATATTTGGTTTATTCCTCCACATTTTTTTTGTTTTTTTTATGTTACACTTTACATCTTTTTACCTTGCATATTTCTTGACAAAGTATGTAGTTCTAGTTATTCTTGCTACATTTTTTCATTTAAACTTTATTCTAGACTTACAAGTGATTAATTTTTTGTTACAAATTATCATCCTTCTTTCAGCTTAAATAGTCTGTATATGATTTATTGTAAGGCCAGTCTAATGGTGATAATTTTTTCCACTTTTGCCTGAAGATACTTTTTATATCTCCTTCAATTCTGAAGGACAACATTTCTGGATAGAGTATTTTTTGTTGGAAATTTTTCTTTTTTTCCTTGCACTTTGAAAATATTATGCTACTCTTTGGGGAGCATGTCAAGTTTCTGCTTATAAGTCAACCTATAGTCTTCTGGGGTTTTTCTTACCACAAATTATTTTTCTCTTGCTGTTTTTAAGATTCTCGGCCTTTAACTCTTGTCAATTTAAGCACAATGGTTTTGTGAGAGCCTTTTTGGGTTTATATTATTTAGAACTCTGAACTTCCTGAATCTGGATGTTAGTTTCCTTCCTCACATTGGGAAGTTTAAGATATTATTTCTTCAAATAAGTTTTCTGCTGATTTTGTCTTTCTCTTTCCTTCTTGGAATCCTATAAAGTAAATGTTGGCTTGCTTCATGTTGTTCCATAAATCCTTTAAGCTATTTTAACTCTTTCTTAATTTTATTTTCTCTTTCTTCTCTGATTGAATGAGTTCCACTGCCATGTTTTCAAACTCATTACTCTTTTCTTCTGCTTCATCTAGACTGCTTTTGAAACCGTTTATTGTATTCTTTCAGTGCAGTTATTCTATACTTCAACTTTATGATTTCTGTTTGGTACTTCTTCATATTCTCTATCTCTTTATTGAAATTCTCACTTTGTCTTGAATCGAATTTTTCAGTTCATTGAATCAAAGGGATTGTTCATCTGGCCTCTAAGCATCTTTATTAACTCCCTTATCACATTAATTAGTTATCTCCATTTCATTAAGGTATTTTCTGAGGTTTTTAAGGTCATTTTTGGGGAACCTATTTTTTAATATTGTTTTTCATTTTTATTTAATATCTGTGTCTGTTTCTGTGTGCTAGATAAAGCAGCCCTTTTCTGTAGTCTTATGAGGAATGGCCTCATGTAGAAGGTGAATCTTATTATTCAACCTTGCCCTAACTTTGGTTGTCTCTCAAACCACTGTAATTGTCCAAGCAGTTTACTTTGATTTACTGGCTCTCAGTAGCTGGGGATATGCCAAGACTATTCAGTGTGCCAAAGGAGAGAATCTCAGTGAGAACCTTGCTTCAGGTTAACTGAAAACTGCACCCTCATGCATTACCTTTTAAGGTATGCAAATATTCTTTCAAAGAAAGACTTAAGAGGGATGTTTTCCTCTCTCTTCTGCACTAATTCCGGAGGTGTTAGCCAGTTATGAACTGTTTATTTGTTTGCTACGATCTTGTTAAACATGTGAACACAGGCCCCACTGACCATCTATAGCAGGCTATTAAGGAATGTGTTCTCTGGGAGGCACCCACAAAAATTGTGTCACCCACTGTCCACACAAACTCCTTTCTTGAAGACACTGGTAACCTGAGGCAGAGCAGAAAGAGAACATGAAGATGGTGTCTGCTGGCCTACCCAGTTTCTGGATGTGTGTTTAATTAATGTATGTTTAATCCCTAGATGTGTGTTTAATTAGAAGCCTCCTGCTTAAACTACAGCTATGAAGGTAAGTTAATAGGCCTCTTTCTTAGGAAGACCCCATTTCTGTCTGCTGCCTCTGTGCTGTGCTCTGAGGTAGTAGCTGGTTAAGATGTGCTATTCTGTTTGTTTCAGTCTTGAGGGACCATAAACAAAAGCCTCATTGGCCACTAGAGTCAGGCAACCAATGGGTACTCCTTGGGTGTCAGCTGCAGACACTAGGACTCTGGAATGTTTATAAGCTTCTTTCTGCGAGATACTGGTACCCTGTAGTGAGGCAGAAGAAGAATGTGAAGATGGTACCTGTCCTCCAAAGTCTCTGGAGAGGATTACCCTTGGCCCTTAGATGTGTACTTAATTAGAAACCTATCTCTCTGGCCACAACTATGAACCACATGTGACCTGGAGCAAGACAGAGAGAAAGTATGAACATGGTGTCTGTTGGGCTTTGCAGTCTTTAGAAAATATTTCAGTTGGTCTCTAGATATGTGTTAAATTAGATGCTTGTCTGTTATGCCGATACTTTTGAGAAAAGCAGAGTCCCATTCATAGGAAAACTACATGCAGCTGCCTCTGTGCTGTGTCCTGAGAGGTTGGCCAGGGTGAGTTGGCTACAATCCTTTAAGAAATGCTTCTCTGTTTACTAAAACCTTGTGGATCTCATGGATGCAAAGCCTGTTGGCTTTCAAAGGTAGATGATTTAGAAGTCCATCTTTTGGATGCAGGTCTTAAAATTTGGGGTGTCTGATGTGGGGTAAAAACACTTCATTCATCAGGAAAAACCTAGATGTTTTGAATTTCACCCCAGCTGTGGGTCACCAGGGCAAGGGTGAGATTTATGACTTTGTTTCATCCTTTCCTACCATCTTCGATGTGAGTTTTCTTTCTTTTGCCCAATGCATAAGCATCACTTAACTAGTTCTTAGATTTTTATTAGAGGGTATTGTTTCATATGTAGTGACAGATTTGGTATGTCTGTGGGAGGAGGTGAGTTCAGGACCTTCTTAATTTTCATCTTGAATCAGAGCTCCTATCCCTTCAACTTTTGATAGACAACTGGCTTTTCCAATTTTTAATAGTTTTGAACAATCCTGCTACAAATGTGTCCATGTGTATTCTTATGCATATGTGGCCATATTTTTCTAGGACTCTAAGATATAGAATTCCTAGGCAATCATGTTTACCAATGTTCAACTATACTAGAAAATGCCTAAAAAATTCCTAAATGGTCATAGTAAGTCTCAACATCATTATATCACATTTTTGATGGATGCTCCACATTGTTCTCTGCCCCTCCTGTTGTCAATCTTTTAAATTTTTGTAAATATTATAGATAGATGTGCAATGAAACCATGTTCTTATTTTAAATTATATTTCCCTTGAAAACCTTTATTTTATTGATTGGTTACTTTTCCAAAGTACACATTTAATTATTTGGAACATATTTCCATGGATTTTATGTTTGTATTGATTTCTAGGATGTGTTTTTGTATGCTGGATACAAGTCATTTGTTGTATATTTATTTTATAAATATCAAGTCAAATAGCGTTCCTTTAACTTTTTTAATGAGCAGAATTTCTTGATTATTCTGTCATTAAATGTCTCAATCTCATTATTTTTTTAAAATCTTACTTAATAAATAAAATGTAATAATAAATTCTAGCATCTGTTGTATTTATTACATTTTCTCTCAGATTTATAGCTATATAGGATATTTTAGGCATTCTATTGATAGCCGTGCAATTTTATTTTTATGGAGGTAAAATATACAAAATAAAATTTTTGAGATAAAGTATATATAAATAAGAAATGTGCATTTATAAGTGTATAATTTAGTGATACTAAAAACAATTACAATGTAGTTCAACCATTATCTCCATCCATTTCCAGACTTTTTCATCATTCCAAACAAACTTTTTAGCAACTTTATTTTTATTTATATATCCAATGGGACTAGAACTATTTATTCAAAGGAGAAAAAAAAATCACTTACTGATCTCCACTGTGCACTTGTAACATATCATAGATGCATGTTGTTGTATCTAAGTTTTTTCTTCCTTCTGTTGATCTATTTAGTTATCAGTGCTCTTATATTGCAAACTCTTGATTACTATTTTAAGAGGCCTTAGTAATATGGTAGAATGAATTTTTTGTGAATGAACTGTTTTGTGTTTTCAAAAATTTCTTGACTTTTTCCATCTTACTAAATTCCCATATAACTTTTAAAATTACCTTGTCAGGGCACCTGGGTGGCTCAGTGGGTTAAGCTGCTGCCTTCGGCTCAGGTCATGATCTCAGGGTCCTGGGATCGAGTCCTGTATAGGGCTCTCTGCTCAGCAGGGAGCCTGCTTCCTCCTCTCTCTCTGCCTTCCTCTCTGTCTACTTGTGATCTCTCTCTGTCGAATAAATAAATAAAATCTTAAAAAAATAAATAAAATAAAATTACCTTGTCATGTGTCAATAAAACTTGCTTATTTTATATTAAATCTAATTTTTTTTCCCTTCTCCTTGAGCTTTTAGATTAAAATTTTAAAATGCCTTAATTACTGTCATGGAAAGTGGCTGATAAATTTATTATCTTAATCTGTCATGTTTTCCTATAGTCCTGTGTATTTATCTACATTTCTGTACATACACTATCTTTCTGGTCCCCCTATCCCTGATCTTGCAAAGCTACTTGCAGAACACTAATATATTTTTTCTGAGATTTTCTCTACTCTTTATATTTTTCTTGCATGGTTCCTTACTTTGTTTCCTCGCATCTTTCAATTGCTGCTTTTTTCAAACTCAGAGTGAAAATTCCTATTTCAGATAACTCTTTTGTCTTTTTAGAGTCTAGATTAAATTTGTGTTCTTTTTTTTTACATGATAATATGACACTGTATTGACTTTCTACAATAGACATAATCTTTCTTCTGCTATCCCATGATAAGCCTGAGAGCATGTTCATTGCTACATATTCATTTTTTGGTACAGAGGCTAAAATGTAGATACTCAAGAAATAACCATGGAATGAAATCTTGCTTAATAACTCCTGAATCAGTTTCATTCATTTACTACTCAATTTAATTCAGTATGCATTTATTACTATAGAAAATTTAAAAGATTAGTAAGACATGATACCTGTCTTTAATAACATAAAGTATATATGATTATTAAGTATCATATGCTTACATAAAATTATTTCAAATGTGAAGTAAATTTTGATAGAAATTATGCAAGTACAGAAAGGTAAATTAAAATGATTATCCCATTTAAGAGTATTTTTTGCACAACTGCTATGTGTCAGACAGTCAATTAAATGCTAGTGCATTTTTTTTACAATTGTTAAGACACCATCTCAAAGTTTGGAATCTAGGATCATAGCCAGAATAAAAAAAAAAAAACAGGTTGGACAATTTTCTAATTGTTTTAGATGCTCTTAAAAAAATAAAGAGCATGACAAAAAAGAGATTTGTTTCAGATTGGTACTATGGAAAAAGTATGTAAGGAATAAAGTGTGAGGAATAGGTAGACTGAGAAAAACATTTTTTGTGTTAAGGGCAGTTAAAAATGTTCCAAAATAAGGAACAAATTAAAATGTGAGAAATGTAAAACAAAACAAAGAAATACAAATCACAGACAAATGGAGTTGAATAAGCAAGCTAAGACAAATCATGCTGGGCCATATATTGTGTTCAGATGTATCCATAATTGTCCCCTTTTTATTTGTTAAATGATTTTTTTTTCTATAGAAATATGAAGTCTTATTGGTTATTTGCATTGTTTCCCATTAGTATGTTTATTAATGTTGCTTTGGGAAGGCAAACCATAAGAGACTTTTGACAATAGAGAACAAACTGAGGTCTGCTGGAAGAGAAGTAGGTGGCAGGTGGGGATAGGTTAAATAGGTGATAGGTATTAAAGTAATCTCCTATTATGTTGAGCAATAGGAGTTGTATAGAAATGGTGAATCACTAAATTCTACACCTGAAACCAATAGTCTCCTATATGTTAACTAACTAGAAGTTAAACAAAAAAAATAAAAGAAGAAGAAGATTTTATTTCTTTAGGTGAGAGAGAGAGTGAAAGAGAGCATACAAGCACAGAGGGAGAGAGAGAAACAGACTCCCCACTAAGCAGAGAGTCTGATGTGGGGCTCAATCCCTGGACCTCAAGGTCATGACCTAAACTAAAGGCATATGCCTAACTGGCTGAGCCATCCAGGCACTACACCTAACTAGAATTTAAATAAAAAGTTGAAACAACAACAACAAAAGTAAAAAACAAAAACAAAAAGCAACAAACAAACAAAAATCCCTTTGGGATATTTTATAATCTAATGAGAAATCATTAAATGAAATGTTAACATGGCAAGAAGGACAGAGGGCTCATTGGCTAGCTGGCTGGCTGGGTGCATGCAAGACTGCCTGTGTTCAAATTGTTTTGAGCACTTCCAGAAATACTATTGAAATTTCCTAGGCTGTAATGGTAGCTGGTACCCAGAAGACCAACCCATGACCTCTCTCTAGAGTATGCAAGAATCCACACTTCAGGGAAATTAGAATTTTCAGAATAAATTACATTTATCCTCTGAACACCAAGGAAGAAGAATGCCATTACCTACTACAAGTGTTGTACTGCTCTGAAGATGGATTATTCTAAAAGTAGCATTTTTTTTTTTTGGAAATTCTTCAAAATTAGGTATTATGTCATCTAAAAGGATAGCTTTTAAGTATGGTTTTTAGAATTTTTCTGGTTGGACTACTGTGCTGACTAAAGGGAAATGTTCATGTTTTTAGAGTTGGAAAACGTGAGGGAGTTCATTAAATCACAACCAAATTATGATCATTACTTTATTGCTTCAGAGACATCTTTCTAAAGCATTTGCAGAATCTCCATTTGTGACCCATAAATTTATATATAATGGGTAGTTCATTGAGTTACAATAACTTTGCAGTTTTAAAAATGAAATGATTTTAGTTTTTCTTTAAAGCATATGCAGAAATTGTTTTCATTTTCATTTTCATTTTCTTTTTCCAGAGTTGAAAACAGAAGCATATAGAGTTGAAACTAGGAGTCTAAGAATCTACAGTGAGTTGGTGGCAGATTGTTTGGACTCATGTTGCCATGGAGCAGAGAAAAGGTAACTGGGTAATGCATTTCCAATGGAAAAATGCCAGCAGGTTTGTGAGAGACTGCCTACTGCCTGGCTTCCAAAGTCCCATTCCCTTGGTAAACTTATGAAAATATAAAGTCATCTCTTATGTTTTGTGGGCTTAAAACACTGTATTTTATTGATTGATTAATTTAGATTTTATTTGAGAGAGAGAGATAGTGACAGAGAGCCTGATGCAGGGCTCCATCCCAGGACTGTAGGATCATGACCTTAACCCAAGGCAGACACTCAACTGACTGAGCCACCCAGGTGCTCCAAAACACTGTATTTTAAAATGCATGTCCTTTTTAGTAATGTATACCATTTAGATGAGATAGTAGCAAAGATTCCCTCTGCCCTGGGGAATGCTTTGATTTGGGTTCTGATAGGAATTAAATTTTTTTTTGAGGTTTTTTATTTTGTTTATGTTTTTAGTTTTTATTAAGTTCCAGTTAGTTAATGTACACTGTAATATTAGTTTCAGGTGTAGAATTTAGTCATTCTACAGTTATGTACAGCACACAGTGCTCATCACAACAAGTGCCCTCCCTAATGCCGATTACCCATTTAACCCATCTCCCCACGCACCTCTGTTCTGGTGACCATCAGCTTGAAGAATTAAATTTTTATAACTCAGTCCTTGCACAGTTCAATTGTATTCCCTATTCTTTTTTTCTACTTCAGAAAAGAAAGGGGGTGGTGGTCCAAAAAAAAAAAAAAAAAAGAAAAAGAAAAGAAAAAGAAAGAAAAGAAAAGAAAAAGAAAACTAGTTACTAAGATTAGACCAAATGTTTCTTGCAGGAATAATGAGAGTCTCCTATCACAGCAGCTATGAGCTTCACACTGGGAAGCTCAGAGAAACAATTAGACATGAAGTCATTTATCATTAAGTTTCAAGAGTGACTTTGCTGATTTTTTCCAATACCACTTTCTCCCATAAGTAATGTTTAAGTGTTTTGCAAAATCTAACCAGATTAACCCATTATATATTCATTTGAGTAAAATATGCTTAAATATTGTGATTTAGGGTCCATTGTGTGGAACAACAGAAATATTTTCTGGACTGCCACCCCTCTCCAAGCATTGTCCTATGATGCACACTTCTGAACCTAAAGACACCACCTTGAGATTAAACCCTAAACATAGGCCTTATTCATGCCAGAATTCTTCAGCTGATTAGGCAAGTATCTTCAGCTCCAGAAGATGCAAAGTATCATATCTGCCAGTTATCTCGAGATTATATTTCTTATGCCTTTAATTCCTTTTCTACCGTCACTGGCCTTTTCCATATATTCTTTTATAATCTTTCTTTCTCTGTGTAACCCAAAGCAGCACATCTGGGTATGCATATTTAAAATGAGAATTGCTACATTACCAAGGAGACATTGTGTCCTGTCTGCAATCTTGTGGTATAAATGAAAAGTGTTTAAACATGAAATATCTGAGAGTTCTCTAAGTGACCAGCACAACCTTGGAAGCTCAAAGCTGTAATTCAAATCAGAACTATCATTCACTAAAATAAATAGCTTACAAGGAAGTAAAGCACTCTGAATAGCATGACAAAGAGATGATTTAGAAGTTACTGGTTCTTGCCCAGCATTTATAAGCATGTCCATTTCTTCCATCTCAGCAGGAATCCAGGAGGCCAGAACAGTGCAAGGGGCTTGGGAATGCAATCACCTGGGCTCAGATTCTGGCTTTGCCTATAAAGTCAACTTCACTCAGAGTCTCTCAGAGTCTTAGTTTCCTTATCTGTGTTGATAGGAATAGTAATACCCCCACTTTCATTGTGGAGAGATTCAGTGGCTTCATAGAAGATAGGTCCTTGGAGAAGAATCTGAGGTGAAGAGTAAGCCCTCTGTAAGTGTGCCTAATACCACGATCACCAGGAGTTCAGGGCCAGACTGTTGACTCTCAATGCAGATGCTCAGATATTTATCATTCTTCATGACAACATGTCTTAAGTGCTTGCAGAAACCAATGTTACTATCATTGCTTTACATAGGGAGATACTTAGTTTTAGGGATATGAAATCCTTTCCCATAGTTAGTGAGGGTGTTCAGTAATCAACCTTAGCATAGATTCATGGCTCATCATCCATCTAGTGAATCCCTGGGAAGCAGCACAGATTGTAGTCCCAGCATTCTCTCAGGATAAATACAGCATTAACAGTCCAGAACACCTTTCTTCTGTTCCAAAAGAAATGTAAAAACTGATGGAAACTTCCTGCAGCAAAGCATGGAAACTGCATTGTTATGCAGAGGGAAAGTGTTCAGCACTGTGAGATGCACCAATGGGTTGCTTCTTTTAAATTTAAATTCAATTAGCAAACATTTGGTACATCATTAATTTTTGATGAATTCATTGACTCATTAGGCATATAACATGCAGTGCTGGCTTTATTTCTGAGTGCCTGATTTGCAGTCAGACTTGAATGTCTGCCCTGGAGGTTCTCTCTATGCCTCAGACTTCAGAGGGATATGCTACTGACTGCTTCCCTCAGACACAGACCAGGCTGTCCCTTCGCCTTTAAGTCACTTTCCAAATGGTTATGGGTTGTACCCAATTGGTAGCACTCCCCAGGATAAACTCACATGTTCTTCCAGCAAGGAGAAAAATGTAACAGGGTATTTGAGTTAGGTAGGGAATGCCGACAAACATTGATGTACACAGCTGATAAAAACTATTAATGTGAGCTTTCAAGTTATGATATCTTGAAGAACCCTAAAAAGTTTAAGAACTGCATAAATTATGGTTTAATTTCTCAGAAATGCATCATATATTCTCTCTGTACTGCTATTGATGATACCTGTTAAACCATTGCTACATTTTTATTGTTTGCCTTATGTCTAGTACCTTTCCCCCCCTAATTTTACTCTCCTTCCTGCATACTTCTTTACTGGTTGTGTGTGACTATGGTGCAGGGAGCATTCATAGAGATGACCTGAGGCTGTTTTACACCTAATGACTTTCCTACTAGAACGTCTGAAGAGTGACATCCTTGGCTAATATTTTATTTACATGTGGTTGGAAGAGCTAGACGTTCATATTGGTAGATAAACAGAAAACCCACTCAGAATTCTCGTATCAGAATGTCCTGTTCAAAAGCAGCAATGAGATGCATTTATTTTTAGAAAAAGACATACACTGGGTCAGAGATAGTGGGAAATGAAACTGGAAGTCAGTAGTCCCTATACCCTTATAATTCCCATCCTGCTATTTCAGATCCCTTTAGTCTCACTCAGCCACTGATGTCTTTAAACTCATTTCATAACATTCCTTTTGGTAAAGTTTTCCATATAGTTTTTATTGTAAAATGTTGTTTGGATTTCTAGTTCTAAAGAGCATGGCCTAAGATCAATCTTAGTTGATGTTAGTCTTCCCTTTTTCCTTTCCATCCCTTAAAATCTCAGTTCCAGCAGCACACACAACCTCCATGAGTGATGGAAGATGATGCCCAATTATTTTAAGACTTTGCATCATCTGTAAGACTGATTTTTCCTCCTGGGACAACCTTGTCCAACTCAAGAACACTTCATAATCTTAAAAACTCAAATTTGTTTTCTGAGACCCTTCTTTCATCTCCTTTCTCTCTTCTATTAGTCATTATAGAATGGAATAAGATTTGCCATTTAGTTGCACTTAAAACTTACTATTGTGCTTATATTTTTTAAGTTTCCTTCTGTTTTAGATAGTCAAGAAGGTTCTTGATAGCAAAATTAATGCCTTTTTATTTTGTTTTTAGAGAGTGTGCATGAGCAGGGGGAGGGGCAGAGGGAGAGGGAGAAACCCAAGCAGGCTCCACACTGGGTGTGGAACCTCATGTAGGGCTTCAGTCCCATGACCTGAGCTGAAATCAAGTCTGAATGCTTAACTGACTGAGCTATCCAGGCATCCCAAAATTCATGCCCTTCTAATTTCATATGTCTGATACCCAGCATAGGTCCTGGAACACTGTATGCATCCAGTAAATACTGATGGATACCTTAATTGACAAAATGTCCAATGGCAAATAGTTAAGTTATAATGATCCATCTAATATCTATAATGTACCTTAAAACTTGTTGTTGAAAAAATGAAAAAAAAATGTCCTCTTTGTGTGTATGGCTGAATAGAGCAGTGTAGGACAATCACATATAATTTTGCATACATATATATGTATATATAAATTATATATAAATACATTTGACAGTGATGAAAAAGTAAGGAAGTCCTTAACCTAAATGTATTATTTTATTTTATCCTTATATTCTCTATTTTAACCCTTTTTCTTTAGCTATTTCCAAAGTTTTATTTCTCTACATCTATTATCTGTTATTTTTATCATTTATTTATCATGTATTATGTATTCATTACATTTATTTTAATGTAATATAATGTACATATGGCTATATATTAATATGTGTTCAAGTAAAATATGTGCACGACTGTATATCATATATTTTTATAGATATTTTATTTTTATCATGGATTTACTATATATTATAGTATAATATATTTTATATATTATACTATAATATATTTTATATATTATATTATTAATTGTATATTGTATTTTTAATAAAATCTATGATAAAGATAAAAGATCAGTATTCGTGTTGGAAGATAAAAGACATATAATGAAATAAGTGATAAAATCTTCATTTTTATTTTTATTTATTTAGACAATACACACATATTATTTCACAGTCATTTTTTGGGGACTGTGCTGAATTAAAGGTCATCAAAATAAGTGAGATATAGCATTCAATATCTTTTAATTCTACAATGTATATAGAAATACCTACAGTGATGTGGAAATGAACTGTAAAAGGTGACTTTTCTATAAAGATTCCCAGAATCTTTGTTATTTGAACCAAGTCTTAAAGGATGCAGAAAAATGTCTGAGCAGATTCCATGAGTGAATACTATGAAAATCACAGCCAATGACAGAACCTGATAATGGAAGACCATACTCTGAGTTTGGAGAACTGGAAATATTTCCTTCTGTGGCAGGGAAGGAGGCATCAAAACCTGGGAAGGTAGGTTTAGGCAAATATTGACGGGCTTATAAGCTATAGAAAGGACTTACATTTAATATCCTGATCCACACACTGAATACACTGTTTATTTATGCATGCTCAACTCTCGCCCAGGTATTGTAGAGCTGCCATCTCCTACAGTCCTATAAATTGTAACTATTTATCATCTCCATGTCACAGACAGACAAACCAAAGCTCAGCAGTATCTACTTATTTACTCCAGGTGCACAACCAAAAGGTGGAGGGCCAGGAATTAAACCTAAGCTTTTTCTGTTACCAAAGTCCTTGATTTTTCATAATGCTCTATAGAATTCCATCAGCATGGGGAGTGGCAATGATTGCATGTGTATCTAAACACAATAAATACGGCTTCAGTTGTGTTCCGGTGGAAGGATACTAGTTTTAAGTTCATTTCATACCATAAAAGACAAAATTTTTAAAACCTGAACTGAGCTGGCAAACTTGGTGGTATAAAGAAATATAATCAGTAAAAATTTAAAATCTCAATAGGATGTTGAAACCTAACTTCAGAGTAAAGACTTAGGACCTTAATGAACTTGAAGAACTCCTTTCAACTGTATTTGCTTTTTAAAAAATCATGATTTTTATTAACATGCAATGTATTGTTTGCCCCAGGGGTACAGGTCTGTGAATTGTCAGGCTTACACACTTCACAGCACTCACTATATCGCATACCTTCCCCAATGTCCATAACCCAACCGCCCTAGATTGTGATTATTTGACTGGGAATAGTCCTTATGTTAATTGAGCTTCCCTAATTATGTTTTTATGCAATTTTTGTGGTTATATAAGATATATATGACTTATGTGTTTTTATAGAGTCTAAATTGTGAGGGGTATCAAATGAGTAGCTGCTACCAATGCGTCACAGCTTAAGTGAGACTCTAGGTCCAAGTCTTTATACCAAGGAGAACATCAAAACAATGGTCATCAATCCTATTCTAGGACTCTGTAGAAATTATCAGTCTGATTCTTCCTGGCATCACCAAGTGAGTTGGGACTGAACAAATGCAGGCTGTTCTTAATTACTAGATCTCCCTTTTTCATCATATGTAAAACTTTAATAATTTAACTTCTTCCTATTCATTTGTCTTATATCCCATTAGTAGTTAAATCTTGATTGTCATTTAACTGTGCAGCATTTCTTGCATTCTATTTACATTACCTTTATTCTATTCTAAATTTGTAACATGGTGTTATTCACTGTTACATTGCCTGCCTACATAGTTTCTGGACTAGAGGGTCTTCTTTTTCAAAATCTTCTATATTGTTTCTTTTTTTCTCCCAAGTTTTTATTTAAATTCTGGCTAGTTAACAGATAGTGTAATATTAGCTTCAGGTTTAGGATTTAGTAATTCAACACTTCCATACAACACTCAGTGCTCATCATGAAAGGCGCACTCCTTAATCCCCATCACCTATTTTACCCATCCCGCTCCCCTCCATCTCTTTAGCTACCGCTCCCAAATCTATATTGTGTAGCCATATTTATCTGAAAAGAACAATTCAAATAATACAAAAACTCTCCTAACAAGAACCTCTGCTATCCAAATAATGCTTACTGATGTCATTGAAAAAGTGTGGGGTGCCTGCATAGCTCAGTCGGTTAAAACCTCTGCCTTTGGCTCAGGTCATGATCCCAGGGTCCTGGTTTGAGCCCCACATCAGGCTCTCTGCTCAGCAAGGAGCCTGCTTCCCTTCCTCTCTCTGCCTACTTCTGATCTCTGTCTGACAAATAAATAAAATTTCAAAGAAAAGAAAAAGTGACTCAAATTTACCTTGTAAATATCATATTCTATTATATACCATAGCCAGTGTATGCAATAATCACACCATAAATTTAGTTCCTTTCTTTTTAATGACACTCTATAGTGTACTCTCCATTTCTATACTTATTTCTTAACATTGTGCAATTCTATCATTTTTGATTCCTCTCATTTTTAAGAATAAGATGTAACCTAATCCTTGAACTTAATCTCAACATTCCCTCTATAGATTCTTCTCCCTGCTCTGTACTCTCATACCACATTGCTGACCCTGGTGATGTCTTGTTCATTCTGACATGTTCATTATGTTCCTCCCTAATTTGTCCACCTATATGATAGATTCTGAGAATGAAGTATGGTATTTGCAATTCCCATATTTCCTACACAATTCCATTGCCTTTATACTGAAAAAAAAATGTATTGACAAAACAGTGGGGTAAACCTGATTTTTGATTTATTTTAACTTGTTTTGCCCTCAAGGTAGATGGAAAACCTATGATCAACACACCAAGTATGCCACTTCGTGGGATAATCAATGGCATCTCATTTGGTATTCTCTTTACCTACATCCAAAGTCTTATTTTTCAATCTTAGATCTTAATTATAAAGGAATTTACATAAAATCCTTGCAGTTTCTGTTTAATGTGACTTTATCACTCTGGAGTTAATAATCAAAGAGTAATGTGGTGGACTAATGATAGCACACTCCCTGGGTTCATTTTGGTAGGCTTCTCTGACCGGCCTCAGTTAGAGCTGGTTCTCTTTGGGATAATTTTTTTTCTTTACCTGATGACACTCCTAGGCAATACCACTATCATCCTAATATCCCTCTTGGACTCTAAACTGCACACTCCCATGTACTTTTTTCTTTCCCATCTCTCCTTCCTCGACCTCTGCTTCACCAGCAGCATTATTCCTCAGCTTCTAGTCAACCTGGGTGGTTCAGATAAGTCCATCACTTATGGTGGCTGTGTGGTTCAGCTCTATGTCTCTCTTGCCCTGGGGTCCACAGAGTGTGTCCTCCTGGCTGTGATGTCCTATGATCGCTACATTGCCATCTGCCATCCTCTACATTATGCCTTTTCCATGCGCCCTGCACTCTGTCACATCCTGGCATCTGTGGCGTGGCTCAGTGGGGTGGTCACCACCCTCATACAGTCCACTCTCACCCTGCAGCTGCCTTTCTGTGGGCATCGCCAAGTGGATCATTTTTTCTGTGAGGTCCCTGTGCTCATCAAGTTGGCTTGTGTGGACACCACTTTCAACCAGGCAGAGCTCTTCGTAGCTAGTGTTTTATTCCTGGTGGTGCCTTTGTCACTCATCCTGATCTCCTATTGGCGCATTGCCCTAGCAGTTCTGAAGATCAAGTCAGCCATCGGACGGCACAAAGCATTTGGGACCTGCTCCTCCCACCTGATGGTTGTCATAATCTTCTATGGAACCATCATCTTCATGTATCTGCAGCCAGCCAAGAGTAGATCAAAGGACCAGGGAAAGTTTGTTTCCCTCTTTTACACTGTGGTGACCCCCATACTTAACCCCCTCATCTACACCCTGAGAAACAAGGAAGTGAAGGCAGCACTGAAAAAAATTCTTGGGAGAATTTTGACTTAGTGAAACGTGATTTTCAAGAATTTTTTAGGAGGCAGTTATTATGACTGATTAATTTAATGGATGATGACTCAGTAAATTATTTGATTATGTTCATAAACCCATAATGGGTTTCGTTAGAAAAAAATTAATAGTACTTGAATTTCTGAGTTGGACAAACCTGAGTTTGAATGCTCATTTCATGACATAATAGCTGTTGACTTGAACAATTTGCATAACATTTATACCATCTATGAACTGGAAAGTGTAATATTGAACAACCCAAATTAAAATTAGATCACTATCCTAAGCATCTGACTTTAAATAAGGTTTATTCATAAAGTCTGTTGTATTTAATAGACAGATGGGTATTATTATGCCTTATTTTGCAGAGATCAAGATATTTTAACTATTTGCTCAAAACAGAAAGAAGAAATGTTAAACTCCAGTGGTATTGCTCTTTCAACAAACTGTGGATTATTGGACCCTGAAGTTGGGGTCAAGTCTCCATCACACACTGAGCTCATTTCTATTCCAGTATTTTCCCTCCTGTTTGACAAGTTTCTGATTTTTTGTATTTCTCTCCTTAGTAAGTTTTTGAGAATGGCAACTACATTTTGACTTAATCATGATTAAAGTAGAATATATTTACAGGTGACCCCTGGATTTGTATTTTCTATCTATATTCTCATGTTCAGCTATGTGCTTTACTTCTCCACCTGAGTGTATTAAAACAATTTCAAAATGAGCACATGATAACTAAGTCAAAACTTTCTCTGCTTTTGGCCCTTTCTCACTATTCTCAATATCATGAAATGAAGCATGCACCAACCTAAATCCTGCCCTTTCTTTCACCAACTGTATGTAACCTATACACAATTCTGTAGATTTTACCTTTTAATTATCTCCCTAGTTTACTCACTTCTTTCCATTTTAATTTCCTGCTACTTGCATACTGCTGAAATGGATTCTTTACTAGATGAAGGGAGATTTATTTTATTGCTCACATCTTCCATTATACCCTCTATCTTACATTACTAGGTGCACACAATTTTAAATGCACTGTGGAACACATGCTTGTCCTATCTGCTTTAAAAAATGCAATTATTTGTCCAATAATTTTTGAGAAATTGAGAAAACAGATGTGAAGGAAACAGTATATGCTAGTGGTTCAATTCAGTTAATTGGTAGATTTTCACTATCTGATAGTATCTATTAACAAAATAAGTAATTAACGGGGGGAAAAGTCACTTTCATCAAGTTGGTTGCAAAAAATCAAATCTATCTCAAGCTATAAGCTTAATGGCTATGTGATTTTATTTTACTTGGATATTTGTTACTAAATTGATGTGGTTGCAAATCAACTTTATCTAAACAGTGGCACATCAACTTGAAAAAGGAAGAAAGAGTTTATATTGTTTTTTGCTAAGTTACAAATAAGTTAATATGTGTATAAGAAAGAAAAGAATTGGGCGCCTGGGTGGCTCAGTGGGTTGAGCTGCTGCCTTCAGCTTGGTCATGATCTCGGGGTCCTGGGATCAAGGCCCGCATTGGGCTCTCTGCTCAGCAGGGAGCCTGCTTCCCTCTCTCTCTCTCTGCCTGCCTCTCCATCTACTTGTGATTTCTCTCTGTCAAATAAATAAATAAATAATCTTTAAAAAAAAAAAAAGGAAAGAAAGAAAAGAATCCATGGGTGAATTTTAAAGGACTGACAGCTTATAACAGAAATCAAATAGTCTTCAAATGATACAATACACTTTAGATAACCAAGAGGCCATTTTATTTAAAATTATTAGAAGAGCCAGAGGATATATAGAATACAAAGATATGGTTGGAAATAGAATGTTTTTCTTTGTGCTCAGGAGTGCATGAACATCTCTGAACTCCAAGTAAACTGGGGCTTAATGATCTAGAAAAACATATGGTAAATGAAAAGATTTCTTAGGCAGAGTTTGGGAATTGTTGGATAAGCATGATCAGAGACTTAGATAACAAAGGAAAAATGGGGACTCTCCTATTTTGAGTAACAATAGAGCAACAGTTCTTTTTTATTTCTATAGGGCAATTAAAGTGTTTGAGTATAGATGCAATAAGTAAGAATAGAATTATTAACTTTTCTGCTCAAAATTGTAAAGGGACAGTTTACTAGAGTGAGAATAGAACAGTGCAATAATGTCTGGCATTTGGTGTCCCATTGGAGCTCAGTCCATAGACACCATGATATTGTGAGCTGGTTACTCAAGGGACTTACTCTTGAGTAATTTCTCTGAATTCTGTGATTACTGAAACATAGCATTTTTCTACTGCCTCTTGCATTACAATGGGATAATCAGGATGAATTTAATTGTTAATGTTTTGGAAAGTGTCAAGGTAAGCTCCTGATGTCTTAGTGAATGCTTACATGATAGGGGAAAATTATGACCGCAGGGCTCTTGTGTGTTCACCATGTCCCAGCATCCTCTCCTAAAGACATTTTAACGAGCTACACATTTTCCATAGAGGGAAGATGGTAAATCTCTAACCCTTCTGGGGACATGATTAGGTCACATCAACAGGACTTTTTTTTTTTTTTTCCTCTTTCCTAGCTTAAGCCACTTCCTCATCATAGAGGTAAGTCACTGGGTTTCTAAATTCCAAGTTCTTTTTCTTAGAAGTGGAGTCACTGAGGTTAGCTCACTTTCTTCTGACATGTTCCCAGGCAAGTCCTGACATCTAGTCTAGAAACCGTTTAATTTTTTTACCTTATTTGGCATGAACATTTCCATGTTGTACCACATAAGGCATGGATCAGGATTAACCACTTTTGGAGCTGTTGCAGAGAGATTCAGGGACCAGAGAGGTAGCTTTCAAGCCATTGTTTTACTTTGCAAGCATAACTGAGGGTCAGACTTCACCTGTGGTCCTAACTCTCAGCCATAGCTTCAACATTTTTGCATACCTTTCCAGACAGTGATAAGAGCTAGGTATCATCTTTGTGGGCATACTACTCTCTGGTTTATGGGGCAGTCAGTGACTGGAGTCTACAACAACTCAGACTCCTCTTTCCTTAGAATCTTACATGTGGTTCCCAGCTAGTCCTTTCTGGGTTCTTAACCAGAGGACACCTTTTTTATGTCCTCTCAAGACACAGGCAGCTGAAGATACTGCAGACAAGAAAGTAACTCCTGAGGCCAGAATGAATATTCTTGGCCTGAAATAGGTATATTTGCATTTATGGTTATGTTCTATGTTTTATGGCATGTAAATCAAACTGAAATTAAAGCAACTCAGAATCGTGAAGTCTGAATTTCAGACTAGTCTTTTCATGTTGCCTTTGACTATTCACAACCAGACAGGAAATATCTCATAAAATTCTTATTTTGTTCTCTCTTTTTTATACCCAATATTCCTTCTGCTCAAAGGCAGCAAAGACTGGGTTTAAATTGTTCATTCCTGATTCTTCTATATTCTTCAAACTGAAAAAAATAGTAATTCCCACTCAAATACTTTTGCATTTAATAAACATTTATGAAACATCTTACCAGGGTATGGTGACAATCTCATTGAATTAAAAGGGAATTGATTGAGGATATACATTATTTGCTCAACAAATTCATCTTAATTCTGACTACAAACAAATTATTGAAAAAATTGGCTCTGAAAGGAGATCGATATATGGCATGTATGTCCATTTACCACCCTCTTTGCTGCTTTGTCTACTTGCAGCCACAGTCTCCTGAACTGCTCTGGGGCTATCTTTGATTCTATAGACAATGAAGATGCTTGTATTTTATATCAGCACACTCCCTCCTTTCATGGCACATGTCATAATTATCTTGTTTTGAGAGAACATTTGAATTCAATTTTTTAAAAGAGTTTTAAATTAATAAATAATTTTAGAGAGAGTGGGGGAGGGGTAGAAGAAGAGAAGAAGACCAACTGCCTGCTGAGTGGGGAGCACGATGCCGGGGCAATCCCATGACCCCAAGAAGACAGCCTGAGGCCAAACCAAGAGCTGGTTGCTTAACCAGCTGAGCCACCCAGGTGCCTCTGAACTCATTTTTTTTTTTTAATTGAGAGGGAGAGAGATCCCAAGTAGGTAGAGAGACAGGCAGAGAGAGAGAGGGGGGAAGCAGGCTGCCTGCTGAGCAGAGAGCCCAATGTGGGACTTGATCCTAGAACCCTGAGATCATGACCTGAGCTGAAGGCAGAGGCTTAACTCACTGAGCCACCCAGGCACCCTGAACTCAATTTTTTAAAAAATTGCTTTTGAGTACAACTTTTCCTATATTAAAAAGTACATCTAGTTAGCTGACAATATTTGTGTCCTTTGGCCTAGATTTATTCTATTTGGATGAGAAAGTTGCTTTTAGTATGTTTAAAGTAAGTTCTTGCTTTGTGTTTTGTAGTTGGGTCTAAAAAAGGAATAAAAGGGGTGGGGGTGGGGTCTTCTAGAACAGAGTAGCAGGTTAAATAGTTCATAGCAACATTTAGAATACATGGGCTCATCATTACAATAGTATTTTCAACTCATGCCCTACAATCACACAGTGAAATAATGGAGGGCACAATATCCTCAAAGTGAAAATAATTCCACTTAGAGAAGGAGGTAAGATGTAGGAATTCACAAAATCCAGAGATCCATGTAGCATTTCTGATAGGGTCAGCCTAGAATAGCAGACTGGGAAAGTGACTCTAGAGCTGGAATCTGGTGAATAGGTTTTAAAGGAGAAAAAGCTCCAAGTGGGGGTGAGCGGCTATGGGGGTGTCCAGCACAAGCAGAGGGCATGGGCTTTATCAATGGTAATCAGATACGATCATCAGGCTGGACTCTGTGGGATATGGAAATACTCAGAAGTTTACTATATTCTAAGGCAGATAGATGAGTGGTATATCCAAAATAGCATCAGTTAGGATCATTTTATGTTCTGAGGTTGGTACTATTAGTGGTCTTTAAAAGTGGTGAGTGACTGTGGAGACACAGAAAGCATTATCTGCAAAGGTGTAGAGAACCCTGTCCCATGGGATGCTGCTTGTCACTATGGGTAGGGTCTAGACAAAGGGAATAAAAATGCTCATGTTAAAAGTCTTTTCAGTTGTCAAATGCAAAATTCAGCTTTATATTATAGTTTAGGGGCTAGGCTATAGTGTGTTTGAATGGCAAGGAAGACTAGTCTGCACAGAAAGGAGAAACAGAAGCATAATGGGGCATGGTCAGCATCTGGAGGGACTGGAAGGGAAGTTGGTTGGACTTTAAAAGAAACTTCTTCAATATTGGTAAAAGAGGCAATGACTAGCATAATTTATTTGGTTTCCAAATAGACAATCTCATTGTTTCCAATGTATCCCTGCATATTTAAGGAAATGTGTCTTTCTTTATAGATATTTTCTGCTTTAATTAAGAAAACAGCGATAGTATTTTATAATGAAGGTGTTTTACAGTTTTGTAAAAAATATATACAATTAGTTTACAATATAGCCTCTTAATTTGCATTTTATATGAAAATTATTAACTTATTAAACTGTTTCTGAAATATTTTTAAAAATTATCTTTTTACTTTTGTGTTACTATAATATGCTATCATTTATTCATTCATACTTTTGGGGGATGTTATATTAATATTCATGATTACTTTTGTTTATTATGCTATGTAAAATATTATCTTTATTTTTACTAGATTTTATTATCTGACATTTTTCTTATTTATTTTTTTTCATTTTATCTTATTTAAAGGAATTATTAAACATTCTGTTTATATTTTAATATTCAAATTAAAAAAAATTCATTTAATAATCCCCAATTGAAATTTTGGCACCCTCTTTCACTTAAATTTCTATTATATATTTAAGTTTCACAGCAATGAGTTAGAGAATATAATGAGAGAAATTTCTATTCTCCACATAATTGAGTTTTTCATTAAAACTTAACACCTGGTCAATAACACAAGCTTTATTGTATGTCCAGTGTGTTGTGTATTTTGTTTGTTTTATGGGAATTTAGTAGGGCTATGTCTCATTGTAGATTAACATAGAGTTATAAAGTAACTGTGAGAATTAGAACCTTAGCTTGCATGTTCACTTTCATAATGTTAAACTGTGAGTGTTTGATGTCAAAATTTACTAACATTGAAAATCTTATGATATATTATGTTTTTAACTCTTTCATGTCACCTTTTATTGTAACTCCCTCTTTCTCCTTTATTTCATTCTGGGCAAGTTACTCAGGCATATCTTTTACTCAGCTTTGTTTTCACTTCCTTAGTACAAATTAGGATGTAATTGCTCTGTATGTCCTAAATCATTTTCTACAGCCAGTTTACCTTTTAAAATCAACTGTTGTCTTGAATCATTTGTTTTAGTACCACCCGTGTCTTAAATTTCTTGAGTGTGAAGAACTACTGTTTGCTTCCCAAATATTTATACTGGTTTTTAGAAAAATTCTTCTGCAAGTGTATGCTCTTCATTGAACTTTTGTTTCTTGAAGGTCACACATTCTCCTTTTTGTCTTTGTCCTTGGTCTTGTTTTGTATTTTAGTTGTTTAGGCACAGTGTTTTTATATTTTTTAAATACCCACCTTTGGATGCACATACTGACCTAGGCTTATTGTTTCCCGAATAAACAGAATCATCTTTCTTTCTTTCTTTCTTTCTTTCTTTCTTTCTTTCTTTCTTTCTTTCTTTCTTTCTTCTTTCTTTCTTTCTTTCTTTCTTTTTTCCTTCCTTCCTTCCTTCCTTCCTTCCTTCCTTCCTTCCTTTCTTTCTTTCTTCCTTTCTTCTTCTTTTCTTCCCCTGGATGCTTTTTTGAGTTTTCCTCATTAAGCACATTTATTTGTAGTGAACATTGCTTAATATATATTAGATACACTTTTATATACTTTAAAACTGAGCCATGTTTTATTAGACTACTTGCTAAACATGATCTTTTTTCACTCCATCTTTTTAAAATAGGAAAAATATTTATTCATATTGGAACAATTACTATTTGTATTACACAAGTCAAAATAATAAAACAGTGAATGGCAAAATCTCATCTCTCTCCCAGAAGTCTACCACTCCTATAAGCCACTGCTCTGAAAAGCTTCCTGTGTACAGTGCCATCATTGGAAATAAAATAGCCTCTTAATTAATTGTTTCCAAGACAAGAGTCACATTTTGCATTCATACTTTGAGTTGATGACTAAAGTACACATGATTCCAGGAAAAAGAAATCTAAAACATATGGATAGGATTTCACTTCCTAAAAATAGATTATGGAGCCTGGAGTATCCTGAGTCTCTGAAAAAAGGAGTAGGCAAAACAAACAAACAAACAAACAAAAAAACAAACACCACGACCACCACCACCAACAAAAAACCCCTAAGAAATGAACATAATGAGAAGGAAGAAGAAAGGTAGTGTAGAGAATTAACTGGAGGAAGAAATAGACTTGTTAAATGTATATAATGCTCTCTCTCTCTCTCTCTCTATATATATATATATATAATACACTATATATCATACACTATATATAAAATACACTATAGTATTATATAATACTATATTATGTACACTATATAACGTATTAATACATTATATAATACATAACAATATATACTATATATTATATACACTATATAGTGTATATAATACATTTGTTAAGTATATGTATGCTTTTGACTGGGTCACATGAGCTCTCAGGACTTGATTTTTAAAGAAATGCCATTTAAAAAAATGTAATGACCATTACATCTGCTATATTTTTAAAAATATAAATTTATAAATGGCTTCCACTATTTTGGGTGATGAAAATGGTTTTATTTCCTCTTGATTGAAAATTGCTTAAAACAAACCTGTTTCTTTCCTTCTATTGAAATTAGTTGTATTTCCCATCTTTCTGTTAACTAGAAAGATGTTAATATAAAGAGGTAAATTTGATTGGATGGAAATGATGGTCTAATTTATTTCCTGCAGTAGATAATATTGCTTCCCTCAACACACACACAGTTTTATTGACATATAACTGATACACAAAAATCTTCACATATTTGAAGTATAGAGTTGATGAATCTGTAAATATATATGAACTATTCCCACAATCAAGGTAATAAATTACCTGCAAAAGTTTTCTAGTTTACTTGTGTCCTCGTGTGTGTGTGTGTGTGAGTGTGTGTGTGTGTGGTGTGGTAAAAATACTTAACATAATTAGCCCACTTAACACATTTTAATTGCATAATTAAATTTAATTGCATAATTGTATTGTTAAATTCAAGCAATATGTTGGACAGTAGTTTTCTAGAATTTATTCATTTGTATGACTGTAATTTTATAACCATTGAACAACTTCTTATTTTTCTCTCCTTCCATCCTCTGGCCAGCACACCATTTTATTTTTTATTTCTGTAGGTTTAATTTTTTATTTTCTGTAGGTTTTATTTCTGTTTTATATACCTCATGTAAGAGGAGTATTTTTCCTTCTGTGTCTGGCTTATTTGACTTAGCATAATGCCCTCAAAGTTTATCCATGTTGTGCATTGCAGGATTTCTTTTTTTAAAACTGAATAACATTACATTAATATCAAATGATATAATATTCATTAAGAGTGAGTAATAAATACCATATCTATTCACCCATAGATGGACACTTAAGTTGGCTGTTGTAAATAATGCTGTAATGAACACAAAAATAAAGACATTTCTTTGAGATCCTGATCTCAGTTCTTTTGGATATATACCAGAAATGGGATTGTTAGGTCATATGAAAGTTTTGTTTTTAATTTTTGAGGAATGTTGATTCTGTTTTTCATAATGACTGTACCATTTTTTCAAAATTTATTTTCAGTGTAAAAATATTCATACTTTTTGCACCACACACAGTGCTTCATGCAATTCATGCCTTCTCCAATACCCACCACCTGGTTCCCCCAACCTCCCATCCCCCACCCCTTCAAAACCCCCAGATTATTTTTCAGAGTCCATAGTCTCTCATGGTTCACCTCCCCTTCCAATTTCCCTCAACTTCCTTCTCCTCTCTAACTCCCCTTGTCCTCCATGCTATTTGTTATGTTCCACAAATACATGAAACCATATGATAATTGACTGTCTCTGCTTGACTGATTTCACTCAGCATAATCTCTTCCAGTCCCGTTCATGTTGCTACAAAAGTTGGGTATTCGTCCTTTCTGATGGAGGCATAATAATCCATAGTGTATATGGACCACATCTTCCTTATTCATTTGTCCGTTGAAGGGCATCTTGGTTCTTTTCACAGTTTGACAACCGTGGCCATTGCTGCTATAAACATTGGGGTACAGATGGCCCTTCTTTTCACTACATCTGTATCTGTGGGGTAAATACCCAGTAGTGCAATGGCAGGGTCATAGGGAAGCTCTGTTTTTAATTTTTTGAGCAATCTCCATACTGTTCTCCAAAGTGGCTGCACCAACTGTCATTCCCACCAACAGTGTAAGAGGGTTCCCCTTTCTCCACATCCTCTCCAATACAGGTTGTTTCCTGTCTTGCTAATTTCGGTCATTCTAACTGGTATAAGGTGGTATCTCAACGTGGTTTTAATTTGAATCTCCCTGAGGACTAGTGATGATGAACATTTTTTCATGTATCTGATAGCCATTTGTACGTCTTCATTGGAAAAGTGTCTGTCCATATCTTCTGCCCGTTTTTTGATATGCTTGTCTGTTTTGTGTGTGTTGAGTTTGAGGAGTTCTTTATAGATCCTGGATATCAACCTTTTGTCTGTACTGTCATTTGCAAATATCTTCTCCCATTCCGCGGGTTGCCTCTTTGTTTTGTTGACTGTTCCCTTTGCTGTGCAGAAGCTTTGGATTTTGGTGAAGTCCCAAAAGTTCATTATCGCTTTTGTTTCCTTTGCCTTTGGAGACATATCTTGAAAGAAGTTGCTGTGGCTGATATCGAAGAGGTTACTGCCTATATTCTCCTCTAGGATTCTGATGAATTCCTGTCTCACGTTGAGGTCTTTTATCCATTTTGAGTTTATCTTTGCGTACGGTGTGAGAGAATGGTTGAGTTTCATTCTTCTACATATAGCTGTTCAGTTTTCCCAGTACCATTTATTGAAGAGACTGTCTTTTTTCCACTGTATATTTTTTCCTGTTTTGTCGAAGATTAATTGACCATCAAGTTGAGGGTCCATATCTGGGCTCTCTACTCTCTTCCACTAGTCATGTGTCTGTTTTGATGCCAGTACCATGATGTCTTGGTGATCACAGCTTTGACTGTACCATTTTATACCCCACCAACATCATATAAAGATTCTAATTTCTCTACAACCTTGTCAACATTCCGTATATTTTTTGATAACATCCATATTTACAGGTATGATGTGATATTGTATTTTTCATTGCATTATCTTGATGATGACAATGCCAAACACTTTTTCCTATACCTATTCAACAACTGTAGGTCTCATTTGGAGAAATGTCCATTCAAGACTTTGCCTAATTTTTAATTAAGCTTTTATTTATCTATCTATCTATCTATTTATTTATTTTGCTATTGTTTCATTTGTGATTCTTATATATTTTGGATATTAACTTCTTTTTTTTTAAGATTTTATTTATTTATTTGACAGAGAGATATCACAAGTAGGCAGAGAGGCAGGCAGAGAGAGAGGGAGGAGGAAACAGGCTCCCTGCTGAGCAGAGAACCCGATGCGGGACTCGATCCCAGGACCCTGAGATCATGACCTGAGCTGAAGGCAGCGGCTTAACCCACTGAGCCACCCAGGCGCCCTGGATATTAACTTCTTATTGGATATTTGTTTTGCAAATATTTTCTTTCATTTCCTAGATTTTCCTTTTATTGTCTGTGGTTTTCGTGTCATATATAAAAATATTGTCAAGACCAATATCATGAAGCTTTTCCTTTATGTTTCTCCTAAAAGTTTATGTTTTAGATCTTACATTTAAGTTTTCAACACATTTGGAGTTGATTAATGGTGCATATAGTGTAAGCTAGATGTCTAACTTCATTCTTTTACATGTGAATATTTAGCTTTCCCAGCACAATTTATTGAAAAGACTATCTTTTTTTCCCATTATGTATCCCTGGTAACTTTGTTGACAATCCAGTGGTCGTGGATTCTATCTGGGTTCTATCTGAGCCCTTCATTTTACTCCACCAATATATACATCTACATTTATGCCAGTACCATAGGTTCTAATTATTGTAGCTCGATTATGATGTTTTTATATATGTCTGCTCTTCTCTATTTTAGAGAGCATCAGAGGAGCAGATGTGTATTTATTTACAATGCACATAGTAGGAAAAAAGATCTAAGCTACTAGATGTATGGACATAGGTTCTAAGAACTTAATATAGAATACTTTTGGGGGAAGTGTACTGTCTCATTTGTCCTTATATAATATGTCATTTTTCTCAACTGTAACAGTCTTTGGGAACACACTTTGCATATGGGTATGATGAGGAGTACCAATGAGACCAGACTGATAGGTTTCGTCCTCTTGGGGTTTTCTGATTATCCTCAGTTACAAAGGGTTCTATTTGTGGTCATTTTGATCTTGTATTTATTAACCATTTTGGGGAATACCACCATCATTCTGTTATCTCGTCTTGAATCCAAGCTTCATACGTCAATGTATTTTTTCCTTTGTCATCCCTCCTTTTTGGATATATGCTTTACCAGCAGTGTTATTCCTCAGCTCTTGGTAAACTTGTGGGATCCTATGAAAAACATCACCTATGGTGGCTGTGTGGTTCATCCATATGTCTCTCTTGCCCTGGGATCTACAGAATGTGTCCTCCTAGCTGTGATGTCCTATGATTGCTACATTGCCACCTGCTGTCCCCTCCACTACACTGTCATAATGCATTCTCATCTTTGTATGACTTCAGCATCTTTGGCATTGCTCAGTGGGGTGGTCACTACTCTAGTACAGTCCACTCTCACCTTGCAGCTACCTTTCTGTGGGCATCATCAAGTGGATCATTTCATCTGTGAGGTCCCTGTACTCATCAAGTTGGCTTGTGTGGACACCACTTTCAATGAGGTTGAGCTCTTTGTAGCTAGCATTATCTTCCCTACAGTACCTGTTTCCATCATCCTGGTTCCCTATGGCTACATTGCCCAAGCAGTTTTGAAGATTAAGTCAAGTTCTGGAAGAAAGAAAGCATTTGGGACCTGTTCCTCCCATCTGATGGTTGTCATAATCTTCTATGGAACATGAAGATTATGATAGAATCTTCATGTATCTGCAGCCAGCCAAGAGTAGATCCAAGGACCAGGGAAAGTTTGTTTCCCTCTTTTACACCGTGGTGACCCCCATGCTCAACCCACTTATCTATACTTTGAGAAATAAAGAGGTTAAGTGGGCACTAAGGAAAGTTCTAGGAAAGATTCTGGGAATAACGTTTACATGATTATTTAAAAAAAAAAAGGTTTTTTAAAAAGCACTACTGTGATGAACATCTCTTTTTGTGTGGTAAAAAAAAATAAACTTTTTTCAAACATTAAACTTTTTAATAAAAGCCTATTCATGTCATTTTCTCCCATTTTCTTTTGGTTAATTATTTATACAACATTCTACAATATACTGTGGAATATATGTGTCTAGTACCAACTTTGCCTTTTACCAATAGCAACAAAAAATAGCAAAAAAAAGTCAATACTTCAATCTATTCTTAAGTATCTTTTCTCCTGAAATATATCATCTATGAAATTGTTGTTTTCCCATGTTGAGAAAAAAAAATGAGAAATATTTTAAACTAGCCATTTCTTTTTTCTTTATTTGTGAAAAACATATTTAGTCTCTCAGCTTTCCTGTATTTCTAGTTGGACCCGTGTCTTCCCTTTTTCCAAAGTTGCACCAAAGATGGAAGAAATTGAGGCAAACTGTTATTAGACAGAAATTTTATTTCCTCCAACACTCTATCCTCTTAGAATGTGATATCAATGTGTAGAAGAGCATAATCCATATGGAACAAAAGCCATACATTCAGGTAGAGGATAAAGTAGAAAGAATCAACCTGGTTCTCTTATTTTGTAGTTGAGCCAATAAAAGCAGTTCTAGGTGACTGACAAAAGTAGTTGAGCCAATAAACCAGTTCTGACTAAATGACTGACTAAGTGATTGACAAACCACATTTCTTTGCTTTTTTAATGTTTTAATTTTTTATAAACATATAATGTATCATTAGCCCCAGGAGTACAGGTCTATGAATCACCAGGTTTACACACTTCACAGCACTCACCATAGCACATACCCTCACCAATGTCCATAAACTCACCCCCCTCTCCTGACCCCCCTCCCCCCAGCAACCCTCAGTTTGTTTTGTGAGATTAAGAGTCTCTTGTGGTTTGTCTCCCTCCCAATACCATCTTGTTTCATTTATTCTTTTGCTACCCCCAAGCCACTCCCCCCCACATTGTATCTCCTCTTCCTCATATCAGGGAGATCATAATATAGTTGTATTTCTCCAGTTGACTTATTTCACTAAGCATAATACCCTCGAGTTCCATCCACGTCATCACAAATGGCAGGATTTCATTTCTTTTAATGGCTGCATAGTATTCCGTTGTATATATATATACCACATCTTCTTTATCCATTCATCTGGTGATGGACATCTAGGTTCTTTCCATAGTTTGGCTATTGTTGACATTGCTGTTATAAACATTCAGGTGCACGTGCCCCTTTGGATCACTATGACAAACCACATTTCGTTTCTGGAAATGACTAAGAGTGACACCTGATTCATAAGAAAAAGCTTATCTATATAATATTCTAGGGCTTGCAAATAAATATAAATAAAAAACATTCACTATTGTTAGGTAACTCGACATTTCTATATTTAAACACATTTTCTTAACTTGGAGATTTATATTCCAGATGAGAGTTTAGTCAAACTAGTCTTTTTGTTTATGCTATAGCACTGATGATTTGTTTTCCAGGACTTCACTCTAAATGACCTTTGCTTAGAACACTTATTTTCTGGGTGTTATACACAACTAATGAATCATTAAACACTACATGTAAAGCTAGTGATGTACTGTATGTTGGCTAATCGATTTGAATTAAAAAAAAAATTCCTTTCTGGAAATGAGTGACTTTTGCATCTTGATTCTTGGGGATTTGTTTGTAAACATTCCATTTCACTGAGTTTTTTGTAGACGCTATTTCACTGAATTGTAGCAGACATTGATTGTATGGTGTTTAGCTTCCAAAAATGCTGTGTGTTTAAACATGCATCAAAATAAATATATAAATTCAATGAAATGAGGAAGAATTTTGTGATAGTATCATGCAGGTCCAGATGTGGTAATAATTTCAAATAAAGAATAAGAAGTCATGGAATGAATTATCACTCCTAACTGTTCTAATACAGAGGTATAATTAGAATGATAATGCTCTTCTTAGATTCTGTGTGTGTGTGTGTGTTTAATTTAAATACAATTAACATACAGTATTATATTATTTTGGGTGTACAATATTCAAACATTCTATAGATTATTCAAAGCTCTTTAAGACAAGTATGCTCTTAATCTTCTTTGTCTATCTCACCCATCATCCCATCCATCTTCCTCTGGCAATCACCAGGTTGTTCACTATATTTAAGAGTCTGGGTCTTTAACTCCTTTCTCTCTGCTTCTTCATTTGTTTTATTTCTTAAATTCCACATATGTGCACAATTGCATGGTATTTATCTTTCTCTGAGTGATTTATTTCACTCAAATGATACCCTCAATGTCCATTCATGTCATAAATGGCAAAATCTCACTATTATGTATGACTGTATAATATTCCATCACACACACAGGAAAACACACACACACACACACACACACACACACACACACACACACACATACACCATGTCTTTCTCCATTCACCTGTCAATGGAAACAGGAGCTGCTTCTATATTGGGGCTATTGTTAACAATGTTGCAATAAACATAGGAATAGATGTATCTTTTCAAATTAGTGTTTTTGTTTTCTTTGGGTGAATATCCAACAATGACATTACTGGGTCATATGAAAACTCTATTTTTTTGAAGATTTTGTTGATTGATTGATTGATTGATTGATTATTTCTTTATTATAACACAAGTGGGGTGAGATGCAGAAGGAGAGGGAGAGAGAGAATCTCAAGCAGATGTCCCACTGAGCCCAGAGCCTGACTCATTCCAGGGCTCAACAGGGGGCTTCATCTCAGGACCCTGAGATAATGATCTGAGGCAAAAATCAAGAATCAGACACTTAAGTGACTGAGCCACCCAGGCGCCCTTCTACTTTTAACATTTTGAAAAACCTCTTTACAGTCTTCCACTGCGCCAATTTGAATCTCCACCAGCAGTGCAGGAGTGTTCCTATGTCTTCTCATATTCATCAAAATGTTCTTTCTTTTGATTTTAGGCATTCTGACAAGTGTAAGGTGATATCTCACTGTAGTTTTCATTTGCATTTCTTGATGATTGCTGATGTTGGCCATCTTTTCATGTCTTTTGGTCATTTGTATGTCTTCCTCAAAAATGTATATTCATGTCTCCTGCCAATTTCCTATTCAGATTATTATTATTGATTACTATTATTGATGTTGACTTGTGTAAGTTCTTTATATATTTTTGGATACTAACGCTTTATTGTATATATCATTTGCAAATATCTTCTCCCATTTGGTAGGTTGCCATTTTTTTCAATCCTTTTATATCCTTCTCATAAGTATGATTTTATTTTGATCTGTCTATTATCTATCTATAAAGAGAGAACACAAGCAAAGGAAGTGCCAGACAGAGTGAGAAGCAGTCTCCCTGCTGAGCAAGGAGCGTGATGCCAGACTTGATGACAAGACCCTGGGATCAAGACCTGAGCTGAAGTCAGGACTCGACCTGCTGAGCCACCCAGGTGTGCAATGTCATTTTGTTTCATTTATAGTTTCCTTCACTGTGCAAAAGCTTTAATTTTGATGAAGTCTGAGTAGCTTTTGGTTTTATTTCCCTGGCCTCAGGAGACCTATCTAGAAAACTGTTTCTATAGCTGATGTCAAAGGAACTATTGCCTAATGTATTCTTCTAGGAGTTTTTGATTTCAGGTGTCATATCTAAGTCTCTAATACATTTTGAGTTTATTTTTGTGTATGATGTAAGAAAGTGGTCCAGTTTCATTCTTCTGCATGTAGCTGTCCATTTTCCCCAACATGACTTGTTGAAAAGACTGTTTTCTCCCCATTGTACATTCTTGGATCCCTTGTGGTTAATTGGCCACTTAAGTGTGGGTTTATTTCTGGGCCCTCTATTCTGTTCTACTTATCTGTGTGTCTATTTTGTACCAGTATCATACTGTTTTTATTGCTATACTTGAAATCTGGGATGATAATATCTCCAGTTTTCTTATCATTTATTTATTTTTTCAAGAATGCTTTGGCTAAATGAGGTCTTTTATGGTTTCATATAAATTTTGGTTTATTTATAGCTCTATAATAATTGTTTTTGATATTTTCATAGCCATTGTATTCAATCTATAGATTGCTTTAGATAGTATGAACATTTTAAAAATAATGATTCTTTCTGTACATAAGCATGGAATATCTTTCCATTTGTTTGTTTCATCTTCAATTTCACCAATATTTTATATTTTATAGTTTTCTGAGTACAGGTTTTTCATTTGTTTGATTAAGTTTATTCCTGGGTATTTTATTCTTCTTAATGCAGTTGTAATGGAATTTCTTTCTTAATTTCTTTTTCTGCTACTTCATTATTAATGTACATAAATGCAACACATTGTTTTATATTAATTTTGTATCCTGTGATTTTACTGAATTTCTTTTTTAGTTCTAGAAATTTATTGGTGGTCTTTAGGGTTTTCTACATGTAGTGTCATGTCATATGCAAGTAGTAAAAAGCCCTTAGTTTGTGCCCTAGTGATGTATTACATACTGGCTAACTGAACATAATAAAATAAATAAATAAATAAATAAATAGATAAATAAATAAATAAATAAATAAGTGATGAGAACAGACATTTGTGTTTTTTTTTTTGAATTTCAAGCTATGTTTTTTAAAAATTGTCTTTATTTAAATTCAATTTAGTTAACATATACTGCATTATTAGTTTCAGGGGTAGAATTTAGAGATTCATCAGTTGCATATAACACCTAGTGCTCATTCCAACAAGTCTCCATCATCCATTTAGCCAACCCTCCCCCCACCATCTCCCTCCATCAACCCTCAGTTTGTTCTCTATAGTTAAGAATATTGGAAACCTGGGTAGCTCAGTTGGTTCAGGGTCCATCTTTTTTTTTATGTATTTATTTATTATTCTGTTATGTTAGTCATCATACAATACATCATTAGTTTTTGATGTAGTCTTCCAGAATTCATTGTTTATGTATAACATCTGGCCCTCCGTGCAATACATGCCCTCCTTAATACCCATCACTACCTTTGGCTCAGGTCATGAAGCCAGAGTCCTGGTATTGAGTCCTGTGTGAGTCTCCTTGCTCAGTGGGGAGACTGCTTATTCCTCTGCTTGATGCTCCCCCTGCTTGTGGTATCGCTCTGACAAATAAGTAAACATAATCTTAAAAAAAAAAAAGAATCTCTTATGGCTTGACTTTCTCTCTCTCTCTTTTTTTCTCCTTTCCCCTATGTTTATGTTTTGTTTCTTAAATTCCACATATCTGTGAAAACATATGGTAGTTGTGTATTATTCTTAATCTTAGAGGCAAAGCTCTCAGTTTTGTACCATTAAATATGAAGTTGCTGTGGGGTTTTCATAGATGCCCTTTATTATGTTGAGTTATGTTCCCGCTAATCCTACTTTGTGAAGAGTTGTTATCATGAAAAGATGTTGCACTTTGACAAATGCTTTTTTCTGCATCTATTGAAATGGTCATGTGGTTTTTATCTTCTCTCTTTGATTTGTGAATTTGTGAATATTGAACTACAATGGTATCCTTGGAAAAAAATCTACTTGATTATGGTGAATTTTTGTTGTTGTTGTTGTTGTTGTTATTTCACCTCTTTTTATTTAGCTTTCTTAATATATTCAGATATGTGATAATTTCTAAAGAATTATCAAAATCATTTCATTACCGTTATATCATCTTAATGAAAACATTATACATAACAGAGACATAGGCCATATGGTCCAGCTTCTGGGGCCTCAAAATATGTCTCTTTTTTCACTCATCTGGAGAACGTGAATCAAGGATAATTCGCTACACAACTTACAAGGAAAATTCCCCCTTTGTGTTAGGAGGTAGTCTCCCACTGATGGTTAAAATGCTCTGGTTTAGTTCTCATTCCACACTTTTTGTTTTTTTATTATTTCTTTTCAACATAACAGTACTGAATTATTTTTTGTAATCCATTGTTGGATTTGGTTTGGTAACATTTTGTTGAGGAATTTTGCATCTATGTTCATTAGTCTTTATTTCATTTTGGTTTTAGGATAATTTCTTGGAATAGTTTGAGAAGAGTAAGGTACCTAGGAATAAACCTAACCAAAGAGGCTAAGAATCTATACTCAGAAAACTATGAAGTACTCATGAAAGAAACTGAGGAAGACACAAAGAAATGGAAAAATGTCCCATGCCCCTGGATTGGAAGAACAAATATTGTGAAAATGTCTATGCTACCTAAAGCAATCAACACATTTAATGCAATTCCTATCAAAATACCATTCATTTTTTTTCCAAAGAAATTGAACAAATAATCCTAAAATTTATATGGAACCAGGAAAGGCCTCGAATAGCCAAAGGGATATTGAAAAAGAAAGCCAAAGTTGGTGGCATCAAAATTCCAGATTTCAAGCTCTATTACAAAGCTGTTGTCATCAAGACAGCATGGTACTGGCACAAAAACAGACACATAGATCAATGGAACAGAATAGAGATCCCAGAAATAGACCCTTAACTCTATGGTCAACTAATCTTCGACAAAGCAGGAAAGAATGTCCAAGGAAAAAAAGACAGCCTTTTCAATAAATGGTGCTGGAAAAATTGGACAGCCACATGCAGAAAAAATATTATCTCTTTTTAAAATGTTTATTAGAATTCACATTTGAAGCCATCTGGTTCTGGACTTGTGTTTGTTAGGAGCTTTTTGATACTGATTCAACTTTATTACTAATAACCAGTCTGTTCAAATTTTTTATTTCTTCTTGATTCAGTTTTGGAAAGTTATATGGTTCTAAGAATTTATCAATTTCTTCTAGCTTGTCCAATTTGTTGGCATATAATTTTTCTTAGTAGTATTTTATAATCCATTGTTTTCTGTGATGCTAGGTGTTATTTTCCCTCCATTTATGATTTTATTTACTTGACTTGTCACTATCATTTTTTTGATGAGTTTGGCTTATCAAAATGTTTATGAATTTCATTTTTGTTTAAATAAATATGATGTTGGTTTCATTGGTCTGTCTTATTTGTGATTTTGGTTTCTATTTCATTTATTTCTGCTCTAAACTTTATTATTTTCTTCTTTCCACTAATTTTGGGCTTGTTCATACCACCTTTAGATGTAACTTTAGGTAGTTTTTTAGAGATTTTCCTTATTACTTGAGGTAGACCTATATTACTATAATCTTCTCTCTGAGAACAAGTTTTGCTGCATCACAATGATTTTGAACTGTTATGTCTTCTTTTTATAAAATTTTTCTTGTGTTATGTCAGTCACTACACATCATTAGTTTTTGATGTAGTGTTCCAAATTCATTGTTTTTTGTATTATTTTCACTCATTATCATGCATTTTTGATTTTCTGCTTAATTTCTTGGTTGACCTATTCATTGTTTAGCAGCATTTACTTAGCCTTTTGTATCTGTGTTTTTTCCCAGACTTTTTTCTTGTGATTGATTTCTAGTTTTATAGCATTGTGGTTGGAAAAGATGCATAATACAGCCACACACCTCCAGGAGCTATTGCATGCTTTGTCCATTCATGAACCCCAGCAGTCATACCACACCATGTCCAGTCATGTGCCCCCAGCCACCATTGCACAGGGCCCAGCTGCACATGCCTCTCACACCCTGCACCCTGCACACAACCCCCAGCCACTGCAGTACTTTGAGGGATAAGGCATAAGACTACTGTCTCAGCATTTATTTTGCTAATAAAGCACTCCACTCCCAAGTCCCTGGTGGGATGCCACCTCAGAGCTGGTCTGCTTTAATCCCATTAACACTATAGAGAACAAGGGTAGCCCACAAAGGGCAGAAAGTCAGTGCAGACAACTGCGCTGAAAGGAAAAGTGACTCAGACAAAACAACAGTGCATAAGCAATACATAAGATACTCTCCTGAAGTGACAGGTTTTGGTTAGCAGGAGATATTGCACTGCAGGACACTCCAGGAACTCTTCTTCATGAAGTGATTATTTTCAACAGCAGAAGACACAGGTGACTTTCTTAACACAGAAAAACAGACATAGAAAGGGAAGCAGATAAGGAGACAGAGAAATTTATCCCAAATGAAAGATTAGGACAAGGCTACAACCAGATAACTAAGTGAAATAGATATGAGTAACATGCATGTTGGAGAATTTGCAATTATTGTAAGATTACCCACCAGGACTTGAGGAAAGAATGGGGGACATGAGATCCTTAACACAGATATAAGGAATATCATAGCAGATATAAAAGGTACACTGGACAAAATGAAACACATTTAAAATTTTTTTTTTAATTTATTTATTTTCAGAAAAACAGTATTCATTATTTTTTCACCACATGCAGTGCTTCATGCAATTCGTGCCCTCTATAGTACCCACTACCTGGTACCCCAACCTCTCACCCCCCCGCCACTTCAAACCCCTCAGATTGTTTTTCAGAGTCCATAGTCTCTCATGATTCACCTCCCCTTCCAATTTACCCCAACTCCCTTCTCCTCTCTAATACCCCTTGTCCTCCATGATATTTGTTATGCTCCACACACATTTGATGGAATGAATAGCAGGATGGAAGAAACAGAGGAAATGATTAATGACCTAGAAGACAGAGTAATGGAAATAAATTAAGCTGAACAAAAGTCAGAAAAATAATTATGAGCACAGACTTAGGGAACTCAGCAACACCATCAAACATAATAAAATTCAAATTATAGAAGTCCTTGAAAAGAAGAAGAAGCGAGAAAGGGGGACATAAACTTCATTTGGAAAAATAACAGCTGAAAACTTCCTCTGTCTGGGGAAGGAAACAGATATCTAGATCCAGGGGGCACAGAGAAACCCATCAAATTCAACAAATACAGACCCACACTGAGACATAATTAAATTGGCAAAATACGGTGCTCAAGAAAAAAATTTTAAGGGGAACCAAGACATAAAGGAATTTATAAGGGAAAACTGATAAGGCTAACAGAATATTTTTCAAAGAAAACAAACCAGAGGGAGTGACAGAATATATTCAAAGCACTAATTGGGAAAATCTACAGGCAAGAATACTTTATCCAACAAGGCTATCATTCAGAATGCAAAAGAGATAAAGAATTTCTCAGACAAATAAAACTGAAAAAATTCATGAACACTAAACCAGCTTTGTCAGACATATCAAAAGGGACACTTCAAGTGGAAAGGAGAGAACAAAAATGACATTGTGTGGGTAGGAATCATAAAAGTAGTAAAAATGAATATTTCTAGAAATATGAGTCAAGAAACTCACATGAAAATGGACTGCCTGAATGATTCAGTCGGTTAAGTGTCTGCCTTCAGCTCAGGTCATGGTCCCAGGGTCTTGTGATTGAGCCCCAAATAGAGCTCCCTGCTCATTCGGGAGTCTGTTTCTCCCTCTCCCTCTGCCTATCCTCCCAGATCCTGCTCTTTTTTGTGTGTGCACATACATTCTCTCTCTAAAAAAAAAAAAAAAAAAAAAAAAAAAAACTTTAAAAAAAGGAAACTCACAAGCAAATAATATAAAATATAATAGTATATATTTAAAACCTGGGGGAGGAGAGGAAAGAATGGGTCCAAACTTAATGACCATTAAGTTAATATAGATAACTATATGAAGAAGAGGTCCATTCTGATACCCTGTGTCTTTTGACAGGGGCATTTAGCCCATTCACATTCAGGGTAACTATTGAGAGATATGAATTTAGGGCCATTGTATTGCCTGTAAGGTGGCTGTTACTGTATATGGTCTCTGTTCCTTTCTGATCTACCACTTGTAGGATCTCTCTTTGTTTAGAGGACCCCTTTCAAGATTTCCTGTAGAGCTGGTTTGGTGTTTGCAAATTCTTTCAGTTGTTGTTTGTCCTGGAAGCTTTTAATCTCTCCTTCTATTTTCAATGATAGCCTAGCTGGATATAGTATTCTGGGCTGCATGTTTTTCTCATTTAGTGCTCTGAAAATATCATGCCAGCTCTTTCTGGCCTGCCAGGTCTCTGTGGATAAGTCAGCTGCCAATCTAATATTTTTACCATTGTATGTTACAGACTTCTTTTCCCGGGCTGCTTTCAGGATTTTCTCTTTGTCACTGAGACTTGTAAATTTTACTATTAGGTGACGGGGTGTGGGCCTATTCTTATTGATTTTGAGGGGCGTTCTCTGAACCTACTGAATTTTGATGCTCGTTCCCTTTGCCATATTGGGGAAATTCTCCCCAATAATTCTCTCTAGTATACCTTCTGCTCCCCTTTCTCTTTCTTCTTCTTCTGGAATCCCAATTATTCTAATGTTGTTTCGTCTTATGGTGTCACTTATCTCTCGAATTCTCCCCTCGTGGTCCAGTAGGTGTTTGTCCCTCTTTTGCTCAGCTTCTTTATTCTCTGTCATTTGGTCTTCTATATCACTAATTCTTTCTTCTGCCTCATTTATCCTAGCAGTGAGAGCCTCCATTTTTGATTGCACCTCATTAATAGCTTTTTTGATTTCAACTTGGTTAGATTTTAGTTCTTTTATTTCTCCAGAAAGGGCTTTTATATCTCTCGAGAGGGTTTCTCTAATATATTCCATGCCTTTTTCGAGCCCGGCTAGAACCTTGAGAATTGTGAACTCTAGATCTGACATATTACCAATGTCTGTATTGATTAGGTCCCTAGCCTTCGGTACTGCCTCTTATTCTTTTTTTTGTGTTGAATTTTTCCGTCTTGTCATTTTGTTCAGATAAGAGTATATGAAGGGGCAAGTAAAATACTAAAAGGGTGGCAACAACCCCAGGAAAATATGCTTTAACCAAATTAGAAGAGATCCAAAATCGTGAGGGGGGAGAAAGGGGATAAAAAGAGGTTCAAAAAGGAAGAAATAAAAAAAAAAGAAAAAAGAGGAAAAGAAAAAAAAAGAAAGAAAAGAATTAAAAAAAAAAAAAAGAAAACACCTAAGAAAAATATAAAAAAGAAAAAATATATGTATTAGATAAACTAGTAAAAAATCGTTAAAAAAGAAAATGTAACAGTTAAAAAAAAAAAATTTACCCGAAGGCAAAAAAAAAAAAAAAAAAAAAAAAGAAAAAGAAAAAAATTAAATTAACCGCAAGACTAAAAAAAAAATCACAGGGAAAAAGCCATGAGTTCCGTAACCCATCTATATGTTGCCTCCAAGAAACACATTTTAAGCCCGAAGACACCTCCAGATTTAAAGTGAGGGGGTGGAAAAGAATTTACCATGCTAATGGACATCAGAAGAAAGCAGGAGTGGCAATCCTTATATCAGATCAATTAGATTTTAAGCCAAAGACTATAATAAGAGATGAGGAAGGACACTATATCATACTCAAAGGGTCTGTCCAACAAGAAGATCCATACAATTTTAAATATCTATGCCCCCAACATGGGAGCAGCCAACTATATAAACCAATTAATAACAAAATCAAAGAAACACATCAACAATAATGAAGAAGAGGTTATATACAAACCTAATGGTATCTACATATCAATAAAACCCCACTAATTAATATGAAAAGAAGAAAAAAATCCAAATATATTACTAAAGAAATTCATCAAATCAAACAAGAAAATCAGGGGAAACTTCAAAAAAACCCCAAAATAAATAACAATTTGACAATAAATGCATAGCTATCATTATTATTTTATTTTATTTTATTTATTTTTTATTATTAATTAATTTATTTTCAGAAAAACAGCACTCATTATTTTTTCACCACACGCAGTGCTCCATGCAATCCGTGCCCTCTATAGTACCCAACACCTGGTACCCCAACCTCCCAACCCCCGCCATTTCAAATCCCTCAGATTGTTTTTCAGAGTCCATAGTCTCTCATGATTCACCTCCCCTTCCAACTTACCCCAACTCCCTTCTCCTCTCTAAGACCCCTTGTCCTCCATGATATTTGTTATGCCTCACAAATAACTGAAACCATATGATAATTGACTCTCTCTGCTCCACTTCTTTCACTCAGCATAATCTCTTCCAGTCTGA
Source organism: Mustela nivalis (assembly GCF_964662115.1). Taxonomy (NCBI): domain Eukaryota; kingdom Metazoa; phylum Chordata; class Mammalia; order Carnivora; family Mustelidae; genus Mustela; species Mustela nivalis. The sequence continues at coordinate 8,067,456 of NC_139022.1, read as the reverse complement.
TCCATGTTGCTACAAAAGTTGGGTATTCATCCTTTCTGAGGGAGGCATAATACTCCATAGTGTATATGGACCGCATCTTCCTTATCTATTTGTTCATTGAAGGGCATCTTGGTTCTTTCCATAGTTTGGAGACTGTGGCCTTTGCTGCTATAAACATTGGGGTACAGATGGCCCTTCTTTTCATGACATCTGTATCTTTGGGGTAAATACCCAGGAGTGCAATGGCAGGATGATAGGGAAGTTCTATTATCGCCCTCGACCCGCAAGGACGACAAGAAGCCCCAGTTCAGATGTATCTTCTCTCTCTTTATTTCTGCAAGACTACACACTTATATATGCTTACATGGCCAATCAGCGAGCAGGGTACAGGAGGGAGCGAATCAGGCTACACACCTATACGAACACCTTTGCTAGCAACCAAGGCTGTTTACCTCCTTTTTGGGCATTCCGCTTAGTCTCATGAGGCAATCTTAACCTGGCAACTAGCCAGGCACCATCTTTTTTTTTTTTTTTAATTTTTTTTTTTTTTTTAGATTTTATTTATTTATTTGACAGAGAGAAATCACAAGTAGATGGAGAGGCAGGCAGAGAGAGAGAGAGAGAGAGGGAAGCAGGCTCCCTGCTGAGCAGAGAGCCCGATGCGAGCCTCGATCCCAGGACCCTGAGATCATGACCTGAGCCGAAGGCAGTGGCTTAACCCACTGAGCCACCCAGGCGCCCATGGCACCATCTTTTAATGGCGGAGGCTGCCCTGGCCAGGGGCCTGCCTCTGACATTCTATTTTTAATTTCTTGAGGAATCTCCACACTGTACTCCAAAGAGGCTGCACCAACTTGCATTCCCACCAACAGTGTAAGAGGGTTCCCCTTTCTCCACATCCTCTGCAACACATGTTGTTTACTTTTTTGTTAATTTTGGCCATTCTAACTGGTGTAAGGTGATATCTCAACGTGGTTTTAATTTTAATCTCCCTGAGGGCTAGTGATGATGAACATTTTTTCATGTATCTGATAGCCATTTGTATGTCTTGATTGGAGAAGTGTCTGTTCACTTCTTCTGCCCATTGTTTGATATGTTTGCCTGTTTCATGTGTGTTGAGTTTGAGGAGTTCTTTATAGATCCTGGATATCAACCTTTTGTCTGTACTGTCATTTGCAAATATCTTCTCCCATTCCGTGGGTTGCCTCTTTGTTTTGTTGACTGTTCCCTTTGCTGTGCAGAAGCTTTTGATTTTGATGAAGTCCCAAAAGTTTATTTTCGCTTTTGTTTCCTTTGCCTTTGGAGACATATCTTAAAAGAGGTTGCTGTGGCTGATATCGAAGAGATTACTGCCTAGGTTCTCCTCTAGGATTCTGATGGATTCCTGTCTCATGTTGAGGTCTTTTATCCATTTTGAGTTTATCTTTCTGTACGGTGTAAGAGAATGGTTGAGATTCATTCTTCTACAGCTGTCCAGTTTTCCCAGCACCATTTATTGAAGAGACTGTCTTTTTTCCACTGCATATTTTTTTCCTGTTTTGTCGAAGATTAATTGACCATCGAGTTGAGAGTCCATATCTGGGCTCTCTACTCTCTTCCACTAGTATATGTGTCGGTTTTGATGCCAGTACCATGATGTCTTGGTGATCATAGCTTTGCAATAAAGCTTGAAATCAGGTAACATGATGCCCCCAGCTTTATTTTTGTTTTTCAACATTTCCTTAGGGATTTGAGGTCTCTTCTGATTCCATACAAATTTTTGGATTATTTGCTCCAGCTCTTTGAAGAATACCGGTGGAATTTTGATCAGAATGTCATTAAAAATATAGATTGCTGTAGGCAGTATAGATATTTTAACAATGTTTATTCTTCTTATCCAAGAGCATGAAATGGTCTTCCATCTTTTTGTGTCTTCTTCAGTTTCCTTCATGACTGTTCTGTAGTTCCTCAAGTACAGATCCTTTACCTCTTTCGTTAGGTTTATACCCAGGTATCTTATGGTTCTTGGTGCTATAGTAAATGGAATCGATTCTCTAATTTCACTATCTTTATTTTCATTGTTAGTGTATAAGAAAGCCACTGATTTCTGCATATTGACTTTGTAACCTGCCACATTGCTGAATTGCTCTATGAGTTCTAGTAATTTGGGGGTGGAGTCTTTTGGGTTTTCCATATAAAGAATCATGCCATCTGCAAAGAGAGAGAGATTGACTTCTTCATTGCCAATTTGGATATGTTTTATTTCTGTTTGTTGTCTGATTGCTTTTGCTAGTTGAACAAGAGCAGTGACAGTGGGCATCCTTGTCTTGTTCCTGATCTCAATGGGAAGGCTGCAAGCTTTTTCCCATTGAGGATGATATTTGCTGTGGGTCTTTCATAGATAGATTTCATGAGGTTCAGGAATGTTCCCTCTATCCCTATACTTTGAAGCATTTTAATCAGGAACGGATGCTGGATTTTGTCAAATGCTTTTTCTGCATCAATTGAGAGGACCATGTGGTTCTTCTCTCTTCTCATATTAATTTGTTCTATAACATTGATTGATTTGTGAATGTTGAACCATCCTTGTAGCCCAGGGATGAATCCCACCTGATCATGGTGGATAATCTTTTTAATGTGTTGTTGGATCCTGTTGGCTAGGATCTTGTTGAGAATCTTAGCATCCATATTCATCAGTGATATTGGTCTGAAATTCTTTTTTTTGGTAGGGTCTTTGACTGGTATGGGGATCAGTATAATGCTGGCTTCATAGAAAGAGTCAGAAAGTTTTCCTTCTGCTTCATTTTGTTTGAAACAGCTTCAGGAGAAGAGGTGTTATTTCTTCTTTGAAAGTTTGGAAGAATACCCCAGGGAATCCGTCCGGTCCTGGCCTCTTGTTTTTGGGAGGTTTTTAATCACCACTTCAATCTCATTACTAGATATTGGTCTATTCAGATTGTCGATTTCCTCCTGATTCAATTTTGGAAGTTTATAGTATTGCAAGAATGCATCCATTTCATCCAGGTTGCTAAGCTTATTGGCATATAACTGTTGATAACAACTTCAGATGATTGTTTCTACTTCCTTGGTGTTCATTGCAATCTCTCCCTTTTCATTCATAATTTTATGAACTTGGGCTTTTGCTCTTTTCTTTTGGATTAGTGTGGCCAATGGTTTATAGATCTTATTGATTCTTTCAAAAAACCAGCTTCTAGTTTCATTGATACGTTCTACTGTAACACTGGTTTCTACATCATTGATCTGAGCTCTAATCTTGATGATTTCTTTTTTATGTGTGGAGTTGGTTTGATTTGTTGTTGATTCTCCAGTTCTTTAAGGTGTAGAGAAGCTCGTGTATTCTGGATTTTTCCATGTTTTTGAGGGAGGCTTGGATGGCTATATATTTTCCCCTTAGGACTGCTTTTGCTGTATCCCTTAGGTTTTGGACACAAGTGTCTTCATTCTCACTGGTTTCCATGAATTTTTTCAATTCTTCTTTGATCTCCTGGTTGATCGAAGCATTCTTAAGCAAGGTGGTCTTTAGCTTCCAGGTGTTTGAGTTCCTTCTGAACTTTTCCTTGTGATTGAGCTCCAGTTTCAAAGCATTGTGATCTGAGAATATGCAGGGAATAATCACAGTCTTTTGGTATTGGTTGAGTCCTGATTTGTGACCCAGTATGTGGTCTATTCTGGAGAAGGTTCCATGTGCACTTGAGAAGAATGAGTATTCTGTTGTTTTAGGGTGGAATGTTCTATATATATCTATGAGGTCCGTCTGTTTCAATGTGTCATTCAATGCTCTTGTTTCTTTATTGATTTTCTGCTTCTATGATCTGTCTATTCCTGAGCGAGGCATGTTAAAAACTCCTATGATTAGTGTATTCATATCAATGTGACTCTTTATCTTGATTAACAGTTTTCTTAAGTAATTGGCTGCTCCTATATTGGGAGCATAGATATTTACAATTGTTAGATCATCTTGGTGGATGGTACCTTTAAGGATTATGTAGTTTCTATCTGTATCTATGACTACAGTCTTTAGTTTAAAGTCTAATTTATCTGATATGAGAATTGCTACCCCAGCCTTCTTTTGAGGCCCATTGGCATGAAAGATGCTTCTCCATCTCTTCACTTTCAGTCAGGGTGTATCTTTAGGTTCAAAATGGGTCTCTTGTAGACAACATATGAATGGGTCCTGTCATTTTATCCAATCTGCAACCCTGTACCATTTTATGGGTGCATTTAGGCCATTCACATTGAGGGTGATTATTGATAGATACGTTTTTATTGATATCGAGTTACCTTTGAAGTCTTTCTTTGTGTTGACTGTCTCTATATATCTGATCAATGCTATTCTTAGGATTTTTCCTCTTTTATAGAACCCCCCTTAATATTTCCTGCAGTGTCAGCTTGGTGGTCGCATAGTCTTTTAAACCTTGCTGGTCTTGGAAACTCTTTATCTCCCCATCCATTTTGAATGACAGTCTTGCTGGATAAAGTATTCTTGGCTACACATACTTCTCATTTAGTGCCCTGAATATATCTTGCCAGCCCTTTCTGGGTTGCCAGGTGTTTGTGGACAGGTCTGACATTATTCTGATGGGCTTCCCTCTAAGTAAGGAGCCTCTTGCCCTGGCGGTTTTGAAGAGATTACATCTACAATTATAATTCCTCAATTTGACTATCAGGTGTCATGATTTTTTTTTTTTTTTTGGAATGTATAATCTTGGGTGGAGACCGTTCAAACTCTAGTACATGAACGCTTTTTCCATTCACGAGATTGGGAAAATTTTCATGAAGGACTTGTTCCACTATATCTTCTAGACTTCTTTCTTTCTCCTTCCCTTCAGGGATTCCAATAATTCTGACGTTGGAATGCTTCATGGCATCATTTATTTCCCTGATTCTGTTTTCCTGGTTTCTAAGCTGTTTGATCCTTTCTCTCTTATCTGTTTGTCTTCTAGATCACTAATTCTATCTTCTGTCCAGTTACCTTAGCTTTGAGAGAGTTTAGATTAGATTGGAACTCATTGAGAGCATTGTGAACCTCCTCCCTGGTAGCTTTAAGCTCTGCCCTAACACTGCGAACATCCTGTCTGGTCACTCAGTTTGGCCCTAATCAATTCCATTTGGTCATCCATGGCTTTCTCCATCCTAGCTATTGCCTGGATAATTGTTAGCCTGAATTCTCTTTCTGACATATTGTCTATGTTGATAGCCATTAGCTCCTCCTAGTCATTTGGTGGGAGATGTAGCTGGATGTATCAACTGTGGTGCAGTCAAGGTGCACCCTGGAAAACTTCTGAGCAATCAAGATTTATAAAGTAGACAAACAAAAAGAGATAAACAAAAAGACTGTTTCAAGTATTTGACAAGAGGAAAAAATATATATATGCAAATATAGGAAGAACCTCGTCAAAAAGATCCTCAAGTGCCAGATTTATATGCTATCAGGACAAATACTAAAACACAGAAACACTGGTGAAAGAAGAAGATGGGAGAGTTCTTATAAATTCTCAGTGTGTACGAGGAAGTTTATTTTGATTCTTCCTGGATGTATCTTGATATCTTTTTTAAAGGACTCAACTTTCCTAAGATCAAGGGATTAAAAATTGTTTTACCTATATGGGTAGTATTGATTGGGGAAAGGGGATTACTTTGAAGTTTAACGCTATATGAATATTAGAGAAAAAAAATAAAAAGGAATAAACTAGACTAAACTAAACTAAAATTAAAAAAAAGAATTAAGTAAATAAAAATGCAAAAGTAAAACATAGGTGTATGTATCAAAAAGTTCAGGTTAGGAGGTTATTATGGAATTTGATGTACTGTACAGCTCACTGTGATGGTAAATTGGTTAAAAAAAATACCTATGTGTAAAAAAAAAAGGAAAAAAAAACCCAGAATAGTGGGAATAAGTGAACCATAAAAGTTTTCCTATGAAGTAGTGGTTGTTCTCTTGTAGTCCTTTTTTTTTTTTTTTTTCTTTCTTGGTTTGTTTTCTGGGGGAGGGGCCTGCCACGTGGATTGTCAGTCAATGATGTTTCCTTAGTTAAGTCCTCCTACACCCCTCAAGGGGGTTGGCTCTGAGGAAACTGGTTTTTTCAGGCTTTTGTTCTCTGGCGGTTTTTATGTTTGTTCACTTTTTTTTCCTCTCACCTTGACCGCTTTTGATGGTTTTTATAGTTTTAGAGTTAAACAAACCGCACCCTGATCTCCCTCTCAGAGAGAAGCCTCAGTCTGGGTGCAGAGCCTAAATAATTTCCCCCTTGGCCGCTGGCAGAACAGGTTCCAAGTTGCAGACCCTGGGAACGCATGATCTTTTGCTTATACCCAATGCCAAGGCGTGGCGGCTCTCCAGGATCTCCCCACCGCCAGGGAGGTTCCAAGCAGCAATTGCACACTGAAATTTTGCTGCTGGCCGGTCTGGGCGTGCCTGGTCTTCCTGGGTCTAAGAGTGCCTGGCTTGCGCCGCACCTCTTTCAGGGGCTGCTATGGGTCGTGCGTGCATCTCAGGCACTGAGAACCAAGCGCAGATCCGAAAGCACCAGGCTGGGCTTTTTTGTACCTCTGTCAGGGGAGAGAGTTTGGAGCGCATGGCTTAGGCTCTGAAACAATGGCGCGGGTCAAAGAGCACAGGCCAGGCCTTTGTGACTCTCTCAGGGGAGCATGAGGGATGTGTGTGGGTATCTCAGGCTTTGTAGTAGGGTTCCTGTGTTTTGCTACTGGTGTGGCTCCCATCCCCTCACAGGAGCTAGAACCCACACATTCTCGGGCGTGCTGGTGGCTTAGGGACCAAGAGCTGGTTTCTTTGCTGCACTCTCTCTGCCTCAGTACCGGGGAGGCTGTCTGGGACCAGGGACTTAAGCCCCTGTCCCTAGCCACCCCGATTCCCACAATTTCCCCCTGGGATACTTTGCTCTTTTGGAGTGCTTTCAACCAGTCTCCAAGTTAATGCTTGTCCCCAGACGCAGGGCACTCTCCCTCCTATTGGGGTATTACTTTCCAACCTGTGGCCTCTGGTGGCTCCCTCCCCATTTTGTTTATCTTCTGATATCAGTCCACCTTCCCACTCTGCTTTACCTGCCCTCTGGCGTCTTCTGCCCCTGTAGAGATCCAGACATGTATAATTCTGATCTCACGCTGATTTTATGGGTTAATGGAGTTCTTTGGTAGGTAATCAGCTCATTTTGGGGTACAGGCTGCAAAAGGCGCCTCCTCCTAATCCCCCATCATCTTGTCCCCTTCATTTTATTTTTTTAAACATATTTTATATATTTATTTGACAGACAGAGATCACAAGTAGGCAGACAGAGAGAGAGGAGGAAGCAGGCTTTCCACTGAGCAGAGGGCCCAATGTGGGGCTTGATCCTAGGATGCTGGGATCATGATCTGAGCCGAAGGCAGAGGCTTTAACCCACTGAGCCACCCAGGTGCCCCCATCATTATTATTTTAAATATAAACTAATTCTCCAATCAAGATATAGAATAACAGAATGTATTAAAAAACAAGACCCATTAATATATGCTGTCTACAAGAGACCTATTTTAGACCTAAAAATTTTACACCTGCAGTTCAAAAGTAAGAGAAAATATTTTTCACAAAAATCGATGTCAAAAAAGAACTGGAGTACTAATATACATATTAGGCAAAGTAGACTTTAAACAAAAACTGTATAAAGCAGTGGCAACACTCACTGCCTCATTGTTTTACAGTAAGTCCCAAAGCACTGTGCTCTGGTAGACCTACCATTCTCAGTCAAGCTTGCTTCAGTCCCAGTGCTGGAGCCTCCTCCCCCAGAAGGCCATCAGAAACACCTGTGCATACCATGTTTACTAATCATAGAGTTCTGCAAGGCTTCAGGTCTAGTGTAAGTAGAGTCAGTTCTCATTTAAAAAGCAGACAAGAGCACACCTTGTTAAAACTTGACACAGTCTGACCAAGATCAAACACTGTCCACAACAGTCAAGGAGAGCCTCTGCACATGACAGGCTTGAATGATAGAACAGTCAAAACACAACAGCAGAGTGCTTGCAGCACACACCACTCCCTGATACTCCCTGAAGTGTCAGGCCCTGGACACTGCATGAATTCTTCAAAAAAACGTTTCTCTCAGGAGCAGAAAACATAATGGACTTTTCTAACACAAAGAAGAAGGTAGAGACTTAGATGAAATGTCAATTTGGAGGAATTCATTCAAAATAAAAAAGCAAGGAATGGACATGACTAGAGATCTGCAGGACATATATATATAAGTAATATGACTTATGGAGAATTTAAAGAAATAATACTTGCTGGGTTTGAAAAACAGAATGGAAGGCTTCAAGAAAACCATTACTGCAGAGATAAAGTAATTATAAGTGAGTCACTCAGAAATAGAGAATGCAATAACTGAGATTGGAAACAGGCTTGATGCAATAAAGTGTAGGCTGGAAGAAGTCAAGGAACAAATAAGTGGTATAAAAATAATGAAATACAATGAAACTTAACAAAAGCAAGAAAGAATTATGGAACATGAAAATAGTCTTAGGGAACTCAGAGACGCTATCAAATGTAATATATACATTATAGAAGTCCCAGAAGAGAAAGACTGAAAGCAGGCAGAAAAATTATTTGATGGAATAATAGGTGAAAACTTCCCTAATATGAGGGAAAAAAAGAGACTTCCAGATCCAGAAGACACAGAGTACTTCCATTAAAATCAACAAAAGCAGACCAACAAGACATATTGTTAATAAATTTGCAATAGGATGTCTGTTTCCTTGCCCAGGTTAAGGAAGCTTTCAGTTACAATTTCCTCAAATAAAACCCCTGCTCCTTTTCACTCTCTTCTTCTGGAACTCCTGTGATATAAATGCCATAATGTCTCATGGAGTCATTGAGTTCCATAATTCTACTTCCATGATCCAAGATTTTTCTTTCCCTCTTTTGTGTAACTTCATTATTTTCCATAATTCTATCTTCTATATCACTTAGTCATTCCTCTGCTTCTTCCATTCTTGTAGTCATTACATCCAGTTGGTTTTGAATTTTGGTTATTGCATTTTTCATTTTGGCCTGATTGGTTGTAAACACATTTATCTCTGTAGTAAGAGTCTCTCTGATGTTTTTTATGCTTTTCTCAAGCCCAGATAGCATACTCGTGATTGTTGCTTTAAATTCTGGACCAGGCATATTACTTATATCTGTTTTGACTAGATCCTTCTGGGACATTTTCTTGTTCTTCCAGTTGGGATGTAAAATAATGATAAAGTAAAAAAATGTCTTAAAAGCAGAAAGGAAGTCCATACCTTATAAGTGAAGACCCATAAAGCTAGCTGCAGATCTCTTAACAGAAACTTGAAAAGAAGTGAGAGGAATGATATATTCAAATTGCTACATGGGAAATATCTGCAACCAAGAATACTACATCCAATAAGAGTGTCATTCAAAACAGGAAAGATAAAAAAGAGTTTCCTGGACACAAAAACCAAAGGAGTTCATGGCCACTAAACCAGCCCTGCTAGAAATATTTTAATATTCTCTGAATGTAAATGAAAGGGCACGGTGGCAAGGAAAAGGAAAGAACAGAGGAAAATCTCCAGAAACAATGATAAAAATGTATGGCACTAAATACCTATCCATCTGTAATTACCCTGAATGTAAATGTACTAAATATTCCAATCAAAATACATGGGATTGGGATGCCTGGTTGGCTCAGTGGTTTAAAACCTCTGCCTCCGGCTCATGTCATGACTGCAGGGTCGTGGAATCAAGCCTCACATTGGGATCTCTGCTTAGCAGGGAGCTAGCTTCCTTCTCTCTCTATCTCTCAGCCTCTCTGTCTACTTGTGATCTCTGTTTGTCAAATAAATAAATAAATAATCTTTAAAAAAAATCATAGGGTGTCAGAATGGATAAAAATATATGTTTATAAAAAATAAAAAATTAAAAAAAAAAACCAAACAAACAAAAACTTTTGTGTTACATATGTGAGACTCATTTTAGATGAAAAGACATCTGTAGACTGAAAGTGAGGGGAAGAAATATTTATTATGCACATTGTTGTCAGAGGAAAGTCAGCATAGCAATATTTATATTGGACAAACTAGACTTTAAAACAAAGACTTTAACAAGAGATGAAGAAAAACACTATATCATAATAAATGGGACAATCCAAAGAGAAGATCTAATGGTAATAAATATTTATGCACCTAACTTGGGAACACCCAAATATATAAAACAATTAATAACAAACTTAAAAGTACTCACTGATATTAATACAGTAATAATATTGCATTATTGTATTGTGTTTTTATTGCATTATATGTTGTGTTATTGTATTATAATAATAGTTAAGTGTTAGTGTTAACACTAACAGAAATGTACAGATCATTTAAGCAGAAAATCAACAAGGAAACAATACTTTTGAATGACATGTTGGACCAGATAAACAATATATTCAGGACAATTTCATCCTGAAACAGCAGAATACACATTCTTTTCAAGTGCACATGGGATATTCTCCAGAACACATCACATAATAGTTTACAACTCAGGCCTCAAAATTATAAAAAGATTGAGAACATACTATGCACATTTTCAGACCATAATACTGTGAAACTTGAAATCAACCAGAAGAAAAAAAAAAATGAAAAGACCACAAATATATGAAGGTTAAATCACATGCTACTAAACAATGAATGGGTCAAATAGGAAATTAAAGAAAAAATTAAAAAAATACATGTAAAAAAATTAAAATAAAAAAAAATGGTTCAAAACCTGTGGGATGGAGCAAAAGTCATTCTAAGAGAGAAGTATGTAGCAATTTGAACCTACCTCTAGAAGGAAGAAAAATCTCAAATGGACAGCTTAATCTTATACCTAAATGAACTAGAAAAGGAATAATAAACAAATCCTAAAGCCAACATAAAGAGGGTTATAATGAAGATTAGAGCAGAAATAAATGACATTGATACAAAACAGTAAAACCAGGAGCTGGTACTTTGAAAAAAAATCAATAAAATTGACAAACCCTTAACCAGACTTATCAAAAAAAGAAAAGACCTAAATAAAGAAAATCACAAATGAGAAAGGAGAAATAACAACCACCACCACAGAAATACAAACAATTTTAAGAGAATATTAAGAAAACCTGTATGCAAAAAATTGGACAACCTGAAAGAAATGGATAAATTCCGAGAAACATAAATTACCAAGTCAGATACAATAAGAAGTAGAAAACTTGAACAGACTGATAACCAGCAAAGATATTGAATCAGTCATTCAGTATGAATATATGTTTTCCTACTAGTAGTGTAAGAGGATTCCCCTTTCTCCACATCCTCACCAACACCTTTTGTTTCCTGTTTTGTTAATTTTAGCCATTCTGACAGGTGTGAGATTATATATGTGAAATATTGCTCAGCCACGAGAAAGAATGAAATCTTGCCATTTACTATGGTGTGGATGTAACTAGAGAGTAGAACCCTAAGTGAAATAAGTCCATCAGAGAAAAACAAATATATATGATTTCACTCATCTGTGGAATTTAAAGAACAAAACAGATAAACCTAGGGAATGGGGGGAAAAAAAGAGAGGGAGGCAATCCATAAGAGAGACTCTTAACTATAGAGAATGAACAAATGGCTACCAGAGGGGAAGTGGGTAGAGGATGGGTTAAATAAGTATTAGAGATTAAGGAGTATAGTTGTGATGATCAATGGGTATTGTATGGAAATGAACCACTAAACTCTACTCCTGAAATTAATATTAATTTTTTTTCAAATCTTATTTTAATTCTAGTATTCAACATTCAGTGATTCAGCACTTCCATACAAAACCCAGTGCTCATCACAACAAATGCCCTCCTTAATATCCATCACCCACCTAGCCCATCCCTTACCTATGACCCTCCATTAACCCTCACTTTTTTCTCTATAGTAAAGAGTTTTTTATGGTTTGTTTCTCTCTCTTTTTTCCCTTCCTATATATTCATCTGGTTTGTATTTTAAATTCCATATAAGAACTAACTGGAATTTAAATAAAAACCAGAAATTAAAAAAAAAATAAAGATGTGGTATATATTGGACTAATGCTCAACATCAAAAAAGAATGAAATCTTTCCATTCACAATGAAGTGTGCAGAGCTGGAGGGTATTATGTTGAGAAGTCATTCAGTCAGAGAAAGATAAATGCCATACGATTTCACTCATATATGGAATTTAAGTAACAAAGAAAGAGATCATAGTGGGAAAAAGAGAGAGAGAAACCAAGAAACAGATTTTTAACAGAAAAAAAAGTGAAGCCTAACAGAGGGGATGTAGGTTGAGGGGATGGGTTAATTTGGATGGGGATTAAGGAAGGCACTTGTTTGATGAACACCAGGTATTTGTGTAAGTATTAAGTCATTAAATCGTACACCTGAAATTAATATTTACTGTATGTTAACTAACTGGAATTTAAATAAAAATTGAAAAATAAGAAATAATTTGTGTAAATAGATCTGGTCTTCATAGAGGTATATATGAATAATTAATATAGTCATTAGCAGATGGGCTCAATTAGGGAGACATTAAATGTGATAAGAGAAGAGGACATTGGACTGGGTTTGAGAAATCCAACATTAAAACTTTGAGAAAGCTGAGATTGCAATAAGTTAGTAAATCTATACATTTTCCAGATCCCTTTTTTATAATGTTACTTTGTTCTAATAGGGAACAAACTTTTATTATGTTACTTTGTCTAATAGGGAAAGATGCTTGAAGTTACAGAGAGTAATATGACGCAGGAAATTCAAAATACAGAAGGAAGGATTAACTTCAAAAAGATAAGACTAATTTTCTTTCTTATAACTGGAGTGGAGTTGAAAGAATCCAATACAAATAATTTTAATCAATTAGTAAAATCAATTAATGAAATAACTTGTTTTTATTTTGTGCAAGTCTAATGGCTTCTATTTCCTTTATGACGTAGACGGCCCCAAAGCAATATTCAGGAAATAATGGAATACTTCACACTAGGGAAATATGTGTATCCATTTTTCTTGGATGATCTCCAGAAGTTAGTCCCCTGGCGAATTGCCTGCTGGGGACACATGTTTTCCCCAGATGACTTAGTAACTGTAAACAAGCCATGGCCTTTTCAAGACATTGCCAACTTCCCCATTCTAAGATCTCCCTATATCACAATTCTCATTATTGCTAAAATAATTTCTTCAGGATTTGCTTGTTTTAGAAATGAGAATATTTAATAAGACATAATTTAGAAATCAGTCATCGTATGTGTCAGACGTTGGTTAGACCTGTAAACACAATTTAAGAAAATGTTATATAAAGTGCTTCCTTGAAGATGTGAGAAACTTGACACATTTATATAGCTCTGATAGTAAGTAAAAATTTAGTCTGTTGGTGTTAATTGAGTGCATTTGTACTTTGAAGGGTTTTTCACAAATTAATGAGGTAGCAACTTTACAATTTCTATCACAGTTGGGCTTGTTCTATCATTAAAATAATGACATTTGATGAGACAGATAAACTATCTAAACTTCAGATTCTGCCTATTAAATAAGAGCATAGAGAAATTTTGTTATTCTTCATAAGTCCAAGTTGGTGCTATGCAAATGTTTAGGATAACTAACTTTTTGAATTAATTTTTTATAAGAACACCATAGACTGTGAACACTGAGAAACGAACTGAGGGTTTTGAAGGAGAGGGGGTAGGAGGTTGGGTGAGCCTGGTGGTGGGTATTAAGGAGGTCACGTATTGCATGGAACACTGGGTGAGGTGCATAAACAATGACTCTTGGAACACTGAAAAAAATTCATATTTAAAAAAAAAGAACACCATAGATGATTGTGATGATGATGATGAAGATGATAGATAAATGATAGATGGTAGATAGATGATAGGTAAATAGATAGATGACAGATAGATAGATGATAGATGATATATAGACAGATAGATGATAGAAAGATAGATAAATAGATAGCTATACACACACTCGTTTCCACATTGACACAATTCTACAACTCATCTAGAGCACTTCAGTTCAAGGTGATTTCAACTTACTATAAAAAATACTTGAGAAATGCCATAAATGAATCTTAATTAACTCGTGTATAATTGCAAGCCCTTGAACTCTGAATTTCAAACAGAGGAGTAGTGTAAGTACAATTTAACTGAAATGATTAAATATTTGAATTTGGGGGTTAGATTTTGTTCAGAAGGAATAAAATGTTCTCTAGAAGACCATTTTTTTTCTTGACTGAACTGATATTATTGTCTCATTTTTTTTTTTAAAGACATGATTGTATTTTACCGAAAATTTGAGGATTAGCAAGAATCATAATATGTATGGGTAGAGAATACTTGCTTACAAGTCACATTAGGCACTTCATGACTCAGGTGGGCAACTTCTAATCTAGACTTAAAACAGTTGAACAGATAATGGGTAATCTATAATCATTGGTCTTATATTTTCACCAATAGACACAGAAGTTATGGAGGACCAAAGCATATGGGTAATATACTAGAACATAAAAACATCTGTCTTACATTTCTTTTTTAATTGAGAGAGGACAAAATAATGATGTTTCCACCTGTTCCAAAGATTTGTACAGTCAAGTCATTGGTATAATGAACAGGGTTGTGTGACACAAAAGCATAAGTAACTGAGGAGTTGGCTGCTTGAAAACCTATGTGCGTGTTTCTTCAGTCTTGATGACAAGGAATTGCACAAAGCTTTACCTTGAGAGCTGGCTTCCCTGCAATGGACTTGTCCTACAGCCAGGGCATTGAAGTCTGTGAAGGGTGTTGAGGTCAAGGATTCAAATACCAGTCCTTTCTCATGTTCTTATATATTTTGGTATTTCTATCCTAGGCATCATCATTCCCAGTTCTCTTCCTCAGATGTTTCTGCCCAGTGCCCCTTGTAGAGGGGAGGAGATGAAAATCTTAAAGGCAAGTTTCCCCACTCTGATACAGTATGCAGTATATCCCCACATTTAGTTGTCCATTTCTCTCCCTCCCCTTCGTTCCAGGACCAGAAGCTATTTTTTCAAGGTAGCCTCAACAGAGATACGATTTCCCCACCCATTCTAATTTACTTCATCTTCCCCAGTGCACCATTCCATGGAGGATAAATGAACAGAGATTGTTGATGCTTTCTACAGTTTTAGACTTTTCCCATGCCTTCAGAGTACATGGCCAAATGTTTTATTCTAACTTTTGTGTTGGCTGCTTGCTTTAATTGTCTGCTCCAACAGAGGCAGTTCAGTTCTCCATGCAAGCTCAGCTGACCTCACCATAACCACTTTTGTTTCCTCATTAACTGCTATCCAGGGACAACCAAAACAGAGACTGACTGTGGGAAAAGGACACCTCAAAAATGCATCCTTTCTTTCATAAGGCAGTTATTGATCAATGCACCAGGCACCATAAAAATTACATATAATATCAGTAAAACATGGCTTCAGTTTAAGAAGTAGCTTATAGCTTGGTAGAATATACAGATGTAAAAATTAGGTCAGTAGTATCTTATAGTTTCTATAATAGAAGGAGGTTCAGGATGTGGGATGGACACTTAATATTGTAGCACAAAGTGACATAGGGTATAAAAGGCCAATGTCCTTCAGAGTCCAAAAAAGATTTGTACATAAGTGACTAGTGCAGAGTCTTAAAAAGTGTTTAGATAATTTTCAGAGTGGTAGGGACTGGAGGAGAAAATATTTTTGCCACAGGAACAGCACGGAAAAAGGTACAGCTGAGTGACAAAAGTTAGGATATTGCAAATTGCTCAGTATGGCGGGGTGATAAATTAGGTATGAAAGGGTGGAGACAGATGATGAGGGGGCATGGGTCAGCACAAGTAGGGCCTTTAGAACTTGTTCATAGTGCCTGTCACTCTGCCCAGTGGTTGGGGCTTAGTTTGAATTAGAATTAGAGATGAAAAGATAATATTCACTATTGCTTCTTTCAACTGAAACACATCATTTGCTATATCTTTCTTCCTTATTGCTTACCCAATCAGTTCTACAGATATTTTAAAACAGCATTATTCAAAACCATTTCAAAGTCCTTAACAAACTAACATACAGAGTTCTTTGTAATCATTTATTATTTCTCCCATTATACACACACAGTAACTTAGTACTTGTTATTTTAGGAAAACACAAAGAAAATCCTCATTTTTTTAAAGATTTTATTTATTTACTTGACAGAGAGAAATCACAAGTAGGCAGAGAGGCAGGCAGAGAGAGAGAGAGGAGGGAAGCAGGCTCCCTGCTGAGCAGAGAGTCCAATGCGGGACTCGATCCCAGGACCCTGAGATCATGAACTGAGCTGAAGGCAGTGGCTTAACCCACTGAGCCACCTAGGCGCCCAAGAGAATCCTCATTTTAAGATTTCTCACACAATTTGGCCTTATTTCAAACATCTTTACTACTTGTTACTTACTTATTTATATCTGTATTGAAAGTCAGCTTGCTGTCTGCCTGCTTTTTAAAATGTGGTTGTAATATTTCCTTTCATTTAACTGATATTAATATTTATATTTTATTCATTTTTATTCCTTTTGTAATATTTAGTGGACTAATTCTCAATTATAGGGGCAAATTTAACAGAATTTTCTAAACATAGAAAAGTCATTTGATATCAGCATGGACAGATATTCTCCTTACTACCTATAGAAAGGGAAAGATTACATTTGACTCATATCTTGCTCTGTGTATAAAATATGTCCACTAGATATAATCACCTTATTTGAATTCTATTACTATTATTTCACAATCAGAAAGAATAACTTTATCCAATGAGGAAGTGGAACATATTTTGAATTGGACTCTTGGTAAATCAGGCAAACTGTTTGAGAATGGGAAATATATTTTGACATTTTACATTTCATAGTTTTCTCATTCTGAAAGGAATACATGTGATTGTCTTATAGTACTCATTTTATCCCTCTTTTAATTAAAAACTTAGTGTTCAATTTTGTCTTTTTAATTTAATATATTTTCCTCAAATTAATTTTATTTAGGTAATATTATCATTTTCAGTAATGCTGTCTACTCACATTATATAATCCTACTTTGTGAGGAGAATGGAAACATCTTTTTATCATTTTTGTTAAGTTTTTATATTAATTTGGGTTAGTTAACATACAGTGCTATATTAGTTTCAATATAGTGATTCAAAACTTAATACAACACCCAGTACTCATCATAGAAGTGCACCCTTTAATCTCCATCAGCCATTTAACCCATCCCTCACCAACTCCCCTCTGGTAAACATCAGTGTGTTCTTATAGATAGTCTGTTTCTGTTTTGTCCCCTCCTTTTCTTTATTCATTATTTTATTTATTAAATCCACATGTGAGTGAAATCATGTGGTATTTGTTTTTCTCTGACTAACTTAGTTCGCCTAGTGTTATACTCTTTATTTCCATTCATGTCACTGTAAATGGCAAGATTCCACCTTTCTTAATCACTGAATAGTATTCCATGTATACATATACACATTTAAAAAAGAAACTAGTATATATATATATAACATACATAGTGTATATATATATATATAACAATATATGTAATATAATATAATATAATATATACACTATTTTCTTTTTAAAATATTTTAAATATTTTAATTAAATTATAGTTAGTTAACACACAATGAAATATTAATTTAAAGTGTACAATACACTGATTTAACACTTTAATACAATACCCAGTACCCATTACAGGGACACTCCTTAATTGCCTTTACTTATTTCACCCATTCCCTCACCCACCTCCCTTCTTATAACCATCGATTTATTCTCTATAGATATTCTGTATCTTGGTTTGTCTCTCTCATTCTCTCACTCTTGCTTTCATTCCCCCCCATTTGCTCATTTGTTTTGTTTCTTAAATTCCATATATAGTAAAATCATTTGGTATTTGCCTTTCTTTTCTCTGACTGATTTATTTCACTTAGCATAATATTCTCCAGTTCCATCCATATAATTGCAAGTGGCAAGATATATGACACATATATATGTCATAAATAGTTAAATATGTTAAATATTTATATAATATATAATATATATCCATATATAATACCCATATATAATATAAATCTCATCACATCCTTTTTATCTTTTCATCAATTGATAGTCACTTGGCCTGCTTCCATGTCTTGGTTATTATAAATAATGCTGTTATAAATATAGGGGTGCATGTATCCATGTGGATTAATGTTTTTGTATACTTTGGGTAAATATCCAAGTCTGTGGTGGTTGGATCACAAGGTGATTCTATTGCTAACTTTTTGAGGAACCTCCATAATGTTTCCAGAGTGGCTGTACCAGTTTGCTTTCCCCTCAACAGTGCATGAGTGTTTCTTTTTACCCGCATCCTCACCAATGCCTGTTGTTTCTTGGTTTGTTAATTTTAGCCATTCTGACAGGTGTGAGGTGGTATCTCATTATGGATTTGATTTGTACTTCCCTGATGATGAGTGCTGTTGAACAGCGTTGCATGTGTATGTTAACCATCTGGATGTCTCTTGAAGAAATGCCCATGTGTTCTGCTCATTTAATTGAATTATTATTGGGACTTGAGTTTTATAAATCTTTATATATTTTGGGTACTAGCTCTTTACAGATACATCCTTTGCAAACATCTTCCATTCAGTAGGTTATCTTTCAGTTTTGTTGACTGCTTTCTTCACTGCGCAGAAGCTTTTTATTTTGATGAAGTCCCATTAGTTTATTTTGCATTTATTTCCCTTGCCTCAGGAGTAAATGGCAAGATTCCACTCTTTTTTAATCACTAAATAGTATTCCATGTGTGTATGTGTGTGTATATATATATATATATATATATATATAATATTCATATTTAATATATTTAAATATATTTTATTTAAATAAATATAAATATAAATATAAATATATTATATTTAATATATTGCCTAGATAAGTCAGAAGGGAAGTTACTATAGCAGATGTTAAAGAAGTTATTGCCTGTGTTCTTCTCTAGGATTTTGATGGTTTCAAGTCTCACACTGAGGTCTTTCATTCATTTTGAATTTATTTTTGTGTATAATGTAAGCAAGTAGTCTAATTTCATTCTTCTGCATTTGGCTGCCCAGTTTTCCCAACACCATTTCTTGAAGGGACTGCCTTTTTCTCATTGAGTATTCTTTCCTGCTTTGTCAAAGATCAGTTGACCATATAGTTGTGGATTCATTTTGGGGTTTTCCATTTTGTTCCATTGATCCATGTGTCCATTTTTGTGCCAGTACCATGTTGTCTTGATTACTACCGCTTTATAATATAATTTGATGTTTTCAGTGCAATATAATGGGATTATTTTCTTAATTTCTCTTTCTGCTGGTTCATAATTGGTGTACCAGAATTGCAACAGATTTCTGCACATTGACTTTGTATCCTGTGACTTCACTGAATTCATGTATCAGTTCTAGCAGTTTTTGGGTGGAGACTTTCAGGTTTTCTATATAGAGTATCATATCATTTGAAAATTGTGTTAGCTTTACTTCTTCCTTGCTGATTTCAATGTCATTCATTCATCTATTCATTTATTCAATTGCTGAGGCTAGGACTTCCATTACTATGTTAAATAACAGTTCTGTAGTGGACGTCCATGTCTTGTTCATGACCATAGAGGAGAAGCTCTTAGTTTTTTCTAATTAGGGATATCATCAGCTGTGGGAATTTCATGTATGGCCTTTATTATGTTGAGGTATGTTCCCCTCTAATTTTACTTTGTTGAGAGTTTTTATCAAGAATGTATGTTGTGGGGGCACCTGCGTGGCTCAGTGGGTTAAAGCCTCTGCCTTCAGCTCAGGTCATGGTCTTAGGGTCCTGAGATTGAGCCTTGCATCAGGCTTTAAGCTCAGTGGGGAGCCTGCTTCTTCCTCTCTCTCTGCCTGCCTCTCTGTATACTTGTGATCTCTATCAAATAAATAAATAAAATCTTAAAAAAAAAAAAAAGAATGGATGTTGTGGGGCACCTGGGTGGCTCAGATGGTTAGGCATCTGCCTTCGGTTCAGGTCATGATCCCAGGGTCCTGGAATTGAGCCCCACATCAGTCTCCCTGCTCATCAGGGAGTCTGCTTCACCCTCTCTCTCCCCACTCTCTGCTCTGCTTGTGTTCTCTCACTCTCTCTGTCAAATAAACAAATAAAATCTTAAAAAAAAAATAATGGATATTGTGGGGTGCCTGAGTGGCTGAGTGGGTTAAAGCCTCTGCCTTCAGCTTGGGTCATGATCCCAGGGTCCTGAGATTGAGCCCCGCATTGCACACTCTGCCCAGCAGGGAGCCTGCTTCCTCCTCTCTCTCTGCCTGCCTCTCTGCCTACTTGTGACCTCTGAGTGTCAAATAAATAAATAAAATCTTTAAAAAAAATTATAAAAAAAATGGATGTTGTACTTTGACAAATGGTTTTCTTGCATCTATTAAAATGCTTATATGGTTCTTATCTTTTCTCTTATTGATGTGATATATCAGGTTAATTGATTTGGGAATATTGAACCACTCTTATGACCCAGGAATAAATCTCATGTAGTTGTGGTGAATATGTTTTTAATATATTTTTAAGTGGTGTTTGCTAAATATTTTATTTATTTACTTATTTGTTTATTTATTTATTTATTTATTTATTTATTATGAACATGTATTTTTATCCCCAGGGGTACAGGTCTGTGAATCGCCAGGTTTACACACTTCACAGCACTCACCATGTTTGCTAAATATTTTATTGAGAACTTTTACATCCTTGTTCATCAGGGTGTTGGTCTATAGTTCTCCTTTTTAATGAAGTACTTAACTAATTTTGGTATCAGGGTAATGCTGGTGTCATAGAATATATTTGGAAACTTTTTTTTTTCCTTTTCTATATTTTGGAATAGTTTGAGAAGAATTTGGTATTAAGTCTTTAAATGTTTGGTAGAATTCACCTATGAAGCCATCTGGCCCTGGACTTTTGTTTGGAGATTTTAGATTACTGATTCAATTTATTTGCCAGTTTTTGATGTACTCAAGTTTTCTATTTCTTCTTGTTTCAATTTTGACAAGCTTTATGTTTCTGAGAATTTATCCATCTTCTAGGTTGTCTGGTTTGTTGTCATCTAATTTTTCATAGTATTCTTTTATAATTGCATTTCTGTGGTGTGCATAGTTATTTCTCCTTTCTCCTTTATCGTTTTATCTATTTCACTTCTTTTTCTCTTTTTCTTTTTCCTTCCTTCCTTCCTTCCTTCCTTCCTTCCTTCCTTCCTTCCTTCCTCCCTTCCTTCCTTCCTTCCTTTGTTCCTCAATATGTCTGGCTAAATGTTTATCAGTTTTATTGATTTTTTTTTTTCCCAAAGTATCAGCTTCGGGGTTCATTAAATTTTTTTTTTGCCTTTTTAGTTTCCATAAAATTTATTTCTGTTATAATCTTTATTTATCTCCTTCTTTTGGTTTCGGGCTTTGGTTGTTGTTTTTATAATTTCTTTAGTGTGATGCTTGTTTTTCCATCAGAAATTTTTTCTTGCTTATTGAGGTAGGCCTGATTACTATAAACTTCCCTATTAGAACAACTTTTGTTGCATCCCAAAAGCTTTGGAGCATTGTGTATTTATTTTTTTCTACACAGTGTTTGGTTCTTCTTTTATTTCCCTGGTTAACCCATTCATTGTTAGCAGAATGTTATTTAACCTGCATGAGTTTGTTTTCTTTACAGGTGTGTGTGTGTGTGTGTGTGTGTGTGTGTGTGTGTTTGACTTGCAGTTTTACAGAATTGTGGTCATAAAGGTTGCATCGTGTGCCTTTGATTTTCTTGAATTTCCTGAGGTTTGTTTTGTGGGCTACTATGTGATCCATTCTGAAGAATTTTGAGTGTGTACTTGAAAAATATATGTATCCTGATGTTGAAGGATGGGATATTTTGAATATCTCAATTAAATCCATCTGGCCCAGTGTTTCATTCAAAGCCATTATTTTCTTGTTTATTTTCTATTTAGATATTTGTCCATTGATTAAAGTGATGTGTTGAAGTCCCATAGTTTTATTGTATTTTTCAATTATTTCCTTAATGTTTGTTATTAAACATTTTATGTATTTGGCTGCTTTCGTATAGGGTGCATATATATTTGTAATTGGTATATATTCTTGTTGAACTGTCTCCCTTGTGATTATGTAGTGTCCTTCTTTGTCTCTTGTTACAGTCTTTGTTTTAAAGTCTATTTTGTCGAATATAAATATTGCTATCCCAGCCTTTTTTTTTTTTCTTGACATCTATTTGAATGATAGATGATTCTCCATCTTCTCACTTTTAATCTGCAGGTTTCTTTATATCTAAAATGGGTCACTTTTAGGCAGCATACAGATTTTTTTTTTTTAATCCATTTTGTTACGGTATGTCTTTTGATTGGAACGTTTATTCCATTTACATTCAAAGTAATTGATAGATATGTATTTATTACCATCTTATTACTTGTTTTGTGGTTTATTCCGAAGACCTTCTCTGATGTTGTCTTGTCTTTCATGGTTTGCTGATTTTCTTCAGTGATATTTTTGAAATTAATTTTCTTTATTCCTTGTGTATTGATTAGTAGTTATTGATTTATGGTTACTATAAGGTTTGTATATAAAACTTCTTCATAGGAGCAGTCTATATTAAATTGATGGTCATTTAAAGTTGAACATTTTTTCCTCTCTCCTTTAACATCTTAGGTATATGTTAATTCATTTCATATTCTATTTTTTGTGAGTTCACTGACTGATTTTTTACAGAAATATTCATTTTTACTGCTTTTGTGCTTCCTACTTTTACATTGTCACTTTTGATCAGTCCCTTTCACTCAAATAATCCACTTTAATATTTCTTGCGAGTTTGGTTGAGTGGTCACAAACTTCTTTAGTTTTTGTTTGTCTGGAAAACTATCTTTCCTTCTATTCTAAATGATAACTTCACTAGATAGAGTGTTTTTGGCTACAGATTTTCCCATCCCGCTCTTTGAATGTAGCATACTACTCCCTTCTGGTTTGCCAAATTTATGTTGAAAATCTCATGTTAGCCAGTGGGTTTCCATTGTAAGTTAATGATTCCTTTTTTCCTGCTGCTTTAAATTTTTCTTTTGTCTGTATTTTGCCAATTTAATTACAGCATATCTTTGTATGTCTCTGGTTTTGTTGCATAGGATGGGTTTCTCTGCTCCCCCTGAATCTCAGTATCTGTGTCCTTCCCAAGACATGGAAAGTTTTCAGCTATTATGTCTTTAAATACATTTTCTGCTCTTTTTCTCTCTTCTTCTTCTCCTGGCACTCCTTTGGTATGAACATTATGTTTGATAGACTCACTGAGTTCCCTAAATCTATTCTCATTTTGCGTATTTTCCTCTATTTTGTTCAGCTTAATTACTTTCCATTACTCTGTTTTCTAGATTGCTACATTCCTCTGCTTCTTCCAGCTTACTCTTCATTCTATCAAGTATGTTTTCATTTTGTTTATTGAACCCTTTATCTCTGTGACATTATTCCTTATCTCTGTGGTAAGGGCTTTCCTCATGTCTTCCACTTTTCTCAAGTCCAGTGTTTTTATGATAACTGCTTAAAATTCTCTGTCAGATATGTTACCTGTATCTATTTCACTTAGATCACTGGCTGTGGCCTTGTTCTGTTCTTTCATTTTGGATAAGTTCCCGTGTCTCCTCATTTTTCTGTCTCTGTGTGTCTGTTTCTCTGGGTTAAGAAAGTCATCTGTGTCTTCTCTTCTTCAAAGTAGTGACTTTATGCAGAAGAGGTTCTGGAGTGCCCTGCAGCACAGTGTCTGCGGTTCCCTAGAACCTGACATTTCAGGAGAATCTTCTTTGTGTGTTGCTTATCCCCTGCTGTTCTGTCTGAGTCACTTTCCCTTACAGTGCAATTGTTTGCACTTCCTCTATGCCTTTTGTGGGCTATACTTGCTCTCTGTGGTGTTAGTAG
Organism: Mustela nivalis; assembly: GCF_964662115.1. Taxonomy (NCBI): domain Eukaryota; kingdom Metazoa; phylum Chordata; class Mammalia; order Carnivora; family Mustelidae; genus Mustela; species Mustela nivalis. Next base: position 8,043,548 of record NC_139022.1, on the reverse strand, counting down.
GACACAGGCAAGCTAGCTTGAAGGGTTGTGCTCACTGGGAATCTTGGAAGTGCAGTGGTTCATGATGGACCTCTCGTCATATCCCAGGTCCCCTGAAGCACTGCAGTGACAGCCTGCTAGGCTGGCTGGTGATGTGAGGCTGGGTGTGCATGTCAGAATGGCTGGCCATAGCTGGGTCTGGTGTGCAATGTTGGCTGGGAGCACCTGGCTTGCCACATCCTGGTGGCAGCATGGAGGTTGGAAATGATGTACCAGCTGAGTGTGGTGTGGCAGCTGCATGGAATGCATAGTGACAGCTGTGCACCTGGTAGCTGGGCATGGCACATGGTGGCAGCCACAAAACCAAAAATTTAGTTTAAAATAAAAATTATTAAATATTTAATTATTCAACTTTGTTTTATAATCTCTAGATAAAGTTTTAAAACCATGAACACCTTACTTTTCTCTGTTGATATAGTGTACACAGAGGACTGTGTAAGAATGTGTTATAAAGAGGAAAGATGAGGAGAAATTTCCCATCCCCTTTTCTCCCTATGTTAAGAACTGAATATTGTGTTTTGCATGCATATTTTTATTGACAGTTAAAACCAGGGAGATGACACTTGCTTCTTTATTTTGAGAGATAGTTAATTTCAGTAGAAATGATCTCATTTTTTTGATATATGTACACATTTACACTTGATTGGTTTTAGCAATTAGTGTCCAGACAACTCCAAAATTGAAAACACTCAAAAGTCTCAAAAATCTTGGAGAGTCATTGGACTTGATTGATATTCTGAATCAACTACATATTGAGGGTAAAAAATTAAGTTGCACAAGTTTGTTTCCTTCACCCCTTCAACTTGTAAATTGTGATTCTATGATAAATTGTTTCACATGTACCTGTTCTCATTTCCCTCTTAGCAGAAACAGTTCCCTCTGTAGAAATGGAAAGGGCCAATGACAGTTCCCTGATGGGTTTCATCCTTCTAGGCTTCTCAGACCACCCTCACCTGGAGGCTGCACTCTTTGTATTTGTCCTTTTTTTCTACCTCCTGACTCTTGTGGGGAACTTCGCCATCATCATTATCTCATACCTGGATCCTCTTCTCCACACCCCTATGTACTTTTTCCTCAGCAACCTCTCACTGCTGGACCTCTGCTTCACCACTAGCCTCGCACCTCAGACCCTAGTTAACCTGCGAGGTCCAGAGAAGACTATCACTTATGGTGGTTGTGTGGTGCAACTCTATATTTCTTTAGCACTGGGCTCCACTGAGTGTATCCTTCTGGCTATAATGGCTTTGGATCGCTACATTGCTGTCTGCAAGCCTCTTCACTATGTGTCTATCATGAACCCACGGCTATGCCAACAGCTAGCATCCATCTCCTGGCTCAGTGGTTTGGCTAATTCCCTGATCCATGCTACTTTTACCTTACAATTGCCTCTTTGTGGCAACCATAGACTTGATCATTTTATTTGTGAAGTACCAGCTCTTCTCAAATTGGCTTGTGTGGACACCACTGTCAATGAGTTGGTACTTTTTGTGGTTAGTGTCCTGTTTCTTCTAGTTCCCCCAGCACTCATTCTTATCTCCTATGGCTTCATTAGTCAAGCTGTGCTGAAGATAAAGTCAGTGGAAGCAAGGCACAAAGCCTTTAGCACTTGCTCCTCCCACCTTACAGTGGTAATTATTTTCTATGGCACCATAATCTACATGTACCTTCAACCAAGTAACAGCTATACTCAGGACCAAGGCAAGTTTATCTCCCTCTTCTATACCATGGTGACCCCAACCTTAAATCCTATTATCTACACTTTAAGGAACAAGGACATGAAAGTAGCTCTGAAAACACTTCTGTCAAAAAAAAAAATGTGCTCCCTACAAACATGATGTTCAAGGAAGTGTTTCCAAGACATGTAGTCAGTCACCCAGCTTCTATTTAGTCAAACAACATTACCATATTTCCCAATTTCATCCCAGTTAAACTTACACTCACTTAATCCAACAAGGGAGATTTTCCTCTCATACAGGTAACTAAACAAAATATATGCTTATTTAAATTCAGAGCTTGAGCCATGAGGAAGAGAGCTTTATATAGATTGTAGCCCTCACCACAAAGTTTATATTTTATTTCTGACATTTAGTCTCAGGGAGTCAATAAAAGTAAATAATTACATATTTGCCAATTGTCTGGGTTGCAATTTACTTTTTGTTGTTTTTATTTTGATGAATTATTTAGTGTTTTAACACCTTAAATTTACTTTATAATGTCTCTTCATTAAAGCTTCATGTTGGAAAATAAGCACTTTATATATGTACTTCCCATACCAAGTCAGAAAAACATATTCTCATACTATCAATTTATTAAAAACAAGGATATCATAATAACTGTTCTTTTCCATATTTTCATTTAAAAACAACTACCAAGAAAGACTAAGAGAAACAAAATATGCAAAGCATATTATTTTTCTTTTTTGTTTTACCCAAAAAGATAATACCTTATTCCCATTTCCAGGCTAGATTTCATTTCAGAAATAAGAAGCTGTGCCTTATCACTAGGTGACATTTTTCTTGACATTGTTTGTAAATAGAACATCAAAAAAATGGCAGTTTTCACACTCTTTTTATTGATATTTTCTCAGTTAAATGTGAATATTCAGATTCTAAAATACATATAGTAATTTTTATTTTCATTGTAACTGCAAAACAGAAGGACTTACTGGGAGAAGGCCTGATGTAAGATGATAAGGAAGGAAGACCCTAAACATATCCTTCATAGACGCACCAAATCTACAGCAATTGATAGAGCAAATTCTCCTAAAAAGAACTGAGAATTGACTGAACAGCTTCTGTTCAACCAGAGAGGTCTCATAGGGAAGAGCAAAAGAGATAGAGATACAATAACAAAGTGAACCTCCACCCCTGATGTTGAAAACTGCCCTGGGGAGTGATAGTGAGAGTATGTGAGGATATTCACTTGCCCTGGGGCACAGAAAAAAGTTATGGCTTAAAGGAACAACGAGATATAAAGGAGCAAGCCCTAAAACCCTGCCAAATGGTGGGGGAATTGTTGAAAATCTTTCCAAATCACAGAGGCTGGCAAGTGCTGTGGTTATGGTCCCTATCTATCTTGATATTGCAGACACAACAGGTTCTGGGCACCCTACCATGCCTGCTGCCTCAGGGATCTCTGGGACCCTATTTCACACCAGTCCTGGATGTCCCAAGGCACACAAAGTCATGATTTAAAACAGAAGTTAGACTCTAAATGGCCTAGCACTTAAAATCTGTCTACAGTGGAAAAATGGCTGGAACTCTCCCTGAGGCAGAGAAAATGGCAAACACCATGGTTTATGTTCTCTCTCTGCTATGATAATAGAGGGAACAGGGTCCAGGTTTTATAAGGAGACTTCTGACACAGTAATTCCCAGGCCACCAATCCATACCAGCCCAGATGATTAGGGGCACAGAAAAAAAAGCCAAAGTTTAAAAGAGCAACTAAAATATAGTCTGCTGAGGGTCAGGAGCAAGCAGGCACAGCCCTCACCACCACTCTGCTATTCTCTCAGCCTCTATCAGAGTGGATGCCCCACACCTGTCAGTGATAAGCAGCCCCAACATCATGTCACAGCCCTGCCCCCAGCTCAACCCTTGTATGTTCATCACCTTGTGGGGAACGGACATCACCATCACTGCAGGTATGATCATGGCTGTATCCTTCCTCTAGATTTGCCTCCTCATCCTCCTCATGCTACATTACTTGTGCTAGCACATGGACACATACCACGCCAATGAGGGCAAGGTCATGGGGCTTGCTTAAAGTGCAGATGCAGCCCTGTGGGATAAAGGTGAGAGCAGCAGAAAGGAGTACTTTATTTGAGAGTCACAAGGTCTCAACTCCCCCAATTCCTCCTTCACCTCCATGAGAGAATATGCACCCAACAACCCTACACTTCTACTTGTACCACCAGGCAAACCATGAGAACACACACCTCATCCTAAGATATACACCTGGCTTTCCTCTCCTGGGGCAAGAGAGGAAAGAAGGAGGAATTGAGGCCTCTCCCAGGCACCCAGGGATTCAGTGGTCATCCAAAAAGCCTTCCTTTGCTCTGCCAGAGAGAGAAAGTCTGGGTCCTCCTGGACAGTGCAGTTTATCATCAACATGGTGTGAAAGTCCTTGGTGGGTGAGTGGGTCTAAGGGCTGGGGAAGAGAGGAAGTGATTCATCGGTAAGTTGACTGGGGATAATGGCATCAAATATCAGTCCTTGACATTTGGGGGGAGCAGCAGTTGCCAGAGTCAAAAGGCACTTTTGTTTCCCATTAATACAGCTCTAAATGATTGGAAATAAATTTGAAAGGTAACCAAGTATTCAGAGTCAAATAAATAAACAAAAGAGCAACTAGAATATAAAAGAGCCAGCCCGTTTTATATAAATAATGCTACTAAATTATATTAGCTGTGGGAACACTTTCTGGGTTTGAGGAGCTGGCAAGCACCACAGTTTACATTCTCCCATGATTTTGATAGTAATAATAGGAGCAGGCTCTGTGTTCCCTAGCTGGTCAACCACCTAAGTGAGCTATGGACCCCTAATCCACACCATCCCTAGCTGACCCACTAAGGTGGTCCTGTATATTTCACAACTGGATATGCCCCTTCAAGATTCACCACTATTCTAGTCATCTTGCCAAAGTGACAGGCAGAAAGCACCATGAAACATTCCAAGCCTGCACCACTTTTCTCTAGATGATGTAAAATGGCACCTCCAGTGCAGAGCACTTTGATACACCCTGGGTCATTTCTATTTAGCTTCAACTGTCCTGCAAGGGTCCCATGCATGGAGCACTCTAGGAAACTGGTCCACATCTGCTTCAGCTGCAACTATGCTCCCAAGGTGGTCTTTGTGCTGAGCATGCTGGGATAACCTGGTTTGTACCTACCTCAGATTCAACTTCCCTGACAGGCTTCCCTCTGTACAGAGCCCTGACACTCTCCAGCATACATTCACTTCAACTTCAACTGTTCTGCAAGGACACTATGCATGAAAAGCCCTGGTAATGTCCTATCCTGTGTACACTTAATCTCTCCATCTATCTCTTTGAGGGCATCCTCAAAAAGGAATGCAATGGGACATCTCCCCCACCCCAGCACACTTAGCCACATAATAAGTCACTACACATAGCCTGAACAAGGTATTATCACACACAAGATTATTCCTATATTTAAGAGAATGTAACTGATCTCTTTAAGAGAAATAACTGTTCAGCCTGCCACAGAATAAGGAAGACTGGAGAAAGAAAGGGAAAATCTATTCAGGGTTGCATTGTGGATGCCAATATCAGTGTTTGCAAATTGATCATTATTAAAAAAGGAGAAAAGAATATTCCTAGACTCACTGATAGTAATGTGCCTTGTTACCTGGGACCCAAAAGAGTTAGCAGAACCTGCAAAATTTTCAATATTTCTAGAGAAGAGGATGTGTACCTGTTTGTGATAAAATCCTTCAGCAAAGAAGGTCAAAAACCTAGAACTAAAGCACCCAAAGATCAGTATCTTGTTACTACATTGTGTCCTCAAGCACAAATGTTAGTATATTACTCTGAAGAAACAGTGTACAAAAAGAAATTAGAAAAGAGCCTGAAGAATATGCTCACCTCTTGGCCAAGATAATAAAGGAAGTCAAAGGAAAACGACTAGGACAGAACGTCAAGAGATCGACGTTGTTCTCTCTGAGAGCTTCTAACTCTAAGTCTGAGTTAAGTCAAAAGTGATATTTCCTAAGAGTAACTAACTAACTAACTATACAAATAAATAAGATCAGAGATTTTAAAAAGACTGTAACAGGACACAGAGGACTTACATATACATAAAATGTATAATCTAACAAGAGGATATAACAATTGCAAATATTTATGAAACCAACATGGGAGCTCCTGATAAATAAAACAATTATTAACAAACATAAAAGAATAAATAGACAATAACACAATAATAGTAGGGAACTTTAATTGCTCACTTATATTGTGGACAGATCATCCAAACAGAAAATAAAAAAGGTAACAACAATGCTTTTGAATAACATTTGGACCAGATGGACCCAACAGATATATTCAGAACATCCCATGGCAAAACAACAGAATATACACTTTTTTTTTTTCAAGAGCACATAGTACATTCATAGGATAGTGCACAGGTTTCCCCACAAATGAATCTCAAAAAATTTAAGATTAATACCCTACTATGCATCTTTTCAACCATGACTGTATGAAAATAGAAATCAATCACAAGAAAATAAAAACTGATAAAAGGACAAACACTAGGGGGCATGAAGAACTGGAAAAGAAGAACAAAGTCCAAAGTTGGTAGAAGGAAAAAAACATAATAAAGATCCGAGGAAAAATAAATAAAATTGAGATTAACAAAAACAATAGAAAAGAATAATGAAACTAAGATCTGGTTCTACAAAAATATAATCAGAATTGATAAACATTTAGCAAGGCTCAACCAGAAAAGAAAAGAGAGGATCTAAATAAAATCATAATTAAGAGGATATGTAAACAGTGATGCCACAGGAAAAGAAAGAATTGTATGAGAATATTATGAAATATTATAGGACAAAAAATTATACAAACTAAAATAAATGGAAAAATTTCCAGAAACATAATTGCGCAATACTGAATCAGAAGGAAATTAAAAAAAAAAAAATGTGAGCAGGCAACTTACTAGAAACAAAACTGAATTTGTAGTAACAATACTCCCAGTGGCAAAATTCTAGGACCATATTATTTCACAGTTGAATTCTACAAAGCATTTAAAGAAAATTTAATACCTATTCTCCTTAAACAGTTAAAAAAATAAAAGATGGAAAGAAGCTTTCAAAAATATGTTTTGAGGCCAGAATTACTCTAAAAAAAGACATTAAGGGGCACCTGGGTGGCTCAGTGTGTTAAAGCCTCTGCCTTCGGCTCAGGTTGTGATCTCGAGGTCCTGGGATGGAGCCCCATATCAGGCTCTCTGCTCAGTGGGGAGTCTGCTTCCCCTTCTCTCTCTCTGCCTGCCTCTCTGCCTGCTTGTGATCTCTATCAAATAAATAAATAAAATCTTTAAAAAAGGAAAAAAATTAAAAGACATTAATTACAAAAAAAAAAGAGAGAGAGAAAACTACAACACAATATTCTTGGTGAACATAGATGAAAATTCCTCAATAAAATATTAGCAAATCATATTTAAAAATATATTAAAAGCATTACTCAGTGCAGAAAGTGGGGTTTATTCTGGAGATGCAAGGACAGGTCAAGTATTTGCAAGTCAATCAGTGTGATACACTATATTAACAAAATAAAAGATAAAAATCATTATTATACTAACCAATGTAGGAAAAGGATTTGGCAGAATTGAACATCCATTCTTTGTTTAAAGATTTTATTTATTTATTTATCATCGGAGAGAGAGAGAGCACAAGCATGTGGAGAGATGAGCAAAGAGGAAGGGAGAGGGAGAGAGAATCTCTCAAACTGACTCTGCTGAGAATGGAGCCCAATATGGGGCTTGATCTCATGACCCTGAGGTCATGAGCTGAGCCGAAACCAAGACTCAGATGCTCAACTAACTGAGCCACTCACGTGTCTCTGAACATCCATTCTCAATAAAAACTCTCAGTAGAGTGGTTTTAGAGTTTAAAAAATGTTAGCAAGGATGTGCAAGGAACATACCTCAACGTAAGAAAGGGAGTATATGAAAAACCCCCAACTAATATCATCTTCAATGGGAAAAGACTGATAACTTTCCTCTAAGGTCAGGAATAAGACAAGGATGCCCCCTTTCACCACTTTTCTTCAGCATAGTACTGGGAGTCCTTAGCTCAGCAATTAGAGAAGAGGGAATTGTGAAAGGTATCCGCATTGATGAGGAAAAAAAGTAAAACTTTAACTGTTTGCAGATAACATACTATATATAGAAAACTCTAAAGACTCCACCAAAAACTATCAGAATTGATAGATGAATTCAGGAAAGTTGTACGATACAAAATTAATATATAGAAATTAGTTGCATTTCTATACACTAGTAATGAAAAGCAGAAAGAAATTTAAAAGAATCCATTTACACTTGTACCAAGAAGAATAAAATAGAAATAAAATGTTTAAATGAGGATAAAGACCCGTAAAAAAAAATAGATGAAAAAGTGGTGCCTGGGTGACTCAGTGGCTTAAGCCTCTGCCTTAGGCTAAGGTCATAATCTCAGGGTTCTGGGATTGAGCCCTACATTGGGCTTTCAGCTCAGCAGGGAGCCTTCTTCCTCCTCTCCTTCTGTCTGCTTCTCTGCCTACTTGTGATCTCTCTCTCTCTGTCAAATAATAAATAAATAAATAAAATCTTTTAAAAATTGATGAAAGAAATTGATCACAACACAAATAAAAATATATGCCATGCTCATTTATTAGAAGAACCAATATTGTTAAAATATCTATACCACCCAAAGCAATCTACAGATTTAATGTAATTCCTATCAAAATACCAAAAACAATTTTTATAGAACTAGAACAAATAATACTAAAACTTACATGAGACCACAAAAGAACTTAACTAGCCAAAACAACCTTGAGAAAGAAAAACAAAGCAGGAAGTATCACAATCCTAGATTCCAATATATACTACAAAGCTTTAGTAATCAAAACATTACTAAACAGTACTGTTCAGAAATAAACACGTAGACCAATGGAAAAGAAGAGAGCCCATAAATAAGCCTATGTCTATATGGTAAATTAATTATGGCAAAGGAGACACAGATATCCAATGAAGAAAAGACTTTCTTTATAGAGACAGTTTCCAACAAATTGACCTGAGAAAACTGTACAGCAATATGTAAAAGAATGAAATTGGACCCTTTCTTACACTACACACACACACACACACACACACACACACAAAAAAACAAAAAACTTCAAAATGAATAAAGGACATAAATATGAGACTTAAAACCATAAAAATTCTAGAAAATATCATAAGCAGTGAGCTCTTTGATTGGTCTTAGCAACATTTTTCTAGACATGTTTCTTTATGCGAGGTAAACAAAAGCAAACTACATCAAAATAAAAAGCTTCTGTATGGCAAATGAAGCTATAAACAGAATAAGAAGACAGCTTATTGAGTAGGAAAAGACACTTACTAATGTCATATGTTACAAGTGATTAATATAAATAAAATCTACAAAGAATTTATATAAGTGCCTTGCACACACACAAAAAAGTACTGGTTAAAAAATGGGCAGAAGACTTGGGTAGACATTTTCCTAAAATGTCTAACAGACACATATAAAGATGCTCATCATCATTAATGATCAGGGAAATATAGATCAAAACCACAATGAGATACTTCCTCACACATCTTCAAAATAGTTAGAATTAGAAAAACAGAAATTACCAAGAAAAATAAAAATTAACAAGTGTTGGCAATGATGTGGAGATAAAGGAACCATTACATACTGTTGGTACAGCCATTATGTAGAACAAAAACAAAAACCAGTATGGAGTTTCATCAAAAAAATAAAAATAGACGGAGACAAGATGGCGGGGAAGAAGGAGGAGGCACCGTTCCAACCCGTACCCTAAAGTGAGCTGATTACCCACCAAAGAACTCTGATCACCCATGAAACCAGCCTGAGATCAGAATTATACACGTCTGGATCTCTACAGGGACAGAAGATGCCAGTGGGCAGGTAAAGCGGAGTGGGAATGTCGGACTGATATCAGAAGATAAACAGAAGGGGGAGGGAGCCACCAGAGGTGACCGATTGGAAAGTAATACCCCTAATAGGAGAGTGCCCTGCATCTGGGGACCAGCATTAATTTGGAGACTGATTGAAAGCACTCCAAAACAGCAAAGGATCTTGGGGGGGGGGGAGAAACTGTGGGAATCGGGGTGGCTAGGGACAGGGGCTTAAGTCCCCAGACCCAGGACAACCTCCCCTGTTGCTAAACCAGGGAGAGTGCAGCAGAGAAATAAGGTCTTGGTCCCTGAGCCACCAGCACACCCGAGAACGTGTGGGGTCCAACTCCTGTGAGGGGCTGGGAGCTTCGCCAGACGGCAGAACGCTGAGCCGAGCCATGCTACAGAGCCTGAGACACGTGCGCCCCTCACCCTCCCCTGACAGAGGTGTGTGAAGGCCCAGCCTGGTGCTCACGGACCTGTGCCCTGCCTCAGATCCTGAGACACGTGTGGCCCACACCCTCCCCTGAGAGAGGTGTGTGCAACCCCGGTGCTCTTAGACCCAGAAAGACCAGGCACTCCCAGTCTGGGCCAGCGGGAAAATCTCAGTGTGCGATTGCTGCTTGGAACCACACTGGCGGTCTGGAGCTGCCCAGATAGCCACCGTTGCCATGGTTTTGGGTACAAGCAGAAGATCCTGCATCCCCAGGGACCGCGACTCAGAACCTGCTCTGCCAGTGGCCAAGGGGGAATTTAAATGGGACTTGCAGCACCCCGAGGGGACCAGACTGAGGCTTCTCTCTGAGAGGGAGGTCAGGGTGCAGTTTGTTTTCCTCTAAACCTACAGAAACCATCAAAAGTGGTCAAGGCGAGAGAGAGAAAAAAATAAAAGTGATCAAACATAAAACCCTCCAGAGAACAAAAGCCTGAAAAAGCTGGTTTCCTCAGAGACCACCCCCTTAAGGTGGGCGGGAGTACTTAACTCAGGGAACATCATTGTCTGAAAACCCACGTGGCAGGAACCTCCCCCAGAAAACCAAACAGGAAAGAAAAAAAAAAAAAAAAGACTAAGAGAGACCACCACTACTTCATAGGACAACTTTTATTTTTAATTTATTACCACTATTTGGCTCAATTTTTTTATGTAGATAATTTTTTAACCTATTTAGCATCATAGTGAGCTGTCCAATCCATCAAATTCCATACTAACCTTCTAACCTGAACATTTTGATACATACACCTGTGTTTTTCTTTTGCATTTCTTTTTTTAAAAATTTTATATTTTAGTTTAGTCTAGTTTATTCTTTTTTTATTTTTATTTTCTAATATTCATATAGAGGTAAACTTCAAAGTAATCCTCCTTCCCTAATCAATAGTATCCCTGTAGGTAAAACAATTTTAATCCCCTTTTATCTTAGGAAAGTTGAGTTCTTTAACAAAGATATGAAGATGCAGCCAGGACAAATCGAATGAACCATCCTCACCAACACTGAGAATTTATAACCACTCTACCATCTTTTTCTTCCATCATTGTTTATGTGTTTTTCTGTTTGTCTTGATAGTATATAAATCTTACACATGGGGTTCTTTTTGATGAGGTTCTTCCTTTATATGCATATATATATGTTTTTTTTTTTTTCTCTTGGCAAATACTTTTATCTGTCTTTTTCCTTGATGGTTTTGTTTTTATACTTCATATATCATACCTTGGGGCCCATTTGGGCTGAACCTTCTTTTTTATCTTCCCCTGCTTTCCTGTCATTCTCTCTCTCTCTTTTTTTCTTTCTTTTTTCTTTTTTCTCTTGTTTGGGTGGGGAATCCTGATTGATCAGATGCATTCCACGGTGCATCTTGACTCTACCACGGTCGATAAATACAGCTACATATGAACAGACATCTCTCACCAAAATGACTAGGAGGAGGAAAGACCAACAGAAGAGAAATACAGAGATGGGCCTTCTGCAACAGAGCTAATGGCTATCAAAATAGACAATATGTCTGAAAGAGAATTCAGGCTAACAATTATCCAGGCAATAGCTAGGTTGGAGAAAGCCATGGATGATCAAACAGAATTGATTAGGGCAGTTGAAAGCAACTAGAGATAATGTTCACAATGTTAGGGCGGAGCTTAAAGCTACAAGGGAGGAGGTTCAAAATGCTCTCAATGAATTCCAATAAAATCTAAATTCTCTCAAAGCTAGGGTATCTGAGACAGAAGATAGAATTAGTGATCTGGCAGACAAACAAATAGAGAGAAAGGATCAGGAGGAAGCCTGGAACAAACAGCTTAGAAAGAACGAAAACAGAATCAGGGAAATAAATGATGCCATGAAGCGTTCCAACATCAGAATTATTGGAATACCTGAAGGGGAGGAGAAAGAAAGAAAGATGTCTAGAAGATATAGTGGAACAAGATCTTCATGAAAATTTTCCCGAACTCGTGTATGGAACCAGCATTCATGTACTAGAGGATGAATGGTCTCCACCCAAGATTATAGATTCCAGAAAAACATCAATGCACCTGATAGTCAAATTGAGGAATCATAATTATAGATATAATCTCTTCAAAGCCCCTAGGACAAAGAAGCCCCTTTCCTTTACAGAGGAAAGCCCATCAGAATAATGTCAGACCTGTCCACAGAGACCTGGCAAGCCAGAAAGGGCTGGCAAGATATATTCAGGGCATTGAATGAGAAAAACATGCAGCCAAGAATACTTTATCCAGCAAGACTGACATTCAAAATGGATGGAGAGATAAAGAGTTTCCAAACCGGCAAGGCTTAAAAGACTAGGCAACCACCAAGCCAACACTGCAGGAAATATTAAGGGGGGTTCTATAAAAGAGGAAAAATCCTAAGAATAGCATTAAACAGACATATAGAGACAATCTATAGAAAGAAAGACTTCAAAGGTAACACCATGTCAATAAAATCGTATCTATCAATAATCACTCTCAATGTGAATGGATAAATGCGTCAATCAAATGGCAAAGGGTTTCAGATTGGATAAAATGACAGGACCCATCCATATGTTGTCTACAAGAGACCCATTTTGAACATAAATATACACCCAGACTGAAAGTGAAGGATGGAGAAGCATCTTTCATGCCAATGGTCCTCAAAAGAAGGCTGGGGTAGTGATTCTCATATAAGACAAATTAGATTTTAACCTAAAGACTGTAGTCAGAGATACAGACGGACACCACAACATCCTTAAAGTGATTATCCACCAAGATGATCTAACGATTTTAAATATCTATGCCTCCAATATGGGAACAGCCAATTATATAAGAAAACTGTTAATCAAGATAAAGAGTCACATTGATATGAAAACATTAAGAGTAGATCTTAACACACCTCTCTCAGAAATAGACAAATCATTGAAGCAGAAAAACAATAAAGAAACAAGAGCATTGAATGGCACATTGGACCAGATAAACCTCATAGATATATACGGAACTTTCCAACTAAAACAACAGAATACTCATTCTTCTCAAGTGCACATGGAACCTTCTCTAGAATAGACCACATACTGGGTCACAAATCAGGACTTAACAGATAACGAAAGACTGAGATTATTCTCTGCATATTCTCAGATCACAATGCTTTGAACCTGGAGCTCAATTACAAGGAAAAGTTTGGAAGGAACTCAGACACCTGGAAGCTAAAGAACACCTTGCTTAAGAATGCTTGTATCAATCACCAGATCAAAGAAGAACTGAAACAATTCATGGAAACCAAGGAGCATGAAGACACTTCTGTCCAAAACCTAAGGGATACAGCAAAGGCATTCCTAAGGGGGAAATACATAGCCATCCAAGCCTCCCTCTAAAAAATTGAAAAATCCAGAATACACCAGCTGTCTCTACACCTTCAAGAACTGGAGAAGCAACAACAAATCAAACCAACTCCACACATAGGCAGGGAAATAATCAAGATTAGAGAAGAGATCAATGAGGTAGAAACCAGAGATACAGTAGAGCATATCAATGAAACTAGAAGCTGTTTTTTTGAAAGAATCAATAAGATCGATTAATCATTGGCCACAATAATCCAAAAGAAAAGAGAAAAAGCCCAAATTCATAAAATTATGAATGAAAAGGTAGAGACACAACTAACATCAAGGAAGTAGAAACAATCATCAAAAGTTATTATCAACAGTTATATGCCAATAAGCAATCAACCTAGATGAAATGGATGCATTCCTGGAGTTTATGGTTTCCTGGTAAACTATAAACTCCAAAAACTGAACCAGGAAGAAATTAACAAGCTGAATAGACTTATATCTAGTAACAAGATTGAAGCAGTGATCAAAAACCTCCCAAAAAACAAGAGCCCAGGACCTGATGGATTCCCTGGGGAATTCTACCGAAAATTTCAAAGAAGAAATAACATCAATTCTCCTGAAGCTGTTTCAAAAAATTGAAGCAGAAGGAAAACTTCCTGACTCTTTCTATGAAGCCAGCATTACCCTGATCCCCAAACCAGGTAAAGACCCTACCAAAAAGGAGAATTTCAGACCAATAACACTGAAGAATATGAATGCTAAGATTCTCAACAAGATCCTAGCAAACAGGATCCAACAGCACATTAAAAAGATTATCCACCAAGACCAGGGGGGATTCATCCCTGGGTTACCAGGATAGTAAAACTTTCACAAAGCAATCAATGTGATAGAACAAATTAGTAAGAGAAGAGAGAAGAACCACATGGTCCTCTCAATTGATGCAGAAAAAGCATTTGACAATATCCAGCATCTGTTCCGGATTAAAACACCTCAAAGTATAGGGATAAAGGGAACATTCCTGAACTTCATCAAATCTATCTATGAAAGACCCTCAGCAATATAATCCTCAATGGTAAAAAGCTAGCAGCCTTCCCATGGAGATCAGGAACACAACAAGGATGCCCACTCTCACCACTCTTGTTCAACGTAGTATTAGAAGTCCTAGCAACAGCAATCAGACAACAAAGAGAAATAAAACCTATCCAAATTGGCAATGAAGAAGTCAAACTCTCTTCGCAGATGTTTTCATTCTTTATCTGGAAAACCTAAAAGACTCCACCCCCAAATTACTACGTCTCATACAATAATTCAGCAACGTGGCAGGATACAAAGTTAATGTACAAAAATCAGTGGCTTTCTTATACACTAATAATGAAAATACAGAAAAGGAAATTAGATAATCAATTCCATTTATTATAGCACCAAGAACCATAAGATACCTGGGAATAAACCTAACCAAAGAGGTAAAGAATCTGTTCTTGAGGAACTATAGAACACTCATGAAAGAGGTTGAAAAAGACACAAAAAGATGGAAGACCATTCTGTGCTTTTAGATTGGAATAATAAACATTGTTAAAATGTCTACACTGCCAAGAGCAATCTATACTTTTTTTCGTAATTAATAAATAAATTAATTTTTTTAGTGTGACAGCATTCATTGTTTTTGCACCACACCCAGTACTCCATGTAATCTGTGCCCTCTCCAATACCCACCATCTGTATCCCCCAACCTCCTTTCCCCCACCCCTTCAAAATGCTCAGATTGTACTTTTAATGGCATTCTGATAAAAATTCCACCAGTACTTTTCAAAGAGCTGGAACAAATAATCCAAAAATTTGTATGGAATCAGAAGAGACCCCCAATAGCTAAGGAAATGTTGAAAAACAAAAATAAAACTGGTGGCATCATGTAACCTGATTTCAATGTATACTACAAAGCTATGATTACCAAGACAGCATGGTACTGGCATAAAAACAAACACATAGACTAGGAGAACAGAGTAGAGATCCCAGATATGGACCCTCAACTCTATAGTCAAATAATCTTCGACAAAACAGGAAAAAATATACAGTGGAACATACACTCTCTTCAATCAATGGTGCTGGTAAAACTGGACAGCCATATGTAGAAGAATGAAACTCGACCAAACTCTTACACCATACACAAAGATAAACTCAAAATAAATTAAAGACCTGAATGTGAGACAGGAATCCAACAGAATCCTAGAGGAGAGTATAGGTAGTAACCTCTTCATTATCAGCCACAGCAACTTCTTTCAGGATATGTCTCCAAAGGCAAAGGAAACAAAAGCTAAAATGAACTTTTGGGATTTCCTCAAAATCAAAGCTTCTGCACAGCAAAGGAAACAGTCAACAAAACAAAGAGGCAACCCACGGAATGGGAGAAGATATTTTCAAATGACAGTACAGACAAAAGGTTGATATCCAGGATCTATAAAGAACTCCTCAAACTCAACACGCACAAAACAGATAATCATATCAAACAATGGGCAGAAGATATGAACAGACACTTCTCCAATGAAGACATACAAATGGCTATCAGACACATAAAAAAATGTTCATCATCACTAGCCATCAGGGAGATTCAAATTAAAACTACATTGAGATATCACCTTATACCTGTTAGAATGGCCAAAATTAGCAAGACAGGAAACAACACGTGTTGGAGAGGATGTGGAGAAAGGGGAAACATCTTCCATTGTTGGTGGGGAAAAATTGGTGCAGCCACTTGGGAAAACAGTGAGGAGATTCCTCAAGAAATTAAAAATAGAGTTTCCCGATGACCCTGCCATTGTACTACTGGATATATACCCCAAAAATACAGATGTAGTGAAAAGAAGGGCCATCTGTACTTCAGTGTTATAGCAGCAATGGCCACGGTTGCCAAACTGTGAAAAGAACCAAGATGCCCTTCAACAGACGAAATGGATAAGGAAGATGTGGTCCATATACACTATGGAGTATTATGCCTACATCAGAAAGGATGAATACCCAACTTTTGAAGTAACATGGACGGGACTGGAAGAGATTATGCTGAGTGAAATAAGTCAAGCAGAGAGAGTCAATTATCATATGGTTTCACTTATTTGTGGAGCATAACAAATAGCATGCAGGACATGGGAAGTTAGAAAGGAGAAGGGAGTTGGGGGAAATTGGAAGGGGTGGTGAAACATGAGAGACTATGGACTCTGAAAAACAATCTGAGGGTTTTGAAGTGGCGAAGGAGGGAAGGCTGGGGGATCCAGGTGGTGGGTATTGGAGAGGGCATCGATAGTATGGGGCACTGGGTGTGGTACAAAAATAATGAATACTGTTATGCTGGAAAAATAAAAAATTAAAAAAAAATTGTCCTATGAAGTGATGGTGGTTATTCTCTTGTAGTCTTTTTTCTTTTTTTTCTTTCCTGTTTGGTTTTCTGGGGGAGGTTCCTGCCACGTGGGTTTTCAGACAATGATGTTCCCTGAGTTAAGTACTCCCGCCCACCTTAAGGGGGTGGTCTCTGAGGAAACCAGCTTTTTCAGGCTTTTGTTCTCTGGAGGGTTTTATGTTTGATCACTTTTATTTTTTTCTCTCTCTCGCCTTGACCACTTTTGATGGTTTCTGTAGGTTTAGAGGAAAACAAACTGCACCCTGACCTCCCTCTCAGAGAGAAGCCTCAGTCTGGTCCCCTCGGGGTGCTGCAAGTCCCATTTAAATTCCCCCTTGGCCACTGGCAGAGCAGGTTCTGAGTCGCGGTCCCTGGGGATGCAGGATCTTCTGCTTGTACCCAAAACCATGGCAACGGTGGCTATCTGGGCAGCTCCAGACCGCCAGTGTGGTTCCAAGCAGCAATCGCACACTGAGATTTTCCCGCTGGCCCAGACTGGGAGTGCCTGGTCTTTCTGGGTCTAAGAGCACCGGGGTTGCACACACCTCTCTCAGGGGAGGGTGTGGGCCACACGTGTCTCAGGATCTGAGGCAGGGCACAGGTCCGTGAGCACCAGGCTGGGCCTTCACACACCTCTGTCAGGGGAGGGTGAGGGGCGCACGTGTCTCAGGCTCTGTAGCATGGCTCGGCTCAGCGTTCTGCCGTCTGGCGAAGCTCCCAGCCCCTCACAGGAGTTGGACCCCACACGTTCTCGGGTGTGCTGGTGGCTCAGGGACCAAGACCTTATTTCTCTGCTGCACTCTCCCTGGTTTAGCAACAGGGGAGGTTGTCCTGGGTCTGGGGACTTAAGCCCCTGTCCCTAGCCACCCCGATTCCCACAGTTTCTCCCCCCCCCCCAAGATCCTTTGCTGTTTTGGAGTGCTTTCAATCAGTCTCCAAATTAATGCTGGTCCCCAGATGCAGGGCACTCTCCTATTAGGGGTATTACTTTCCAATCGGTCACCTCTGGTGGCTCCCTCCCCCTTCTGTTTATCTTCTGATATCAGTCCGACATTCCCACTCCGCTTTACCTGCCCACTGGCATCTTCTGTCCCTGTAGAGATCCAGACGTGTATAATTCTGATCTCAGGCTGGTTTCATGGGTGATCAGAGTTCTTTGGTGGGTAATCAGCTCACTTTAGGGTACGGGTTGGAACGGTGCCTCCTCCTTCTTCCCCGCCATCTTGTCTCCGTCTATTTTTATTTTTTTGATGAAACTCCATACTGGTTTTTGTTTTTGTTCTACATAATGGCTGTACCAACAGTATGTAATGGTTCCTTTATCTCCACATCATTGCCAACACTTGTTAATTTTTATTTTTCTTGGTAATTTCTGTTTTTCTAATTCTAACTATTTTGAAGATGTGTGAGGAAGTATCTCATTGTGGTTTTGATCTATATTTCCCTGATCATTAATGATGATGAGCATCTTTATATGTGTCTGTTAGACATTTTAGGAAAATGTCTACCCAAGTCTTCTGCCCATTTTTTAACCAGTACTTTTTTGTGTGTGTGCAAGGCACTTATATAAATTCTTTGTAGATTTTATTTATATTAATCACTTGTAACATATGACATTAGTAAGTGTCTTTTCCTACTCAATAAGCTGTCTTCTTATTCTGTTTATAGCTTCATTTGCCATACAGAAGCTTTTTATTTTGATGTAGTTTGCTTTTGTTTACCTCGCATAAAGAAACATGTCTAGAAAAATGTTGCTAAGACCAATCAAAGAGCTCACTGCTTATGATATTTTCTAGAATTTTTATGGTTTTAAGTCTCATATTTATGTCCTTTATTCATTTTGAAGTTTTTTGTTTTTTTTTTTGTGTGTGTGTGTGTGTGTGTGTGTGTAGTGTAAGAAAGGGTCCAATTTCATTCTTTTACATATTGCTGTACAGTTTTCTCAGGTCAATTTGTTGGAAACTGTCTCTATAAAGAAAGTCTTTTCTTCATTGGATATCTGTGTCTCCTTTGCCATAATTAATTTACCATATAGACATAGGCTTATTTATGGGCTCTCTTCTTTTCCATTGGTCTACGTGTTTATTTCTGAACAGTACTGTTTAGTAATGTTTTGATTACTAAAGCTTTGTAGTATATATTGGAATCTAGGATTGTGATACTTCCTGCTTTGTTTTTCTTTCTCAAGGTTGTTTTGGCTAGTTAAGTTCTTTTGTGGTCTCATGTAAGTTTTAGTATTATTTGTTCTAGTTCTATGAAAATTGTTTTTGGTATTTTGATAGGAATTACATTAAATCTGTAGATTGCTTTGGGTGGTATAGATATTTTAACAATATTGGTTCTTCTAATAAATGAGCATGGCATATATTTTTATTTGTGTTGTGATCAATTTCTTTCATCAATTTTTAAAAGATTTTATTTATTTATTTATTATTTGACAGAGAGAGAGAGATCACAAGTAGGCAGAGAAGCAGACAGAAGGAGAGGAGGAAGAAGGCTCCCTGCTGAGCTGAAAGCCCAATGTAGGGCTCAATCCCAGAACCCTGAGATTATGACCTTAGCCTAAGGCAGAGGCTTAAGCCACTGAGTCACCCAGGCACCACTTTTTCATCTATTTTTTTTTACAGGTCTTTATCCTCATTTAAACATTTTATTTCTATTTTATTCTTCTTGGTACAAGTGTAAATGGATTCTTTTAAATTTCTTTCTGCTTTTCATTACTAGTGTATAGAAATGCAACTAATTTCTATATATTAATTTTGTATCGTACAACTTTCCTGAATTCATCTATCAATTCTGATAGTTTTTGGTGGAGTCTTTAGAGTTTTCTATATATAGTATGTTATCTGCAAACAGTTAAAGTTTTACTTTTTTTCCTCATCAATGCGGATACCTTTCACAATTCCCTCTTCTCTAATTGCTGAGCTAAGGACTCCCAGTACTATGCTGAAGAAAAGTGGTGAAAGGGGGCATCCTTGTCTTATTCCTGACCTTAGAGGAAAGTTATCAGTCTTTTCCCATTGAAGATGATATTAGTTGGGGGTTTTTCATATACTCCCTTTCTTACGTTGAGGTATGTTCCTTGCACATCCTTGCTAACATTTTTTAAACTCTAAAACCACTCTACTGAGAGTTTTTATTGAGAATGGATGTTCAGAGACACGTGAGTGGCTCAGTTAGTTGAGCATCTGAGTCTTGGTTTCGGCTCAGCTCATGACCTCAGGGTCATGAGATCAAGCCCCATATTGGGCTCCATTCTCAGCAGAGTCAGTTTGAGAGATTCTCTCTCCCTCTCCCTTCCTCTTTGCTCATCTCTCCACATGCTTGTGCTCTCTCTCTCTCCGATGATAAATAAATAAATAAAATCTTTAAACAAAGAATGGATGTTCAATTCTGCCAAATCCTTTTCCTACATTGGTTAGTATAATAATGATTTTTATCTTTTATTTTGTTAATATAGTGTATCACACTGATTGACTTGCAAATACTTGACCTGTCCTTGCATCTCCAGAATAAACCCCACTTTCTGCACTGAGTAATGCTTTTAATATATTTTTAAATATGATTTGCTAATATTTTATTGAGGAATTTTCATCTATGTTCACCAAGAATATTGTGTTGTAGTTTTCTCTCTCTCTTTTTTTTTGTAATTAATGTCTTTTAATTTTTTTCCTTTTTTAAAGATTTTATTTATTTATTTGATAGAGATCACAAGCAGGCAGAGAGGCAGGCAGAGAGAGAGAAGGGGAAGCAGACTCCCCACTGAGCAGAGAGCCTGATATGGGGCTCCATCCCAGGACCTCGAGATCACAACCTGAGCCGAAGGCAGAGGCTTTAACACACTGAGCCACCCAGGTGCCCCTTAATGTCTTTTTTTAGAGTAATTCTGGCCTCAAAACATATTTTTGAAAGCTTCTTTCCATCTTTTATTTTTTTAACTGTTTAAGGAGAATAGGTATTAAATTTTCTTTAAATGCTTTGTAGAATTCAACTGTGAAATAATATGGTCCTAGAATTTTGCCACTGGGAGTATTGTTACTACAAATTCAGTTTTGTTTCTAGTAAGTTGCCTGCTCACATTTTTTTTTTTTTTTAATTTCCTTCTGATTCAGTATTGCGCAATTATGTTTCTGGAAATTTTTCCATTTATTTTAGTTTGTATAATTTTTTGTCCTATAATATTTCATAATATTCTCATACAATTCTTTCTTTTCCTGTGGCATCACTGTTTACATATCCTCTTAATTATGATTTTATTTAGATCCTCTCTTTTCTTTTCTGGTTGAGCCTTGCTAAATGTTTATCAATTCTGATTATATTTTTGTAGAACCAGATCTTAGTTTCATTATTCTTTTCTATTGTTTTTGTTAATCTCAATTTTATTTATTTTTCCTCGGATCTTTATTATGTTTTTTTCCTTCTACCAACTTTGGACTTTGTTCTTCTTTTCCAGTTCTTCATGCCCCCTAGTGTTTGTCCTTTTATCAGTTTTTATTTTCTTGTGATTGATTTCTATTTTCATACAGTCATGGTTGAAAAGATGCATAGTAGGGTATTAATCTTAAATTTTTTGAGATTCATTTGTGGGGAAACCTGTGCACTATCCTATGAATGTACTATGTGCTCTTGAAAAAAAAAAAAGTGTATATTCTGTTGTTTTGCCATGGGATGTTCTGAATATATCTGTTGGGTCCATCTGGTCCAAATGTTATTCAAAAGCATTGTTGTTACCTTTTTTATTTTCTGTTTGGATGATCTGTCCACAATATAAGTGAGCAATTAAATTCCCTACTATTATTGCATTATTGTCTATTTCTTCTTTTATGTTTGTTAATAATTGTTTTATTTATCAGGAGCTCCCATGTTGGTTTCATAAATATTTGCAATTGTTATATCCTCTTGTTAGATTATACATTTTATGTATATGTAAGTCCTCTGTGTCCTATTACAGTCTTTTTAAAATCTCTGATCTTATTTATTTGTATAGTTAGTTAGTTAGTTACTCTTAGTAAATATCATTTTTGACTGAACTCAGACTTAGAGGTAGAAGCTCTCAGAGAGAACAACATCGATCTCTTGATGTTCTGTTTCTAGTGGTTTTTCTTTGACTTCCTTTATTCTCTTTGCCAAAATGTGAGCATATTCTGCAGCCTTTAGTCCCTATAAGAATATAGTGTCCTTCTGTATCTCTAACTACAGTCTTTAGTTTTAAATCTAATATTTATGATATGAGAATCACTACCTTAGCCATCTTTTGAGGCGCATTGGCATGAAATAGGCTTCTCCATCCCTTCACTTTCAGTCTGGGTGTATCTTTAGGTTAAAAATGGTCTCTTGTAGGCAACATATGAATGGGTCCTGTCATTTTATCGTATCTGCTACCCTTTGCCATTTTATGGGTGCATTTAGGCCATTCACATTGAGAGTGATTATTGATAAATACATTTTTATTGACATCTTGTTATCTTTGAAGTCTTTCTTTCTGTAGACTGTCTTTATATTTCTGTTCAATGCAATTCTTGGGCTTTTTCCTGTTTTATAGAACTCCCCCTTAATATTTCCTGCCATGCTGGCCTCGTGGTTGCATAATCTTTTAAGCCTTGCTGGTCTTGGAAACTCTATATCTCCCCATCCATTTTGAATGTCAGTTGGCTGGATAAAGTATACTTGGCTGCACATTCTTCTCATTTAGTGCCCTGAATATATCTTGCCAGCCCTTTCTGGCTTGCCTGGTCTTTGTGGACAGGTCTGACATTATTCTGATGGGCTTTCCTCTGTAAAGGAAAGGGGCTTCTTTGTCCTAGGGGCTTTGAAGATATTATATCTACAATTATGATTCCTCAATTTGACTATCAGGTGCATTGATATTTTTCTGGAATCTATAATCTTAGGTGGAGACCGTTCAGCCTCTAGTACATGACACTAGTTCCATTCGCTAGATTGGGAAAATTTTCATGAAGAATTTGTTCCATTATTTCTCCTAGACGTCTTTCTTTCTCCTCCCCTTCAGGGATTCCAATAATTCTGACGTTGGAAAATTTGATGGCATCATTTATTTTCCTGATTCTGTTTTTGTGGTGTCTAAGTTGTTTGTTCCAGGCTTCCTCCTGATCATTTCCGTCTATCTGTTTGTCCTACATATCTCTAATTCTATCTTCTGTCTCAGATACCCTAGCTTTGAGAGAATTTAGATTAGATTGGAACTCATTGTGAACTTCATCCCTGGTAGATTTCAGCTCTGCCCTAACATTGTGATCATCGTCTCTGGTCCCTTTCAGTTCTGCCCTAATCAATTCCTTTTGGTCATCCATGGCTTTCTTCAACCTAGCTGTTGCCTGGATAATTGTTATCCTGAATTCTCTTTCTGACACATTGTCTATGTTGATAGCCATTAATTCTGTTGCAGAAGGCCCCTCCTCTGTATTTGTCTTCTGTTGTTCATTCCTCTCCTAGTCATTTTGGTGAGAGATGACTGAACATATGTAGCTGTATGTATCGACGTGGTAGGGTCAAGATGCACCCTGGAACGTTTCTGAGTAATCAGCATTCCCACCCAAATGAGAGAAAAAGAATAGAAAAAGAAAAAATAAGTAGAGAGAGAGACAGGAGAGCAGGGAAAAATACAGGAGAAGGTTTAGCCCAAATCAGCACAAAGGTACGATTTATGAAGTATAAAAACAAAAACATCAAAGAAAAAATTTGATAAAAGTATTTTCCAAGAGACAGCTATAAGTAGAAGAATGAGACTCGACCATTCTCCTACACCGTACACAAAGATAAACTCAAAATGGATAAAAGACCTCAACGTGAGACAGGAATCCATCAGAATCCAAAGGAGAACATAGGCAGTAATCTCTGCGATATCAGACACAGCAAATTCTTTCAAGTTATGTCTCCAAAGGCAAAGGAAACAAAAGCGAAAATAAACTTTTGGGACTTCATCAAAATCAAAAGATTCTGCACAGCAAAGGAAACAGTCAAAAAAAAAAACAAAGAGGCAACCCACGAAATGGGAGAAGTTATTTGCAAATGACAGTACAGACAAAAGGTTGATATCTAAGATCTATATTAAACTCCTCAAACTCAACACACACAAAACAGCCAAACATATCAAAAAATGGGCAGAAGATATGAACAGACACTTCTCCAATGAAGACATACAAATGGCTATCAGACACATGAAAAAAATGTTCATCATCACTAGTCCTCAGGGATATTCAAATTAAAACCACATTGAGATATCACCTTACACCAGTTAGAATGGCCAAAATTAACAAAACAGGAAACAACATGTGAAGGAGAGGATGTGAAGAAATGGGAACCCTCTTACACTATTGGTGGGAATACAAGTTGGTGCAGCCTCTTTGGAGAACAGTGTGGAGATTCCTCAAGAATAGAACCAAAATAGAACTTCCCTATGACCCTGCCATTGTACTCCTGGGTTTTTACCCCTAAGATACAGATGTCGTGAAAAGAAGGGCCATCTGTACCCCAATGTTTATAGCAGCAATGGCCACAGTCGCCAAACTGTGGAAGGGACCAAGATGTCCTTCAACAGATGAATGGATAAGGAAGATGTGGTCCATATACACTATGGAGTATTATGCCTCCATCAGAAAGGATGAATACCCAACTTTTGTAGCAACATGGACGGGACTAAAAGAGATTATGCTGAGTCAAATAAGTCAAGCAGAGGGAGTCAATTATCATATGGTTTCACTTATTTGTAGGGCATAACAAAAAGCATGGAGGACATGGGGAGTTAGAGAGAAGGGGGTTGGGGTAATTGGAAGGGGAGGTGAATCATGAGAGACTATGGACTCTGAAAAACAATCTGAGGGGTTTGAAGTGGTGGGGGAGTGGGAGGTTGGGGTACACGTGGTGGATTTTATAGAGGCCACGGATTGCATGGAGCACTGGCTGTGGTGAAAAAATAATGATACTGTTATGCTGAACATAAATAAATTTTAAAAAATTATATTAAAAAAGTATTTTCCAAGAGAAAAAAATATATATGCATATAAAGGAATAACCTCGTCAAAAAGAACTCCACGTGTAAGATTTACATAATATCAGGACAAACACAAAAACACAGAAACAGTGGTGGAGAAAAAGATGGCAGAGTGGTTATAAATTCTCAATGTTGGTGAGGATGGTTGTTTTGATTCTTCCTAGCTGTATCTTTATATATTTGTTAACGGACTCAACTTTTCTAAGATAAAAGAGGATTAAAATTGATTTTCCTACAGAGGTAGTATTAATTGGGGAAGGGGGATTACTTTGAAGTTTAACTCTATACGAATATTAGAAAATAAAAATAAAAAAAAAATAAACTAGACTAAACTAAACTGAAATTAAAAAAAAGAAATTTAAAAAATAGAAATGCAAAATAAAAACACAGGTGTATGTATCAAAACGTTCAGGTTAGAAGGTTATTATGGAATTTGATGTATTGGACAGCTCACTGTGATGGTAAATAGGTTAAAAAATTATCTACATAAAAAAATGAACCAAATAGTGGGAACAAATTAAAAATAAAAGTTGTCCTATGAAGTAGTGGTGGTCTCTCTTAGTCTTTTTTTTTTTTTTTTTTCCTTTCCTGATTGGTTTTCTGGGGGAGGTGCCTGCCACGTGGGTTTTCAGTCAATCATGTTCCCTGAGTTAAATCCTCCCGCCCTCCTAAAGGGGGTGGGCTCTGAGGAAACTGGCTTTTTCAGGCTTATGTTCTCTGGAGGGTTTTATGTTTGTTCACTTTTGTCTTTGTCTCTCGCCTTGACCACTTTTGGTGGTTTTTGTAAGTTTAGAGGAAAGCAAACTGCACCCTGACCTCCCTCTCAGAGAGAAGCCTCAGTCTGGTCCCCTCGGGGTGCTGCAAGTCCCATTTAAATTCCCCCTTGGCCACTGGCAGAGCAGGTTCTGAGTCGCGGTCCCTGGGGACGCAGGATCTTCTGCTTGTTCTCAAAACCATGGCAGCAGTGGCTATCTGGGCAGCTCTAGACTACCAGAGTGGTTCCAAGCAGCAATCCCACCCTGGGATTTTCCCCCTGGCCTGGACTGGGAGTGCCTGGTCTTTCTGGGTCTAAGAGCACCAGGGTTGCACACACCTCTCTCAGGGGATGGTGAGAGGCGCTTGTGTTGAGGCACATTCTGTAGCAAGGCTTGATGTTCTGCCATTGAAAGACCCGCGGATCCCCTTACCCAAGAATTCAACACTGCCACAGGATGCAAACAGCAAGAGGTTCTTTATTGTTACGCAGGCGCCTGCGGGTGGTCAGCGCGCGCCTGCAGGTGGTCAGCAGCTCCTGCTAGCTGAGCACCCCTGGCTGGGGTGGTGCAGGATTTTTATAGACAGGTACAAACAAGTCCCGGATGGGACGGGGCCGATTGGCTGACAATTTGAACATTTGAAAAAAGGCATACTTGGTGTTAGCAGATTGGCTTTGGAAGACCCCCTCGCGCGAAGAGAAAGGCGGGAAGGGGAAACAAAGAGGGGAAGTTTGACCTTATTACTCAGCAGAAAGACATCCTGTCTACATGACTATGCAGCCTCCTGTCTACGTGACCTACGTGACCATGCAGCCCCCTTGCCTATGTGCCCATGCCTCGGCTATTAGGAGAAGGTATCTTGTTCAAACAGGAGACAAGTGTCATGCCCTAAAAGCCAAGCAGTAACAGAAAGGCAAAAGAGCA
The DNA here is from genome assembly GCF_964662115.1 of Mustela nivalis. NCBI lineage: Eukaryota > Metazoa > Chordata > Mammalia > Carnivora > Mustelidae > Mustela > Mustela nivalis. Next base: position 8,016,990 of record NC_139022.1, on the reverse strand, counting down.
GTTACATTGAATTCAACCCTGGGGGAAGGGTCTTTTCACTGCAAGGGGAGGAGGGGTACTCCTACACAACAAAAGAGCAGTTAATTAGTTAACGACGGGGGGGGGGGGTCTTTCATTCCCCCCTTTTTCTTGATCATGGATAGAATCTTATATCTATTTGTCCTTTTCTTGCACTAAGTGGGGTGCAAGGCGCCAGCTTTTGCTTTCTCCTCAGCCAGCCTCCTGCTCCTTCATTTCCCCCTGAACAATCTTGACCCTGAAATCTTTAAGGGGGTTGAAGTCGAAGGTCTCATCTTCTGTAACTTCTTCATGCTGAATAGGGGCGCAGAGCTGTCCCTACCTACTGGGGTCAATATTGATCAGGGTAGGAATGTATAAGGGAGTTAGGAAAGGTGGAGGCAGCTGAATCCTGCGCTGACAGTGAAGAGGCATCCCCGCGCGCGAGAAGGATCGTCTGCTGTGGTGTAGTCATTGTAACAATGAAGTCTCGAAGCGCACCAAGTAGAGAAACAGTGAACAAAGCAACATATTAAGATTAATAAGGCAATAAGAATGAGAAGCCAGAAAAGGAGATTCGGCCATAGTCCTCCTTCAAATTAGGAACTTAACCATTTACTGAGAGAGAGAGAAGGATCTTGTAGGGCCTTAATCTGGGTGTTCATATCCCTTATTATTCCTGTGACATTTTTGTGATAGTCTGGGATGTATACGCAACATTCTGTCTTGATAATTGCGCATGTGCCACCCTGGGCTGCTGTCAGGACATCCAAGGCCATCCTATTTTGTAGGACTGCCTTGCATATCTGTGACACTTCGGTATTAAGCTGGGAGATGCTATTTAGTGAATCATTGAATGCCTTTGTAGTATATTTATTAAGGGCTTCTACATGCCACCTGACATCCTCTAGTCCCGCAGATGGAACAAAGATGGATGCTAAGTGATCACACCATTTAAAAACAGATCGTGTCCATCTTTGTTTCAAGTTGGGGAGATTAGCTGGAGTTGTAATAGTTTTAGTAATGCACCCATGAATCCAGGCAAATCCTAAAGTACAGCGACCTATCCACCCTGGAGGAAGCCAGGGCCACAGGTTGGTTCCACATATCCAGTGGGTTCCGTTTGGAGCTGGCCATCTGATGCCAGGTCGCCTTGCCCAATCAGTAGCAAACCAGTCAGTAGCCTGGAGTACTATTACTTGGGAACACATTTCTAAAGACAGCCATCCTAGATGTCATGTGTTATTTGCCCAAGTATCATACATATGATTTCTTTGTTCCCAGCATAAAACTGTCTTCTGACTGAGCCATCTAATCGTGGGTGTAAGCCACAGATATGTATCCCAGATTTGATATATGCCATTCTTAGTATAGCGATAAGGAGGGTTTTGTAACTTAGGCCCATATTTGATTGGGGAGTTATGGCTTGATAGCCATCCCCTTTCCTTCCAAATAGCCCCATGGGCATGTAGTACCAGGAAAGCATATTTGGAGTCAGTGTTAATGTTTATTTTTAGGCTTTGGCAATTGCAAAGTGCTAGTGAGCACTATGGCATACCTAGCTGTTCTTATTTTTTCTATGAAAACTATTGTCATCAGAAAACCAACTGTCATTCGTATTTTTAACAGGGACATCTTAAATCTGGCCATATAGAATAAGCAAGATCAATAACCTTTGAACATTTTTGCTCTATAGAGAAAGAAGTACAGTGGTCAGGTTCGGGCATATTGGTAACTAGGTTTAAAGTCTGACAAGTTTTAAGTATTAATTCTGGCATATCTATAAGTATAGTCCAATACTTAATTAGTTGGTTTCTATCATCCACTGATTGCCTTTGAATTCTAAGACAAATCTGGACCTGATGTGAAGTCATTACAGTCAGGGACTGTCCCATAGTGAGCTTTGAGGCTCCTTTTATGAGGGCTGTTCTATGCTTAGCTAAAGCATCTATTTGCAATTGCACCTCAACAGAAGTGGCCTCTAGGATAAATATGACTATGGGATGAAACCAATAAGAAGACCTTTGAGTGGTCCAGCCTTAACAATATCCTGATTACAGAGGATCATTGGCAAGTGAGAAAACTTGTCAAGAGATAAGGGGAGTTCCCCATGCATCATTCAATCCACTCATAAAGAAAATGGGGTCATCCACGGTGCCTCCAAGTCCATAGTTAATCCTATGGAGTGTGACAGGTTGGCTTTTAGGCAATTTCATTATTCCAGCCACACACAAGGTGTTAGTTAAGTTATATAATTGTAGGGAATTAATCCCATTTTCCAGTTGTTTAATCATGTGCCCTGGGGTCTGCGAATATCCCCACAAAACAGTAAGATCGACTAAAGGAGCTATTGTACAACTTCTCTGAAGTTTACCTCAAATTGTTTAGCTTAGGTAAACATTTAAAGATAATCAAATCTAGAATTTAACATCCATAAAGGTGTGTTACTAAAACAATTTTTCTCTCTAAAATAACCCTCATTTACAGAGATAGCCAAATCAGGACTAATTCACTTGTGAAACAAATCCAGTTTTTACAAACTTGGCCTAATTATTTACATAAGCTCAGCAAGAACAGTTGAGTGTGATCATATAGATCTTTTAGAATCTGCTTTGCTGGAACTTGTTATAAGGAATCTCTAGGTTGAACTTTTAGTAGCCTCTCCGGGACAGAAGCCAAGCCCTGTACTTGCCATCAGGCATGCCTGCAATACCTGTTGATTTGGGCGAGTTCCTCTTCTGAGTCTCTGCACCTACCAAGGAGTGACATCCTTTACTCACCTGGTGAGGCTGCTGGGAACTCTGTAAGCAAGGTATCAGGCCAACAGTCCCAAGGGGCTTTATGGCTCCAGGTTTCATAAAGTCAACCTTAGTTCCTTTAAACTGTCTGCTCGTATCTGAGTCTTTTCAAATATGACATCCCAGTCAAAGCCTTGGTAAAATAACCAGTTTCCAATGGTGTCCTGTTAAAGGAGAACAGATTCTTATTGAACTTATGCAAATGACTGATTGCCATGGAAGAATGAATACTTACTGAGACCTTTTGGTTTCAGAGGGCTCAGATAGAGAGAAAAGCTGAATGCTTTGATTTATTTGCAAATCAATACTTTTACATCTCTGTAAATTACAGATAACTAGGAGGAAGTATTCCTAGTCTGGAAGAGCAAACATTAGAGAGAACCAGCAATGTTTAAAGTAAGATAAAACATTAAGGGACACAACACTATAATCTTTTAGTTCATTTAGTTCCATGTTACTAATTCTGGTGAATGCAGCTTTAGTCCGTTATGGAAATTCTTACCCATTTCAGTTTTAGGATTTTCAAGTATATCAAATATCTGTATTTGTCCTGAAAGTCCTTTATAGGAATCTCCTTGAAGATAAAACTCATTTTACAAGAGAATTAAAACAATATAAATGCCAAAAACTCAGAATGGATATGGTTAGAGCTAAAGAGACATGGGAGTTTACAATTTAGCTGCAAGGAAATCAGGTTATTTCTGTGATACATAACATTTCCATAATTACAGTATCAAGCGGTGATCTCTCAAAACATTAAAACTTTAGGAAGTGCGTAGAATCTCTAGAATAGTTATAGTATTTTCCCAAATGTAATCCAAGGTTTATCATTGGTTTAGTAGTACTTCATGAGCAACTTCACATACCGAGGAAAAGCCTGAGTTAAAGAGATTTACAATTTAAATCCTGTCAACATTTCCTAAAATCTTAGAAAGTGTTGAAGCACATGCCTAAATATAATTAGGGATGTTAAACACCTGATAAAACAAAACATAGAAACTGGGTTTTCTGGGCTGGCAAAGAGAAAACCATTTACATTTTCTTAACAGCAGATCAATTGATCTAAGAAAACATTGTCCTTTTGAACAGAGACAATTTCAGTCTTGTACCAATGTACCTTTAAAATCCATTCATTTCAATCTTAGTTCATTCTTGATCATGGCTAAAATTCCTTTTCTGAAGATTTCCATTCACAAACCTTCTACAACTTTCCTTTGCATTCAGGTTTTGTCCCAAGCCATTTCCTTCCAAACAACCATCTCATTTAGGACAAAATTACCTTCTCTTACCTTCAACAAAATGTATTCCCATTCCTTAAATCTTTCTTACATATCTCCTACTTTCCTACATACAGTTTCCCTTTATTTCCATCAGTCTTAGTTGCACTAAGCAGAACTTTGTATTCTTAGAAACACCTTTAGTTATTAACCAATTGTGAACTGTTACAACAGAATTCTTCAGGTGGCAATTTATCAATCAGTTAAGTGGCAAACAAGTTTACCAACAGATTTAAATACTCTTAGTTTCTTTGCAGTAAGAAGTCAAAAGCACAAACCTACATCCAGTAATTAACGACTTAGCTTTTTATCCTGTTTGGTTAAGATATAGATGTCCACAATTCAATTCCATTTGTCATCCAAGCGAAACTTTAAAACTTTCAGGTTACCAAGACTTTGAAAGCTATTTCAGCAATTACCCATTAGAAATTTGAGACAATTAACCACCAGTTTAGTCATTCCTTTGCTAACAAATTTTAACAAGTAACACAAGCTTATCTGACCTTCAGTAAACTGATAGAATAAAAGTTTCACATTTACTGCTGTAACTTCAAAGACACGTCTTATCTTAATTAAACCAACAAACTTAACTTAGTTCCAATACTGATTTACGTACCACCTGGACCCACTCCACTCTGAATGTTTACCTGAGACATGCGTGGGAAGATCTGGAGTGGGGGTGTTCTTCTTGCTCCTTGACAATGAAGAGAGAAGGAGCCATGGTGCATGATCTAGAGGCTAGTCATGCAGGCTGCACCCACGCTGGTGCAGAAACAGGAGAAGGGGGAAACAGAAGAAACAAAGTGCTGCCAGGAGGCAGAGAAAGGATTCCCGGTTTTGGAGCTCCTAAGCCCCAACAGAGGAGCAGACGCCATGCTTTCCCACCAGCAAGGGGGGAGGGGTTAAGCAGTCTAAGTCGGACAGAGAACACAGGGAAACTTCCCCGAAACAAAGAGAGTTTCTGCAGCTGCTTGGGAGTATTCCTTATAGTCTCTGTCTTGAGTTAGACCAACCCCAGTTGGCTCCAGTTAACCTTAATCAAGGGAAACACAAAGGGCGACGAGAAAGACACATAAAACAATTAACAAGCCGGCAAAGAAAAACGCTGCACGATTTCAGTGCAACACCGAAAGTACAGATTCAGACGGCTGCGAGGAATTGCAAGTTTCCTCTGAGGCCTACAGACAGACGTATCCCTTGGATACTTGTGGGGCCCCAAAAAACCGGGCCCCTCTGATCCCTGGGGCGTCCCCCAGGGTGGCAGGGGAGAAGTCCGAGTTCATCAACTCCTTCTCAAGCTGCCCAGAATACAGAGCTAATACGCGTAGTAGTACAGTCCTATACAGGTGTATAGGCAGGACAGAGGACAAACGAGAACACGAGACAGGAGACAAGAACACAGTTATTAAAATTTAAATGCTGGCCAGCTTACCTCCCGGTGGGAGTTGGTTGGATCCTTGGGCAGGAGTCAGATGATCTCGGTGGGACCTCCAAATGAAAGACCCGCGGATCTCCTTACCCAAGAATTCAACACTGCCACAGGATGCAAACAGCAAGAGGTTCTTTATTGTTACGCAGGCGCCTGCGGGTGGTCAGCGCGCGCCTGCAGGTGGTCAGCAGCTCCTGCTAGCTGAGCACCCCTGGCTGGGGTGGTGCAGAATTTTTATAGACAGGTACAAACAAGTCCCGGATGGGACGGGGCCGATTGGCTGACAATTTGAACATTTGAAAAAAGGCATACTTGGTGTTAGCAGATTGGCTTTGGAAGACCCCCTCGCGCGAAGAGAAAGGCGGGAAGGGGAAACAAAGAGGGGAAGTTTGACCTTATTACTTAGCAGAAAGACATCCTGTCTACGTGACTATGCAGCCCCCTGTCTACATGACCTACGTGACCATGCAGCCCCCTTGCCTATGTGCCCATGCCTCGGCTATTAGGAGAAGGTATCTTGTTCAAACAGGAGACAAGTGTCATGCCCTAAAAGCCAAGCAGTAACAGAAAGGCAAAAGAGCAGTTACATTGAATTCAACCCTGGGGGAAGGGTCTTTTCACTGCAAGGGGAGGAGGGGTACTCCTACACAACAAAAGAGCAGTTAATTAGTTAACGACGGGCGGGGGGGGGGCGGGGTCTTTCACCATCTGGCAAGGCTCCCAGCCCCTCACAGGAGCCGGACCCCAAGCAATCTCGGTTGCGTTGGCTGCTCAGGGAGCTAGACCTAGTCTCTCTGCTGCCCTTTCTTTGGCTCAGCACCAGGGGAGGCCATCCTGGTTCTGGGGACTTAAGCCCAAGTCCCTAGCCACCCTGATTCCCACAATTTCCCCCTTCCCATTATCCTTTGCTCTTTTAGAGTGCTTTCAGCCAGTCTCCAAGTTAATGCTGGTCCCCAGATGCAGGGCACTCTGTTATTAGGGATATTTCCAGTCCGTAGCCTCTGGTGGCTCCCTCCCCCTTTTGTTTATCTTCCGATATCAGTCTGCCATTCCCACTCCGCTTTACCTGCCCACTGGTGTTTTCTGCCCCCGTAGAGATCCAGATGTGTATAATTCTTATCTCTGTCTGATTTCATGGGTGATTGGAGTTCTTTGGTAAATAAACAGCTCACTTTATGGTACAGGTTGAACAGGCTTCTCCTTCTTCTCTGCCATCTTGTCTCCACTGTTATTACTAATTTTTATGTACATTTTATTTATGTATTATGTATTTATTTTATAATTTATAAATTATAAATATAATTAATAAATATAGTATATATAATATATACATATATAATCATAAAGCATAAAATTTATAATTTATAAATTTATTAATTCTTTTTTATTTAATTATTTAAAAATGAATTAAATTATTAAACTTCATTAATTTAATAAATTCCCTTCTTATATGTGGAGTTGATTTGATTTGTTGTTGATTCTCCAGTTCTTTAAGGTGTAGAGAAAGCTGGTGTATTCTGGATTTTTCAATTTTTTTGAGGGAGGCTTGGATGGCTATGTATTTCCCCCTTAGGACTGCCTTTGCTGTATCCCTTAGGTTTTGGACCGAAGTGTCTTCATTCTCATTGGTTTCCATGAATTGTTTCACTTCTTCTTTGATCTCCCGGTTGATCCAAGCATTCTTAAACGAAGTGGTTTTTAGCTTCCAGGTGTCTGAATTCCTTCTGAACTTTTCCTTGTGATTGAGCTCAGTTTCAAAGCATTGTGATCTGAGAATATGCAGGGAATAATCTCAGTCTTTTCGTATCGGTTGAGTCCTGATTTGTGACCCAGTATGTGGTCTATTCTGGAGAAGGTTCCGTGTGCACTTGAGAAGAATGTGTATTCTGTTGTTTTAGGGTGGAACGTTCTGTATATATCTATGAGGTCCATCTGTTCCAATGTGTCATTCAATGCTCTTGTTTCTTTTTGATTTTCTGCTTCAATGATCTGTCTGTTTCTGAGAGAGGCATGTTAAGATCTTCTATGATTAGTGTATTCATATCAATATGACTCTTTATCTTGATTAACAGTTTTATTAAGTAATTGGCTGCTCCCATATTGGGGGCATAGATATTTACAATTGTTAGATCATCTTGGTGGATAGTCCCTTTAAGCATTATGTAGTGTCCTTCTTTATTTATGACTACAGTCTTTAGTTTAAAATCTAATTTATCTGATATGATAATCGCTCCCCCTGCCTTCTTTTGAGGCCCATTGGCATGAAAGATGCTTGTCCATACCTTCACTTTCAGTCTGGGTTTATCTTTAGGTTCAAAATGGGTCTCTTGTAGAAAACATTTGGATGGATCCTGTCGTTTTATCCAATCTGCAACCCTGTCCTCTTTTATGGGTGCATTTAGGCAATTCACATTGAGAGTGATTATTGATAGATACGTTTTTATTGACATCGAGTTACCTTTGAAGTCTTTCTTTCTGTAGACTGTCTCTATATTTCTGTTCAGTGCTATTTGTGGGATTTTTCCTCTTTTATAGAACCCCCTTAATATTTCCTGCAGTGTTGGCTTGGTGGTTTCATAGTCTTTTACTATGAATTTTCTGAGAGTTTTTCCTAAGAGTTTACTAAGAGTTTCCTTGCCTGTCTTGGAAACTCTTTATCTCTCCATCCATTTTTTAATGTCAGTCTTGCTGGATTAAGTATTCTTGGCTGCATGTTCTTCTCATTTAGTGCCCTGAAGATATCTTGCCAGGCTATTCTGGCTTGCCAGGTCTCTGTGGAAAGGTCTGACATTATTCTGATGGGCTTCCCTCTGTAAGTAAGGAGCCTCTTTGGCCTGGCGGCTTTCAAGGGATTATACCTACAATTATAATTCCTCAATTTGACTCTCAGGTGTCGCAATGTGTTTTTGGAATGTATAATCTTGGGTGGAGACCATTCAAACTCTAGTACATGAACGCAGGTTCCTTTCGCGAGATTGGGGAAATTTTCATGAAGGACTTGTTCCACTATATCTTCTAGACTTCTTTCTTTCTCCTCCCCTTCAGGGATTCCAATAATTCTGACGTTGGAACGCTTCACGGCATCATTTATTTCCCTGATTCTGTTTCCGTGGTTTCTAAGCTGTTTGTTCAAGGCTTCCTCCTGATCCTTTCTCTCTATCTCTTTGTCTTCCAGATCACTAATTCTATCTTCTGTCTTAGTTACACTAGCTTTGAGAGAGTTTATATTATATTGGTACTTGTGAATTAAATTATTAGACTTTATTAATTTAATAAATTCAAACATTAAAATTTTTTTTCTTATTCTATTTTTTTAACTTTTCCTCTTTCCTCTTTTAAAATTTTTTTAAAAACCATTTTATCTTCAATACCTTCTTCAAAAACTTTGTCAATGTTCATTTTTTATAGTCATATTTTATCCCTTCATTGTATTTAACCTTTTTTTTTTGTATACATATAGGTTTTTTTTTTTTTAATTGTGGAATAAAATTTATACAAGGAGATCAAAATATACCTTATATCTAGCTCCAGGCTGGTCACATTCTCTCTTGTTTTCTTTTTTTCCACCACCTTATCAATTCCTCTTTTAGAAAATTTTTACATTTTCATCTTTACAGTCATGTTGCATCTCTTCATCATGTTTACCCATATTTTTGTGTATATATGTTATTTTTTCTTTAAAAATTTGGGAGGTAGTTTCTTCTAAAAAGAACAGAATATACTCAAAGTCAAGTGGGTAGCTCTGTTCTATTTGCCAGTCATATCTATCTATCTAGATAGATAGATATCTTTTTTCCCCTTTCTTCTGCCCCCAGTTTCAGTTTTCTTCTGACTTTGTTAGTGCATATTTTTCTGGGATCTTCACCATCCTTTAGTATTTTATTCTCTTATTCATATATTTTTATCTGGATAAAATGACAAGGCAGAAAAACTCAATACAGAAAAAAAATCAAGAGGTAATACCGATGGCTAGGGACTTTATCAATACAGACATTGGTAATATGTCAGAACTAGAGTTCAGAATGACAATTCTTTAGGTGCTAGCTGAGCTCAAAGAAGGCATGAAAGATAATAGAGAATCCCTTTTTGGAGAAATAAAATAACTAAAATCTCACCAAGTTGGAATAAAAAAAATGTTATTAATGAGGTGCTATAAAAAATGGAGGCTTTTATTGTTAGGATAAATGATACAGAAGAATTAGTGATATAGAAGACCAAATGACAAAGAATAAAGAAGCAGAACAAAAGAGATACAAACAACTACTGGACCATAAGGGGAGAATTTGAGAGATAAGTGATACCATAAGAGGAAAAAATATTAGAATATTTGGGATTCCAAAAAAGAATAAAGAGAGTGAGGGGCAGGAGATACATTGGAGTAACTTATAGTAGAGAATTCCCCTAATATGGTAAAGGGAAAATGCATCAAAATCCAGCAAGCACAAAGAACCCCCCTCAATATTTTTTTTAAAGATTTTATTTATTTATTTGACAGAGAGAAATTACAAGTACACTGAGAGGCAGGCAGAGAGAGAGAGAGAGAACGAAGCAGGCTCCCTGCCAAGCAGAGAGCCCGATGCGGGACTCGATCCCAGGACCCTGAGATCATGACCTGAGCCGAAGGCAGCGGCTTAACCCACTGAGCCACCCAGGCGCCCAACCCCCCTCAATATTAATAAAAATATGTCCACACTGCATCATCTAATATTAAAACTTACTCATCTTAGTGACAAAGAGAAAATCCTGAAAGCAGCTAAGGATATGAGGTCTGTGACATACAATAGTGGAAATATTTGATTGGAAACAGACTTATCCACACACTTGGCAGGCCAGAAGAGACTAGCATGATATATTCAGAACAGTAAAGGAGAAAAATATGCAGCCAGAATACTATATCCAGCTAGGCTGTCATTGAAAATAGAAGGAGAGATAAAAAGCTTCTTAGGACAAACAAAACTTAAAAGAATTTGCAAACACCAAACCAGCCCTACAGGAAATATTGAAAGGGTTCTTCTAAGCAAAGAGAAAGCCTAAAAGTTATAGACCAGAAAGGAACAGCGACAATATACAATAACAGTCACTGTACAGGCAATACAATGCATTTAATTCATATTTGTCAAGTTACCCTGAATGGAAATGGGCTAAATGCCCCAATCAAAAGACACAGGGATCAGAATGGATAAAAAAAAAGAAGACCCATTGATATACTGTCTATGAGAAACTCATTTTAGGCCCAAAGACACCTCTAGATTTAAAGTGAGGAGGTGGAAAAAAATTTGCCATGCTAATGGACATAAAAAAAGGAAAAAAAAAAAAAGCTGGGGTGGCACTTCTTATATCAGATAATTTGATTTTAAGCCAAAGACTATAATAAGAGATGAGGAAGGATGCTCTATCATACTTTACCATACAATCTATCATAAATTTTCTGTCCAGCAAGATGATATAACAATTTTAAAGATCTATGCCCCTCACATGGGAGCAGCCAATTTTATAAGCCAATTTATAACAAAATCAATGAAACACATAACAAAAAAAAAAAAATAGTAGGGGACTTTAACAATCCCCTCACTAAAATGGACAGATCATCCAAGCAAAAGATCAATAAGGAAATAAAGGCCTTAAATGACACTCTGGATGAGATGGACAACACAGATATATTTAGAACATTCCATCCCAAAGCAACAGAATACACATTCTTCTCTAGTGCACATGGAACATTCTCCAGAATAAATCACATCCTGGGACACAAATCAGGCCTCAACCGTATCAAAAGATTGGTATCATTCCCTGCATATTTTCAGACCACAGTGCTTTGAAACTAGAACACAACCACAAGAGAAAATTTGGCAAAAACTCAAATACCTGGAGGCTAATGGGCATCCTACTAAAGAATGAATGGGTCAACCAGGAAATTAAAGAAGACATGAAAAACAAATCATGGAAACAAATAAAATGAATACAGAACTGTTCAAAATCTGTGGGACACCGCAAAGACAGTCCTGAGAGGAAAGTATATAGCAACACAAGCCTTTCCCAAGAAACAAGAAAGGTCTCAAGTACACAACCTAACCCTGTACCCAAAGGAGCTGGAGAAAGAACAGCAAAGAAAGCCTAAATCCAGCAGGAGAAGATATATAATAAAGATCAGAGTAGAAATCAATGAAATAGAAATCAAAAGAACAGTAGAATAGATCAATAAAACTGTAGCTGATTCTTTGAAAGAATTAATAAGATTGATAAACCCCTGGCCAGACTTATCAAAAAGAAAAGATAAAGGATCCAAATAAATAAAATCATGAATGAAAGAGGAGAGATCGTGACCAAAACCAAAGAAATACAAACAGTTATAAAAACATATCATGAGCAACAATACGCCAGCATATTTGACAATCTGGAAGAAATGGATGCATTCCTAGAGACATATAAACTACCAAAACTGGACTAAGAAGAAATAGAAAGCCTGAGCAGACCCATAACCAGTAAGGAGATTGAAACAGCCATCAAAAATTTCCCCCAAAACAAGATCCCAGGGCCATATTGCTTCCCAGGGTATTTCTACCAAACATTTACAGAATTAATTCCCCTTCTGAAACTGTTCCAAAAAATAGAAAATGAAGGAAAACTTCCAAACTCATTTTATGAGGCCAACATTACCTTGATCCCAAAACCAGACAAAAACCCCATCAATAAAGAGAATTATAGACTAATATCCTTGATGAACACGAATACAAAAGTTGTCACCAAAATACTAGCCAATAGGATCCAAAGTACATTAAAAGGATTATTCACCATGATCAGGTGGGATTTATTCCTGGGCTACAACGATGGTTCAACATTCACAAATCAGTCAATGTGTTACAATACATTAATAAATGAAAGAACAAGAACCACATGATATTCTCAATAGATCCTGAAAAAGAATTTGACAAAGTACAGCATCCTTTATTGATCAAAACTCTTCATGTGTAGGGATAGAAAGTACATACCTCAATACCATCAAACCCATCTATGAAAAACCCACTGTAAATATCATTCTAATGGGGAAAACATGAGAACTTTTACCCTAAGGTCAGGAACATGGCGGAGATATCCAGTACCAACACTGCTATTCAACATAGTCTTTGAAATCCAAGCCTCTGCAATTAGACAACAAAAAGAAATAAGATGCATTTGAATCAGCAAAGAAGTCAAACTCTCACTCTTTGCAGATGATATGATACTTTTTGTGGAAAACCCAAAAGATTCCACTCCAAAACTGCTAGAACTCATAAAGGAATTCAGTAAAATCCATGCTCAGAAATCAGTTGCATTTCTATACACCAAAAGCAAGACAGAAGAAAGAGAAATTAAGGGGTCAATCCCATTTACAGTTGCACCCAAAACCATAAGATACCTAGGAATAAATCTAACTGAAGAGGGAAATAATCTCTACTCAGAAATCAATAAAGTACTCATGAAATAAATTCAGGAAGACACAAAGAAATGGAAAAAGTTTCCATGCCTATAGGTTGGACAAAGAAATATTTTGAAAATGTCTATGCTACCTAAAACAATCTACATATTTAATGTAAACCCTATCAAAATACCATCCTTTTTTTTTCATAAAAATGGAACAAATGATCCTAAAATTCATATGGAACCAGAAAAGGCACCAAATAGCCAGAGGAAGGTTAAAAAAGAAAGCCAAAGTTGTTGACATTACAATTCCAGACTTCAAGCTCTATTACTAAGCTGGAATCATCAAGACAGTATGGTACTGGCACAAAAACAGACACATAGATCAATGGAACAGAATAGAGAGCCGAGAAATAGACCCCTAATTCTATGGTCAAATAATCTTCAACAATGGAGTCAAGCATGTCCAGTTGAAAGAAGACAGTCTGTTCAACAAATGGTGTTGGGACAATTGGAGAGCCACATGCAGAAAAATGAAACTGGACTATTTCCTTACACCACACACAAAAATAGACTCCAAATGGATGAAAGTCCTCAATCAACAAAAGACAGGAATCCATTAAATCCTTGAGGATTTTGAGGCAGCAACCTCTTCAATCCCAGCTGAAGCAATTTCTTCCTAGAACCATTGCCAAAAGCAAGGGAAGGAAAGTAAAAAATGAACTATTGGGAACAGCAAAGGAAACAGTCAATAAAGCCAAAAGACAACTCACAGAATGGGAGAAGATATTGGCAAACCACATATCAAATAAAGAGCTAGTATCCAGAATCTATAAAGAACTTCTCAAACTCAAGACCCAAAGAATAATCCAATCAAGAAATGGGCATAAGACATGAACAAACACTTCTGCAAAGACATTCAGATGGCCAACAGACACATGAGAAAGTGCTCCACATCACTTGGCATAAGGGAAATTCAAACCAAAACCACAGTGAGATACCAACTCACACTGGTCAACATGTCTAAAATTAACAAGTCCGGAAATGATGGATGTGGGTGAGGATGCAGAGAAAGAAGAATCCTCCTACATTGCTGGTGGGAATACAAGCTGGTGCATCTACCCTGGAAAATAGCATAGAGGTTCCTCAAAAAGTTGAAAATAGAGCTATTCTATCACCAGCAATCACACTACTGGGTATTTACTCTAAAGATACAAATGTAGGGAACTGAACGGGCACATGTACCCAAATGTTTAGAGCAGGAACGTCCATGAGAGCCAAACTATGGAAAGAAACTAGATGCCCATCAACAAATGAATGGATAAAGAATATGTGGTGTGTATATATAATGGAATACTATGTGGCCATTCAAAATGAAATCTTGTGGGCACAAGATGGCTGGGAAGTAGGAGGAGGCGCCTTTTTAACTTATACCCCAAGGTGAGCTGATTACCTACCAAAGAACTCCAGTCACCCATGAAATCAGTCTGAGATCAGAATTATACATGTCTGGATCCCTACAGGGGCAGAAGACGCCAGTAGGCAGGTAAAGCGAAGTAGGAATGGCGGACTGATATCGGAAGATAAACAAAAGGGAGAGAGAGCCGCCAGAGGCAACCAATGGGAAAGTAATACCCATAATATGAGCGAGAGTGCCCTGCATTTGGGGACCAGCATTAACTTGGAGACTGGTTGAAAGCACTCCAAATGAGCATAGGATTGCAGGGGGAAATTGTGGGAATCAGGGTGGCTAGGACATGGGCTTAAGTCCCTGGTCCCAGGACAGCCTCCCCTGGCACTGAGCCAGGGAGAGTGCAGTGCAGAAACCAGCTCTTGGTCCTTAAGCCTCCAGCATGCGCAAGGATGCATGGGGTCTGGCTCCTGTGAGGGAATGGGAGCCACACCAGACTGCAGAACGTGCGAGCCCTGCTATAGAGCCTGAAATACTCCCCTGAGAGAGGTACAAAGGCCCAGCCAGTGCCCTTTGATATAGCCATTGTTTCAGAGCTTAAGACGCGTGAACCAAACTCTCCTCCGGAGAGGTGCAGGAAGGCACTTCAGTGGCTTTCTTATACACTAAAAGTCTAAATACGGAAAGGAAAATTAGAGAATCGATTCCATTTACTATAGTATCAAGAAAAGATACCTGGGAATAAACCTAACCAAAGAGGTAAAGGATCTGTACTTGAGGAACTACAGAACACTCATGAAGGAAATTGAAGAAGACACAAAAAGGTGGAAGACCATTCCATGCTCTTGGATAGGAAGAATAAACATTGTTAAAATGTCTATACTGCCTAGAGCAATCTATACTTTTAATGCCATTCCGATCAAAATTCCACCAGGATTCTTCAAAGAGCTGGAGCAAATAATCCAAAAATTTGTATCGAATCAGAAGAGACCCCAAATCGCTAAGGAAATGTTGAAAAACAAAAATAAAACTGGGGGCATCACGTTACCTGATTTCAAGCTTAATTACAAAGCTGTTATCACCAAGACAGCATGGTACTGGCATTAAAACAGACAGATAGACCAGTGGAACAGAGTAGAGAGCCCAGATATGGACCCTCAACTCTATGGTTAATTAATCTTCGAGAACACAGGAAAAAAAATATACATTGCAAAAAAGACAGTATCTTCAATAATTGGTGCTGGGAAAACTGGATATCTATATGTAGAAGAATGAAACTCAACAATTCTCTTACACCGTATACAAAGATAAACTCAAAATGGATAAAAGACCTCAACGTGAGAAAGGAATCCATCAGAATCCTAGAGGAGAACATGGGCAGCAATCTCTTCGATATTAGTCTGAGCAAGTTCTTTCAAGATATGTCTTTAAAGCCAAAGGAAACAAAAGCGAAAAAAACTTTTGGGACTTCATCAAAATCAAAAGCTTCTGCACAGCAAAGGAAACAGTGAAAACAAACAAACAAACAAAAAAAAAAAAACAAAAAAAAAACAAAGAGGCAACCCACGGAATGGGAGAAGATATTTGCAAGTGACAATACAGACAAAGGGTTGATATCCAGGATCTATAAAGAACTCCTCAATCTCAACACACACAAAACAGACAACCATATAAAAAAAATGGGCAGAAGATATGAACAGACACTTCTCCAATGAAGACATAAAAATGGCTATCAGACACATGAAAAAATGTTCATCATCACTAGCCATCAGGGAGATTCAAATTAAAACTACATTGAGATATCACCTTACACCAGATAGAATGGTCAAAATTAGCAAGACAGGAAACAACATGTGTTGGAGGGGATGTGGAGAAAGGGAAACCCTCTTCCACTGTTGGTGGGAATACAAGTTGGTGCAGTCTCTTTGGAGAACAGTGTGGAGATTCCTCAAGAAATTAAAAGTAGAACTTCCCTATGACCCTGCAATTGCACTCCTGGGTGTTGACCCCAAAGATACAGATATCGTGAAAAGAAGGGCCATCTGTACCCCAATGTTTATAGCAGCAATGGCTATGGTTGCCAAACTGTGGAAAGAACCAATATGTCCTTCAATGGACAATTGGATAAGAAAATGTTGTCCATATACACTATGGAGTATTATGCCTCCATCAGAAAGGATGAATACCCAACTTTTGGAGCAAGATGGACGGGACGGGAAGAGATTATGCTGAGTGAAATAAGTCAAGCAGAGAGAGTCAGTTATCATATGGTTTCACTTATTTGTGGAGCATAACAAATAGCATGGAGGACATGGAGAGTTAGAGAGGTGAAGGGAGTTGGGGGAAATTGGAAGGGGAAGTGAACCATGAGAGACTATGGACTCTGAAAAGTAATCTGAGGGGTTTGAAGTGACGGGGGATGGGAGGTTGGGGTACCAGTTGGTGGGTATTATAGAGGGCATGGATTTCATGGAGCACTTGGTGTGGTGAAAAAATAATGAATACTGTTATGATGAAAAAAATAAAATCTTGTCATTTCTATTGATGTGGGCAGTACTAGAGGGTATTTTGCTGAACATAATCAATGAATCAGAGAATGAAAATTGTCATATGATCTCTCTGATATGAGGAGCTTGAGAGAAAGGACAGGGGGCTGTGGGGAGTAGGGAATGGAAAAGTGAAACAAGATGAGATCAGGACAGAGACAAACCATAAGAGACTCTTAATCTCACAAAACAAACTGAGGGTTGATGCGGGGGAAGGGGGGATAGGGTGCTTAGGTTATGGAGATTGGGGAGGGTATGTACTGTGGTGAGTGCTGTGAAATGTGTAAGCCCGATGTTTCACAGACCTGTAGCCTGGGGTAAATAATACATTGTATGTTGGCAGAAATAATTAAAAGAAAAAGAATAAAAAAATAAAAGGAATGTGGAAGGAGAATGGTATCATGTTGGAGGGAGCAATGGACTAGGAACTTAAAACCAAGCAAATACACTTTCGTGCAACATGAAACATTATGGTGTCCAAGAATGACGCTGGGCATGGAGTCAAAAGGCAAGAATTGCACCCTAGGTTTTCTACTTTCAAATGTAAAAGTGGGGATAAATCTCTCAGCACTCTCTGTTTCTTCATCTAAAAGCATAAAATGTGTATTTTGCAAAATGTAAAATTGCCATCATAACACCTACCTTGCTGATTCCAGAATTGTTATAAACGTCAATTAAGAAAACAAACATATATGAAAACCATAGTAATCAAAAAATTATTTTGAAATAGTTTTTCTTTAATTCAGCAATAAAATGGAATTCTATGGACACTCTAAAAAAATAGGTGAAGGGGACTGAGGGTACACTTATAATGAGCTCCAAATAATGGATAGAATTGTTGAATCATTATTTTATACACTTGAAACAAATATAACACTGTATGTTAATTATACTAAAATTAAAAAAAAAATTAAGGGAAAGGAAAAAAAAAGATGAAGAAAAGCAAGCTTACACTATGAGACTCATAGTCTATAATATGATAGACTCATAGTCTATGATATAATCTAGTGGATCTATACATGCTTTTTAAAGTCCCAAAGCAGAAAAGGAAGATAAGGATGAGAAATTCTTTAAAGATATATTGGTAGAAAAATTCCCGGATTGGAAAGAATATCTGGATCTAGAAATCCAAAAGACTCAAATAACTCAAACGGTAAACTCAAAAAGACTCACACAAAGACAAATTATAGTAAAACTGTCAAATATAAAGAAAGGAACTGAAAGAAGCAAAAGAGAAAAATAACTTATCATAATAAAGTGAACCTCAACAATATTGTTATGGAATTCTAAATAAACAGAATCCTTATTAATTTGGGAAAATATATTTAAACTTCTGAAAGAACAAAAAGACAGTGGCAGGCAATAATTCTGTATCTGGTGCAGAGACAGAAATGTATACCAATGGAATAGATGAGAGAGCCCAAAAATAACCCCAACATGTGGTCAAATTATTGTTACAAAGGTGTTCAGTTAACTCAAAGGGGAAAGCAATGTCTTTTCAACAAATATTTTTGGGAGAACTGGTTACCAACTTGCAAAAAATTTATGTTGGGTCGTTACCTTTACTATGCACCAAAATTAACTCAAAATGGGTCTAATAGTTAAAGTCTTAAAAGAAACCATAGCAAATAAATTTTATGGCATTGAATTTGTAATGATTTCTTGGATATGGAAGCTATAACACAAAGAACAAAAGAAAAACAGGTAGATAAATATTACTTAATCAAAATAAAAAAATCCTTTGTCCCAAAAGATAGTTTTAGTAGAATGAATTTTGGGGAAAATATTTCAGTCATAAAATTCGTGGATAGACACTATTCCAAAAATATATATGTATATGTAAATGGACACTAAACATGTGAAAAGATCCTTAGGGTCATGAAATTAGTGAGTTGAAAACCAAAATCATATAGTACTACTTCACACATATTTGGATGGCTAGTGCCAAAATTAAAGAAAAAAAAAATAACAAGTTTTTGTGAAAATGTGTAGGATAAACTCTCTGTATTTCTAGTGGGAATGTAAAATGGTGCATCCATATGGAAAAGAATTCTTTAAAGATAAAAAAAAATAGAGTTAACATATGACCCAGAATTCCACTTTTGAATAAATATCCTAAAGTATTGAAACTAGCATCTCAAAGAGATATCTGTATGCCCATATCACAGCATTGTTATTTATTGTCACCAAAGTGTGGAAACAAAACAAATGCCTAGTGTCCAACAGCAGATAAATAGGCAAATTAAAATGAATATATATATATATATGTATATATTTACATATATATTTAAATATAACATATTTACTTATATATCTGTCAAATGTTACAACATGAATGGAACTTGAATATATGCTAAGTGATATCAGCCAGTCGCACCAGGAAAAAAACTATATGACTCCATTTATATTATGTACCTTGAGTAGTAAAATTTATTTATTTATTTATTTATTATTTTTTAGTTCTATATTTTATTTATTATTTATTTTAAATAATTTATTTTTTGTCGTTATTTATTTATTTTCAGCAGAACAGTATCATTATTTTTTCACCACACCCAGTTCTTCATGCAATCCATGCCTTCTATAATACCCACAACCTGGTACCTCGACCTCCCACACCCATGTAACTTCAGACCCCTCAGATTGTTTTTTAGAGTCCATAGTCTCTCATGGTTCACCTCCCCTTCCAATTTCCCCCAACTCCCTTCTCCTCTCTAACTCTCCATGTCCTCCATGCTATTTGTTATGCTCCACAAATAAGTGAAACCATATGATAACTGACTCTCTCTGCTTGACTTATTTCACTCAGCATATCTCAGCCAGTCCCATCCATGTTGCTACAGAAGTTGAGTATTAATCCTTTCTGCTGGAGGCATAATACTCCATAGTGTATATGGACGACATTTTCTTATCCAATCGTCCGTTGAAGGGCATCTTGGTTTTTTCCACAGTTTGGCAACCATGGCCATTGCTGCTATAAACATTGGGGTACAGATGGCCCTTCTTTTCACGACATCTGTATCTTTGGGGTCAACACCCAGGAGTGCAATTGCAGGGTCATAGGGAAGTTCTACTTTTAATTTCTTGAGGAATCTCCACACTGTTCTCCAAAGAGACTGCACCAACTTGTATTCCCACCAACAGTGGAAGAGGGTTTCCCTTTCTCCACATCCCCTCCAACACATGTTGTTTCCTGTCTTGCTAATTTTGGCCATTCTATCTGGTGTAAGGTGATATCTCAATGTAGTTTTAATTTGAATCTCCCTGAGGGCTAGTGATGATGAACAATTTTTTTTTATGTGTCTGATAGCTTTTGTATGTCTTCATTGGAGAAGTGTCTGTTCATATCTCCTGCCCATTTTTTTATATGGTTGTCTGTTTTGTGTGTGTTGAGATTGAGGAGTTCTTTATAGATCCTGGATATCAAACTTTTGTCTGTATTGTCATTTGCAAATATCTTTTCCCATTCCATGGGTTACCTCTTTGTTTTCTTGACTATTTCCTTTGCTTGCAGAAGCTTTTGATTTTGAGGAAGTCCCAAAGGTTCATTTTTGCTTTTGTTTCCTTTGCCTTTGGAGACATAACTTGAAAGAAGTTGCTGTGCTGATATCGAAGAGTTTTCTGCCCATGTTCTCCTCTAGTATTCTGATAGATTCCTGTCTCCATTTGAGGTATTTTATCCATTTTGAGTTTATCTTTGTGTACTGTGTAAGAGAATGGTCGAGTTTCATTCTTCTACATATAGCTGCCCAGGTTTCCAAGCACCATTGAATGAATAGACTGTCTTTTTTCCACTGTATATTTTTTCCTGTTTTCTCGAAGATTATTTGACCTTAGAGTTGAGGGTCCAAATCTGGGCTCTCTACTCTTCCCCACTGGTCTCTGTGTCTGTTTTTATGCCAGTACCATGGTGTCTTGGTAATCACAGCTTTGTAGTAAAGCTTGAAATCAGGTAACATGATGCCACCAGTTGTATTTTTGTTTTTTTTTTAACATTTCCTTATCGATTCTGTGTCTCTTCTGATTCCATACAAATTTGGGGATATTTGCTCCAGCTCTTTGAAAAATACTGGTTTAATTTTGATCGGAATATCATTAAAAGTATATATTTCTCTAGGCAGTAGAGACATGTTAACTAAGTTTATTCTTCCGATCCAAAAGCATGGAATGGTCTTCCAACTCTTTGTGTCTTCTCAATTTCTTTCATGAGCATTTTGTAGTTCCTCAAGTACAGATCCTTTACCTCTTTGGTTATGTTTATTCCCAGGTATCTTATGGTTCTTGGTGCTATAGTAAATGGAATTGATTCTCTAATTTCCCTTTCTGTATTTTCACTGTTAGTGTATAAGAAAGCCACTGATTTCTGAACATTGACTTTGTATCCTCCCACATTACTATAATTCTGTGTGAGTTGTAGTAGCTTGGGAGTGGAGTCTTTTGGGTTTTCCATATAAAGAATCATGTCATCTGTGAATAGAGAGAGCTTGACTTCTTCATTGCCAATTTGGATACCTTTTATTTCTCTTTGTTGTCTGATTGCTGTTGCTAGGACTTCTAATACTATGTTGAACAAGATTCGTGAGAGTGGACATCCTTGTCATGTTCCTGATCTCAACAGGAAGGATGCAAGCTTTTTCCCATTGAGGGTGATATTTGCTGTGGGTCTTTCATAGATAGATTTGATGTAGTTCAGGAATGTTCCCTCTATCCCTACACTTTGAAGCATTTTAGTCTTGAACGGATGCTGGATTTTATCAAATGCTTTTTCTGAATCAATTGAGAGGACCATGTGTTTCTTCTCTCTTCTCTTATTAATTTGTTCTATCACAGTGATTGTTTGGTGAATTTTGAACCAAACTTGTAGTCCAGGGATAAATCCCACCTGGTCATGGATAATCTATTTAATGTGCTGTTGGATCCTGTTTGCTAAGATCTTGTTGAGAATCTTAGCATCCATATTCTTCTGTGATATTGGTCTGAAATTCTCTGTTTTGGTAGGGTCGTTGCCTGGTTTGGGTATCAGGGTAATGCTGGCTCATTCAAAGAGTCTAGAAGTTTTCCTTCTGCTTCAATTTTTTGAAACAGCTTCAAGAAATTAGTTGTTATTTCTTCTTTGAAAGTTTGGTAGAATTCACCAGGGAACACATCAGGTCCTGGGCTCTTGTTTTTTGCGAGGTTTTTGATTCAATTTTGGGGGTTTAATTTTGGGAGTTTATAGCTTTCTCTCTTTTCTTTTGGATTAGTGTGGCCAATGGTTTATCGATCTTACTGATTCCTTCAAAAAACCAGCTTCTAGTTTCATTGATATGCTCTACTGTATCTCTGGTTTCTACCTCATTGATCTTAGCTCTACTCTTGATTATTACCTTTTTATGTGTGGAGTTGGTTTGATTTGTTGTTGATTCTCCAGTTCTTTAAGGTGCAGAAACAGCTGCTGTGTTCTGGATTTTTCAATTTTTTTGAGGGACACTTGGATGGCTATGTATTTCCCTCTTAGGACAGCATTTGCTCTATCCCATAGGTTTTTGGACATAAGTGTCTTAAATATCATTGGTTTCCATGAATTGTTTCAGTTCTTTTTTGAACTCCTGGTTGATCCAAGCATTCTTAAGCAAGGTGATTTTTAGCTTCCAGGTGTTTGAGTTCCTTTTGAACTCTTCTCTGTGATTGAGCTCCAGTTTCAAAGCATTGTGATCTGAGAATATGCAGGGAATAGTCTCAGTCTTTTAGTATCAGTTGAGTCCTGATTTGTGACCCAGTATATGGTCTACTCTGGAGAAGGTTCCATGTGCAGTTGAGAAGAATGAGTATTCTGTTGTTTTAGGGTGGAATGTTCTGTATAGATCTATGAGGTCCATCTGGTTCAATGTGTCATTCAATGCTCTTGTTTCTTTTTTGATTTTCTGCTTCGATGATCTGTCTATTTCTGAGAGAGGTGTGTTAAGATCTCCTACTATTAATATTCACATATTCATATGAATATGATTCTTAATCTTGATTAACAATTTTCTTATGTAATTGGCTGCTCCCATATTGGGGGCATAGATATTTACAATTGTTAGATCTTCTTGGTGGATTGTCCCTTTACGAGTTATGTAGTGTCCTTCTGTATCTTTGACTACAGTCTTTAGTTTAAAATCTAATTTGTCTGATATGAGAATCACTACCCCAGCCTTCTTTTGAGACCCATTGGAATGAAAGATGCTTCTCCATCCCTTCACTTTCAGTCTGGGTGTATCTTTAGGGTCAGAATGGGTCTCCTGTAGACAACATATGGATGGGTCCTGTCGTTTTATCCCATCTGCAACCCTGTGCCATTTTATGGGCACATTTAGGCCATTCACATTGGGAGTGATTATTGACAGATATGTTTTTACTGACATCGTGTTACCTTTAAAGTCTTTCTTTCTGTAGATTGTCTCTGTATTTCTGTTCAATGCTATTCTTAAGATTTTTCCTCTTTTATAGAACCCCCCTTAATATTTCCTGCAGTGCTGGCTTGGTGGTTGAAAAGTCTTTTAAGCCTTGTCAGTCTTGGAAACTCTTTAACTCTCCATCCATTTGGAATGTCAGTCTTGCTGGATAAAGTATACTTGGCTGCATGTTATTCTCCTTTAATTCCCTGAATATATCTTTTTTTTTTAAAGATTTTATTTATTTATTTGACAGAGAGAAATCACAAGTAGATGGAGAGGCAGGCAGAGAGAGAGGGAAGCAGGCTCCCCGCTGAGCAGAGAGCTCGATGCGGGACTCGATCTCAGGACCCCAAGATCATGACCTGAGCTGAAGGCAGCGGCTTAACCCACTGAGCCACCCAGGCGCCCCTAATTCCCTGAATATATCTTGACAGACCTTTCTGGCTTGCCAGGACTCTGTGGATAGGTCTGATGTTATTCTGATGGGCTTTCCTCTGTAAGTAAGGAGCCTCTTTGTCCTATCGGCTTTCAGGAGATTATACCTACAATTATGATTCCTCAATTTGACTATCAGGTGCATTGATTTTTTTTTTTTTTTTTGGAATCTATAATCTTGGGTGGAGACCCTTTGGCCTCTAGTACATAAATGCTGGTTCCATTCATGAGATTGGGAAAATTTTCATGAAGAACTTGTTCCGCTATTTCTCCTAGACTTCTTTCTTTCTCTTCCTCTTCAGTGATTCCAATAATTCTGTCTTTGGAACGTTTCATGGCATCATTTATTTCCCTGATTCTGTTTTCGTGGCTTCTAAGCTGTTTGTTCCAGGCTTCCTCCTGATCCTTTCTCTCTATCTGTTTGTCCTCCAGATCACTAATTCTATCTTCTGTCTCAGTTAGCCTAGCTTTGAGAGAATTTAAATTCGATTGGAACTCATTGAGAGCATTGTGAACCTCTTCCCTGGTAGATTTTAGCTCTGCTTTAATGATGTGAACATCAGCTCTGGTCCCTTTCAGCTCGGCCCTAATCAATTCCATGTGGTCCTCCATGGCTTTCTCCAACATAGCTATTGCCTGGATAATTGTTAGCCTGAATTCTCTTTCTGACATATTGTCTATGTTGATAGCCATTAGCTCTGTTGAAGAAGGTCTATCCTCTGTATTTTTCTTCTGTTGGGCATTCCTTCTCCTAGTCATTTTTGTGAGAGATGACTGAATGTATGTAGCTGTATGTATCAACCGTGGTGCAGTCAATATGCACCCTGGAACGCTTCTGAGCAATCAGGATTCCCCACCCAAATGAGAATATAAAGAAAAGAAAAAGAAAAAAGAGAGAGAGAGACAGGAAGAAAGGGAAGATAGAAGAGAAGGTTCAGCCCAAATGGGCCCCGTGGTAAGATTTATGAAGCATACAAAGAAAAACAGACAAACAAAAAGACTGGTAAAAGTATATGCAAGAGAAAAAATATATATGCAAATAAAGTAAAAACCTCGTCATAAAGAACCCCAAGTGTAAGATTTACATAATATCAGGACAAACACAAGAACACAGAAACACTGGTGGAAGAAAAAGTTGTCAGAGTGGTTATAAATTCTCAGTGTGGGCGAAGAAGGTTGTTTTGATTCTTCCTGGTGTATCTTGATATCTTTGCTAATGGACTCAACTTTCCTAAGATAAAGGGTGAACAAAAATTGGTTTACCTAGATGAGTAGTATTGATATTGGGGAAAAGGGATTACTTTGAAGTTTAACTCTATATGAATATTAGAAAATAAAAATAAAAAATGAATAAACTAGACTAAACTAAACTAAAATTTAAAAAAAAAATAAACAATAGAAGTGCAAAAGAAAAACACAGGTGTATGTTTCAAAACGTTCAGGTTAGAAGGTTATTATGGAATTTGATGTGCTGGACAGTTCACTGTGATTGAAAATAGGTTAAAAAATTAAATTATCTATATTAAAAAATGAGCCAGAATAGTGGGGAAAAAATTAAAAACAAAAGATGTCCTATGAAGTAATGGTGGTGGTTCTCTTCAGTCTTTTTTTTTTTTTTTTCTTTCCTGCTTGTTTTTCTGGGGGAGGGACCTGCCACGTGGATTTTCAGTCAATGATGTTCCCTGAGTTAAGTCCTCCAGTCCCCTTCAAGGGGATGGGCTCTAAGGAAACCGGTTTTTTCAGACGTTTGTTCTCTGGAGGTTTTTTTGTTTGTTCACTTTTTTTTTTTCCTTTCGCCTTGACCGCTTTTGATGTTTTTTGTAGGTTTAGAGGAAAGCAAACTGCACCCTGACATCCCTCTGAAAGAGAAGCCTCAGTCTGTTCTTCTGTGTGTGTTGCATAGCCCATGTAAATTTCCCCTTGGTCACTGGCAGAGCTGGTTCCAAGTTGCGGTCCCTGGGGACACATGATATTCTGCTTGTACCCCAAACCATGGCAGCAGCGGCTGTCTGGGCAGCTCTAGACCACTAAAGAGTTCCAAGCAGCGATTGCACACCGAGATTTTCCTGCTGGCCTGGGCTGGGAGTGCCTGGTCTTTCTGGGTCTAAGAGCGCCAAGCTTGTGTGCGCATTTCTCAGGTGAGGCTGTAGGACACTCATGTCTCAGGCTCTGAAACAATGGTGCAGGTCTAAGAGTGCAGGGCTGGGCCTTCATGCACCTCTCTCAGGGGAGGTTGTGGGTCACGCATGTCTTTCAGGCTCTGAGAACAGGGTGCTGGTCTGAAAGTGCCAGGGTGGTCCTTCGCGCACCTCTCTCAGGGGAGAGATTGGGGTGCACGTTTTAGACTCTGATACAGTGGCTTGGGTCTAAGAGCACCAGCTGGACCTTTGTGCACCTCTCTCGGGGAGGATGAAGGGTGTGCACATCTCAGGTTCTGTAGCAGGGCTTGCCCATTCTGCCATCTGGCTTGGCTCCCATCCCCTCACAGGAGCCAGACCCCACGCAATCTCCGTGCGCTGGCGGCTCAGAGACCAAGACCTAATTTCTCCGCCGCACTCTCTCTGGTTTAGCGCCAGGGGAGGCTCTCCTGGGTCCAGGGACTTAAGCCCCTGTCCCTAAGCCACCCCGATTCCCACACTCCCCCCCCCCCCCCGCTGCGATCCTTTGCTCTTTTGGAGTGCTTTCATCCAGTCTCCAAGTTAATGCTGGTTCCCAGATGCAGGGCACTCTCGCTCGTATTAGGGGTATTACTTTCCAATCGTTCACCTCTGGTGGCTCCCTCCCTTTTTTGTTTATCTTCTGATATCAGTCCACCATTCCCACTCCGCTTTACCTGCCTACTGGTGTCTTCTTCCCCTGTAGAGATCCAGACATGTATAATTCTGATCTCAGGCTGATTTCATGGGTGATCAGAGTTCTTTGGTAGGTAATCAGCTTACTTTAAGGTACAGGTTGAAAAGGCGCCTCTTCCTACTTCCCCGCCATCTTGTTCCCTCTCTATTTATTTGTTTTTTATTATGATTTTTAATTTTTAAAATTATGTTATGATAGTCATCATAGAGTACTTCATTAGTTTTTGATGTAGTGTTCCATGATTCAGTCTTTGCATAGAGCTCATTCTTTGCACCTAGTGCTCATTGTAATATGTGCCCTCCTTAAGATCCATCCCAGGTAACCTATTCCCCCATTTTCCTCCCCTCTGAAACCCTCGGTTTGTTTCCCAAAGTCCATGGTCTCTCATGGTTCACATGCCTCTCTGAATTTACCCCCTTAGTTTCTCCCTTCCTTCTAATTTCCTCCATGCTATTCCTTATGTTCCACATATAAAACCATATGGTAATTGTCTTTTCTCTGCTTAAATTTCTTTACTTAACATAATCCCCTCCAGTTCCACCCATGTCCATGCAAATGGTGGGTATTCATCCTTTCTGATCACTGAGTAATATTCCATTGTATATATGGACCACATCTTCTTTATCCATTTATCTATTGAAAGGCATCTTGGTTCCTTTCACAGTTTGGCTATTGTGGACATTGCTACTATGAGCATTATTGTGCATGTGCCCCTTCTTTTCACTTCATCTGTATCTTTGGGGTTAATACTCAGTAGTGCAATTGCTGGGCCATAGGGTGGCTCTATTTTTAAGAGGAAATTTCATACTGTTTTCCAGAGTGACTGTACCAGCTTGCATTCCCACCAATAGTTTAAGAGGTTTCCCTTTTCTCCATATCTCTCCAACATTTTATGTTCACTGTCTTGTTGATTTTGGCCATTCTCACTGGTGTACAGCGGTTTTCTCAGTGTGGTTTTGATTTGAATTTCCCTGATGACAAATGATGTTGAACTTTTTTTTTTTTTTTTCATGTCTGTTAGCCATTTGCATGTCTTCTTTGGAGAAGTGTCTGTTCATGCCTTCTTCCCATTTTTTTCCTTGATTGTTTTTTTTTTTTTTTTGAGGGGGGGTGTTGAGTTTGAGAAGTTCTTTATAGATCTTTCACACCTGCCATTTATCTGTAGTGTCATTTGAAAAAAAATATTCTCCCATTCCGTGGGTTGCCTCTTTGTTTTATTGATTGTTTCTTTTATTGATTGTCTTATTGATTGAAGCTTTTTATCTTGATGAAGTCCCAAAAGTTCATTTTCACTTTTTTCCCCCTTACCTTTGGAGGCATGTCTTGAAAGAAGTTGCTGTGGCTATTGTGGAAGAGGTTACTGCCCATGTTCTCTTCTAGAATTTTGATGTGCTCCTCTCTCACATTGTGGCTTTTCATCCATTTAAGTTTATATTTGTGTATAGTGTAAGTAAATGTTTGAGTTTCATTCTTCTGTATATAGCTGTTCAATTTACCCAGCACCAGTTACTGAAGAAACTGTCTTTTTTCCATTGGATATTTTTTTTTTCTTGTTTGTTGAAGATTAGTTGATCATAAAGTTGATAGTCCACTGGACTCTGTAGTCTGTTCCACTGATCTATGTGTCTGTTTTTGTGACAGTACCATGCTGTCTTGGTGATCACACATTCTTTGTTTCAAAGTCTATTTTGTCCAGTATAAGCCTGTAAACTGTACCAGTATATATAAACCCAGTATATGAATATACCCTGACTTTCTTTTGACATCCATTTACATATAAAGGTTTCTTCATCTCCTCAGTTTCAATCTGTAGGTATCCTTATGTCTGAAATGAGTCTCATGCAAGCAGCATATCCATGCGGCTTGGTTTTTAACCCTACGCATTTTGATTGGAACATTTAGTCAATTTACATTCAAATTTATTAATAGGTGTATATTTATTGTCAGTTAGTTACTTGTTTTGTGATTATTTTTATAGTTTTTCTCTGATTTTCTTTTTTCTGGCTCTCTTTTATGGTTTGTTCATTTTATTTAGTGATATAGTTGACTTCTTTTCTCTCTCTCTCTCTTTTTTTTAGGATTTTATTTATTTATTTATTTATTTATTTATTTGACAGAGAGAGATCATAAGTAGGCAGAGAGGCAGGCAGAGAAAGAGGGGGAATCAGGATCCCCTCTGATCAAAGAGCCCAATTTGGGGCTGATCCCAGGACCCTGAGATCATAACCTGAGCATAAGGCAGAGGCTTAACCCACTGAGCCACCCAGGTGCCCCTCTTTTCTCTTTATTATTTGCATATATGTTAGTTTTTGATTTGTGGGTACCAGCAGGTTTGCATATAACATCTCTTTCATATAGCAGACCTTATTATTATTTATTTTTTTAATTTTTTTTTAAATTTATTTCTTTTCAGCATAAGAGTATTCATTATTTTTTCACCACACCCAGTGCTCCATGCAATCCGTGCCCTCTATTATATCCACCACCTGGTACCCCCAACCTACTACCCCACTGTCACTCCGAACCCCTCAGATTGTTTTTCAAAGTCCATAGTCTCTCATGATTCAACTCCCCTTCCAATTTCCCCCCTCTCTAACTCCCCATGTCCTCCATGCTATTTTTTATGCTCCACAAATAAATGATAATTGACTCTCTCTAGCAGTCCTTATTAAATTGATGGTCTCCCAAGTTTGAACCCATGCTTTACTCCTTTTCCCCCCATATTTTCGGCATTTGGTTTCATAGTTTACATTCTTTTATTTATGAATCCCCTGATTGATTCTTACAGTTATACTTATTTTTCATACTCTGATTTGTGATCTTTCATTTCTACTCAAATAGTTCCCTTTAATATTTCTTGTAGGGCTGGTTTATTGGTCACAAACTCCTTTAGTTTCTGCTTGTCTAAGAAAGTATCTCACCTTTTTTTTCCTGAATGATAGCCTTGCTAGATAGAGTATTCTTGGTTGCAGATTTTTTCCCATTTGGCATTTTGCCACTGTCTTCTGGCCTGCAAACTTTCTGGTGAAAAATCCACTGATAACCTTATGGGTTTCCTATTTTAGGTAGCTGTTTTTGTTGTTGTTTTCTCTTGTTCCTTTTAGGATGTTTTCTTTATCATTACTTTTTCCCATTTTACTTATTTTATGTCTTGGTGTTGACCTCCTTGGGTTTATTATCTGGGGAGATCTCTGTGCCTCCTGGATCTGGATTTCTTTTTCCTTTCTTAGATTAGGGAACTTTTTCAGCTATTTTTTTTCTTCAAATATATTTTCTGTCCACTTTTCTTTCTTTTTTTCTTCTGAATCCTTATAATGTAAATGCTATTGTGCTTGATGGTCACTGAGTTCTTTAAGTCTATTCTCATTTGGCATAATTTATTTTCACTCTATTGTTCAGATTTTTTTTCTGCATTCCATTACACTGTCTTCTAGATAATTAATTTATTCTTCTGTTTCATCTACCCTGATCTTTATTCCATCAAGTGTGTTTCTCATTTTGTTTATGGAGTCCTTTATCTCTGTTATGCTATTTATTATCTCTGTTTTAAGGGTCTCACTCATGTCTTCCACTTTTTTCTCAAGTTCGCTGAATACCTTTATAATCATTCCTTTAATGTTTTACTTAGGTATCTGGCCATGGATTTGTCCTCTTCTTTCATTTGAAATACATTCCTCTGTCCTCTCATTTTATCTAAGTCCCTGTGCATTTTTCTCTGTGTTAAGAAAGTCATCTATGTCTCCTCTTAAAAATAATCCCTTTATGAAGAAGAGGTCTACGGTGACCTAACCTGTAATATCTCCTGTTCTGCAGGCCTGGCACTTCCATGAGTGTCTCCAATATGTGCTGCATATGCTCTGCTGTTTTGTCCTGGCCATTTTATCCTTTAAGCCAATCATCTGCAAATGCTCTAACTGACTGCTGTGGCCTGTTTTTAGTCCCTGCCCTGAATGCGGTGCGCCCTGCTCTGTTTATAAAATGAGGCCCATAGCTATTACTGGAGGAATAGAGTCTCTGCATTACTCCTGCATCAGATGACATGCTGTGAGCAGGGGTGTGGGTCAGTCTTATGGAGGAAGGTCCTGCCACACTGAGACTGAGACCAGTGTGTTTGAGAGGGGCGGTTTTACTGGGCTGTGTTGAAGGGATTCTTGTAAGCAAGTAATGAGTGTCAGTGCTATGCTTGTTCTCAGGGTTTGCCCTATATTGAGGAGCAGGAGAGGAAAGTGGAACAGGTCAGTTCTTTTGTTCTCTTTGTTCCTTTGTGAATGCTGTCTTTCTGGCTGTTGCTCCAAGATGAGCAAATAATCTCCCAAATTGTGTTCCCACGTGCCCTTGAGATTGCTGATTCCATATTCTATATCTATGGGTTGTTTTTTTTTTTAAGATTTTTATTTATTTATTTGACAGACAGAGATCACAAGTAGGCAGAGAGGCAGGAAGAGAGAGAGGAGGAAGCAGACTCCTTGCAGAGCAGAGAGCCCAATATGGGGCTCGGTCCCAGGACCCTGGGATCATGACCTGAGCCAAAGGCAGAGGCTTTAGCCCACTGAGCCACCCAGGTGCCCCTCTGTGGGTTGTTTTGTTTCCACGATCACCACAATCCCCTTTGGGCTCTATCCCAGACAAACACTCTGACCTTTACCACTACAGGCTTTAAGCCCTCCTAGTTACCAGAAGTCACAAAATCCATACTCTCTGGCTTCAGGTATTTGTTTTCCTTGTATGCTCCCTTGTGTGTTAGTCTATCCTCTTGTCTTTCTCTGCAACCAATACTCCCTTCCCACAGCAGTGGCCAAAATCTGTAACTCTCTCAAAATGCATTTTGACATTTCCTACCTTCTTCAATCTTGTCTTTATCTTCTGTTGAAATTTTGTTTTATTAGGCTTCAGGTCAATTTCTGGGCTATTTAGGATGATATAATAGCTATCCAGTTGTGTTTCAGAGATGTGGTGAGACTACGGTCCTCCCTATCCACTGCCAATTTCCAAACACCTACATTTTTAACCTTGAAAGCTTTTTATTTTAAATCTGACAAAATAATAAAACAGTTATAAACAAATATTTCTATAAAACTGTTTTTGTATTTGTTCATGTGTTTACCTTTACTGAAGCACTATATATAATATATATATATATATACACACACACATATGTCTAGACAGTAACTCAAAGCTATATGTATGTGTGTGTATATATGTTTTTGTGTGTGAGTGTGTGTATACACACATACATATAGCTTTGAGTTACTGTCTAGATTTCTTTTTCTTCATGTTCAAAGACTCCCTTTAACAGTGATTCTAGGGCAGGTTAGAAGCAACAAAATCCCTCAGCCTTTGTTTATTTGAGAATGTCTTTTTTTTAAGATTTTATTTATTTATTTGTCAGAGAGAGAGAGAGGGAGAGAGACCAAGTGAGCACAGGCAGACAGAGTGGCAGGCAGAGGCAGAGGGAGAAACAGGCTCCCTGCCAAGCAAGGAGCCCAATGTGGGACTCCATCCCAGGCCACTGGGATCATGACCTGAGCTGAAGGCAACTGCTTAACCAACTGAGTGGCCCAGGTGTCCCTATTTGAGAATGTCTTAATTTCTTCTTAAGTTTTGAAGGATGGTATTGTCAGATATAGAAATTTTGTTTAGAATGGTTTTCCTTTCAGTATTTAAAATATATCATCCAACTGCATTCTGCATTCAAATGCTTTACCACTGAGATATACGCCCATTCAACTGCATTCTGGCCCAGAAGGTTTCTGCTAAGAAATCACTAATAATCATATTAAGGATCTCCATGCTTGATGAGTCATTCTTTTCTTGCTAATTCCCAGATATTTTAGTTTCTTTGTCTTTTGACAGTTTGATTATAATGTGTCTCAATATAGTTCTCCTTAATATTATGTAACTGAGACATTATCAATATTCTTCTCTCTCTCTCTCTCTCTCTCTCTATATATATATATATATATATATCTCACTTTCCTCAAGTTTGAGAATTTTTTAGCCAATGTTTCTTTAAATAAGCTGTCTGCTTTTCTCTCTTTATCATCTTATTCTGGGGCTTCTGATTGCTTGTCTCCAATAAGTGAGTTAGATCTGTTTACTTTTTGTCAATTTTTTCCAAGTTTTCATTTAAATTCCAGTTAGTTAGAATACACTGCTATATCAGTTGCGGGTGTAGAATTCAGTGATTCAACACTTACATATGATACCCAGTGCTCATCACAATTGTCTTCCTCAATCCTCATTACTTATTCAAACCATGCCCAACCCCAATCCTCTGGTAACCATCAGTTTGTTCTCTAGAGCTAAGAGTTTTTTTTCTTGGGGAATATGGCTCTGTTGGTTAGCTGTTCCACTCTTGATTTTGGCTCAGGTCATGATCTCGTGGTCATGAGATCTAACCCTGTGTTGGGTTCTGCACTGGACATGGAGGCTGCTTATGATTATTTTTCTCCTTCTCCCTTTATCCCCTCCCATTTGCATTCTCTCTCTCAAAAAAAAAAAGTCTATTTCTTGGTGTCTTTTTTTTTTTTCACACTTTGCTCATTTGTTTTGTTTCTTACATTCCACACATAAGGGGCATCTAGGTGGCTCAGTGGGCTAAGGCCTCTGCCTTTGGCTCTGGTCATGATCCCAGGGTCCTAGGATTGAGCCCCACATCAGGCTCTCTGTTCAGCAAAGAGCTTGCTTCCTCCTCTCTCTCTCTCTGCCTGCCTCTCTGCCTAACTGTGGTCTCTGTCTGTGAAATAAATAAATAAATGATCTTTTAAAAAAATCCACACATAAGAGAAATCATATATTATTTTTCTTTCTCTGATTGACTTGCTTCCCTTAACATAATATCCTCCAGTTCCATTCATGTCATTGCAAATGGTAAGCTTTCATTCCTTTTTATGACTCAGTAATATTCTATTAGAGATTTCATTAAATATAATAATATATTAAGTTATATATATTTAATTTTATATTATATAATATATAATAGAACATTCAATTATCTATTGTATCAATTATATAATTTATATATGTATATATAAATATATACATATTTATAGATATATAGATGATAGATGATAGATCGATAGATAGATAGATGATAGATAGATAAATAGATGTAAATAGATGAATTGATAGGTAGATATAAATTAACCTTTTTTATCCCTTCATCAGTCAATGGACACTTGGGTTCTTTCCATAATTTGGCTATTGTAGATAATGCTGTTATAAATATTGGGATAAAATTCTCTCTTCGAATTAGTATTTTTGTATTATTTTGGTAAATACCTATTAGTGAAATTGTTGGATTGAAGGTAGTTCTCTTTTCCTCTTTTTCTGTAACCACCATATACTCCAGAAGGGCTGCCCCCATTTTCATTCCCACCAACAGTGCATCCTTGTCAAAACCTCGTGTAGCCTGTCTTTTTCAGTTTAGCCATTCTGAAAGGTGTGAGTAATATCTCAATGCCATTCTTTTAAAATTTAATTAGCCAACATATAGTACATCAGTAGTTTCAGATGTAAAGTTCAGTTATTCATCAGTTGCATGTAACACCCAGTGTTCTTCATATCACATGCTCTCATTGTAATTTTGATATGCATTTCCCTGATGATGTGTGATGTAAGAAGTTTTCTACATGTCTTTTGGCCATCTGGATGTCTTCTTCGGAAAGAGGTCTCACCCGTGTTTTTTATTTTTTTTATTGGATTAAAAAATTGGATTTTGAGTTTTATAAGTTCTTCATATATTTTGGATACTAACATTTTATCAGATATGTCATTTGCTAAATATCTTCTCCCATTCGTTAAGCTGCCTTTTACTTTTGTTAGTTACTTCCCTTGTTCTGCAGAAATATTTATTTCGATAAAGTCCTAATAGTTTACTTTTACTTTTGCTTCCCTTGACACAGGAGACATGTCCAGTAAGAAGCTGCTGCAACCAGTGTATTCTTCTCTAGGATTGTAATGTTTTTTTTGCCTCATGTTTAGGCCTTTAATGCATTTTATTTTATTTTTTAAAAAATAATTAATTAATTTTTTTATTTGACAGAGAAAGAAAGAGAGCAAGAGACAGCAAGTATAGGAACACAAGACAAGCAAGGGTAGGGGGAGAGGGAAATCAGGCTTCCTGCCAAGAAGGGAGCCTGATGTGGGGCTCAATCTCAGGACCCTGGTATCATGCACTGAGCCAAAGACAGACACTTAATGACTGAGCCACCCAGATGTCCATTTTAATATATTTTAAATTTATTTTTTATGTGGTGTAAGAAAGTGGTCCAGTTTCATTCTTTTGCATGTTGCTGGCCAGTTTTTTCCAGCACTGTTTATCAAAAAGACCGTCTTTTCCCATTGGATATTCTTTCTTGCTTTTTCAAAGATTGACTGACATAAATTTGTGGGTTCATATCTGGATTTTCTCTTTGTTTTATTTACCTGTGCATCTATCATTTTTTTTTCTTGCCAGTACCATACTGTTTTGATCACTAGAACTTTGTAATATGACTTGAAGACCAGAACTGGTATGCCTCTAGCTTTTCTTGGCTTTTCTAAGATTATTTTGGCAGTGCTGGGTCATTTTTAGATCCACAGAAATTTTAGGATTGTTGGTTCCAGCTCTGCAACAAACCCTGGTGGTATTTTGATAGGGACTCTATTATATGAGTAGACTGTTTTGGGTAATACAGACTTCATTGCCAAGTTAACCTTATTTATTCTTCCCATACATAAACCTGAAATGTTTTCCTATTTATTTGTCTTATCTTCAATTTCTTTCATCAGTAGTTTAAGGTTTTCAGAGCATAGGTCTTTTACTTCTTTGGTTAGATGGTTTCTGGAGCAATTATAAGGGACTGATTCCTTGATTTCTCTTTCTTCTGCTCATTGTTGTTATATAGAAATGCAACAGATTTCTGTACATTGATTTCACATCCCATGACTTTATTGAATTCGTGTATCAGGGCTGGCAATATGTCTGGTGGAGTATTTTAGGTTTTCTCTATAGAGTATCATATCACCTTCAAATGGTGAAAGGTTGGTTTCTTCCTCTGCTGATCTGGATGTCTTTTACTTCTTTTTGTTATCTGATTGCTAAGGCAAGGATTATCAGTGCTATATTACATAACAGTGATGTCTTTTCTTGACCATAGAAGAAAAGCTCTCGATTTTTCCCCTATGTGGATGATATTAGCTGGGGCTATTTTTTGAAATAAGCTCTACATGTTGAAGTATGTTCTCCAAAGAGGCTGCACCAACATTCATTCCCACCAACAGTGGAAGAGGGTTCCCTTTTCTCCACATCCCCTCCAACACATGTTTCCGTTTTGTTAATTTTGGCCATTCTAACTGGTGTAAGGTGATATCTCAATGTGGTTTTAATTTGAATCTCCCTGAGGGCTAGTGATGATGAAAATTTTTTCACATGTCTGATAGCCATTTGTATGTCTTCATTGGAGAACTCTCTGTTCATATCTTCTGCCCATTTTTTGATATGTTTGCCTGTTTTGTGTGTGTTGAGTTTGAGGAGTTCATTATAGATCCTGGATATCAACTTTTTGTCTGTATTGTCATGTGCAAATATCTTCTCCCATTCCGTGAGTTGCCTCTTTGTTTTGTTGACTGTTTCCTTTTCTGTGCAGAAGCTTTTGATTTTGATGAAGTCCCAAATGTTTATTTTTGCTTTTGTTTCCTTTGCCTTTGGAGATATATCTTGAAAGAAGTTGCTGTGGCTGATATCGAAGAGATTACTGCCTATGTTCTCCTCTAGAATTCTGATGGATTCCTGTCTCACGTTGAGGTCTTTTATCCATTTTGAGTTTATCTTTGTGTACGGCGTAAGAGAATGGTCGAGTTTCATTCTTCTACTTATAGCTGTCCAGTTTTCCAGCACCATTTATTAAAGAGACTGTCTTTTTTTGACTGCATATTTTTTCCTGTTTTGTCGAAGATTAATTGACCATCGAGTTGAGGGTCCGTATCTGGGCTCTCTACTCTGTTCCACTGGTCTATGTGTTTGTTTTGATGCCAGTACCATGCTGTCTTGGTGATCAGAGCTTTGTAATAAAGCTTGAAATAAGGTAACATGATGCCCCCAGCTTTATTTTTGTTTTTCAACATTTCCTTAGCGATTTGGGGTCTCTTCTGATTCAATACAAATTTTTGGATTATTTGCTCCAGCTCTTTGAAGAATCCTGGTGGAATTTTGATCGGAATGGCATTAAAACTATAGATTGCTCTAAGCAGTATAGACATTTTAACAATGTTTATTCTTCCTATCCAAGAGCATGGAATGGTCTTCCACCTTTTTGTGTCTTCTTTAATTTCCTTCATGAGTGTTCTGTAGTTCCTCAAGTACAGATCCTTTACCTCTTTGGTTATGTTTATTCCCAGGTATCTTATGGTTCTTGGTGCTATAGTAAATGGAATCGATTCTCTAATTTCCCTTTCTGTATTTTCATTGTTAGTGTATAAGAAATCCACTGATTTCTGCACATTGACT
Source organism: Mustela nivalis (assembly GCF_964662115.1). Taxonomy (NCBI): domain Eukaryota; kingdom Metazoa; phylum Chordata; class Mammalia; order Carnivora; family Mustelidae; genus Mustela; species Mustela nivalis. Next base: position 7,979,941 of record NC_139022.1, on the reverse strand, counting down.
TTGTATCCTGACATATTGCTGAATTGCTGTATGAGTTCTAGTAGTGTGGGGGTGGAGTCTTTTGGGTTTTCCATATAAAGTATCATGTCATCTGTGAATAGAGAGAGCTTGACTTCTTCATTGCCAAGTTGTATACCTTTTATTTCTCTTTGTTGTCTGATTGCTGTTGCTAGGACTTCTAATACTATGTTGAACAAGAGTGGTGACAGTGGGCATCCTTGTCTTGTTCCTGATCTCAACAGGAAAGCTGCCAGCTTTTTCCCATTGAGGGTGATATTTGCTGTGGGTCTATCATAGATAGATTTGATGAAGTTCAGTAATATTCCCTCTATCCCTATACTTGTGTTTTAATCAGGAACGGATGCTGGATTTTGTCAAATGCTTTTTCTGCATCAATTGAGAGGACCATGTGGTTCTTCTCTCTTCTCTAATTGATTTGTTCTATCACATTGATTGTTTTGCGAATGTTGTACTACCCTGGTAACCCAGGGATGAATCCCACCTGGTCCTGGTGGATAATCTTTTTAATGTGCTGTTGGATCCTGTTTGCTAGGATCTTGTTGAGAATCTTAGCATTCATCAGTGATTTTGGTCTAAAATTCTCCTTTTTGTTACGGTCTTTGCCTGGTTTGGGGATCAGGGTAATGCTGGCTTCATAGAAAGAGTCAGGAAGGTTTCCTTCTGCTTCAACTTTTTGAAACAGCTTCAGGAGAATATGTATTATTTCTTCGTTGAAAGTTTGGTAGAATTCCACATGGAATCCGTCAGGTCCTGGGCTCTTTTTTTTTTTTAATTAATTTTTTATTTTTTATAAACATATATTTTTATCCCCAGGGGTACAGGTCTGTGAATCACCAGGTTTACACACTTCACAGCACTCACCAAAGCACATACCCTCTCCAATGTCCATAATCCCACCCCCTTCTCCCAACCATCCTCCCCCCAGCAACCCTCAGTTTGTTTTGTGAGATTAAGAGTCACTTATGGTTTGTCTCCCTCCTAATCCCCTCTTGTTTCATTTATTCTTCTCCTACCCACTTAGGCTTAACTGGGATCTTGTTTTTTGAGAGGTTTTTGATCACTGCTTCAATCTCGTTACTAGATATTGGTCTATTCACGTTGTTGATTTCTTCCAGGTTCAATTTTCGGAGTTTATAGTTTACCAGGAATGCATCCATTTCATCTAGTTTGTGTAGCTTATTGGCATATAACTGTTGATAATAACTTCTGATGATTGTTTTTACTTGCTTTGTGTTCACTGTGATCTCTCCCTTTTCATTCATAATTTTATGAATTTGGGCTTTTGCTCTTTTCTTTTGGATTAGTGTGGCCAATGGTTTATTGATCTTATTGATTCTTTCAAAAAACCAGTTTCTAGTTTCATTGATACATTCTACTGTATCTCTGGTTTCTACCTCATTGATTCCAGCTCTAATCTTGATGATTTCCCTTCTTATGTGTGGAGTTGGTTTGATTTGTTGTTGATTTTCCAGTTCTTTAAGGTGTAGAGACAGCTAGTGTATTCTGGATTTTTCAATTTTTTTGAGGGAGGCTTGGATGGCTATGTATTTCCCCCATAGGACCGCCTTTGCTCTGTATCCCATAGGTTTTGGACCAAAGTGTCTTCATTCTCATTGGTTTCCATGAATTGTTGAAGTTTTTCTTTAATATCCTGGTTGATCTGAGCATTCTAAGCAAGGTAGTCTTCAGCTTCCAGCTGTTTGAGTTCCTTCCAAACTTTTCCTTGTGATTGAGCTCCAGTTTCAAAGAATTGTGATCTGAGAATATGCAAAGAATAATCTCGGTCTTTTGTTATCTGTTGAGTTCTGATTTGCGACCCAGTATGTGGTCATTTCTGGAGAAGGTTCCATGTGCACTTGAGAAGAATGAGTATTCTGTTGTTTAAGGGGGGAATGTTCTGTATATATCTATGAAGTTTATCTGGTCCAGTGTGTCATTCAATGCTCTTGTTTCTTTATCCATTTTCTGCTTCGATGATCTGTCTATTTCTGAGTCAAGTGTTTTAAGATCTACTACTATTAATGTATTCTTATCAATATCACTCTTTATCTTGATTAACAGTTTTCTTATGTAATTGGCTGCTCCTGTATTGGGGGCATAGATATTTACAATTGTTATGTCATCTTGGTGGATGGTACCTTTAAGAATGATGTGCTGTCCTTCTGTATATCTGACTACAGTCTTTAATTTAAAAATCTCATTTATCTGGTATGAAAATCACTTCCTCAGCCTTGTTTTGAGGCCCATTGGCATGAAAGATGCTTCTCCATCCCTTCACTTTCAGTCTGCGTGTATCTTTAGGTTCAAAATGGGTCTCTTGTAGACAACATATGGATAGGTCCTGTTGTTTTATCCAATCTCCCTGTGTCATTTTATGGGTGCATTTAGGCCATTCACACTGAGAGTGATTATTGATAGATATGTTTTTATTGACATCGTGTTACCGTTGAAGTCTTTCTTTCTGCTGTTTGTCTCTATATTTCTGTTCAATGCTATTCTTAGGATTTTTCCTCTTTTATAGCACCCCCTTAATATTTCCTGCAGTGTCGGCTTGGTGGTTACATAGTTTCATAAGCCTTGCCGGTCTTGGAAAGTCTTTATCATTCCATCCATTTTGAATGTCAGTCTTTCTGGATAAAGTATTCTTGGCTGCATGTTCTTCTTAGTGCCCCGAATATATGTTGCCAGCCCTTTCTGGCTTTCCAGTTCTCTGTGGACAAGTCTGAAGTTATTCTGATGGGTTTTCCTCTGTAAGTAAGGAGACTCTTTGTCCTAGCAGCTTTGAAGAGATTATATCTACATTGATGATTCTTCAGTTTGACTACGAGTTGCCCTGATCTTTTTTTTGGAATCTATAATCTTAGGTGGAAAATGTTCAGTCTCTAGTACATGAACGCTTTTTCCATTTGCGAGATTTGGAAAATTTTCATGAAGAACTTGTCCCACTATATCTTTTAGACTTCTTTCTTTCTCCTCCCCTTCAGGGATTCCAATAATTCTGACGTTGGAACATTTCATGGCATCATTTATTTCTCTGATTCTGTTTTCGTGACTTCTAAGCTGTTTGTTCCAGGCTTTCTTCTGATCCTTTCTGTTTATCTGTTTGTCCTCCAGATCACTAATTCTATATTCTCTCTCAGTTACCCTAGCTTGTAGACAATTTAGATTAGGTTGGAACACATTGACAACATTGTGAACCTCATCCCTGATGGCTTTCCGTTCTGCCCTAACATTGTGAACATCATCCCTGGTGACTTTCAGTTCTGCCTTAATCAATTCCGTTTGGTCATCCATGAATTTCTCCAACCTAGCAAATGCCAGTATAATTGTTAACCTGAATTCTCTTTCCAACATATTGTGTATGTTGATATTCATTACCTCTGTTGCAGAAGGCCCATCCTCTGTATTTTTCTTCTGTTGGGCATTCCTCCTCCTAGTCATTTTGGTGAGAGATGACTGAATGGATGCAGCTGGATGTATCGACTGGGGTGCAGTAAAGTTGCATCCTGCAATTCTTCTGAGCAATCAGGATTCCCCACCCAAACGAGAGCAGAAAGAAAAAAGAGAGAGAGAGAAAGAGAGAGAGAGATACAGGAAAAAAAGGATAGATAAAAGAGAAGTTTCAGTCCAAAGGGGCTTCAAGGTAAGACTGATGAAGCATAAAAACAAAAACAGACAAACAAAAAGACTGATAAATGTATATGACAACTGAATATATATATATATATATATATATATATATATATATACAAATAAAGGAAGAACCTCGTCAAAAAGAACCCCAAGTATAAGATTTATATACTGTCAGGACAAAGACAAAAACACAGAAACTCTGATGGAAGATAAAGATGGGAGAGTGGTTATAAATTCTCAGTGTGGGCAAAGAAGGTTGTTTTGATTCTTCCTGGATGTCTCTTGACATCTTTTTTAAAGAACTCAACTTTCCTAAGATAAAGGGGGATTAAAAATTGTTTTACCTCTAGGGGTAGCATTGATTGGGGAAAAGGTATTACCTTGAAGTTTAACTCTATTTGAGTATTAAAAAATAAAAATAAAAAAGGAATAAACTAGACTAAAGTAAACTAAAATTTAAAAAGAGAGAGATTTAAAAAATAGAAATGCAAAAGAAAAGCACAGGTGTATGTATCAAAAAGTTCAGTTTAGAAGGTTATTACGGGGGACGCCTGGGTGGCTCAGTTGGTTAAGCAGCTGCCTTCGGCTCAGGTCATGATCCCAGCGTCCTGGGATCGAGTCCCACATCGGGCTCCTTGCCTGCCATTCTGTCTGCCTGTGCTCGCTCTCTCCCCCTCTCTCTCTGATAAATAAATAAAATCTTTAAAAAAAAAAAAGAAGGTTATTATGGAATTTGGTGTTCTGGATATCTCACTGTGATCGTAAATAGGTTAAGAAATTATCTATATAAAAAATAAAAATGGGGGCGCCTGGGTGGCTCAGTGGGTTAAAGCCTCTGCCTTTGTCCCAGGGTTCTGGATCAAGCCCCATTTTGGGCTCTCTGCTCGGCGGAGAGCCTGCCCCCCACTTTCTGTGCCTGCCTCTCTTCCTACTTGTGATCTCTGTCCATTAGATAAATAAATACATTTCTTTTTAAAAAATGAACCAAAATAGTGAGAATGAGTTGAAAATAAAAGTTGTCCTATGCCTTAGTGGTGTTTGTACTCTTGTAGTCTTTTTTTTTTTTTTTTTTTTTTCCCTGGGGGAGAGGCCTTCCACGTGGGTTTTCAGTCAATGATGTTCCCTGAGTTGTCATCCTGCCCTGTCAAGGGGGTGGGCTCTGAGGAAGCCTTTTTTTGTTTGTTTGTTTGTTTTGTTTTGTTTTCAGGCTTTTGTTCTCTGGAGGTTTTTATGTTTTTTCACTTTTTTTTTTCTCTCGCCTTCACCGCTTTTGATGGTTTTTCTAGGTTTAGAGGGAAGCAAACTGCACGCTGACCCCCCTCTCAGAGGGAAGCCTCAGTCTGGTCGCCTGTGGGTGCTGCAGAGACCATATAAATTCCCCCTTGGCCGTTGGCAGAGCACGTTCCATGTCATGGTCCCTGGAGATGCAGGATCTTCTGCTTGTTCCCAAAAGCATGGCAGCTGTTTGGACAGTTTCAGACCATCAGAGACTTTCCAAGCAGTGATCGAACACTGAGATTTTCCTGCTGGCACTGGCTAGGAGTGCCTGGTCTTTCTGGGTCTAAGAGCGCTGAGCTTGCACGCACCTCTCTCAGGGGAGTGTGTGGATCTGGAGTGCATCTCAGGCTTGAGAGCAGGGTGCAGTTCCAAGAGCACCAGGCTGGGCCTTTGCACGCCTCTCTCAGGGGAGGGTTTCTGGCACACGCGCCTCTCAGGTTCTGAAACAATGGTGCGGTTCTAAGAGCTCCAGGCTAGGCTTTCACACACCTCTCTCAGGGGAGGGTGAGGTGCTCACGTGTCTCAGGCTCTGTAGCATGGCTTGGCATTCTGCTAGCTGGTGAGGCTCCCAGCTCCTCACAGGAGCCAGCACCCATGCAATCTCAGGCGCACTGGTTGCTCAGGGACCATGACCTGGTTTCTCTGCCGCACTCTCTCTGGCTCAGCACCAGGGGAGGGTGTCCTGTGTCTAGGGACTTAAGTCCCTGTCCCTAGCTGCCCTGATACCCACATCCCCCCCCAACCCTTTGCCATTTCTGAGGGCTTTCAACCAGTCTCCACGTTAATGCTGGTCCCCAGATGCAGGGCACTCTCCTATTAGGGGTATTACTTTCCAATTGGTCACCTCTGGTGGCTCCCTCCCCCTTTTGTTTATCTTCTGATATCAGTCTGACATTCCCACTCTGCTTTACCTGCCCACTGGCATCTTCTGCCCCTGTAGAGATCTAGACGTGTATAATTCAGATCTCAGGCTAATTTCATGGGTCATCCAAGTTCTTTGGTAGTTAATCAGCTCAATTTAGGGTCCAGGTTGAAACGGCACATCCTCCTACTTCCCCACCATCTTGTCTCCCCCTAGTATAGACATTTTAATAATATTTGTTCTTCCAATCCATGAACATGGAATGATTTTCCTTTTCTTCATGTATTCTTCAATTCCTTTCACAAGTATTCTCTAGTTTTCAGAATTTAGATGTTTTTCCTCTTATTCATCAATATTCTTTTGGTTTTGGTGCAATTGGAAATGGGATCAGTTCCTTTACTTTTTTTTTTTTCTGCTGCTTCATTATTAGTGATAGAAATGCAACAGATTTCTCACATTGATTTTATATCCTACAACTTTGCTGAATTTGTGTATTCTATGAATTTTTTGGTCAGATTCATTTTTTCCCATGTTGTTGACCAGACTTCCCAAACCATTTGTTGAAGAGACTGTCTTTTTTTCATTGGATATTCTTTCCTGTTTTGTGGAAGATTGATTGACCATATAGTTGTGAGTTCATTTCTGGACTTTTTATTTGTTTCACTGATCTATGTGTCTATTTTTGCACCAGTACTATTTTGAACCTGTTTCAATCACTACAGGTTTTGAATATAACTTGAAGTCTGGAATTGTGATGCCTCAAGTTCTGCTTTTCTTTGTCAAGGTTGTTTTGGCTATTTGGGTATTTTATGGTACCATATAAATTTTAGGATTGTTTATTTTAGCCCTGGGAAAATTGGTATTCATATTTTGATGGGGATTACAGTAATTGTAAATTGTTTTGGATAATATAGACATTTTAGCAATATTTGTTCTTCTAATCCATGAGTATGTTAGAATATTTTTTCTATTTTTTAGTTTCATTTTCTATTTCTTTCATCAGTGTTTTACAGTTTTCAGATAAAATATTTTAACCCTTCAGTTAGGTTTATTCCTAGGCAGGTTAGGTTTTTATTGCAACTGCACACTTGTTCCTTAATTTCTCTTTCTCCTGCTTCATTATTATTGTATAGAAATGCAGTTGGCTTCTATATGTTGATACTGTATCCTGTGCCTTCATTGAATTTGTGTATTTGTTGTAGCAATTTTTTGTGGGGGAGCATTTCAGGTTTTCTGTATAGATATTCAGGTCTTCTGCAAGATAGTAAAGTTTAGCAATTTAGATGATTTCCTTTCTTTCTGTTGTTCAATGGCTGTGGCTAGGACTTCTACTACTTTGTCAAGAACAGTGGAGAGGGTAGATATCCATGTCATGTTTGATGATAAAGGAAAATCTCTCTGGTTTATTCCATTGAATATAGCATCCCTGGGTTTCTTCTATATGGCCTTTATTATATGAAGTGTGCATTTCTTAACCCTACTTTACTGAAACTTTTATCATGAATGCATGTTGTATTTTGTCAAATGCTTTCTCTGCATCGATTGCATAATCATATGGTTGTCAGCCTTTCTTTTATTAATGGCTGTTGACTGATTTGGAATACTAAACTGCCATTGGATCCTACAAATAAATCCCACTTAATCATGATGAATGATTTTTTAAGTTTAGTTTGCTAGTATTTTGTTTTGGCGTTTTAAGTTCTGTAGAAAGTTCGATGTATTCCTTAAAAAAATGTTTGTTTGTTTTTTCTGCTTTTTTAGTATGGAATATTCTGAATATAGATGGTAAATCCATCTGGTACACAGTGTCATTCATAGCCACTGTTTCCTTATTGATTTTCTATCTAAATGATCCTTCCATCAATGTAAGCAGGATGTTAAATTCTCTTACTATATTGTATTACTATTGTTTTCTTTGTTGTTAACTGTTTTATATATCTGAGTACTTCTGTGTTGGCTGCATAAAAGTTTACAATCATTAGATCCTTTGTTGTATTATTCTCTTCATAATCATAGGGTATTTTTTCTCTCCTTTTATAAACTTTATTTAAAAAATACTTTATTACAAAGTCTATTTTGTGTAATATATTTTTCTACTTCAGATTTATTTTGATATCCATTTTCATGATGAATATTTCTCTATCCTTTCAGTTTCTGTCTGCAGGAGTCTCTAGGTCTGAAATGAGTCTCTTGTAGGCAGCATATAAATGCGTCTTGTTTGTTTATCCATTTTGTGAGCCTATGTCTTTTGATTGGCCCTTTTATTCCATTTACCATCAAAATAATTAGTTGCAGTTATGTTATTAATTACCATTTTGCTACTTGTTTTGTGTTTTGTTTTGTTTTTTAGTTCTCCCATCCTTTCTTCTCTTTCTTTCATGGTTTTCCAGTTTTCTTTAGGGATATACTTGAATTCCTTCTCTTTATTTTACATATCTGTTACTGCTTTAATGATTTGTGGTTATCATTTGTTTTATAGGTGATATCTTCTGAATATAACAGTTTTTATTGAGCTGATGGTCACGTAATTCTGAACTCATTCTTCCTTCCATTGCTCGCCATATTTCAGATATTTAATATTGTCTTTTACTTTTTTACATTTATTAATTCCTTGACTTGTTTTTAGAGAAATGCTCATTTTATTGTTTTTTGTTCTTTTGCTTTTCATACTCTCTCTGGTGGTATTTTGTTTCCATTCAAAGAATGCACTTTAATATTACCAATAAGGTTGTTGCAGTGGTCATGAAATCCTTTAATTTTGTTATTCTGGGAAGTACTTCACTTCTTCTCTTCTGAATCAAAGCTTTCCTGGATAGAGTATTCTTTGTTGCAAATTTTCCCTATTCAATACTTTGTATATGTCATGCCACTTTTTTTTAAGATACAAAGTTTCTGATGAACAATCTGCTCATAGACTTGTGGGGTTACCTTTGTATATAATTATCTTCATTTCTCTTACAAATATTAAAATTCTTTCCTTGTCCCTCTTTTCTCCCATTTTTTAAATTTTTTTTAATTTTTTATAAACATATATTTTTATCCCCAGGGGTACAGGTCTGTGAATCACCAGGTTTACACACTTCACAGCACTCACCAAAGCATATACCCTCCCCAATGTCCATAATCCCACCCCCTTCTCCCAAACCCCCTCCTCCCAGCAACCCTCAGTTTGTTTTGTGAGATTAAGAGTCACTTTTGGTTTGTCTCCCTCCCAATCCCATCTTGTTTCATTTATTCTTCTCCTACCCACTTAAGCCTCCATGTTGCATCACCACTTCCTCATATCAGGGAGATCATATGATAGTTGTCTTTCTCTGCTTGACTTATTTCGCTAAGCATAATACATTCTAGTTCCATCCATGTTGTCGCAAATGGCAAGATTTTATTTCTTTTTGATGGCTGCATAGTATTCCATTGTGTATATATACCACATCTTCTTGATCCATTCATCTGTTGATGGACATCTAGGTTCTTTCCATAGTTTGGCTATTGTGGACATTGCTGCTATAAACATTCGGGTGCATGTGCCCCTTTGGATCACTACATTTGTATCTTTAGGGTAAATACCCAATAGTGCAATTGCTGGGTCATAGGGCAGTTCTATTTCCAAAATTTTGAGGAACATCCATGCTGTTTTCCAGAGTGGCTGCACCAGCTTGCATTCCCACCAACAGTGGAGGAGGGTTCCCCTTTCTCCGCATCCTCGCCAGCATCTGTCATTTCGTGACTTGTTGATTTTAGCCATTCTGACTGGTGTGAGGTGATATCTCATTGTGGTTTTAATTTGTATTTCCCTGATGCCGAGTGATATGGAGCACTTTTTCATGTGTCTGTTAGCCATCTGGATGTCTTCTTTGCAGAAATGTCTGTTCATGTCCTCTGCTCATTTCTTGATTGGATTATTTGTTCTTTGGGTGTTGAGTTTGCTAAGTTCTTTATAGTCCTTTATCTGATATGTCGTTTGCAAATATCTTCTCCCATTCTGTCAGTTGTCTTTTGATTTTGTTAACTGTTTCCTTTGCTGTGCAAAAGCTTTTGATCTTGATGAAATCCCAATAGTTCATTTTTGCCCTTGCTTCCCTTGCCTTTTGCGTTGTTCTTAGGAAGATGTTGCTGCGGAAGAGGTCGAAGAGGTTGCTGCCCATGTTCTCCTCAAGGATTTTGATGGATTCCTTTCACACATTGAGGTCCTTCATCCATTTTGAGTCTATTTTTGTGTGTGGTGTAAGGAAATGGTCCAATTTCATTTTTCTGCATGTGGCTGTCCAATTTTCCCAGCACCATTTATTGAAGAGACTGTCTTTTTTCCATTGGACATTCTTTCCTGCTTTGTCGAAGATTAGTTGACCATAGATTTGAGGGTCTATTTCTGGGCTCTCTATTCTGTTCCATTGATCTATGTGTCTGTTTTTGTGCCAGTACCATGCTGTCTTGATGATGACAGCTTTGTAATAGAGCTTGAAGTCCGGAATTGTGATGCCACCAACGTTGGCGTACTTTTTCAATATCCCTTTGGCTATTCGAGGTCTTTTCTGGTTCCATATAAATTTTAGCATTATTTGTTCCATTTCTTTGAAAAAGATGGATGGTACTTTGATAGGAATTGCATTAAATGTGTAGATTGCTTTAGGTAGCATAGACATTTTCACAATATTTATTCTTCCAATCCAGGAGCATGGAACATTTTTCCATTTCTTTGTGTCTTCCTCAATTTCTTTCATGAGTACTTTATAGTTTTCTGAGTATAGATTTTGTGTCTCTTTGGTTTGGTTTATTCCTAGGCATCTTATGGTTTTGGATGCAATTGTAAATGGGATTGACTCCTTAATTTCTCTTTCTTCTGTCTTGCTGTTGGTGTAGAGAAATGCAACTGATTTCTGTGCATTGATTTTATATCCTGACACTTTACTGAATTCCTGTATAAGTTCTAGCAGTTTTGGAGTGGAGTCTTTTGGGTTTTCCACATATAGTATCATATCATCTGCGAAGAGTGATAATTTGACTTCTTCTTTGCTGATTTGGATGCCTTTAATTTCCTTTTGTTGTCTGATTGCTGAGGCTAGGACCTCTAGTACTATGTTGAATAGCAGTGGTGATAATGGACATCCCTGCCGTGTTCCTGACCTTAGCGGAAAAGATTTCAGTTTTTCTCCATTGAGAATGATATTTGCAGTGGGTTTTTCATAGATGGCTTTGATGATATTGAGGTATGTGCCCTCTATCCCTACACTTTGAAGAGTTTTGATCAGGAAGGGATGCTGTACTTTGTCAAATGCTTTTTCAGCTTCTATTGAGAGTATCATATGGTTCTTGTTCTTTCTTTTATTGATGTGCTGTATCACATTGACTGATTTGCGGATGTTGAACCAACCTTGCAGCCCTGGAATAAATCCCACTTGGTCGTGGTGAATAATCCTTTTAATGTACTGTTGAATCCTATTGGCTAGTATTTTGTTGAGTATTTTCGCATCTGTGTTCATCAAGGATATTGGTCTATAGCTCTCTTTTTTGGTGGGATCCTTGTCTGGTTTTGGGATCAAGGTGATGCTGGCCTCATAAAATGAGTTTGGAAATTTTCCTTCCATTTCTATTTTTTGGAACAGTTTCAGGAGAATAGGAATTAGTTCTTCTTTAAATGTTTGGTAGAATTCCCCCGGGAAGCCATCTGGCCCGGGGCTTTTGTTTGTTAGGAGATTTTTAATGACTGTTTCAATCTCCTCACTGGTTATGGGTCTGTTCAGGCTTTCTATTTCTTCCTGGTTCAGTTGTGGTAGTTTATATGTTTCTAGGAATGCATCCATTTCTTCCAGATTGTCAAATTTATTGCCGTAGAGTTGCTCATAGTATGCTCTTATAATAGTTTGTATTTCTTTGGTGTTAGTTGTGATCTCTCCTCTTTCATTCATGATTTTACTTATTTGGGTCCTTTCTCTTTTCTTTTTGATAAGTCGAGCCAGGGGTTTATCAATTTTATTAATTCTTTCAAAGAACCAACTCCTAGTTTTGTTGATTTGTTCTATTGTTTTTTTGGTTTCTATTTCATTGATTTCTGCTCTGATCTTTATGATTTCTCTTCTCCTGCTGGGCTTAGGGTTTCTTTCTTGTTCTTTCTCCAGCTCCTTTAGGTGTAGGGTTAGGTTGTGTACCTGAGACCTTTCTTGTTTCTTGAGAAAGTCTTGTACCGCTATATATTTTCCTCGCAGGACTGCCTTTGTTGTGTCCCACAGATTTTGAACGGTTGTATTTTCATTATCATTTGTTTCCATAATTTTTTTCAATTCTTCTTTAATTTCCCGGTTGACCCATTCATTCTTTAGAAGGATACTGTTTAGTCTCCATGTATTTGGGTTCTTTCCAAACTTCCTTTTGTGGTTGAGTTCTAGCTTTAGAGCATTGTGGTCTGAAAATATGCAGGGAATGATCCCAATCTTTTGATACCGGTTGAGTCCTGATTTAGGACTGAGGATGTGATCTATTCTGGAGAATGTTCCATGTGCACTAGAGAAGAATGTGTATTCTGTTGCTTTGGGATGAAATATTCTGAATATATCTGTGATGTCCATCTGGTCCCGTGTGTCGTTTAAGGCCTTTATTTCCTTGCTGATCTTTTGCTTGGATGATCTGTCCATTTCAGTGAGGGGAGTGTTAAAGTCCCCTACTATTATTGTATTATTGTTGATGTGTTTCTTTGATTTTGTTATTAATTGGTTTATATAGTTGGCTGCTCCCACGTTGGGGGCATAGATATTTAAAACTGTTAAATCTTCTTGTTGGACAGACCCTTTGAGTATGATATAGTGTCCTTCCTCATCTCTTATTATAGCCTTTGGCTTAAAATCTAATTGATCTGATATAAGGATTGCCACTCCTGCTTTCTTCTGATGTCCATTAGCATGGTAAATTCTTTTCCACCCCCTCACTTTAAATCTGGAGTTGTCCTCGGGCTTAAAATGAGTTTTTGGAGGCAACATATAGATGAGTTTTGTTTTTTTATCCATTCTGATACCCTGTGTCTTTTGACAGGGGCATTTAGCCCATTCACATTCAGGGTAACTATTGAGAGATATGAATTTAGTGCCATTGTATTGCCTGTAGGGTGACTGTTACTGTATATGGTCTCTGTTCCTTTCTCATCTGCCACTTGTAGGCTCTCTCTTTGCTTAGAGGACCCCTTTCAATATTTCCTGTAGGGCTGGTTTGGTGTTTGCAAATTCTTTCAGTTTTTGTTTATCCTGGAAGCTTTTAATCTCTCCTTCTATTTTCAATGATAGCCTAGCTGGATATAGTATTCTTGGCTGCATGTTTTTCTCGTTTAGTGCCCTGAAAATATCATGCCAGCTCCTTCTGGCCTGCCAGGTCTCTGAGGATAAGTCAGCTGCCAATCTAATATTTTTACCATTGTATGTTACAGACTTCTTTTCCCGGGCTGCTTTCAGGATTTTCTCTTTGTCACTGAGACTTGTAAATTTTACTATTAGGTGACGGGGTGTAGGCCTATTCTTATTGATTTTGAGGGGCGTTCTCTGAACCTCCTGAATTTTGATGCTCATTCCATTTGCCATATTGGGGAAATTCTCCCCAATAATTCTCTCCAGTATACCTTCTGCTCCCCTCTCTCTTTCTTCTTCTTCTGGAATCCCAATTATTCTAATGTTGTTTCGTCTTATGGTGTCACTTATCTCTCGAATTCTCCCCTCGTGGTCCAGTAGGTGTTTGTCCCTCTTTTGCTCAGCTTCTTTATTCTCTGTCAATTGGTCTTCTATATCACTAATTCTTTCTTCTGCCTCATTTATCCTAGCAGTGAGAGCCTCCATTTTTGATTGCACCTCATTAATAGCTTTTTTGATTTCAACTTGGTTAGATTTTAGTTCTTTTATTTCTCCAGAAAGGGCTTTTATATCTCTCGAGAGGGTTTCTCTAATATCTTCCATGCCTTTTTCGAGCCCGGCTAGAACCTTGAGAATTGTCATTCTGAACTCTAGATCTGACATATTACCAATGTCTGTATTGATTAGGTCCCTAGCCTTCAGTACTGCCTCTTGTTCTTTTTTTTGTGTTGAATTTTTCCGTTTTGTCATTTTGTCCAGATAAGAGTAAATGAAGGGGCAAGTAAAATACTAAAAGGGTGGCAACAACCCCAGGAAAATATGCTTTAACCAAATTAGAAGAGATCCAAAATCGTGAGTGGGGAGAAAGGAGATAAAAAGAGGTTCAAAAAGGAAGAAAGAAAAAAAAAAGAAAAAAGAAAAGAAAAGAAAAGAATTTTTTAAAAAAGAAAACACCTAAGAAAAATGTACAAAAGAAAAAAATATATATTAGATAAACTAGTAAAAAATCGTTAAAAAAGAAAAAGGTAACAGTTAAAAAAAAAAAAATTTACCCGAAGGCGAGAAAAAAAAAAAATGAAAAAGAAAAAATTAAATTAACTGCAAGACTAAAAAAAATCACAGGAAAAATGCCATGATTTCCGTGCTTGGCTTTCTCCTCCTCTGGAATTCTGCTGCTCTCCTTGGTATTGAAACCGCACTCCTTGGTAGGTGAACTTGGTCTCGGCTGGATTTCTTGTTGATCTTCTGGGGGAGGGGCTTGTTGTAGTGATTCTCAAGTGTCTTTGCCCCAGGCGGAATTACACCGCCCTTACCCGGGGCCGGGGTGAGTAATCCGCTGGGGTTTGCTTTCAGGAGCTTTTGTTCCCTGAGCGCTTTCCGTAGAGTTCCGGAGGACGTGAATACAAATGGCGGCCTCCTGGTCTCCGGCCCGGAGGAGCCGAGAGCCCAGGGCCCCACTCCTCAGTGCGCCCTCAGAGAACAGCGCCCAGTTACTCCCGTCTGCCTGACCTCCGGCCGCGCTCCGAGCTCACCGAGCCTGCGACCGGTTCAAGGTAACACGGAGCTGCTAGCTTACTGTCGGCTCTGTCTCTGTAGCCGGCTTTCCCGTTCCAATACCCGCAAGCTCTGCGACACTCAGACACCCCCGATTCTTCTGTGACCCTGCGGGACCTGAGGCCACGCTGACCCCGCGTGGGCTTCGCCCTGGTTTATCCTCTGGAGCGATGTCCCTCAGTGGAACAGACTTTTAAAAGTCCTGATTTTGTGCGCGGTTGCTCCGCTGCTTGCCGAGAGCTGGCCCCTCCCCCCGGAGTCTATCTCCCCGTCTCTTTGGATTCACTTCTCCGCCGGTCCTACCTTTCAGAAAGTGGTTGTTTTTCTGTTTCCAGAATTGCTGTTCTTCTTCTCTTCGATCTGCCGATGGATTTTCAGGTGTTTGCAATCTTTAGATAAGCTATCTAGCTGATCTCCGGCTAGCTGAAGCAGTCTCAGCTTGCTACTTCTCCGCCATCTTGACTCCTCCTTTTCTCCCATTTTAATTACCATTGTTGGTGTGTGTGAACCTGCTTGGGTTGATTTTGTTTGGGTATCTCTTTGTTTCCTGAGTAAGGATCTCTGTTTCCCTTCCCATATTTTAGAGTTTTCTTGTGTTATTATTTCAAATATACTTTCTGCCCCCTCCCCCAAATTTCTTCTCCTTCTGTGGTCCCTATAATATGAAAAATATTATGCTTTGTATAGTCATTGAGTTCTCTATGTCTATTTTTTGCACAGTATTTGTTTCTCTCTCATCTGTTCAGTTTGATTGCTTTTCATTATTCTATCCTCCAGGTCACTTACACATTTCTCTGGTTCTTATAGCCTATTATTTATCCCATTTATTCTATTATAAATTTCATTTATTGAGTTCTTCATCTCTGATATGTTATTATTGTTATTTTTTTTTTTTTTTGTTAAGGGTCTCACTGATGTCCTTTACCCTTTTCTGAAGTGCAGTGAGTATCTTTATGATCATTACTTATAGGCCTTGGTCAGGAACACTATTTATTTCTGTTTCACTTAAATCTTCTGCTGTGATTTTGTCCTATTATTTCTTTTTATTTTAATATTTTATTTATTTGACAGACAGATCACAAGTAGGCAGACAGGCAAGCAGAGAGAGAGGAAAGGGAAGCAGGCTCCCTACCCAGCAGAAAGCCTGATGCAGGACTTGATCCCAGGACCCTGAGATCACTACCTGAGCCAAAGGCAGAGGCTTAACCCACTGAGCCACCCAGGTGCCTTGTCCTATTCTTTCATTTGAAATAGAATTCTCTGTCTTCTCATTTTGTCTGTCTCTCTGTGTCTGTGTGTTAGGAAAGTGAGTTACATCTCTACTCTTGGAAATAGTGCCTTGACATATTTTTAAAAATACATTATTTATTTATTTGAGAGAGACCATGAGTTTGAAGGAGAGTGAGAGAGAATCTGAAGCACACTCCGCATTGAGCATAGAGCCCAAAGAGGGCTTGATCCCTCCAATACAAGATCATGACCTAAGCCAAAATCAAGAGTCAGTCACTTAAACAACTGAGTCACCCATGTGCCCCACAAGTAGTGTCTTTGTGAAGAAGAAATCTTAAAGTGCCCTGAAGTGAAGTGTACTTTGTTCACCAGAACCTGAAACTCCAGGGGAATCTCTTATGTGTGTTATTTGTGTCTCGATTGTGTGCGTGAGTCACTTTCCCTTTCTGTGCAGACTTCTTTACTGGCTGCCTACCTCTTGTGGTCTGAGTTTGCCGACTCCAGTGTTAGCGAGACCCAGGCAGCCCAATTCTAAGTGTGGCATGACCAATGGTTGGCTTGGGGGCAGACAGCAGTTTTAGGAAAATTTGCCCTGAGCTGTTATTCCTAGGCCAGATTCCACTAAGCATGGCATCAGTGGCCTGGGGCATGGTACCATTCATGGTGTTGGTTAGGGTCTGGCACACACGGGAGGACATGTGTAGGAGCACCTAATGACTGGTCATACAGAGGCTGGGAATGCAATGAGGTATTTTCTGTGGGCACAGGTAACTAGATAGGACACATATGACATTATCAAAATTTGCACTGAACTACTACTCAGATGGGGCACACTGACAGTTGATTAGGTAGAATGTGACTGTACAGTACCACTGCCCACAGGGGTCTCTCTGTTCATGCTGTGTCTTTGGTACCTGCCAACTCCTTTTTTCCCAGAGAGCTCCCTAAACACACTCTAAATTCCTAACGAAGAGATCTTCCTGTAGCTTGTCCAAAACATTGTGCAAACTATGGATTTTGTGTTGCCACTCAGTAGGTTATTGTCTCTTTAGAATAGTGACCCAGCTATTATTCACCCTCCAGGCTGGCCCAATGCTGAGTCAATTGACTTTTAAAATTCCAGGCCCAAGTCCCGCTGGTTATACAAACTCATAGAAGTCAACCTCTCTAGTTTTCAAGGCCAAATATTATAGGGATTAATTTTCCCCATGTGGGTTTCCTGGTATTTTCCCCTGTCCACACCTACAACTCCCTCCCTCCTGTGGGTGGCTCTGAACCACTATTTCCATCCTTCCTAACCCCTGTGATGCTATATATTTGTTTAGTATCACTATGCAGATAACATAAAATGTGATACAGTTATAATAATATATTCTAAACTGAAATAACTTACTTCAGTCACAAAGGAAAATTAGCCTTTACTCACGCTCTCCATTTTATCTCTTTATGTCACAACTTATATCTATTTGAATAGTATGTATGTAGGTAGGTATGCATGTATGTATTACACATATCCATTCAAAATCATTTTAGCTGTAGTTATTTTAGTATTTTTGTCTTCTACATTCTGTACTAGAGTGATTACATGCCACAATTGTACTGCTAGAGTTTTCAGAATTTATTATATCTTTGTTAGTAATATTTGTACTTTAATATATTTTTATTGTCCTAATTAACATCCTTTCATTATATCTTGAGAATAGTTAGAGTTTTTTGAAAGGTAGAGCTATTGATGATGAACTAATCAGCTTTAGTTTCTCTAGGAAAGTATTTATTTCTCCTTCACTTCTGAAGGGAAGTTCTGTCATGTAAAACATTTTTGATTGGAAGTGTCCTAATACCATCCCACTTTGTTCTGTTCTGCAAGGTTTCTGACATCTGCCAGTAACATTATAGCATTCTCACTGTCTGTAAGTATGCAGTTTTTCTTCTTTATTTATTGTCATCCTCTCTCACTAGAAAGGAGGTGCCCTGAGTTCAAATACATTGTCTTGTTAACCTGCGTCCCATACAGTTAGGAAGGGAAAATATCACAAGTGCAATGTAACAATTCATCATTTGAGATTTTTTATTTAATGTTCACAATTTGTAAGTTTAACCAAAAAGACATGAACTGTAATGACAGGAGAGGTTCTTCTCCTTCCTGTTGAAGGCATAATCATGAAGGATTATTTTGGAAGACAGTAACTTATTGCCTAAGTACTGTGGAAACTATTTCACCATCACAAAACAATAAAAACTTGAATTTCTAAAATCCTCAAAGTCCTATTTTTCCTGACTTTCCAAAAGCTAATAACAACACAGCTACTAAAAAATACATCAGAGGGGATACTGACTGATGACTACACATTTCTCATTGCTTATGCCATTATCTACTTCTTCTTGCCTTTACTCATTTCCTCATTGCCACCATTGGTAACCCCAGCTAACAGAGTTCACAAATTCATGACATGTGAAGATGAACTAAACAGACCCATCTGCTTTTTCAGATCTCCCTCTTCATCTCTTAAATTGCATCCTCCTGAATTTCTGAAAAGAAACAAAATAACATATCATTTTTACTGAGCTTCTTGTACATGCTCTTTCTAGTCTATGGTCATTAATATGATCATGTGTAGAGATAAAACACAACTGAGTTTTAAGGGGTAATTAATTGCCTGAGATGAGACATGTAGTAAAGGTCACTGACTATTAAACTGTGAGCTCCAGGTCTGACCTAATCAGTATGATCTCATAGGCCAGACCCTTTACCAGAATGCACGTCTGTTTCCTGTGTTCTCTTTTTTACTACCCGTTCTTTGTTTTTCTTTCCTTTTATTTTTCTTATTTAATTACCTGTAGAATTTGCTATATTCTATTCTCTTGTGTTTGTTGCTGCTATTATATTAAAACAACTCAAGGAGATTGAGAAGACACTTCATTCCATGGTTACACCTACAAAACAACCACATCAGTGCAACTTAAACTGGTAGAATAGATTCTGCAGAGTTAATCATAGAGAGGAAGCCACATGAAAAATGGAAGGGATAGTATCAGCAACAGAACTCCCAGTAAGACTCACCACAACCTGGAACGATGGAGAGAAGGAAGACAGACAGACCCCACAGCAGGCACTCCTGGTGTGCAGGGGACCTGCAGGGGAAAACAGGTCCCCATAACATTTGACTTTGAAAACCACTAGGGTTTAACTTCATGCATTTTATAATCCATGATGTTAAAATACAGATACTTTAAAAATCAACAGTATCACCTCTGGGTGCCAGAAGGCAGTAGGACACTGAATCCCAGACCTTAAAGAGAAACCATAAAAACCAGTCCTGTTGAGATACAACATAGTAGCAGCTGTCTGAAAACATCTGGGGTGTACAGGAAAGAGATGTATTTACAATTCCCAGAAAGTGCAATATAGGGGCAGGGATCCTTAGAAACTTCTCTAAGTATAAAAAACCTGACAAAAAAACACCTATATTTTGGAACACCTGCAGGAACCAGTGTGAACTCTTACCATAGAGCTTGCTAATACTGTATCCCCACCTTCGTGTTCTCTGGTGGATATGTCCTATCCAACAAGACCCACACCTTCAGGATTCTCTCCAAAGCATCTCCAGAGAGGTCTCATCCTTCATATAGGCCAAGTAGGGACCAGGAGCTAGCACCTGCCTTAGTAATACTATGCATGTCACCCTCACATTCTCCAGTAGACTCACTTCAGTCAATTTACCCCATGCAGCAGGAGTGCCTTCAAAATGGCACCTGACACATCTCTTCCTGATAATAACCCTTACAGTGCTGAGCTTCCCTCCAGAATGACTTGTCCAGCAGAGAGGACAAGATAATTACACACACCGGTTCAACTACAGTCCTAGCAATAAATAGGGGACATATACCTGATCTATTTGCTAGTCCACCCCACTAAAAATAACGCCCAGCCTTGTAGAGCACAAGGAGAAATCCCAGTATTTCAGAGTGACTGCAACCCTTAGATGGACTAGAGATAAACATGGTTCTGACCACAAGCCACATACACCAACTAAAACCTCAGGGAGCAATATAAGTAGAGTAACCTGTAATTTCGTGTGACAAGACCCCTGGAAATTGAGCTGAGAGCAGACATCTTCTCTGACCCAACTAGAAGCCCAAGGCAGCCACATAGTGGCCCCTTAAGAGCACAGGTAAAAGTGGCTACCCAGCCAATGGACTGAAGGCAAATGCATCTCAGTCGTAATGAATAGGGCACATGCAAAACAAAGGAAACACCATTGATACACCTCTTCTGGTGAACAAGTGACATTGCATTATAAAACTTCAGAATCTGTTCTTCATAAGACCACTGTCTTCAAGACCAGGAGACCTAACTGATTTTACCAATACATACAAAAATACACAGAGAGGTAGACAAAATATGGAGAAGGAGAAATGTGTATCAAATGAAACACTGGACAAAATTACAGCAACAGAGCTAAAAGAAATGGAGATAGCAATATATTTGATAAAGAATTCCAAGCAATGACCATAAATATACTTACTGAACTTGAGAAAAGGTGTAGAGGATCTCAGTGACACCTCAACACAAAGGCAGAAAATATAAAAGAAAGATATATCAGATATGAACTACTAGATAAATTAAATTAAAATTTTACTGAAGAGGATGCCTAGCTGCCTCAGCTGGTTAAGTTGCTGCCTTCCACTCGGGTCTTTATCCCAGTCCCACATCAGGCTCCTTGCTCAGTAGGGAGCCTGCTTCTCTCTCTGCCTCTGCCTGCTTGTGCTCTCTCTCTCCAACAAATAAATAAATAAAATATTTTTAAAAAATTTACTAAAAAGAGTATTGAACTAAAATAAAGTGAAGAATAGATTGTTGAGTCAGAAAAGAGATTATGGAATGCAATCAAACTGAATAAAAAAGAAGGAAAAGGAGGTGGAGAAGGAGGAGGGGGAGGAGTGCGAAAAATGAAAATAGGTTAAAGAAACTCAGTGACATAATCAAGTACAATAACATTTACATCTAGGGATCTCAGAAGGAGAAAAACTTGAAAGGAGGGTAGAAAGATTATGTAAGAAACAATAGCTGAAATTTTCCTTAATGTAAGGAAGGAGAAATCAGTAAAATTAATCCAACAATTTCTACACCAAAACACATAATTAAACTGGCATAAAGTGAATTTTAAAAACAACAAGGAAAAAAAAAACTGTTACATACAAGGTAATCTTTATAAGGCCATCACCTGTTTATTCAGCAGAAATTTTGGAAGACTGAAGAAAGTAGTGTGATATATTAAAAGTGTCAAAAGATAAAGACCAGCAGTGAATGAGGCTATCATTCATAATAGAAGGAGAGATAAAGTTTCCAAACAAGATCAGTTGAAGGAGTCTTTCACCACTAAATCAG
The DNA here is from genome assembly GCF_964662115.1 of Mustela nivalis. Lineage (NCBI taxonomy): Eukaryota > Metazoa > Chordata > Mammalia > Carnivora > Mustelidae > Mustela > Mustela nivalis. The sequence continues at coordinate 7,958,646 of NC_139022.1, read as the reverse complement.
CCTTAGAAGAAATGTTAAAGGGAAATCTTTGAGTCAAAAGAAAAGGCCATACAATAATTTCATATCTCTCAATAGTTACCCTGAATGTAAATGCCCCTAAATGCCCCAATCAAAAGACACAGGGTATCAGAATGGATAAAAAATCAAAACCCATCAATATGCTGTCTACAAGAAACTCATTTTAGACACAAAGAGACCTCCAGATTTAAAGTGACGGGGTGGAAAACAATTTACCATGCTAATGGACATCCAAAGAAAGCTGGGGTGTCAATCCTTATATCAGATCAATTAGATTTTAAGCCAAAGACTATAATAAGAAATGAGGAAGGTCATTATATCATACTTAAAGCATCTGTCCCACAAGAAGATCTAAAAATTTTAAGTATCCATGCCCCTAGCAGCCAACTACATAAACCAATTAATAACAAAATCAAAGAAATACATTGAAAATAATATAATACTAGTAGGGGACTTCCACAACCCCCTCACTGAAATGGACAGATCATCCAAGCAAAAGGTCAACAAGGAAATAAAGGTTAAATGACACACTGGACCAGATGGACATCACAGTTATATTCAGAACATTTCATCCTAAAGCAATAGAATACACATTCTTCTCTAGTGCACATGGAACATTCTCCAGAATAGATCACATCGTGGGTCATAAATCAGGTCTCAACGGGTATCAAAAGATTGGGATTATTCCCAGTGTATTTTCAGACCACAATGCTCTGAAGCTAGAACTCAATAACAAGAGGAAATTTGGAAATAACCTAAATACATGGTGGCTAAAGGACATCTTTCTAAAGAATGAGTGGGTCAACCAGGAAATTAAGGAAGAATTTTAAAAATTCATGGAAACAAATGATAATGAAAACACATTGGTTCAAAATCTGTGGGACACAGTAAAGGCAGTCCTGAGAGGAAAATATATAGCAATACAAGCCTTTCTCAAGAAACAAGAAAGGTCTCAAATATACAACTTAACCCTACACCTAAAGAAGCTAGAAAGAGAACAAAGAAAACCTAAACCCAGCAGGAGAAGCAAAATCATAAAGATCAGAGCAGAACTTAATGAAATAGAAACAAAACAAAACAAAAATAAAATAAAACAAAAACAATAGAACAAATCAAAAAAACTAGGAGCGGGTTCCTTGAAAGATTTAATAAGATTGATAACCCCCTGGCCAGACTTATCAAAAGGAAAAGAGAAAGGACCCAAATAAATAAAATCATGAATGAAAGAGGAGAGATGACAACCAACACCAAAGAAATACAAGCAATTATAAGAGCATATTATGAGCAACTATACTCTAGCAAATTTGACAATCTGGAAGAAACATATGCATTCCTAGAGACATAAAAACTACACAACTGAATCAGGAAGAAATAGAAAACCCGAACAGACCCATAACCAGCAAGGAGACTGAAGCAGTCATCAAAAATCTCCCAATAAGAGCCCAGGGCCAGGTGCCTTCCCAGGGGAATTCTACCAAGCATTTAAAGAAGAATTAATTCCTCTTCTCTTGAAACTGTTCCAAAATATAGAAACTGAAGGAAAACTTCCAAACTCATTCTATGAGGTCAGCATTACCTTGATCCAAAAACCAGAGAAAGATCCCATCAAAAAAGAGAATTACAGACCAATATCTCTGATGAACACAGATGTGAAAATTCTCAGCAAAATACTAGCCAATAGGATCCAACAGTACATTAAAAGGATTATTCACCACGACCAAGTGGGATTTATTCCAGGTCTGCAAAGTTTGTTCAACATCCACAAATCAATCAATGTGATGCAATACATTAATAAAAGAAAGAAGAAGAACCATATGATATTCTCAACAGATCCTGAAAAAGCATTTAACAAAGTACAGCATCTTTCTTGATCAAAACCCTTCAAAGTGTAGGGATAGAGGGTATATACCTCAATATCATCAAAGCCATCTTTGAAAAACCCATAGCAAATATCAGTGTCAATGGAGAAAAACCAAGAGCTTTTCTGCTAAGGTCAGGAAAAGGGCAGGGATGTCCATCATCTCCACTGCTATTCAACATAGTTCTAGAAGTCCTAGCCTCAGCAATCAGACAATAAAAAGAAATTAAATGCATCCAAAATGGCAAAGAAGAAGTCAAATTATCACTCTTTGCATATATGATACTTTATGTGCAAAACCCAAAAGATTCCACTCTAAATCTTCTAGAACTTGTACTGGAATTCAGTACAAAGTGTCAGGATGTAAACTCAACACACAGAAATCAGTTGCATTTCTATACCAATAACAAGGCAGAAGAAAGAGAAATTAAGTGGTCTGTCCCATTTACAATTGCACACAAAATTATTAGATACCTAGTAATAAACCTAGCCAAAGAGGCAAAGTATCTGTACTCAAAAAAATATAAAGTACTCATGGAATAAATTGAGGAAGACACAAAGAAATGGAAAAATTTTCCATGCTCATGAATTGGAAAAACAAATGTTATAAAAATGTCTATGCTACCTAAAACAATCTACATGTTTAATGGAATCCCTATCAAAATAGAATCTACTTCTTTTTCAAACAAATGGAACAAATAATCTTAAAATTTATATGGAATCAGAAAAGACCCTGAATTGCCAGAGGAATGTTGACAAAGAAAGCCAAAGTTGGTGGTATCGCAATTCCAGACTTCAAGCTCTATTACAAAGCTGGAATTATCAAGACAGTATGGTACTGGCACAAAAACAGACACATAGATCAATGGAACAGAATAGAAAGTCCAGAAATAGATCCCCAACTCTATGGTCAACTAATCTTCAACAAAGCAGGAAAGAATGTCCAATGGAAAAAAGACAGTCTCTTCAACAAATGGTGTTGGGAAAATTGGACAGCCACATGCAGAAAAATGAAACTGGATCATTCTCTTATACCACACATGAAAATAGACTCAAAATGGATGAAGGATCTCAATATGAGAAAGGAATCCATCAAAATCCTTGAGGAGAACACAGGCAACAACCTCTTTGACCTCAGCTGCAACAACTTCTTCCTAGAAACATTGTCAAAGGCAAGGGAAGCAAGAGCAAAAAATTTTGATCATCAAGATCAAAAGCTTTTACAAGCAATGGAAACAGTTAACAAACCAAAAAACAACTGACAGAATGGGAGAAGATATTTGTAAACGACATATCAGATAAAGGGCTATTATCCAAAATCTATAAAGAACATATCAAACTCAGCAGCCAAAGAACAAATAATGCAATCAAGAAATGGGCAGAGGCCATGAACAGACATTTCTGCAGAGAAGACATTCAGATGGCCAACAGACACATGAAAAGTGCTCTACATCACTCGGCATCAGGGAAATACAAACCAAAACCACAATTAGATACCACCTCACACCAGCCAGAATGGCTACAATTAACAAGTCAAGAAATGACAGATGCTGGCAAGGATGCAGAGAAAAGGGAACCCTCCTACACCATTGGTGGGAATGCAAGCTGGTGCAACCACTCTGGAAAACAGCATGGAGGTTCCTCAAAAAGTTGAAAATAGAGCTACCCTAAGACCCAGAAATTGCATTACTAGATATTTACCTTAAAGATACAAATGTATCACGTGCATTCAGGCGCATGTGCAAGGGGCGAATGTTTATAGCAACAATGTCCACGAGAGCCAAACTATGGAAAGAACCTAGATGTCCATCAACAGATGAATGGATAAAGTGATATCTATATCTATATCTATATCTATATCTATATCTATATCTATATCTATATCTATATCTATCTATATCTATATCTATATCTATACAAACAATGGAATACTATTCAGCCATGAAAAGAAATGAAATCTTGCCATTTGTGATGACATGGATGGGACTAGAGGGTATTACACTGAGCAAAATAAGTCCATCAGAGAAAGACAATTATCATATTATCTCCCTGATATGAGGAAGTTGAGAGGCAACGTGAGGAGTTTAGGGGGTAGGAATGGAATAAATGATACAAGATGGGATCAGGAGGAAGACAAACTATAATAGACCCTTAATCTCACAAAACAAACTGAGGATTGCTGGGGGATGGGGCAGGAGGGAGAGGGTGGTTGGGTTATGGACATTGGGGAAGGTGTGTGCTATTGTGAGTGCTGTGAAGTGTGTAAACCTGGCAATTCAAAGACCTGTAACCCTAGGATTAATAATATATTATTTGTTAATTTATATATATATATATATATATATATATATATATATATATATTAAAAAGGTCATAATCAGGATTAAGAAACTTAAGAAATGGGACAAGTTAAGATGGCACAGGAGTAAAGGGACCCTAAATTTGTTTCGCATCTTGAATACAACTATAAAGTTATAAAATCATCCTAACACCTGAGAAATCAATTGGAGATCTGAGAAAACAAGTGCTGTAAGGCTCCAAGTAGAAAAGCGACCATCATTTGGAAGACAGGAGGTGCAGAGAGTTGAATCCAGTGTGATAGAACTGAGGATAAGGTGGAAGGGATGGAGCCTGCTTAAGGCAGCTATTAAGACATGGAGTACAAATATTCAGCTATGGGTCTAGAGATCAGAGTGCCAGCATTTTCATCCCCCACCTGTTTGGTGCTGAAACACTTCAGGGAGAAAGACACTACCACCTAGTAGAGTCAGGAGCTGCCTACTCTTGGCCCTGCCACCCTGTGGCCTGGAGAAGTATTTGCACTAGGGCAAGTCCACTTGAAGTCCACTAGAAGACTAGCACAAACAACAGGCTGCCACCAAGTTTACTGATCATAGAGGACTGCAAATCTTCAGTTCTAGGGAAAATCACTATACAACATTCTTTGTATTTTTATTATTCAATCTTTTAGTATTACATTTTCAGTTATATTTTTATTTTTTCAGTTCATTTTTCTTATTTTAATATGAAAGAAAAAATATATACGCTTTTTTGCATTTCTTATTTTGGCAACTTATTTATTTTTAACAAAGCGGTAAAAACAAAAACAAACTAATAAAATCACCAGAAACCCAAGATGTAGTTTTTACTATTTTGTTTTCTTGTCATTATTAATATTGATGTTGTTGTTATTGTTTTGTTTTGTTTTTTCTTTTCTCTTCTGGACAATATGATTGTCCAGAATGTCTATTGAAGTGACAATTCACTACTATAGAAAGAACAGAAGGTAGCACTCAGAGCCAGGGATTTAACAAATATGGGTTCAAGTAAAATATCTGAAATAGAATTTAACGCAATTATAAAGATACTAGATGGGCTTAAAAAATAGAAAACACTAGTAACAAAGAAGACACTAAAGAGTGAAGAAACTGAAAAAATAAACAAAAAATATCTCCCAACATACTAGAGTCCAAGGTTTGATGGCCTCCTAGGGGAATTCTACCAGAGATTTAAAGAAGAATCTATAACTACTCTTCTGAAACAGTTAAAAAAAAAAGAAAGAAAGAAAAGAAAAGAAAGAAATTAAATGAAATGAAAACTTCCAAATTCATTTTATGAGGCCAATTTTTCTTTGATCCCCAAACCAGATAAAGACACTAAAAAGGAGAATCACTGACCAATATCCCTGAGACAAATGGATGTAAAATTTTTCACCAAGATAATAGCTAATGGGATCAAACAGTACATTAAAAACGTTATTCCCCAGAACCAAATGGGATTTATTCTTGGGCTGCAGGGGTGGTTTAATATCTCCAAATCAATGCAATACACCATATTAATGAAAGAAATGAGAACAATTAGATCTTCTCACTAAATGCAAAAAAAAAAAAAAAAAAAAACATTTGACAAAATACAGCACCCTTTCTTGATGAAAATCCTCCACAATGTAGGGATAGAGGGAGCGTGAGTCAAAATCATAAAAGCCATGCAAGAAAGACCTATAGTGAAAATCATTCTCAGTGGGGATTGAGATGTTTTTTTTTTTTTTTTAACTTTTTATTTTTTATAAACATATATTTTTATCCCCAGGGGTACAGGTCTGTGAATCACCAGGTTCACACACTTCACAGCACTCACCAAAGCACATACCCTCCCCAATGTCCATAATCCCACCCCCTTCTCCCAAACCCCCTCCCCCCAGCAACCCTCAGTTTGTTTTGTGAGATTAAGAGTCACTTTTGGTTTGTCTCCCTCCCAATCCCATCTTGTTCATTGATTCTTCACCTACCCACTTAAGCCTCCATGTTGCATCACCACTTCCTCATATCAGGGAGATCATATGATAGTTGTCTTTCTCTGCTTGACTTATTTCGCTAAGCATGATACGCTCTAGTTCCATCCATGTTGTCGCAAATGGCAAGACTTCATTTCTTTTGATGGCTGCATAGTATTCCATTGTGTATATATACCACATCTTCTTGATCCATTCATCTGTGGATGGACATCTAGGTTCTTTCCATAGTTTGGCTATTGTGGACATTGCTGCTATAAACATTCGGGTGCATGTGCCCCTTTGGATCACTACATTTGTATCTTTAGGGTAAATACCCAATAGTGCAATTGCTGGGTCATAGGGCAGTTCTATTTTCAACATTTTGAGGAACATCCATGCTGTTTTCCAGAGTGGCTGCACCAGCTTGCATTCCCACCAACAGTGTAGAAGGGTTCCCCTTTCTCCACATCCTCGCCAGCATCTGTCATTTCCTGACTTGTTGATTTTAGCCATTCTGACTGGTGTGAGGTGATATCTCATTGTGGTTTTGATTTGTATTTCCCTGATGCCGAGTGATATGGAGCACTTTTTCATGTGTCTGTTGGCCATCTGGATGTCTTCTTTGCAGAAATGTCTGTTCATGTCCTCTGCCCATTTCTTGATTGGATTATTTGTACTTTGGGTGTTGAGTTTGCTAAGTTCTTTATAGATTCTGGACACTAGTCCTTTATCTGATATGTCGTTTGCAAATATCTTCTCCCATTCTGTCAGTTGTCTTTTGATTTTGTTAACTGTTTCCTTTGCTGTGCAAAAGCTTTTGATCTTGATGAAATCCCAATAGTTCATTTTTTCCCTTGCTTCCCTTGCCTTTTGCGTTGTTCCTAGGAAGATGTTGCTGCGGCAGAGGTCGAAGAGGTTGCTGCCTGTGTTCTCCTCAAGGATTTTGATGGATTCCTTTCGCACATTGAGGTCCTTCATCCATTTTGAGTCTATTTTTGTGTGTGGTGTAAGGAAATGGTCCAATTTCATTTTTCTACATGTGGCTGTCCAATTTTCCCAGCACCATTTATTGAAGAGGCTGTCTTTTTTCCATTGGACATTCTTTCCTGCTTTGTCGAAGATGAGTTGACCATAGATTTGAGGGTCTATTTCTGGGCTCTCTATTCTGTTCCATTGATCTATGTGTCTGTTTTTGTGCCAGTACCATGCTGTCTTGATGCTGACAGCTTTGTAATAGAGCTTGAAGTCCGGAATTGTGATGCCACCAACGTTGGCTTTCTTTTTCAATATCCCTTTGGCTATTCGAGGTCTTTTCTGGTTCCATATAAATTTTAGCATTATTTGTTCCATTTCTTTGAAAAAGATGGATGGTACTTTGATAGGAATTGCATTAAATGTGTAGATTGCTTTAGGTAGCATAGACATGTTCACAATATTTATTCTTCCAATCCAGGAGCATGGAACATTTTTCCATTTCTTTGTGTCTTCCTCAATTTCTTTCATGAGTACTTTATAGTTTTCTGAGTATAGATTCTGTGTCTCTTTGGTTAGGTTTATTCCTAGGTATCTTATGGTTTTGGATGCAATTGTAAATGGGATTGACTCCTTAATATCTCTTTCTTCTGTCTTGCTGTTGGTGTAGAGAAATGCAACTGATTTCTGTGCATTGATTTTATATCCTGACACTTTACTGAATTCCTGTATAAGTTCTAGCAGTTTTGGAGTGGAGTCTTTTGGGTTTTCCACATATAGTATCATATCATCTGCGAAGAGTGATAATTTGACTTCTTCTTTGCCGATTTGGATGCCTTTAATTTCCTTTTGTTGTCTGATTGCTGAGGCTAGGACCTCTAGTACTATGTTGAATAGCAGTGGTGATAATGGACATCCCTGCCGTGTTCCTGACCTTAGTGGAAAAGCTTTCAGTTTTTCTCCATTGAGAATGATATTTGCGGTGGGTTTTTCATAGATGGCTTTGATGATATTGAGGTATGTGCCCTCTATCCCTACACTTTGAAGAGTTTTGATCAGGAAGGGATGCTGTACTTTGTCAAATGCTTTTTCAGCATCTATTGAGGGGATTGAGATGTTTTGTCCTATTGTCAGGAACATTACAGGGATGCCCCACTCTGACCACTGTTTTTCACCATTGTACTGGCCTCAGCAATCAGACAACAAAAAGAAACAAAAGGCATCCAACTTGGCAATGAAGAAGTCAAACATTCACTCCTCACAGACTACATGATACTCTGTGTAGAAAATCCCAAAGACTCCACTACATAAATGCTGGAAAATACAGGAACACAGCAAAATCAGAGGATATAAAACCAAAGCACAGAGGTCTGTTGCATTTCTCTACACAAACAATGAAAAAGAAATCAAGGAATTGATTCCATTTACAAAGCACCAAAAACCATAAGATACTTAGGAAAAAAACTAATCAAAAAGGTAAATTATCTATCCTTTAGAAACTACAGAACAGTTATGAAAGAAATTGAGGAAGACACAAAGATGTGGGAAAAATATATTTCTTGCACATGGATTGGAAGAATAATATTGTTAAAATGTCTATGCTACCCAGAATAATTTACACTTTCAATGTCATCCCTATCAAAATACCATCAACATTTTTCACAGAGCTGTAACAAACAATCCTAAAATTTGTATGGAACCAGAAAAGTGATTGAAGAGCCAAAGCAATGTTAGAACAATAAATCAAAGCTGGAGGCATCACAATTCTGGACTTCAGACAGCATTACCAAGCTGTGATCATCTGATAGTATGGTACTGGCACAAAAAAAGACATATAACCAATGGAGTGAAATAGAAAACCCAGAAAAGGACCCTCAACTCTACCGTCAACTAATCTTTGATAAAGCAGGAAAAATATCCAGTGAGGGGAAAAAAAAATCTCTTTAACAAATAATATTGGAAAAATTGGACAGGCACATGCAAAAAAAAAAAAAAAAAAAAGAAAAGAAAAAAGAAACAGTACCAATTTCTCTTTTTTTTAAGATCTTATTTTTATTCATTTGACACACAGAGAGAGATCAGAAGTAGGCAGAACAGCAGACAGAGAGGGGTCAGGAAAGTAGGCTCCCTGCTGAGCAGATGTGGGGCTCCATCCCAGGACTCTGAAATCATGACCTGAGCTGAAGGCAGAGGCTTAACCTACTGAGCCACTCAGGCAACCCCTGACAGGACTCATTTATTAAACCATACACAAACATAAACTCAAAATGGAAGAAAGACCTAAATGTGAGACAGGAATCCATCCAAATCCTAGAGGAGAGCACAAGCAGCAACCTCTTTGACCTCAGTTGCAGCAACTTCTCTTTAGACATGTTTCCAAAGACAAGGGAAACAAAAGCAAAAATGAACTATTGGGACTAATCAAGATAAAAAGCTTTTGCACAGCAAAGAAAAAAGTTGAAAATACTAAGAGGTATCTCATGGAATGGGAGAAAATATTCACAAATGACATATAAGATAAAGAACTAGTATCCAAAATCTTGAAAGAACATATCAAACTCAATACCTAAAGAACAAATAATCCAAACAAGAAATCAGCAGAAGACATGAACAGGTATTTCTCCAAAGAAGACATAGAAATGGCCAACAGACACATGAAAAAATGCTCAACATCGCTGGGCAGCCAAGAAATACAAATCAAAACCGCAATGAAATATCACATCATGTCTGTCAGAATGGTTAAAATTAACAACCCAGGAAGCAACAGATGTTGCATGAAGATGCAGAGGAAGGGGCACCTTCTTCAGTGTTGGTGGGAATGAAAACTATGCAGTCACTCAGGAACACAAAATGGACGCTCCTCAAAAAGTAAAAAAAATAAATCTACTCTATGACCCAACAATTGCCCTACTAGGTATTTATCCAAAGGATACAAAAATAGTGATTCAAAGGGACACATGTACCTAATGTTTCTAATAGTAATATCTACAAGCTAACAAATGAAAAAGACCAGATATCCATCAACAAATGAATGTATAAAGAAGAAATGTTATATATAAACAGTGGGATATTCCTCAGCCATCTTCAAAGAATTCTTCAAAGAATGAAATCTTGCAATTTGGAATGATTTGGTTGGAACCAGTGTATTATGTTAAGAAAAATAAGTCAGAAAGAAAAGACAAATACCATATGATTTCACTCCTCTGTAGATTTAAGAAACAAATATGAATATAGGGGAAGGGAAAGAGAGTTTAAAAAAAATTTAAAAAATAAAGAGAAGGAGGCAAACAATAAGAGGATCTTAATGAATAGAGAACAAACTGAGGATTGCTGGAAGGGAGGTGGGGTGAGGGGTAACTGGATGATAGGCATTAAGTAGGGCATTAGATGTAATACACATTAGGTATTATATGCAAGTGACGAGTTACTGAATTCTACCCCTGAAACTAATAATACACTATATGTTAACACAATTAAATTTAAGTAAAATGTTTGGAAAAAAATATTAAAAAAATAAATTTTTGATCAGAATGGCATTAAAAATATAGATTGCTCTAGGCAGTATAGACATCTTAACAATGTTAATTCTTCCTATCCAAGAGCATGGAATAATCTTCCATCTTTTTGTGTCTTCTTCAATTTCCTTCATGACTGTTCTGTAGTTCCTCAAGTACAGATCCTTTACCTCTTTGGTTATGTTTATTCCCAGGTATCTTATGGTTCTTGGTGCTATAGTAAATGGAATCGATTCTCTAATTTCCATTTCTGTATTTTCATTGTTAGTGTATAAGAAAGCCACTGATTTCTGCACATTGACTTGGTATCCTGCCACGTTGCTGAATTGCTGTATGAGTTCCAGTAGTTTGGGGGTGGAGTCTTTTGGGTTTTCCATATAAATAATCATGTCATCTGCGAAGAGAGAGAGTTTGACTTCTTCATTGTCAATTTGGATACCTTTTATTTCTCTTTGTTGTCTGATTGCTTTTGCTAGGACTTCTGATACTATGTTGAACAAGAGTGATACAGAGGGCATCCTTGTCTTGTTTCTGATCTCAACGGCAAGGCGGCAAGCTTTTTCTCATTGAGGATGATATTTGCTGTGGGTCTTTCATAGATAGATTTGATGAAGTTCAGGAATGTTCTCTCTATCCCTATACTTTGAAGTGTTTTAATCAGGAATGTTTCCTGGATTTTGTCAAATGCTTTTTCTGCATCCATTGAGAGGGCCATGTGGTTCTTCTCTCTTCTCTTATTAATTTGTTGTATCACACTGATTGATTTGCGAATGTTGAACCATCGTTGTAGCCCAGGGATGAATCCCACCTGGTCATGGTGGATAATCTTTTTAATGTGCTGTTGGATCCTGTTTGCTAGGATACTGCCTAGAGATCTATGCTTTTAATGCCATTATGATCAAAATTCCACTAGTATTCTTCAAAGAGCTGGAATAAATAATCCAGAAATTTGTATGGAATCAGAAAAGATCCGGAATCACTAAGAAAATGTTGAAAAACAAAAATAAAACTGGGGGCATCACGTTACCTGACTTCAAGATTTATTACAAAACTGCAGTCACCATAACAGCTTGGTACTGTCATCACACATAGACCAGTGGAACAGAGTAGAGAGCCCAGATATGGACCCTCAACTCGATGGTCAATTAATCTTTGACAAAACAGGAAAAAATATACAGTTGAAAAAAGACAGTCTCTTCAATAAATGGTGCTGAGAAACCTGGACAGCTATAAGTAGAAGAATGAAACTCAGCAATTCTCTTAAACCGTACACAAATATAAACTCAAAATGAATAAAAGACCTCAGTGTGAGACATGAATCCATCAGAATCCTACAGGAGAACATAGGCAGTAATCTCTTTGATATCAGACACAGCAACTTCTTTCAAGATATGTCTCCAAAGGCAAAGGAAACAAAAGGAAAAATAAACTTTTGGGACTTCATCAAAATCAAAAGCTTCTCCAGAGCAAAGGAAACAGTGAAAAAAACAAAGAGGCAACCCATGGAATGGGAGAAGATATTTGCAAATGACAGTAGAGACAAAAGGTTGATATCCAGGATCTATAATGAACTCCTCAAACTCAACACACACAAAACAGGCAATCATATTTTTTAAAAATGGGCAGAAGATATGAACAGATACTTCTCTAATGAAGACATACAAATGGCTATCAGACACATGAAAAAATGTTCATCATCACTAGCCCTCAGGGAGATTCAAATTAAAACCACATTGAGATATCACCTTACACCACTTAGAATGGCCAAAATTAACAAGACAGGAAACAACATGTGTTGGAGGGGATGTGGAGAAAGGGGAACCCTCTTACACTGTTGGTGGGAATGCAGGTTGGTGCAGCCTCTTTGGAGAACAGTGTGGAGATTCCTCAAGAAATTAAAAATAGAACTTTCCTATGACCCTGCAATTGCACTCCTGGGTATTTACCCCAAAGATACAGATGTAGTGAAATGAAGGGCCATCTGTACCCCAGTGTTTATAGCAGCAATGGCCACGGTTGCCAAACTGTGGAAAGATCCAAGGTGCCCTTCAATGGATGAATGGATAAGGAAAATATGGTCCATTTACACTATGGAGTATTATGCCTCCATCAGAAAGAATGAATAGCCAACTTTAGAAGCAACATGGACGGGACTGGAAGAGATTATGCTGAGTGAAATAAGTCAAGCAGAGAGAGTCAATTATCATATTGTTTCACTTATTTGTGGAGCATAACAAATAGCATGGAGGACATGGGGAGATAGAGAGGAGAAGGGATTTGGGGGAAATTGGAAGGGGAGATGAATCATGAGAGTCTATTGACTCTGAAAAACAATCTGAGGGGTTTGAAGTGTGTGGGGGGTAAGATGTTGGGGTAACAGGTGTTTGGCATTATAGAGGGCACAGATTACATGGAGCACTGGGTGTGGTGAAAAAATAATGAATACTGTTATGCTGAAAATAAATAAATTTAATAAAAAATAAACAAATTTTTAAATGAAAATTAGGAAAGGAAAAGATGCAGTTATATACAAACTATAAATGCCGTAGACTAATTACTTATAAAATCAAAAGCAGTGAAATCAATTGTATCTACAAAAATTATTCAAGTGATTCAGAATAGGGATGGATGAAAATATATCATACACAAGGATGTGAGAAGAAACGTGAGATACCAATACTTATCAGACAAAGTAGACTTTAAAACAAAGACTGCAACAAAAGACAAAGAAGAACACATTTAAAGATAACAATCCAATGGGAAGACATAACAACTGCCCACAATTTGTATGCACCCAACCTGGCAACACTTACATCGACCACTTATTTCATACACAAAAATAAACCTATAATGGATTAAACCTAAATGTGAAACCTGAAACCATGAAAATCCTGGAAGAGAACTCAAGCAGTAATGACTCTGCCAGAAGCCGTAGCCACATTTTTCTTGATAGATCTCCCCCATAGCAGGCAAAACAAAAGCAAAATAAACAGTTGGGACCACATCATAATAAAACGATTTTGTATAGTGAAGGAAACCATTGAGAAACAAAAAGACAATCAACTGAATAGAAGATACTTGCTAATTACACACATGATGAGGGGTTAATAACTAAACATATATGGTAAGGATTTGATACAATGCAACACCAAAAAATATAATAATATTTTGATTTAAAAATAAGCAGAAGATATGAACAGATATTTCTCCAAAGAAGACATTCAGATGGCCAACAGACACATGAAAAGATGCTCAACACCACTCATCATCAGGAAATGCAAATCAAAATCACAATGAGATCCCACCTCACTTGTCAGAATAACTGCACTAAAAAGCACAAGAAACAATACATGTTGGTGAGGATGTGGAGAAAAAGGAACCCCTGTGCAATGTTGGTGGATTGCAAACTGGTGTAGTCCATGTGAAAAACAGTATGGCACTTCCTCAGGAATTTAAATGTTTGGTTAGTATACGATCCAATAATCCCACTATTGGATATTTATTCAAGGAAATTGGAAACACTAATTTGAAAAGATATATGCATCTCTGTGTTTATCGCATAATTATTTACAATAGCTAAGGTTTGGAGGCAAGCCAAATATCCATTCAGGGAGAAATGGATAAAGAATATGTGGAGTAAATATAGAATGGGATATAACACAGGCATAAAAATGAATTAAATTTGCAACAACATGAATGGACCTAGACTGTTTCATGCCAACTGAATTATGCCAGACAGAGGAAAATAAAAGCCACATGATTGCACTCACATGTGAAATTTAAGAAAGAACACAAAGAAACATGCAAAGAAAAAAGGAAACACACACACACAAAACAAGCTCTCTGATATAAAGAACAACTGGTGGTTACCAGACTGGATGTGGTGGGGGAAATTGGTCAAGTAGATAAAGGGGATGAAGACTACATTATCATGATGAGCACTGAGTGATGAATAGACTTGTTGAATCGCTATATAGTACACCTGAGACTAATATGACACTGTTTATTAATTACACTGGAATTTTAATGATTAGAAATAAAGTCTTAAAATAGCTTCTGTTTTATTACACCAAGAAGAATACATAAACATACTATTATTTGCTTTTTATTTCTATATGTTGAGTGTTTGTGTTTATACAGTTGTATATCTATGTAAAAATTTGCACAGTTCCAATGTAAAATAAGTTGCATTAAGTGTAATCGAGCTCATACCGCTGCCTCTCCACCCATCACTAACAATTACCTCGCTTATAGATAACTGAATTTTATTCCTAAAGTTTGCTCATATTTAATTGAAATATGTGTAAATATATAATCATACTATGAACTTTCTTAGATCATCAGTAATATAGTGTACACATACTTCTCCACCTTCCTTTTTGCATTGAACAATAGATCCTGAAGATGACAGCATAGCAATATACAGGATATTACTCATTTCTTTGAGTGGTTGTTAAGTAGTCTATTTTGTGGCTGTGACATTTCCTGTTGAAGAACAGTTGAAGTTTTCCCATTTCAAATAGTGCAGAAATTAATAACCTGAAGCATGTACCTTTTTATAATGTTTCCAACTGTTTAGTTTCTTATTTTCCCAGATTGATTTAGGTACAGTTGACAAATACAGTCATAGATATTTAAAGTGTACAATGTGATTATTTGATATATATGTATATATAGTGAACTGATTACCAATGTCAAGTAAATTAACACACCCATCACCTCATATATTTAGTGTGTGTGTGTGTGTGGTGAGAACACTTAGTATCAACTCTTTTGGCAAATTACAAGTACATAACACAGTGGTATTAACTAGCGTCGCTATGCTGCACATTAGATTGGCAGAACTTAGTTATCTTATTCAAACTTATTCAAGCTTATACTCTCACCACCACCAATGCACAACAACAACAACAACTATTTTCCTATAGTTTTACCAAGTGAGTGTCAAACATATCAAAATACCCAAATCTAATAGGAGGAAAGTGATATCTTAGGGTAAATGCCATTTATAATTTGAGTTTCATCTTTCAGATGCAGTATTGAGTATCCTTTCATATGTGTAAGTGCCTTTTGCATTTTTAAAAATGTCCACTTAGTTTTATCAAAATTTTCTTTTCTTTCATTCCCTAACCTCTCAAATTCAGGCACCAAATATACAACTTAGCTACCAAGGAATCCCTGGATTATGTTGTCATCTTATGCACCTCTCTCTCTCTTACAAAGTGCCTAGATAATGTTTTTCCTAGATAAAATTTCTCCTTCATTTCATTCCTGTGACACATATTCTGCTCATTATCTTTTATGTTTATTAAAGAAAATGATAGCTCTAGAAAAAGAATCACTCAACTTAATTGATGATCTTAATGATCAGAATTTATGCATTCATAACAGAATGTCAGGAACACCAAAAATGGACTATGGAGGCATTTATTTACAAATTCAGTTTTCAGGACTTACTGTGTACACAGCCATTTCTTACAAGTATGTCAGTAGTAAGACCAGTGCTGGGTATGAAGTAACTACCACACAAAGACTTACTCTCGCCTCTAACCAGAAGATTCAGATTCTTGCCCTTTGTTTTCCCAAGAAGTATCATATGAAGGAAGGATTCTTCAGAACTGATTGTTTTATTGTCAAATAATAGTCATTAAGTTGGTGGTTGTTTCAAGAGTGAATAATGGAAACCTCTGTAGTGCCCCCTGAGGACTGTGGGTCAGGATAGCTTTGGGGAAGCCCTAAGTCATCTTTCTAGGCACCAATTCTATGTCCAGCACTGAGAATTATTCAGAAGATTTTTGACCCACTTTTCCCCTTTCCATTCTCAACATACTTAAGCAGATAAGCTTTCCCAGAGCCCACAATGTCCTTAAAAAATAATTTATTCATTTTGAAGGGACAAGGTGTGGGAGGTTGGGAGAACCAGGTGGTGGGTATTAGAGAGGGCATGGATTGCATGGAGCACTGGTTGTGGTGCAAAAATAATGAATACTGTTATACGGAAAATAAATAAAAAGTAAATTAAAAAAATAATTTATTCATTTTTAAGAACTTTAATATCACTCAGCACAGTCTCAAGGAAATAATTCTGCAAGTAGAAAGTGGTTGGAAAATAAAAATTAGTGCCACTGTGTCTTCTAGCTATAGAGAATTTTTCCATATAACTCAACAGATTTTCCCATGAAGACTTACATTCTTCTCAAATGATAATAGATAGAGAGACTTAATGCTTCTCTTGAGTTTATCCACTGACACATGTAAGTCCTTCATCATATTTTCCAGGGATGGGTCATCCACCCCAAAGTCAGTCAGGTAAAGGTCTAAGGTTTCCTATATATCCTCCATATCCTTATCACTGATCAAACCCTCAAAAGGCACAGGGACTATAGCTGATGCTCCAGCCTTCAGAGCCTCCAGCCAAATCTGTTTCAGATAATCCTTCTTTTGGTCAGCTACAGCCTAGGTAACATTAAGGGGGTATTGTCTGAACATGTGGAGATTGTGGACTGAGATGTTTCTCAGAAGGGTGGTCTCTAGGCTTTGGAAATCATTGGCGGACACATCAATATTGGAGACTAATATTTGAAGGTCACACAAATTGTTTTTTAGCAGGCATCTCACACAGTCATCACAGATCATTTGCAGTGTTGTATCCTTATGGAATGTCTTGGGTTTACACATCTGTAAGTCACATAAATCACTGTCCACTTAAGTTCAAATGAAGTAGAACTTTTCCCCCATTTTTCTAATTGCTGTAGCCAGTTACACAACATTTAGTATAACATTTCGATCAGAGACAATAATAAACATGTCGTACTCCCTCAATTTCATTTTCTCCAGATAATTCTCTGTTGGAAAGATCTCTATACCAGGAAGGTCCCATAATGTCATATTGAGAAATTTTGGATGGTTATATGGAACTCTCCTGAGGGTTGTTTCCCATGCCCTAGTGGGGGCAACACTTTCTTCCTCATGCCCCACCCTCTACAGGATATTGATGAAGCTGAACTTTCCTGACACAGGCTTTCCAGTCACAGCAATGTTCACCCCAACATTCTCAGTGTCCCTCAATGCATTATTGATGACAGAAACTGTTTCCTTGTGCTCCCCCTTCTCCAGGTGAGATTCAGCAATATTGAGAATTTCCTGAAAGAACACTGCTTTCCATGTTGATGTCTTTTAAAAAACTCAGTGATGGAGGTGAAATCATCATGCTTTACATTAGAGGTTATGGAAGAGGAAGACTGACCCATGGCTGGATCAGCAAGGACACTAGAGAGAGGAGAGAAGAATGAAGGCATAAGAATTGTACAACATGGGGGTGGCCTGGAGTGTGGTGTTAGGGCAGGGAGAACCTTAGTCCTACCATAAATATAGCCAAGAGACATTCTCTTACATCCCAGGCTTTGCTTGGATTTCTGACCTGGGTGTAAAGGTTGTCTCTAACCCTATCTGGAAAAGCCTTCTTCTTTAAGATACTCTTCATTCTTCCAGACTAATTTCAAAGCCTGACTATTCTATCTAAACCTTCCTGCTCACATTAATCTTTATTTATTATCTTTTAGTTGTCTTCACTTTTAATGTTAAGACTTCTTAACACTAAACGCTTCTTCATGATGGCAAATTTAATAAGATAGCATCAGTATTCACCACCACTCCCATTCCACCTGTGGTATAAGACCCCTAAGAATAACCAGTTCTTATTCTTCTTTGCCTTTTTTTTTGTCATTGTTCGAGAGAGAGAGATAGAGAAGAGAACACATGTGGGGTTGGGGCAGAGGGAAAGAGAGAGACAGTATCTTAGGGCATGGAACATGCTCTCAATGTCATGACCTAAGGTGAAATCAAGAGTCTGACCCTTAACTGACTAGATACCAATATGCACCAAGAAAATCCACATCTGATAATCTCTAACAGCATTATGTCATAAACTTTGCTTCTAATATGAGGCAACTACATAAGGATGAGTGTGTCATTTCCTCCTCAGATAAGATACCAAATAACTTCATCAAGAGGTAGAAAATTTAAATGATTACAAATGAATTTTCTTTCATTTAGAAAGTATGTATGCTCATGAAACAAGGTGCCAAAAGGATTCTTTCTGTTTTTGCTGGAGCAGAAACAGCAGGTTGCATGGATTCCTGTTTTCTAAAACAACATGCTGGAATATCCACCTGGAACATGCTAACGTGTTAAGAGCTACCCCAACTGTCCTGAGATTTTGCCCATCACCTGCTTCATGCCTGTGTTTGAAAGGCTTCATGCCTGTATATGGAAAGATTGGGGAGATAAGTCATCCTGCAGACTGACTGCTGTGTAAAGAGTCATAGATGCAGGCACCTTAGTGGCTCAGCCATAGGGCATCTGCCTTTGTCTCTGGCATGATCCCTGGGTCCTGGGGTCAAGCTCCTTTTTGGGGTTCCTGCTTCACAGAAAGCCTGCTTCTCCCTCCCCCACTCCCCTTGCCTGTTTCCATCTCTTGCTGCCTTTCTATGTCAAATAAATAAAACTAAAAAAAAAAAGTCATAGGTGGAATAGATAGTTTGAGGAAAGGTTCAAGCAAGAGCTGAATGGGATGTTGTAAGAAATCAGCCTTGGTAAGTAAATTACTCTGTCTCCTTCCCTCATGTCTCTCAGATTGAACTGGTTGGGATTCTGGACCTATCTGATCACTTGAGACTTGAACCATAAGATGGGCTACAAGAAGAAATAATATACCCAAGAGTAAAGGTAATTTGAAAATTCTGTATACTGTTCTCTATAGAGATTGATAACAGAGTTTTTAGAACAGGAAACAAGTCATTTCACATTATCATGGATATGTGGGGAAAAAGAGTCCTATGGCAAAAGAGTGGGATCAGGCACATTCTCCATTGGCTCTCTGGAAGCCACAGGCTACCCAAGACAGAGGATGGAAAAGAAATGGGGGAAGAAGTTATTAAAGCAAACATACAAACTCTAAACTGGTACACACATGGATGGAGAGTGCAAACATACTCCTTAGAAGAGAGAACTGTGGGAGTCTAGCACAGCAAGGCTGAAAGGGACAGCTATTAAGCACTGAAAAGAATGGTGCCTACATTTTGGACTGCCCAGACAGAACCAACTTCACCAACAGAAGTTTGAAAGTCTTGAATGCCTGGCTGGTGCAGGACCAAACTTTTGCTCTGTGAAGAGCAAACCACCCCATTAGCCCTTTTGGGAGAGGTAGCATACAAAGCAGAAAGAGAAAGCCTGAGTGTGGAAGTAGCATATACAAGTTGGGTCTCAAAGAGGAGCCAACGAGGTGAAGCTTCAACCTTCTCAGGTGTGGTCTCCACCCTGTGCATTTGCAGAGGAAGGGTAAAAAGTACACAGCAGAGTGAGAAAATTTTGAGCTAGGACAGATCCTAAGTAACAGAACAAATACAGAGAAAGGGAAGCAAATGACAGGATCAAGAGGGCAAGTGGGAAAGCAAACTTCTGCATCTTGAGCAAATTTCCATGCAAAAGCCTTGCCTTTTTGTTGAGGTTCCATACCTCACATGATGTTGGATGTGAAGTTCTGTCATATATTATTTTCTGCTGCAATAAGAATGCAGGGGTAGCAAGGACAGATACTTTATGATAGTCCTGAGAGATCACATTTTAACTTTTGTCAGTGTGTGTTCTGAAGATGGGGCAAAATGTGTGGAAACATGAGAAATACTTGATAATACTTGTGCCTGGGTGGCTCAGTAGGTTAACCCTCTGCCTTCGGCTCACGTCATGATCCCAGGGTCCTGGGATTGAGTCCTGCATCGGGCTCTCTGCTCAGCAGGGAGCCTGCTTCTCTGTCTCCCTCTGCCTGCCTCTCTGCCTAATTGTGATCTCCATCTGTAAAGTAAATAAAATCTTAAAAAAAAGAAACACTTGATAATAAACCTTAGATGTGCCCCTATACATACAATACTCATCTCATCCCATCCCCTTGACAACACTACAA